>NC_045618.1:13357916-13957916 GCF_009829155.1 Mustela erminea
ACTTTATTTTATTGCTCAAATCAAATTGTTTTAACTGGTTTCTGAGAATGCTTTCAGTTGGTTTCGATGTCCTTTTGATATGCAACTTCTCTCTCTCTCTCTTCCTCTGTCTTTTACCACTTGTTTTGCCCTCTCTTGCTCTTTTCTCTTTAACCATGTCCTGCTTTTCTGGCACTACAAAATGGCCCAGGTTCATCCTGAGCATTTTCTGCCTCAGTCCTAGAATCAGCCATTTCTTAAGGATCCCTGGTTCTTTAATCGAGAATATTATTAAAAATATTGATCTTGGCACTCGGTGTCCTTATTGTTACTGGGCTGCCCTCTCCATGGACAGAGCAAGGAGATACTTGTGTGTATAAACACAGGGCAGCACGTAATCATCTGTATTGATGTTAAGTTACATTTGCATTCATACTTGTATCTCCAGCTACAGTCTGTTAGCACATGGGTCATTGGAACCTCCTCTCTGTGCTTGTCTACAACATCTCACTCAATAGTGAGAAACCTGGTTCCTACCCTCCTGCGTGCTTATTGAATTGTCCCTTTCTAATGGTATGAGTATGATCAAGACCTTCTCTCTTGGAAAATGGCTTTATCTACTAGATGTGGGGCCATGTATAGTTTCTTTAGCCTTTAGTCTTCTGATTTCATTCATTTCCAGAGTTACTTGGCTCACCTCTATCTTTCGTCCCCTTTGCTGAGGTCATCTCATACATCCATCACCTACTTAGAGTCACTTGCCACAGTCTGCCTTCCATCTTGGGATCCCCTGACCTCCTAAATGATTTTTTAAAAATTTACATGCATTAAGGTTTCCCTGTGCTATAAAGTTCTATGTGTTTTGTCAAATGCATAGTATCTTCTTTCTAGGGAATATTGTTTCACCGTAAAAATTATTATATGTTCATCTTCACCTGGAAATGGCTATTCTGGATTCATATATAATTTTTCCCACAAATAATGTATTTCTTTACTTTATAAGTATATATACAGTGCTTACCGTGTGCAGGCACTATTTTCGGTGCTTTATTCATTGTATACATTGATTTAATCCTTAATAGTTCTAGGAGACAAGCGCTATTATTAGCCTCGTATTATAGACAAGGAAATGGAGGCAAAGAAAGGTTACAGAACTTTGCCGAGGTCACACAGCGAGGACGTGTTTGTTAGTCAAGGCAGACAGTAAATGTGGTTTCTGATTAGATGTTCATATCATATTGATAACTGGCTGGAGCCGAACAGAGGCTTCCTGCATGGCTGACCCCCTAGTGAAGTTGAGCTCTGGTAGAGGTACACAGCAAGCATCCACCGAGATGCAGAAGCTTTGAACAGCTTCCTTCAGCGGTTGTGAAATTGATGAAATAGAATAATTGATGGTTGCTTTACTGAATAATTTACCAATCAAATCATTCAGAAAAGCAGTAAGATGTGAAATGGGAAAACAAGGGAGAAATGAATTTGGGCCAAGGAAGGATCAATAAGAACCAGTGAGGTTGAACACTGCCGGCCAAGGCCGGGTGTGTTGAAGGAAGACAGGTCTCTGCTGGCCTTGCTTCTGACTTCCGAAGGCAGAATGTGCTAGACTGCCTGGCTTGTTTCTTGCGTTGCCAGAGAGACTGCATCGGCTTGCAGGGGACTCAAAGTTGGTCTTTTTCTCACTCATCTGTTCTTTCTGCATGAACCTCTGTCTAACTTATCATTGCCTCAAGCGTGGAACAGCTCGTGGCATTAGAATTCTTCCTAGATTCACCAGATCCTTGTTGTGAATGGGGTACACCTCACCATTGATGAAGGATTTTGCCTGTTGCCTTGTTCAATCTGTACAGCTGCTTTAAAAAAAAAAAAAAAAAAAGTATTTATTTACTTGAGAGAGAGAAAGAGAGGAACAATCTCCAGCAGACCCTGCACTGAGTGTAGAGTCCAATGTGGGGCTCCATCCCAGGACCCTGAAGGCGGACCTACTCCAAAACCAAGAGTCAGATACTTACCCAACTGCACCACCAAGGCACCCCTTGTGCAACTGCCTTTGAGGTCGTGTCACTGTCTGTGCTTCACAGGAGAGGACCAGTGCACAAGAAGTGCACAACTGTCCTGCTCAGAGTCTCAACAACTCAAACTTCTGACTGCGAATTCCATTCCTTCCCCTCTGTGCGGTTGCCTTCACCTCATATGCCACAGGGAAAGAAAAATCAGATCCGCAGTCAAAGAGCTGGCTCTCTGTGATAACAACTCCATCAATTTTAGTCATTTCTGCCTTCTTTACCCTATCCATTATCCCACATAGACATCTGTGAAATATCACTTGGGAATCAAAGACATTTCCCCTGTAGTGTAACTTCAAGATTAAATGGCCATTTCGAACGTTCATTTTTCTAATCTTATTTCGTGTCTCTACCATGAGCACTTTTGCCGCTCTCCAGGCTTTCATGGTAACTTATCTTAATTAACTGTGAAGGAACCAGAGTGACCAAACAAAGAGAAATGATGTCGGCTTTAGAATCAACTCAGACGAATAAATAGATGGAACAGAATTTTCTGGAAGGGTCCTGCATATGGTCTCACATTCTTGTTTGGAGAATCTCCAGAGAATCGTGCCTAGGAAATATCAAGCCTAGTTTTCTATTTCTCCTGACTGAGAGTTCAGGTGATTTCTGTACAGTGACAGGAATAACCACTAAATCTGTGTACTAATGAAGAACCCACAAAATACTTGAGTCAGGATCTAACTGGATTAGATCCAGTTAGATTAGATATGTCCAGCTTCCTTCCACTTCTTATGGTATGTGCTAAGAGCTAGACTTCTTTAGCATTTTTGTTATTTTACCTAAACAGGTCACGAGCAGGTACATCAGATTTCTTTGCGCAACAGAATTTACCTTCAGTTGATTGTATGTATTGTATTGTATGCATTGTAGTAATATTTGCACATCATAAAATTCCATATCCATGCATTGTGGCTGGTTCACTTATATTACAATGACCGTCTAGCTGGGTTTTAAACAGATGGGTTTGCAACTGGTAGCTTTGAAATATTAATATTGATAAGCCAAAGAATAACCGAATGGGAGACTATACAAAGAAAGATTTAGTTCTAAGATAACTGCATGCACTATGCAACTTGTGGGCCATAATTTGTTCAGTTTCACAATGATATGAATACTGAAAACAAAAATTCCTGACTTCTGGTAATGTTCAGAATTCTTCTAAACAAAGTTTCAGTGATGGTCAGCGATTAGGTCCATCATGGGCCATTTTTGGGGGGGGGATTCCAAAGACAATTGGCTATTATTGTCAACCCACTGTCTTTAACTTCTGCTCTGAAAGTGACAGCTTAGCAAAGAAGATGCTGCTCATAATTATTCCCATTGCTTATCTGAAATACCATAGATGAAATAGCCATTCTGTGTGTATGTTTCTTCCCCACTGCTGGTCAGCTGGTATCTATTAAAATCCCCCCATCTTAAGAAGTTTGGGTGGGAAATAGGATTATTGCTTATTTTATTTTGGGATAAGAGATTCTTTCAATCTTTCCAATTACTAAAAGTCCCTAAACTTCTGTCAAGCACATTGGGAGAAGTTCAACTCAAAAGAATGAATTATAGTAATATATGAATAGCCTCTTCTTAGTATCTTCTTTTTATTGTTTTTAATTAGCTTTTGGTAACAATTCTTTTTTTAAAATTTGATTTAATTTAATTTTTTAAAAAAGATTTTAGGGGCACCTGGGTGGCTCAGTGGGTTAAAGCCTCTGCTTTCGGCTCAGGTCATGGTCTCAGGGTCCTGGCATTGAGTCCCGCATTGGGCTCTCTGCTCAGCGGGGAGCCCGCTTCCTCCTCTCTCTCTGCCTGCCTCTCGGCCTACTTGTGATCTTTGTAAAAAAAATAAATAAATAAATAAAAAGATTTTAAATATTTATTTGAGTGAAAGAGCAGAGCATGAGAGAGCACACACAAGTGGGGGGGATGGACAGATGGAGATGGAGAAACAGGCTCCCCACTGAGCAGGGAGTCAAACACGGGACAATTGTCTTTTTTTGTTTGTTTGTTTAAGATTTTATTTATTTATTTGAGTGAGTGAGATAGAGATAGAGATAGAGAGAGAGAGAGAGAGAGAGCACAAACTGGGGTAGTGCCAGAGGGCGAGGAAGAAGCAGGATCCCTGATGAACAGGGAGTCCAGTGCAGGATCAGTCCCAGGACCCCAGTATCATGACCTGAACCCAAGGCAGATGCTTAACAGACGGATCTACCTATGTGCCCCTTTTTTCTAATATTAGAAGGAAATCTAAATACATTTCTTTGAAATATAAAGTGCTATAAGAGAATATAAAGCTGAAAAGATAACTGTAAAGACCACTTTCTCTCTGTCTGGTCTAGTTTATGTAATAGTAATAATCCAAGTTATAACGGTAAGTAGGTTTGTCTTTTCTGAAACCTACCCAACATTGTTTCAATTACCAGGGCTTTTCAGTATTCTTTGGCCCTTGATGGAGGAAAGCCCTTTTCATCACTTGAAAATGTTGAGGAGATATTTGCATATTGGTAAAAATTGAAATAATTTTTCTGAAGTTACATAATAATAATCCTTGGGAGAATTATGATTGAGATTGCCTTGAATAGATAAATTAATTTATAGAGGATTGATTTTTTAAATTGAGTCTTCAGAAACAGGTGGTTTCTGTGTTTCCAGTACTCATTTAGGTATGGAGGTGAATTTCTGATATCTATAACTATAAATCCCTCTGTAATTTAGCTCTTTGGGCATTTGTATTCACACTCTTTTCTAAATATTTCTTAGTTAACTTTTTGAATTATTTTGTTATTGTGACTATGTTACTAAATGTATAGGATCTTTTATCTTTTGGTTTGTTGCTTATTTTTAATTTTACTGAATAAGATCAGTGACATAGTATGTATGATATCTATTCTTTGGAATTAATTGAGACCTTGTATTTTTGAACCTATGTGTTTTTTGTTTCTAGTGTGTCTCTTGTAGACAATATTTTGACCTTTTTTTATTAGCCGATTTATTAGTCTCTGTCTTTAGTTGATACGTTTATCCTATTTATAATTCTCATAAATAACCTTGTTACTGTTTATTTCTGCCATTTTATTTCATATTCTCCATTTATTGCACCCCTACCCTCCCTCCCTGTCTCTCTCTATATATGTACTTTTCTCTTTTCTATTGGCTAGATTTTATTTCCTTTTACTAGTTTGAAGATTATACATTTTATTTTTGTTCTTATGAGGATTGTTCCCTAACTTAAGACCACTATTGTGTATATTTGTTCTGGGGGTTTTCTTAAATTAGGGGCTTTTCTGGACTCAAAGAGTTGAGGACTTTTTTATTTCTTTTTCTAAAAAGTAGACTATATCTGCTTATGTGATATTGGAACTATTCCTTTCTTCCAGGTTTTATCAAATTTGTATTGAAACTCTGGTCTTAGTTTTATTTTTCTGAAGAATTTCTATGATAATGGTACTCTAAGAAATATGAGTGTAAGTTCACTCATGTTTTCTAATATGCCAGATCAGTATTATATAACATATATTCCCTAGGAAATAGCTGACTTAATTTATATTTTATGTGTATTGTTGGAGTATTGTACCTACCATTTTCTTATAATTTAAATATCTTCAGGTTTTCTTTATTTATGGTATTTTTCTCATGTTTCATGCTTTTAATTTGATCTTCTCTCATTTTTACTTAGTGTATATGTCAAAGATTGATTCATTTTTGGGGAGGAAGGGTCTTTTCAAAGAATGAACTCTTGGTTTTTTTTTTTTTTTTAAAGATTTCATTTATTTATTTGAGAGAGAGACAGTGTGAGAGAGCATGAGTGAGGAGAAGGTCAGAGAGAGAAGCAGACTCCCTGTGGAGCTGGGAGCCCGATGCGGGACTCGATCCCGGGACTCTGGGATCATGACCTGAGCCAAAGGCAGTCATCTAACCAACTGAGCCACCCAGGCTTCCCAACTCTTGGTTTTATTAATCAGGTGGTTTTTTTTTTGTTTTTTTTTTTTTGAGGAAATTTTAGTCTTTATTGGTGTTAAGGATATGGAGGACTTGACAAGGTCTTCAGGTGTGTTCATGGTGTCCTATGGATGCATCATGCACGTTCATGTGGCCATGCTGTTCCTCATCCCTAAAGGAGATTTTTCTTTTTCTTGCCATTATCTGTGCTTGCCTTGGTAGAATTTCTTTCTCCTACTCTAATTCTTTTTTTTTTTTCTTTTTTATAAATTAATTTTTTATTTTTTATAAACATATATTTTTATCCCCAGGAGTACAGGTCTGTGAATCACCAGGTTTACACACTTCACAGCACTCACCAAAGCACATACCCTCCCCAATGTCCATAATCCCACCCCCTTCTCCCAAACCCCCTCCCCCCAGCAACCCTCAGTTTGTTTTGTGAGATCAAGAGTCACTTATGGTTTGTCTCCCTCCCAATCCCATCTTGTTTCATTTATTCTTCTCCTACCCACTTAAGCCCCCATGTTGCATCACCACTTCCTCATATCAGGGAGATCATATGATAGTTGTCTTTCTCTGCTTGACTTATTTCGCTAAGCATGATACGCTCTAGTTCCATCCATGTTGTCGCAAATGGCAAGATTTCATTTCTTTTGATGGCTGCATAGTATTCCATTGTGTATATATACCACATTTTCTTGATCCATTCATCTGTTGATGGACATCTAGGTTCTTTCCATAGTTTGGCTATTGTGGACATTGCTGCTATAAACATTCGGGTGCATGTGCCCCTTTGGATGACTACGTTTGTATCCTTAGGGTAAATACCCAATAGTGCAATTGCTGGGTCATAGGGCAGTTCTATTTTCAACATTTTGAGGAACCTCCATGCTGTTTTCCAGAGCGGCTGCACCAGCTTGCATTCCCACCAACAGTGTAGGAGGGTTCCCTTTCTCCGCATCCTCGCCAGCATCTGTCATTTCCTGACTTGATGATTTTAGCCATTCTGACTGGTGTGAGGTGATATCTCATTGTGGTTTTGATTTGTATTTCCCTGATGCCGAGTGATATGGAGCACTTTTTCATGTGTCTGTTGGCCATCTGGATGTCTTCTTTGCAGAAATGTCTGTTCATGTCCTCTGCCCATTTCTTGATTGGATTATTTGTTCCTTGGGTGTTGAGTTTGCTAAGTTCTTTATAGATTCTGGACACTAGTCCTTGATCTGATATGTCGTTGGCAAATATCTTCTCCCATTCTGTCAGTTGTCTTTTGATTTTGTTAACTGTTTCCTTTGCTGTGCAAAAGCTTTTGATCTTGATGAAATCCCAATAGTTCATTTTTGCCCTTGCTTCCCTTGCCTTTGGCGTTGTTCCTAGGAAGATGTTGCTGCGGCAGAGGTCAAAGAGGTTGCTGCCTGTGTTCTCCTCAAGGATTTTGATCGATTCCTTTCGCACATTGAGGTCCTTTATTCATTTTGAGTCTATTTTTGTGTGTGGTGTAAGGAAATGGTCCAATTTCATTTTTCTGCATGTGGCTGTCCAATTTTCCCAGCACCATTTATTGAAGAGGCTGTCTTTTTTCCATTGGACATTCTTTCCTGCTTTGTCGAAGATTAGTTGACCATAGAGTTGAGGGTCTATTTCTGGGCTCTCTATTCTGTTCCATTGATCTATGTGTCTGTTTTTGTGCCAGTACCATGCTGTCTTGATGACGACAGCTTTGTAATAGAGCTTGAAGTCCGGAATTGTGATGCCACCAACGTTGGCTTTCTTTTTCAATATCCCTTTGGCTATTCGAGGTCTTTTCTGGTTCCATATAAATTTTAGCATTATTTGTTCCATTTCTTTGAAAAAGATGGGTGGTACTTTGATAGGAATTGCATTAAATGTGTAGATTGCTTTAGGTAGCATAGACATTTTCACAATATTTATTCTTCCAATCCAGGAGCATGGAACATTTTTCCATTTCTTTGTGTCTTCCTCAATTTCTTTCATGAGTACTTTATAGTTTTCTGAGTTTAGATTCTGTGCCTCTTTGGTTAGGTTTATTCCTAGGTATCTTATGGTTTTGGGTGCAATTGTAAATGGGATGGACTCCTTAATTTCTCTTTCTTCTGTCTTGCTGTTGGTGTAGAGAAATGCAACTGATTTCTGTGCATTGATTTTATATCCTGACACTTTACTGAATTCCTGTATAAGTTCTAGCAGTTTTGGAGTGGAGTCTTTTGGGTTTTCCACATATAGTATCATGTCATCTGCCAAGAGTGATAATTTGACTTCTTCTTTGCCGATTTGGATGCCTTTAATTTCCTTTTGTTGTCTGATTGCTGAGGCTAGGACCTCTAGTACTATGTTGAATAGCAGTGGTGATAATGGACATCCCTGCCGTGTTCCTGACCTTAGCGGAAAAGCTTTCAGTTTTTCTCCATTGAGAATGATATTTGCGGTGGGTTTTTCATAGATGGCTTTGATGATATTGAGGTATGTGCCCTCTATCCCTACACTTTGAAGAGTTTTGATCAGGAAGGGATGCTGTACTTTGTCAAATGCTTTTTCAGCATCTATTGAGAGTATCATATGGTTCTTGTTCTTTCTTTTATTGATGTGTTGTATCACATTGACTGATTTGCGGATGTTGAACCAACCTTGCAGCCCTGGAATAAATCCCACTTGGTCGTGGTGAATAATCTTTTTAATGTACTGTTGAATCCTATTGGCTAGTATTTTGTTGAGTATTTTCGCATCTGTGTTCATCAAGGATATCGGTCTATAGCTCTCTTTTTTGGTGGGATCCTTGTCTGGTTTGGGGATCAAGGTGATGCTGGCCTCATAAAATGAGTTTGGAAGTTTTCCTTCCATTTCTATTTTTTGGAACAGTTTCAGGAGAATAGGAATTAGTTCTTCTTTAAATGTTTGGTAGAATTCCCCCGGGAAGCCGTCTGGCCCTGGGCTTTTGTTTGTTTGGAGATTTTTAATGACTGTTTCAATCTCCTTACTGGTTATGGGTCTGTTCAGGCTTTCTATTTCTTCCTGGTTCAGTTGTGGTAGTTTATATGTTTCTAGGAATGCATCCATTTCTTCCAGATTGTCAAATTTATTGGCGTAGAGTTGCTCATAGTATGTTCTTATAATAGTTTGTATTTCTTTGGTGTTAGTTGTGATCTCTCCTCTTTCATTCATGATTTTATTTATTTGGGTCCGTTCTCTTTTCTTTTTGATAAGTCGGGCCAGGGGTTTATCAATTTTATTAATTCTTTCAAAGAACCAGCTCCTAGTTTCGTTGATTTGTTCTATTGTTTTTTTGGTTTCTATTTCATTGATTTCTGCTCTGATCTTTATGATTTCTCTTCTCCTGCTGGGCTTAGGGTTTCTTTCTTGTTCTTTCTCCAGCTCCTTTAGGTGTAGGGTTAGGTTGTGTACCTGAGACCTTTCTTGTTTCTTGAGAAAGGCTTGTACCGCTATATATTTTCCTCTCAGGACTGCCTTTGTTGTGTCCCACAGATTTTGAACCGTTGTATTTTCATTATCATTTGTTTCCATGATTTTTTTTCAATTCTTCTTTAATTTCCCGGTTGACCCATTCATTCTTTAGAAGGATGCTGTTTAGTCTCCATGTATTTGGGTTCTTTCCAAACTTCCTTTTGTGGTTGAGTTCTAGCTTTAGAGCATTGTGGTCTGAAAATATGCAGGGAGTGATTCCGATCTTTTGATACCGGTTGAGTCCTGATTTAGGACCGAGGATGTGATCTATTCTGGAGAATGTTCCATGTGCACTAGAGAAGAATGTGTATTCTGTTGCTTTGGGATGAAATATTCTAAATATATCTGTGATGTCCATCTGGTCCAGTGTGTCATTTAAGGCCTTTATTTCCTTGCTGATCTTTTGCTTGGATGATCTGTCCATTTCAGTGAGGGGAGTGTTAAAGTCCCCTACTATTATTGTATTATTGTTGATGTGTTTCTTTGATTTTGTTATTAATTGGTTTATATAGTTGGCTGCTCCCACGTTGGGGGCATAGATATTTAAAATTGTTAGATCTTCTTGTTGGACAGACCCTTTGAGTATGATATAGTGTCCTTCCTCATCTCTTATTATAGTCTTTGGCTTAAAATCTAATTGATCTGATATAAGGATTGCCACTCCTGCTTTCTTCTGATGTCCATTAGCATGGTAAATTCTTTTCCACCCCCTCACTTTAAATCTGGAGGTGTCTTCGGGCTTAAAATGAGTTTCTTGGAGGCAACATATAGATGGGTTTTGTTTTTTTATCCATTGTGATACCCTGTGTCTTTTGACAGGGGCATTTAGCCCATTAACATTCAGGGTAACTATTGAGAGATATGAATTTAGTGCCATTGTATTGCCTGTAAGTTGACTGTTACTGTATATGGTCTCTGTTCCTTTCTGATCTACCACTTGTAGGCTCTCTCTTTGCTTAGAGGACCCCTTTCAATATTTCCTGTAGAGCTGGTTTGGTATTTGCAAATTCTTTCAGTTTTTGTTTGTCCTGGAAGCTTTTAATCTCTCCTTCTATTTTCAATGATAGCCTAGCTGGATATAGTATTCTTGGCTGCATGTTTTTCTCGTTTAGTGCTCTGAAAATATCATGCCAGCTCTTTCTGGCCTGCCAGTTCTCTGTGGATAAGTCAGCTGCCAATCTAATATTTTTACCATTGTATGTTACAGACTTCTTTTCCCGGGCTGCTTTCAGGATTTTCTCTTTTTCACTGAGACTTGTAAATTTTACTATTAGGTGACGGGGTGTGGGCCTATTCTTATTGATTTGGAGGGGCATTCTCTGAACCTCCTGAATTTTGATGCTCGTTCCCTTTGCCATATTGGGGAAATTCTCCCCAATAATTCTCTCCAGTATACCTTCTGCTCCCCTCTCTCTTTCTTCTTCTTCTGGAATCCCAATTATTCTAATGTTGTTTCGTCTTATGGTGTCACTTATCTCTCGAATTCTCCCCTCGTGGTCCAGTAGCTGTTTGTCTCTCTTTTGCTCAGCTTCTTTATTCTCTGTCATTTGGTCTTCTATATCACTAATTCTTTCTTCTGCCTCACTTATCCTAGCAGTGAGAGCCTCCATTTTTGATTGCACCTCATTAATAGCTTTTTTTGATTTCAACTTGGTTAGATTTTAGTTCTTTTATTTCTCCAGAAAAGGGTTTTATATCTCTCGAGAGGGTTTCTCTAATATCTTCCATGCCTTTTCGAGCCCGGCTAGAACCTTGAGTATTGTCATTCTGAAATCTAGATCTGACATATTACCAATGTCTGTATTGATTAGGTCCCTAGCCATTGGTACTGCCTCTTGTTCTTTTTTTTGTGTTGAATTTTTCCGTCTTGTCATTTTGTCCAGATAAGAGTATATGAAGGGGCAAGTAAAATACTAAAAGGGTGGCAACAACCCCAGGAAAAAATGCTTTAACCAAATTAGAAGAGATCCAAAATCGTGAGGGGGGAGAAAGGGGATAAAAAGAGGTTCAAAAAGGAAGAAAGAAAAAAAAGAAAAAAGAAAAGAAAAAGTAAAAGAAAAGAATTAAAAAAAAAAACACCTAAGAAAAATGTAAAAAAGAAAAAATATATATATTAGATAAACTAGTAAAAAATCGTTAAAAAAGAAAAAGGTAACAGTTAAAAAAAATAAATTTTACCCGAAGGCGAGAAAAAAAAAAAAAGAAAAAAAAATTAAATTAACTGCAAGACTAAAAAAAAAATCACAGGAATAAAGCCATGAGTTCCGTGCTTGGCTTTCTCCTCCTCTGGAATTCCGCTGCTCTCCTTGGTATTGAAACCGCACTCCTTGGTAGGTGAACTTGGTGTCGGCTGGATTTCTTGTTGATCTTCTGGGGGAGGGGCCTGTTGTAGTGATTCTCAAGTGTCTTTGTCCCAGGCGGAATGACACCGCCCTTACCCGGGGCCGGGGTGAGTAATCCGCTCAGGTTTGCTTTCAGGAGCTTTTGTTCCCTGAGCGCTTTCCGTAGAGTTCCGGAGGACGGGAATACAAATGGCGGCCTCCTGGTCTCCGGCCCGGAGGAGCCGAGAGCCCAGGGCCCCACTCCTCAGTGCGCCCTCAGAGAACAGCGCCAGTTACTCCCGACTGCCTGACCTCTGGCCGCGCTCTGAGCTCACCGAGCCTGCGACCAGTTCAAGGTAACACCGAGCTGTGAGCTTACTGTCGGCTCTGTCTCTGTAGCCGGCTTTCCCGTTCCAATACCGGCAAGGTCTGCGACACTCAGACACCCCCGATCCTTCTGTGACCCTGCGGGACCTGAGGCCACGCTGACCCCGCATGGGCTTCGCCCCGGTTTAGCCTCTGGAGCGATGTCCCTCAGCGGAACAGACTTTTAAAAGTCCTGATTTTGTGCGCGGTTGCTCCGCCGCTTGCCGGGAGCCGGCCCCTCCCCCCGGGGTCTATCTTCCCGTCGCTTTGGATTCACTTCTCCACCGGTCCTACCTTTCAGAAATCAGGTGTTTGTTTTGTAACCTATATCAAGTTAAATTTTTAATATTTATTTATTTATTTCTGATACCTCCCTTGGGTTCAATTTGCAGCTTATTTCCTAGTTTCTGGTGTTTAATACGTAAATCTTACTTTAATATTACTTGTTTTATAAGATGTTCAAGGTTACACTTATTATTTTGAGTAAGCACATCTGACAAGTTTGTAAATGTGATGGTTTCGCTGTTGTTCACTTCAAAATATATTATTTTAGTCCTGTCTTCCTGTTTTATCAAAGAGCATATTGAAAGTTTCTTTCATTTTTCTCATTTCTAGAAGACTGGATACATTTTTGGTTATCCCTTTTTATTATTAGCTTTATATTCAGTAAATGCAGTCTTTTGGAACTTTTAAAATTCTTCGTGCCTTAATACGTAAGATTTTGGAATGTTCATATGTATTATAAAATAAGCATATTTTGTTAAGTACAAAGTTTTACAAACTATTGTCTCTCATCACACATGTGCGCACACACACACACACACAATTCCAGATGACATAGGTCTACTGAGTTATTAAATTTTCCTGTAAGTCTATACATTTTTTTTTTCATTTTAATCTATTTTTACCAAGGGAAGAATTTCTGAAACCGAATTTGTCAATTCCACTTTCATTCCAAATTTTTGCCCTAGGTATTTTGATTCTATATTTTTAGTTAAATAAAGTTCATGAATATTATAACATCATTTTGATTTTACATTTTATTTTCATAGAATCTCTCTTTTTGCCTCAGTTCTTGCTTTTGACTTTGTACCACTTTTGTCTCACATAGAGTTTCACTGTGTCTATTTTGTTTTCCTATTTTATATGGTTCATCCCTTCCTATTTTTATAAATTTTTAAGGTTTGTATGTCATCCTATTTTAGACTTGTCATTAGTACCATAATGCTAGATCTTTGTTTATTTTAAAAATTTATTTTGATAATCACTTCTTAATGAGAAAGTTTAAGCCATTTACATTTAATATCGCGGGTTTCATATTTTATGTTTTCTCTTTCTTTTTTTTTTTTTAGATTTTATTTATTTATTTGACAGAGAGAGAACACAAGCAGTTGTAGCAGCAGGCCAAGGGAGATGGAGAAACAGGTTCCCTACTGAGTAAGGAGTCTGAAGCAAAGCTTGATCCCAGGACTCTGGGATCAGACCTGAGCCAAAGGCAGCTGCTTAACTGGCTGAGTCACTGAGGTGCCCCTGTGTTTTTTCTATATGCGCTGTTCTTTTTTTGTTTCCCTCATTTATTGGCCTTTTATTTGTGTGTGTATATATATGTGTATGCTTTTTAAAATACATATATACTTTTGACCCTTGCATGGATGTGTTAATTAGACAGTGTATAGAATTCTAGGGTCCAAAAATTTACCCTCGAAACTTCAAAGATAATTGCTTCTGATTTGTAGTGATTGCCTAGTGGTGCTGATGAAAAGCAAAACGTAGATTTTTCTAGGGGGTCTCTGTACATTTCTTTAAAAATGTTATGCTTTTGGGGCACTTGGGTGGCTCAGTGGGTTAAAGCCTCTGCCTTCGACTCAGGTCATGATCCCAGGGTCCTGGGTCCTGGGGTCGAGCCCCAGATTGGGCTCTCTGCTCGGCGGGGAGCCTGCTTCCTCCTCTCTCTGCCTGCCTCTCTGCCTACTTGTGATCTCTGTCTGTCAAATAAATAAATAAAATCTTTAAGAAAAAAATGTTATGCTTTTGTTGCTATCCATGGAATGGAATTCCAACATTTTACTAAGATATATTTTATGTGAGTCATCTATAAATTCATGAACTTGTTATTCAGTGTGCTTTTGCAGTATGAAGAGCCATGTTTTTCTTCATATCAAGGACTTTTTTCCTGCTATTAATTGATTAATGAGTCTCTTCTTTTCATGTCTTTATGTTTTAAAACTCTTACTAAATGGAAGTAGGACTATCTAGATTGATCCTCCAGCATTGAGCATAGTGCCTTTAGTGTATCAGATGCATTGTAATGTCACTTAATTTGAAAATGCCCTCAGCAAAGAACACAATGCCTGAATCTTGATGGGTTCACTTACAAAGAGCTCATACACATTAAGTATTCCTTAAAGACAGAGCCAGATTATGCTAGCTGGAAAAAGCATTTAATGTGAATTAGTGACTTGAGTGAAGGTGTGGAGCTAGAGAGGCACAAGGGAGGTTCAGGCAGCAAGCATGGCCTTGTTAGAATAAAAGGTATGGACTAAGATGTAGTAAAATATGCAGCTGACAAAATGGATGCCAGGATCTAGAGGGTTTTGAACACTACATCAAGAAGTCTTTGTTTTTTTATGAAGCAGACAGTGAGAAGCATAGGAGGGACCATTCATGTGATGCTGTGGGAAAATTAATCTGACTGAGTCGTATGGGGGACTGGATTTGGAACAGAAAGGCAGAAGAAGAGAGGAGAGTCAGTAATACCAAAGATGGCTGGTGGAAGGTTAACCCAAGGAAAAGTCAGAGCTTAAAGAGATAGAGGACAGTCAACAAGCTGACTTTATTGTGGCAGAAAGATGATTTTACCTTCAGATGTATTGAGGTTCTGGTTCTTATAGACCATCCTCCTGGGGAAATCCAATAGGCAGAAACCAGGTATTAGACCCGGGGTTTCTGGGGAAGGGACAACCCGTGGTCATAGTATGAGGGTCCAGGTGCCTTATAAGGTCTTGTTATTTTTTGGTTCCTGAGAGAGCTTAAAATCTACTTGAGAGGTCAAGGTAATGCAGAGAATATAATTCAGGGCTAAATTGGTGTGACACACCTCGTTTGCTATAGAATTTAGGGGGAAAAGAGAATTAATGACTTCTTAGAAACATTGAAAAGTTGCCTTGGCCTTGATGGATGGGAGGTTTTAGCTGGGAGCAAGAGCTGGGAAGGCTGACATTGTCGCTATCTTGTAAAATCAGTACGTATCTATATGACATAGTCAGCATGCATGGAAGACTTGATAACTATCCTGCTGAAGGGCAGGTGGGGATCCCCATAGAGTTCTGCCCTTCCGTACTTTGTGCCTATTTTGGTGTTGTGTGTACTTCCATCTACATTACATCTGAAGTGGGACTGTGTCTCGGGACTGTAGCTGGCACCGGGTAGCTAGCTTAAGGACAGATGCAAAGTGTGAGACTGGGAGGGATTTAGGCCCCTGTAAACAGGATGGTACTTAATCCCTTGGAAAGTAATACAAGGCAAGATTTTACAGTCTTTAGGTGATTTTCTTTCCCAGGGAAGCCCAACATAAATTATGCAGCTATATGCCCTCAGATTGGCATTAACACACCAATCCCCCTCCCCTCCAAAAGTCCCATCTACCAGTTCCTGCCCAAAGAACAAACTGCACAAACTGTAATCTTGCCTCAAGTTTCCCACAGTATTCTCTCTCTGCTTTCTAGGAAGAGGGAGTAAAACACACGACTGGTGTGTGTGTGTGTGTGTGTGTATGTGTGTGTGTGTGTATGTGTGAGAGAAAGAAAGAGAGAGAGAGAGAGAGAGAGAGAGAGAGAGAGAGAGAAGGTGTTTACTATGAGTTATATAGAACAATATGGGGAAGTCAGATTTCTTCTGAGGTCTCTGATTCCTGGGTGAAGCATTTGGCCTAACATTTCCCAGTTCCTGCTCCCTCTACTGATCACGTAAGGGGATCATCTGGGACCACTTACTCTGCAAATGGAGTATTGCTCCCGTCTCCCAAGACAGCTCCTGCTTATCTTTCATGATTCAGCTCAAGTGTCATGACTTCAAAAGAAATCCTCACCCCGACCCAGACACTGCCCAGGGTCCCTTCACCCCGTTCTTTAGCTGCGTTTGAAGCACTGACCTCTCTGTCTGTTCTTTGTTGGTTGAATCGTCTGCAGACTTTGAATTTCTTGAGTGTGTGGGGTCTGTGATAGTTGTCCCTGTGTGCTCAGCTCTAAGCCCTATGCTTGGCCATTGCAGTCTTCCCACAGAGGCTTGTGAGTTGCTAGATGAATGGATGGATGCTGTTAAAACATGGGCTCTGATACATTTTGTGTCCACATTATGTTTGTAACCACGTTCATGGATGAGCTGATTATTGTTAGTCTATGTGAATGGGTAAAGTGGATGTGGTATATCTATACACAATGGAATACTGCTCAGCCATAATGAAGAATGAAATATCACCATTTGCAACAACCTGGATGGAGCTACAGGGTATAATGTTAAGTGAAATAAGCCGGTCAGAGGAAAAAAAAACCTTATGATTTTGCTCACATGTGGAATTTAAGAAAACAAACCAATGAGCAAAGAGAAAAAGAGACAAACCAAACGCAAAAACAAAACAAAAAAACCCAGATTCTTAATGGTAGAGAACAAACTGGTGCTTAGCAGAGAGGAGATGGTTGGGAGGTAGATGACATTGGTGAAGGGGATTAAGGAGTGCACCTGCCGTGATGAGCACTGAGCTATGTATAGAATTGGTGAACCGCTATATTGTACCCTTGAAACTAATATCATTACTCTCTGAAGTCTAAATCGGTCTTCAAAACAATTCCATCAGGGAAAAATAGTATCCCAGTACATCAGCAGGTTGCCTGACATTATAATCAAGTGAACGTACATTCTCCATTAAGTCCTAATATTCTCGGCCCCAGTCCCATGGCCGGGAGGAGCCCAACTTTGGTGATGCTGGGACATCTGTGCTTTCCCTGGTTGTGGCCTGAGGTCGATGCCAGAGGAGAGCGAAGGCATGATCTGCCATCTGGGTCTCTGGAAGACCTAACAACCATCTGGCTTTCGGAAGAGCTTAGACCAGCAGCCACATGGGGTGCTGCAGATCTTTGCCTCCAGGCATGGGACACACTCTGCCTTCTGCCTGGATCCAGATAGAAGTTCTGAGGACACTGTCACTTCTTTTCCTCATGCAGAAGGATACAGAACTCACTGGGCCAGAAAAATGAGAACTGAATTCTCTGCATGTTTGAATAACCTCTCCATGTTCCCTCCAGTGCAATCAGAGAAAATCTCTTTGCCTAGATAGAGGTAGGGTGCATCCCTCCCTGGCATTTCTTTCCTTCTCTCCCTTCCTTGGAGAAAATACCAGGTGCTATTTTCTCCTAACTAGACTGAGCTCTGCCTTCAATTTCAACAGTTTGGCACACTTGCAATATCTCTGCCACTGCACCTGTTGTGCTGTCCCTGAGAAATTCTTCGGCAACTATTCTGGGAATGGGTGTTTGTGAAATGGAAATATGGAGGCTTGTGAAAATGCTCTTACCCCAGGACAAATGCTGTAACTAACTGCTCTCCATGAAGTTCCATGCAGGAAAATGGAGGAATAGCGCTGTCATCATTGTCACTAGCGGTATTGTGACACATCTATTCATGTACAGACAATAGCCACAAAAGGAATATTTCTCCATGCAACCATCCATGGGAATAGTATGGATTATTAATTTTGTATTTCAGAAGGTGGTAGAAGGGGTACAGAAGTTGGAGCTGTAGTGAGAGAATTTGCATGTTAGGGTAGAAACAAGAAGGGGTCTGGATGGATTAAGGCTTTGGCCAAGAAATGGAGATTGTATGTTGATTTGAAGATCTCTAAGCTTCCCCAGTCTTAGGGTTTCAAAGATTTTTTTATTTTCCCTCTAGTAACAAGGAGTCATGAGCAAATCCAGCTGTATTTCATACCACAGAATTAAGTTTCACAAAGGATAATGTGTCATTAGCTGACTTAGGAAACAGAGCAAGGAGATGATGATGCATCATCACCACTGAGCACCTCGCCACACATGGGGATGATGGCGATGGCGATGGCGATGGTGATGGCGGTCATGATGAGGAAGACAATTTATTAGCAGGAATTGTGGCCCAGAAGTATTCTTCCCAAATCAGTCCAGTGGGGGAATAAAGGCTCTGTTGTCACATAAATCACGGCAAGGCAGTCTTCTGAGTTGCAGCAAAGGAGACATGGGTGTGGGCTTCCAAGTGTGGTTTGGATTCTGAAGCAGTTCCAGGGAACTAAAGAAGCATGCGGAGACATCTCTGGGACAAGACACTCTAGGTGTCGCACCAGGATCCATGGGTGGGGCAGCTGAGGCAAAAGGAAAGCTCAGTTGGCTTTTCATCGGGTCCCATACTTCACTTTAATTGCACAGAGGCACCATCCTCCTCTAATACACCGTACCCACACACACTCCCTATGCACACGCCCTCAACCCTCACACGTACCCTACATACATACACGCAGCTCTGTGCACACAGTTCCCACCTGATGTCCACAAACCCACCACTTACCACCTACCAAACACAATCCCCCTTATAGCTTACACATATCACCTACATACTCTCATATACATGTTCTCTAATATGTCTAAGCTCGCAGCCCCCCAGGTACCCCGCCCAAATCTCAAGATACACACCTGCTTGCCTGTACCCATCCCTCTCACCTGCCCCCTGCACATACCTCAGGCCCATACACATTCTCCCTCCCGCCATGTCCACACATGTCCACACAGACATACAGATACATTCAGATGCCCCCACAGTCATAGTCATCCACACATACTAATGGTCATGCAGTCAACAGGGGGACAGAGTTAAGGGAAAAACTTTATCTGTGTGTGGTTATTACACCTAATCTGTCTCTCTCTTTTCCTGTCTTTGCTTCTCCTTCCCTCTCTCCCTCCTTCCCTATTCTTTGCAGAGGAATTATTTTCATTTTTCGTATACATCATTTGCTTTGCCGAAAATGGAGCCTATTGCTCAAGTTACCATTTATCTGCTTTTTGATTACCTCAGATAAAGAATGAGTTTCTTGAGAAAAATTGACTTGGGGGATACTTTTGTATTTATCCAGCTTCTCTCACAACCAGGCCAGGCAGCCATGCTGGAATCTTGAAATCCATTGAGATAAGATTAATTTCTTTGACTGTTAAGGTGGCGAATGCAAGGACTATAGCAAGTAATGTCCTGCAGTCTGCCCATCAGCTTTGTCCTTGACCCCCTTCCCCTTCTCTTGTCGATAAGAAGGCAAAGCCAGGCCCAAACATGCTGGAACTCACCATCCATGTGCTAGACAAGGACACAGGTGCACACAGAGCCTTGCTATTTGCTTTTAATTTCCTCTTAGCTGAAAAGTCTATTGGTTCAAAGGCATTGATGCTGTCCCTTTGGATGACAGGAGGCACGTACATTTTTGCAACTTCTCTTTAGCAGCTCAGCCAAATTAGATGACATTAAAAAACCGTGTGGCATCCCTCCTGTCAACGACAAGAGGTCTTCAATTTGGGCACAATTATGACAGGTTTAGGTGCTTGCCTTCCTGTGCCATCCAGATCTGAAGCTCTTTGGGAATGCAGAAGGCCCTCTTGTTTCTTGCAGATTTTACGATAGGGAGCTTAAGTCTCATCTGAGCATTGCCCAAGGAACCATGGTGGATTTCACACCCCAAATGGAACTCATACTTCTAGAAGACAGAAAAGGGTGGGAAATGAAGCCATTCATTGAAAAAAGAAGAAATGTCTGATTTGTTTTCAGAGGGTGTTTCCAAAGAGAAGCATTTTTTTCTGAATCATGGTCTCACTATTTCACATGAGGATCAGAGATAACTGCCCCAGCCTGGCTAGATACATAGGCCAACAGAGATGGAAAGAGAAGGAAAGTAAGTAAATAAGGAAAGTAAGCAGACTACATGTGGGTTTGGGAAAGCAAATGGACAAAGTTCAAGTCCACAGACTCTTACTTCTTGTGGGTTTTTCCTTTTAATTTTGTGCCATCATTCCAGTTTTCCCATGAGGTTGGAGAGGTTAATGGGTATATCAAGAGTAGGCAAATCTGCCAAAAGATACCACCTTACTTGCAGTATAATGAAACTGTATGTGGGGGCCTGGGTTTGAGTCTCCCTAACAACACTTCTGATACCACTGGGGTTGTGGTAAGAATTGAATGAGATCAGGTAGGTAGAATCAACTACGATTAAGTAAGATTAAAAAGGATATGAAAACTAATCGTGAGGAGCCATACAGATGCTAATTATACTTAATTTATTAATAACTTTCTTGGAAATATATAATTCTTTTCCTGGAAATTTTACAAGGTGGATATTAGTTTATGGTCCCTCCCTCTTTTCTCTCCATTTCTGAAACTTCTTTCCCTGGTGCAGGGTTAGTGGGGACTGCTAGTGTGCCTCATACATTGTTGGGCCTAGAAATCTGGATTTTCCCAAGTCTTGGTCTACTCAGTTATCATCTTTATCAATCCCAAATGATTGATCAAGACCAGACTGAGCATTTTTCTAAGTCCCCCACAGAGTCATTCTGCCAGCCACCCAAAGTAGAAATGTCTGCAGTTTAGGTATTTTTTTTAAATCTAGTTTTATTTTTTATTTTTTTAATGGAAAGCAATGTCCTTTTTTGGTTAGTTTTTCCTACAGTTTTATATGAATAGCCCATTTTAGAAAACAAACAAACAAAACCCCCCAGAGACTCAGTGAATCTAAACAACCTTCCCAGCTAATTATGATACTAATTACTACCAAAGATAGAACTGGAACTGAGAGTCAAGGTTGTGGGTGCCAAGTCCCATTATTTTCCCATTTGCTTCATGGTCTGTAGAAAGACGTCAGCTTTGGGCCAGCTGATGTTCACGGATAGTGCTCAATAGGCTTCACCAGGCAAATAGTGGTGCTGAGAGAATCCTGGCATATGGACACTGTGGGGACATTGGGATGGGCTTTAGGGGCTGCCTGGGTTTTTCTAGGAGATATGATGAGAGCAAGCCTTGAGTGAGTCCAAAGTATCAGCCACCTTGGATGTGGCTGCTCCCCTCTCTCCCTCCCCTGAATCTGCAGTATGTAAGGAAATGCAGGGATGCTCAGGGGGACTGCACTACGCCTTATAGCTTAATGGCCTAGTGGCACTCATAGCTAAACTTTGCCACAAGGAAACACTCATTTCAATAACTCACTGCAAAGAAATGTGTCTAAGGAATGTTGAGCCCGAAACCCATTTTCAAAAGGAACCTGAGACAGGAACAAAATGAAAAGCAAACAATCTTTCCAGTATTTTCAAGACTCTGATATTTGGCACAAGTAGTAAAAGAAAAAAGAAAAAAAAATTAGATTGAAGTACTTGGGACACATAACGAAAGCGAGTGAGCCAGGATGAAATTCCAGCTGCTTTTATTAAAAGATTTTGTAGAAATCCACAGGGACACTCTTGAGACCATTTTACTTTTAGTTCTCCTCAAATGGCCTCTCCTCTCACCATTCAATTAGGACATTTTGTGAGTTGTGGAAATGATTTCCCCCTCATGGACCCAGTGCACAAGGGATGCCACCCTCAAGGGACAGAGCAAGGGATGTATAGTTCCTTTTGTGAATGACACAGCAGAGCATGTGAGAATTCCCCCTTGATAAATGCTCTTTGATGAAGACAACCAGGCATATTGAGACACATAGGTTTTTTAAGACCCTAAAATAATGAGAATATTGTTTTTTGTTTTGTGTACTTATGCATGTAATTTCTGCCTGATTTTTCTCCTCCTTCTAAAACTGAAATTCCCTTATGTCTTCTGTAATGCAGGGTTTTCCTTTGGGTGATCTGTGACTGTTGGAGTTATCCCTAATGGGAAAGGAAGAGGGTTGGGTTGTGGAATCCCGTAGCCATAGCCCATCATGGAAATGGTCTCTGTAGTTACTTCACTAAATCACTTAGTAATTTACATTTATAAGGGTAAGAGTGACATATGTTTTAGTTTTTCTCACTTACAATTGATTTATATCTGTGGACTTGATGTAATTTATAATAAAACATTTCTTAATTTCTAAAGTATTCCAGGAGATGATATATTACATGGTTTTCTCTCAGGAACAGTGGTTTTGTGGCTCCTTCTGAAAGGTTCTGGGAAGCTGTTTCCTTGGCCATTTCCCCTTCTTCAGGTTCTGGGCTCCCATCGTGAAGGGCCCTGGAAGAGCAGAATCAGGCTATCCAAGAGGTTGCTGTGATGGGTGGGAATGTACAGGACACCTGAAGCCAGAAGGGTCAGAAAACAAAGGTCCAGTATTGCAGGATGCACCAATGTTAACAGTTCCACTGCTAACTAGTTAAAGATCAGCCTTGTGAAAAATGACTTACCATTTCGAAGCCATAATGGGAGTATAAGTCTGCAAAGATGAAGGAGACCATGCTCTGAGTAATCCTTGATGGAGCTGGTTTGAGAAATACAACCATTTGTCTCTCTTTTGTCTGGCTCTTGTTATACAAAATAGCTGTGTAATCATCTTAAGCCAGAATGGACGGATGGGGCCAAGGGACCGAAACTTCTGAGTCTTATATTTCTGTCAACCACAGCTGCCCATCAATAAGAGAGAAGCAAATGTTCCAACCAGCACTTTCTCATGACAATACTGGGCATTCAAGCATAACTTGAAGAAAAGCAAAAAACAAAAGCAAAAAAACCAAATCTGCCATTTCATGAGCACTTGTGCACTGAATTTGGCTGAGTAGTTTGCCTTGATCCTAAAGATCAGGAAGCTAGTCTTTGCCAGGAGCATGTTGTTACCCTGAATGGGTTAACCCTGGTGCCCAGCTCATTTCCAACCGTTTGATTATTTACCCTTCAAATCCTTAGTGGTTGCAGCATCTGGCATCTATCCTGCCTTCCACTGAATTTGCCATGTTGCTAATCCAATCAGTGACTAACAGTCTACACCATAGAAGAGTTTTGGGGAAGAAAGTGTGGTCTGTTGGAGAAAACCCTGGAAAAGGAGTCTGGTGACATAATTTTCTAGCTCTCGCTGTAACCTTGAAAGTATCACCTTGCTTCCAGGTGACCTCCTTTTATCACCTGCAAATAGGACTCAACTTGCTCAGAAAAGTGCTGTGATCCCAAACATCACGGGGTCCTTGTCTATACGCTGCTTGTATATTCCTCCTCATTCACTTGACTGGACTCCTGGACTCTTGGACTCTCCTCCCTGCTGCTTTTTATTCAAAAATTAACAATATGTACATTTTAAAACTTATTTATTTATTTTGGGGAGGGAGGTTGGTGGAAAGGGAGAGACAGAATTCCGAAGAAGACTCTGCGCTGAGTGCGGGGCCCAGCGTGGGGCTCGATCTCATGACCCTGAGATCATGACCTGAGCTGAAACCAGGAGGCAGTCTGTCAACTGACTGTTCCCCACTCCCCTGGCATCTGAACAATATTTTGAGATGCAGCACCCATGCCAGTGTTAATATGGAGCAGGTCCTGTTCTCCCAGGTCCTATAAAGGAAATGATGTCAGTCTCCTCTGAGGTCATTAGTGGGTTATTTCTACTATTTCATAGCTCTATCACTGTTATCACCTTCTCTGGTTTACTATTACTTTCAGAAGCATGTTGGAGTCCTGGTGGGCTGGACCTGCTGCAGCTCCATTTACCTGGAGTCTACACCCCCAGTGCAATCAGGATAGTGGTTCCCCGTTCCTTCATTTCCTCTTGGACAGTGTCCGCACCTCTCCAACCCTGCGGCCACTGGTTGTTTTGTTCAGGCCCTCCTCTTCCTCTTGCACTGCTGGTGCACCTTTCTTCCAAGCGATTTCCCCAGACCTTCTGCCAACAGTTGCCTCCACTACATCTGTAGTGATCCTGCTTAAAGATCTTTCTTAAATGCGTCTCTCAAGGACCCTTGATCACCTTTATTGGGGTTGGTGTCACAGGTCTGTGACCGTGCAGGGGCACAGAGCCCCCTGATGGGTTTAATGCTCTGTGGTCACAATCTTGAACTTCTTACAAATCTTTGTTTTCTTCTTCTAATTATTTATTTATATTGATTTATTCTAGAGAGAGAGAGAGCAAGTGCATGCATGTGTACATGAGTTAGGGGTGGGGGAAAAAGGGAGAAAGCGGTGGGTAAGAGAGAGGAACTAGCAGGCTCTCTGCTGGGCGAGGAGCCCTGGGTGGGACTCCATCTCATGATCCTGAAATCATGACCTGAGCCAAAATCAAGAGTCAGACACTTAACTGACTGAGCCACCCAGGACCCCCTTTAATAATTATTTAAGCGAGAGGCCCTGAAATTTTATTTTGCACTGGGCTCCACAAACTACATCAGTAGGTTATGTCTTTGGTGCAGAATCCAAGTCCATAGAGTCTTCAAGTTTCATGTGCCTGCCTCTCCCAGGAAATACCTTGGCTACAGTTCTCTGACCTCAACTCTTGTGCTTTTCTACTTGTTTCCAAGCATCCTCTACCAACTATGCTGTTTGATCTATCTGGTGTCATTTATGCAACAATAGTTCATCTCATGCCTAATGCATACCAGAGACTGTCCTAGGGCACCAGGAATGCACAGCTGAGAGCAGAAACCTGGTCTCAAGAAAGAGGTTAACTAAACATGGTAAAACCACCACCATGTGGGACGTGCGAAAAAAAGAGAACTGAAAGTCTTATAAGCCAGTTACACACACACACACACACACACACACACACACACACACACGGCTTCTATTTGTCTGATTTTACTGACACTGGATCTGTATTTAACATATTATCATGAACTGGTACCTAACTTTTGAAATTTTGTCCACATTTATATAAGAGTTTTCTCAATATTTGCTTTTCAAAAATTCACATTATACATGTTTCCCTTCTTCGTTTTCTTGCTCAATAATTCCATGTGTAAATCTTCCCTAAATCAATAATTCAAAGTTTGGATTATTTTAGGAATCCCCTTTTAATCAGTCCTTCTGTTTCCATCATTAAAATAGCTAGCTTAAAGTTCATTTTAATTCTGCTACATTGGAAAGGGACATTGAGTAGTAGCTCTTTTCCAACTTGAGCTATTTGCTTATTAAAATCAGACATGTGATTCCACACTTGTATTTATTCCTTCAATTAGGCAACCTAGCATAGTATTTGGAAAATTTGTTTTAAATGCTGGCTTTCCCTTACAATTTTGTTCTTGAAGCATCTGTTTAAGGAGGAAGCATGTGAGTCATAAAAGAATTCCATAAATAATATTCAGATGAAAACTGCCAGCTCAGCCTAATTTTAGAGCCACATTACAAATATTCTGCTTAATGATTTTCACTTGCATCTTGGCCTCCTGTAACTTTCCTCTTTTTGAGGGAATCTGAGTTTTCTGAATGCTCCCCTTCCTCCCTCCAAGGGGCTCTAAGTCACTGCTGACTCGGCGATTCCCTATGTACGTTCGCCAAGAGCCACCAGCACAGTGGCGCAGACTTGGCCTTTCTTGCTCAGCTTGGGTGGGGGGCAGTGCAAACTGGGCCTGACTTTTTCCACCAGATGTGCAAAGGGTGGGAATTTTAATATGCATTTTAGGAATTGAAAGTTCTTATCTTGTTTTTAGGCTGAGGTACCTTGGGTAGAACCTAATTTTGATTGGGAGCCGGGTGATAGAGCAGGAAACAGAATAAATCAGAGCGCAGCATCTCTATGGGCTTGGAAACAAAACAAATGCAGGGAAACCAGAGACGTTCTGGGATCTGTTCCTCCTCTGGCTCTCTCCCCTTGTCTGTCTCTGTAGGGTGAACACCTTTACACCTGCTCCAACCTCTATGCCATATGTACACACTCACGTCCGTGGATTCTTCATTTCTCCACTGAAACTTCACTTCTCAAAGTGATGGCTTGAAGTGAAGTCTGGGGCGCTCCCGGAAGGTCTTGGACCACACACTGCCCTCTCTCCAAGCCCCCAGCACCTTCCCTCATATCCTATCACCAACTGGGACCGCTGATTCATTTGCAAGAAAACTGGCTTTTGTCTGTTTCCTTAGTGGGTCCCATGCTCTTTGAAGGCAGAGTATAGAAGAAAACATAGAAAGACGGGTATGCAAGGACTTGTGAGGGTATGCAAGGACTATGTGAGATTCATAGAACTTCTGTAATCGTGGAAATGTTCTAAATCTGTGCTCTCTGTTATGGTGGACACAAACTGTTGAGTATTTGAAATGTGGCCAGAGGAATAGAGTTTTTAATTCTACTTAATTTTAATTCCTTTGAATGTAAGTTTCAATAGCCTCATGTGGCTTTTGTGCTGGACAGCGTGGCCTGGGAACTCAGTTAGAGGGGTATGGATGGAACACCACCGTCACGGAGTGGAGGTGGGGAGGTGAGTGCTTGGGTGTGGAAGCAAAGGAAAGTCAAAGCCATCAAAGGGGATATTTTTGCATTTTTCATACTCAAGATATACACTGATCGACACGCATCCACACAACGTTGGTGTCTTCCAGCCGAACTAGTCTGAATGCAGGAGGAGGATGGTTGTTGCCTGTCAAATGGGCTCTGCTGTCTTCTCTGACACAAGGTGATGCCTATTGCAGCTGAACAGGGAAAGCTCAGCCTCAGCTCCGTTTCCCCCCTGCACAGGGTCCCGCTCACCTCTGGCTCAAGGAGACTGTCCTCAGTCCAAGTATGTTGTTGTGGTCCCCTGAGTCATCAGGAAGTGGCAGATCCTCACCGGGTGAGTTCCCTACACAGGGAGGAGATCCTAATGTGCTATAACCTGAAAGAGTGTGTGTTTATCTTGCAGCATAAAAAGACCTGTGTCGGCCATACAGTACTTGCTAATCCTGGCCCCTCTCTGAGCCTAACTCAGTAGGTGGTAAGTCAAGAAGAATATTCACCCCCTCCTTTCCCGCAACCCCTTGGCTGCGCAAGCCCGGGCTGGAGGCTGGGCTTTGCTTTCCCGAGGGGTCTTTTTCCCAGGGCACATTGTTCTGCGTCTGTCAAAGAGCCCAGTACCTCGGATCATATAGGAGGCTGCAACCCAGTTGGCTCCGTTCTCTGTTTAGAAGAGCTGAATCTGAAAGTTTTGGCTGGGAATGTTCCCACTTGGAAAAACTGTATTATCAGGAGAGCCTCAGCACGCTCTTGTAAGAGCCCGCTTCAGCCAGCACCTGCAGACCCAGAAGGAAAAGGGGGGCGTGCACCTTCAGATGAGTTGCCTGGCTCCGGGCTGCTTGAGTGAGAAGCAGCTTTCTGACCTTACTGAACCCCACACAAATATCTCAACAGCCTTTCAGTTACCTGTGGACCTGTTTTTCCTCTGCTGACTCCATCAGGGGGGCTTAGGTGGTTGGGACGCCACAGCTGAATTGTCTCCAGGAAATCTGCCTTTTCTATGGCTGGTCGAAGTTATTTAAAGGACATTTCATTGACTTAGAGGAAACAGAAAATTCCAGGAGATGAAGTAGATATTATTGTTGTTTTAATAATATGGTAGAATAAAGTAATTGCTACATGCCGTTTTTATTCCACCGAATTTCTGTTCCCTTTCAAATTTCTCCAGGGCTCGCAAGAGGGCTGATAAACCCATATGTCTATGGGAATTCGATGTACAAGAAGAATTTGTGCATTTGTGCCTTAGGAGGAAAAATCCTGAATTGATATAAATATTTTGGGGACAATTCATTATCCATCTGACAAAAAATACCCCACGCCATATGAAAACATAATCTAGCTCATTTTCAAATACAATCTTTAAAAAAAAAACAAAAAAAACAAGCAAACAGCAGTAGCAATCCTAGAAGGAGGAAAAAAAAATGATTTTTCTTGAAACAGTTTCGAGTAGGAAAAGCTTTCCTAAGAAAAAAATAAAAATGAAATTGTATAGAGAAAAAGATAAAAAGATTTTACCACCACGAAAACTCAAAAACATTTATATGATGAAAAAAACCTCATTGATGAGAGATAAACTGATGGCGGAGATATTTTTATCAGCACCAAAAATTACAAACAAAGATTCACATTCGGAGTAAAGAATTCATATAGATTAACGAGAAAAAGACAAACAGCTGAATGAGAAAAGGAGCAAATACCATGGGCAAGCTGAGAAAATAAGAATGGCCAAGAAACGTGCAAAAAAAATATATATATTCACCTGTGCTATCAATCGCACAAATGCAACTTAAGTGATACTGCTTGTTATACCAGCAAAATATTTTAAAACAAGGTACAGGGCTGGTGAGGATGTGGAGAATGGGCAGTCTCCTGTGGCCTATGGAAATCTGTTTGGGCCCATTGACTGGGACAGAAAAACACTCTATTCAGATTCTAAATGTACTTGACCTTGGATCTGGCAATTTGCTTCTAATAATTAATCCTATAGGAATACCTGCCCATGTAGGAATAGATACAAGTATCTGTTCTTTATTGATGTGAAAATTTCAAACCAGGAAAAACTCTATGTACCAGGAAAGACCAGCTTTATGCTGTTCTGTGCTGCTGCTTTAATTTCATGTAGGTTATCCTCTCTTTTTTAAAAAAAATATTTTATTTATTTATTTGACAGAGAGAGAGAGAGCCAGAGAGCACAAGCTGGGGTTGGGTGGGGCAGAGGAGCAGCAGAGGGAGCTGGAGAAGCGGGCTCCCCACAGAGCAGGGAGCCCTTTGCAGGGCTCGATCCCAGGACCCTGGGATCATGACTTGAGCTGAAGGCAGATGCTTCACTGACTGAGCCACCCAGTTACCCCATAGTTCCCCCCTTTTCTATTGTGAGATGGCGAGGCTAATAGCATCTGACCACAGAGCAAACTTAAGGCTACCTGATCACGATCCCACTGGGTTCTCAGCACTCTCCTCTCCTGCACTTGAAATGAAGCATATCATAATTCTGCAGCGTTGTGTGTTTCTTTTAGCTGGTACCTTTGTCTACATTTTATTTCTATGAACGTACCTTGACGCATACTGCCCCCTCCTTTTCCACAGATGCCCCTCCTTCTGAACAGTCCTGCTAGCTCAATACTGTATATTTGCATCGACTAAAGTTTTTGGCGCTCTTACATGCAGAACACATGGAGAGACCCAGGGAATGGACTGAGGGTAGCGACAAGGAGCAAGGTTCTTGGATCCAGTTGGTGTCCTGCTTCTGCCAGGCTTGTTTCTCTTCCCATGACCTTCCCTTCCTCTGGGCTTGCAGGAAAATCAAGCCAGGGGTGATCTAAGGGCAGGACTGAAAAAAAGCAAAGGGAGAAATGACATTTTATAGTTAAGGTCATTTTTGGTTTTGGATCACAGGAATCAGTGCTGGAAAGGGCCTTATGGATTACCTAGTCCCACCCCCACAAGTGACCCTCTCAATAGCATATCCCTAAAGTTGAGACTCAAGTGAAATCAACAGAAGTCCCTTCCAGAAAGTTCAAATGAGGTGTATGCGGCATCTCTGGAATCAAGAATAAAATAAACTTCCTAACCGAAGTTTGAAATGAAGGCAGGGCGTTGTGCTTCTTTGCGTTGTTTATTATGCAAAGTAACAAAATTCATTTATGCAAAATAATACTGTTACTTTAATTTTATAAGCTGATTTATAATTATTCAAGCATTTTGGTATAAATCCCCATTTAATATTCATGACAACTTTGTGAAGTCTGAATTATTATTCTGATTTTGCAGTTTAATTATTATAGGTTCACTGAGGTTAACTGGCTTTCACATTAACCCAGAGCTGCTAAATGGTGGAACAGGCATTCAGATACGAATCCCGTCACTCCCAGGATAGCACCCACCACAGCCCAAGCGGTAAAGATACTTCTAATACCAAAAATGCCTCACCTAATTCTTCCAGCAGAATTAAATCAATGATTTCCTTTCCCTCTCTGGTGAGTCTCATTTCGGGGTCCACCAGCCCTCATTATTGGTGTGATCCCAGTAATTAAAGAGGCCAGAGAGGATCATGACACAGCACGTTTCCTTCAACAGTCACAGCTTTGAACGTCACAAATGACAACAGAAGCCAGGAATGAAGTCATACTAGATTTTTTTTTTTTTAAGTAAAAGCTCCTCTTTCTGGCATTTTTATTTATAGTATAATTAAATTTGAAGCAGGTTTGACAGTTCAACCAAAGTTATAGAATCTATTATGCATTTGAAAAGAGAAAATGTAAATAAAACAAAAATTATTTTATGTTTAATTACAGGCAGTTGACAAGATTTCGGGAGAAGTATTGAAGGCTCTTTACTCAGCATCCAACTCCTTTTTAATCCTCTTGGTATATTCCTATAATCTAACTCCCCATACTGGAATGATTCAATTTCACACATATTTTGCCCCTGCTGTATCCAGGATAGTGCCAACCGTTCATGTCAGAGACAGAAAGAAACACACTTTCTTTGCTGGGATTTTAGAAGCTGTTCCATGCGAAATGAGATTCCTGCAGAATCAGAAACTTAAGGGTGATATGCTGTGGTTTATAGGTTTAAGTGATCAAGGAGGCCGTCCAGTTGCACCGTTTTACATTGTAGTAGATGAATGAACACTCCAAGGGGTTATCTAAGACAGTCTGTGTCTTCCTGGCAATTTCCTTGAGAAATAATGATACCCAGTGGCAGAAAGAAGTCTAAAATACATTTGTGCTGGTCCAAATCACGTCCTCACTGCCTCTAGTTCCAAGTTTCAGTTTATTTTGCATTTCTGACATGTCATGATACCAGGGAAAAGTTCATCATTCTGCTTCTTTCCTTCTCCATGAATTCCAACACATGACTTCTCTTCGTAAAACTGCCAATGAGGAAAGTTTTCTTCCCGGATCATATTTTGTATACTTATTTTTCAGATGGCACTTTTTCTATTTAATTCCTCTTGCAAATAGTTACCTCTTAGGGGGGCAGGCTTGGCAGTTGTTCCTCTCAATGATCAACTGATCATTGACGGACACATTTTCCCCTCTTCTAGACCACATGCCATGTGGTATCATTGTTGATGATTTTCTGTTCTCTGTCCTTGACCTTGCTGTGTCCACACACACAAGGGCCTGTTGGAATATCTGCTGAATCTTCCTTTGTCTGAATCTGCAAAGTAGATGAACTGTGCTGTGTCCCAGTGTCACATTCATTCTCAATAATAGCAGCAGCAAATGCCATTAGGGTCTGACTGTGCTCCAGATAAACATGGGACATTTATCATCTCGTTAAAGAAGCTCACAACCTATGAGATAGGGCTATCATTGTTCCATCCACAGTGGAGGAAACTAGGCTGAAAGTACTTAAGGACATTTCTCCAGGTCCCAGGTTGAGTGGGAGAAGCTGGAACTAGCCCGTTTCACTCACCGTGGTATTTTTGCCTCCGACATGAAGTCGCGGGATCCCAGGAGGAGTGAGAGATGCCTTGGAATCTAACTTTTCTTCCATGTTTCAATTTCTTCTCCAACATTCCCACCAGGTGGCCATTTTACCAAGCCAAGCCTGCCGCCTTTGGAAATGCTAGTTCTGCCCTCGTGGATCATGGAGGATCATCTAACTTTTCTTCCTGGGCATGGACTTCAAAACCTCTGAGACTTTTTTTTTTTTTTTAACCCTAATTGATCTCCAGTTAGTGCATCTAGTCTGTGTGTATCTGAATGTCAAAGGCCTTTACAAAGCTGCACTTCTGCATTGGACCCCCTCAGTTTGCTTGTGTGCCTCATAATCAAGCATTAACACCACTTCCCTAGCAGTTGGTTGTGAACTCTTCCAAAAGCTAAGCATGCCTCCCTCATTAGAGCACGTAACTCCCTTTAGTTCAAAGACAAGTTGAGCTAAGGGAGGTCAGGCATTGGTTTTCTGGAAAAGGAGAAGAACATGTAGTTTCTTGTCAGGTGAGTGTTGTCTGCATTTCCAGGTTCCCTTTCTGTCTGCTCTGGTGTATCAGCTGCCCCCACCCACTGTCCCGCCCCACAAGACCTCTCCTGCTCTCTAGTATCATCCAGTTTCTCCTCTGACTCTGACTGGTCCCTAACTACTGATGTATGTCCAACTCCTCCCGTGTGTTTCTGGGGTTACTTAAACAGAGGCAAACCATAAGAAACTCTTAACTCTAGGAAACAAACTGAGGGTTCCTGGAAGGGAGGTGAGTAGGAGGATGGAGTAACTGGGTGATGGACATTAAGGAGGGAACTTGATGTAATGAGCACTGGATGTTTATACAACTGATGAGTCACCAAATTCTACCCCTGAAACTAGTAATACACTATATGTTAAGTTGAATTTAAAAAAAAAAATTTTTTTTAATTGCCATTCTTTCCATTTTGGTGTTTGTTTTCATGATAATGCCAGTGGTTGAGAATTTTCCAGAAATATCCAGGGAGTATTTTCCTCCCTTCCTCCTTTTTCTGTTCCCTCCCCCTCTCCTTTCCTTCCACCTCTCTCCTCCCTTTCCTTCCTTCCTCCCTTCTTCCCTCTTATTCTTCCTTCATTCCTTCCTTGCTACCCCACCCCTGCTTTATTTATCTCAAAACATACATGTCAACTTCTTCAACCACCTCAAATTATATTTCCTTCATGGTAGTGGAGATAGGGAGCAAGAACACATTGTTAGAAAAATCTCTCCATGTACTTGTGCTATATAACACTCCATGTCATTTTCTTATTTCTACTCACTGTTTTTCACTTGAAGGAAGTCTGGAAGTCTCTTAATACTGTTCAGTGCAATGTGCTCATATTCTTCTACAGAAAAAAAATGTCTAATATTTGATACTACTTCAAACAATCAAAACTTTACTGAACACTAAGCTAATGGATTTGGTTGGGAATGTCATATAAAAATTGCCAATATTTAAAAATCTTTGATGTGAGTACTTCACTACAAAAATTAAAAATTTCCTTTTGGATGGTCTCGTCATGATTGGGAAAATGTTGTGAAAAGGTTTTAGATCAAGTGAATCAGAGCCATGGAAAGTCAAAGGGAAAAGGAGGTTCTGGTAAGGTCCCTTTTTGAGGAAAAGGAGACATAGTGTATAAGTGGTGTCTCTTTAGGGTTCTACCTTTATTGGATAATGAAGGTACTAGTCCAAAATAAAGAACTTACTGAAACAAAATAGCCTTTAACAATAAGAAAAACAGGGGCCTCTGGGTGGCTGAGTTGGTTGGGCAACTGCCTTTGGCTCAGGTCATGATCCTGGAGTCCTGGGATCAAGCCCTATGTTGGGGTCCCTGCTCAATGGAGAGTCTGCTTCTCCCTCTGCCTGTCACCTAGATCATGCTCTCACATACTCTCTCAAATAAATAAGTAAAATCTTTAAAAAACAGAATAAGAAAAACAAAAGAGGGGGGAAAAGCCCTGTTATTTACTATAGCAACAGAATATGGAAATTTTGACTTCTAAATAATGACAATACTTATGCTTCCTTTCCCTGGAAGAGAGAAAAGTGTCTCTCCACATGGAATTTCTTGCTATTGTGAATCGGGGGGAAATTCAATACTATTAATTACAATAACAAATAAGAAGTCAGTACCTGTGCAATATTGTTATAAGAAGAAAACATAAATTAATACCAAAAACCTTGGCAGATGAAGATACTGAATAAAAGTCATGAAATGAGGAACTTTGCAACAAAACACTCTATTGTGAGTTAAATATCATTAAAAGAGCCACTGCACATATGAAGGGGTATGAGGCACAGAATAGAAAAGATGAAAAACGGGAAGCTATGAAACAGGAGTTGATAGAACTCAGAAAAGAAAAATATAACATCCATCTCAGATTTAAAGAGTAAATTAAAAGGTGTTCAAGGAAAAGCAGATATAATAGGAAGGACAATAGTGAGAGATGAATATAAACTGTAAATGTAGAAAAGGCAAAAACATTAGAGAAACTTCTTATTCTGGCTTTGATGGAGGGACAGTTAAAAGACTTATGCTTCCACCATAAACCGTTATAGAACTAGATGAAATATATAAAGCAAATGGTTCAGATACTGAACAAGCAGCAATGCAGGACTTGACTCCTTGAAAGAATGAAATCACTCAAGGAAACACCACATTGACTCTGGATTTCTGCCTGGGGCACGTTCCAAACTACCACACAGGGAATTGGAACTGAAACAGAGTTAGAGGTTTTTTCTGGGTAGAATTAACCAAGATCAGAGTTGAGGGCTGCTACGAGGCTGGAATGTAAAGAGTGTGGTACCAGAGCAGAGATATTCTCAGAGAAGGGATTTCATAAATCTTCATGAGGACTCCTTCGAGTTTTGTCCAAATACTGAGCTGCACATGCTATTTCTTGAATCCTGGAGGAGAAAAGCTGAGCCAAGATTTTAGAGATCACACCACAGTATTGAGAGATGTTAAGTTTCTGAATAGCTGGACATCTCAGCCAGGTCATTAGCTGAGATGTCACCACCACAAAACCTGCCTTTGAGTATGGTTACACGTTGCCTAGGAAAACAGTTTCTCTGGATCCTACCAAGAAGGCCTAAAAAGAAACCATGACTGGATCAAGCTTATCTTTGAAGAAAACTGCCTCTCTGCCAGAATTAAACTCAACATTCTTTTAGAAGATGTCAAATCCAGAATCTCAATGTCTTCACATACACAATGTCCAGTATACAAAGAAAAATTACTAGACATGAGAAGAAACAAGAAAATGTGACCCAAAACCAAAAGAAAAGTCAGGTGAGTGGAAATAGGCTCAAATACAAGACATAGGTTGGCATTAGTAGGCAAAGGCTTTAGGACAATTACAATATGCTTGAAATTTAAGGGAAAATACAATGAATGAACATATGGGGAGTAATGTCAGAAAAAATGAATCCATAAAAAAGAACCAAACAGAAATATAACTGATATATACAATATCCATTTTTAGATGGAATCAACACAGATTGGCTACTATAGATCCAAAACCAATTAATTTGAATAAAGAACAGCAAAAACCATACAAAGTATAGTAAAGAGAGAAACAAATGCTGAAAATATATCAGAGGATATACTGGTGACCTGGAGGAAGAGAAGGTAAATTGGGGCAGAAATAATATTTGAAGAGATAGGAGCATATTTTCCCACCAAACTTGATTTAAAAAAAGAATATCCACCTACAAATCCAAGAAAATCAACAAACACCAAGAAGGACAGACTCCAAGAAACAATTTGTAGCTAAAATATAGTCAAGTTGCCTTAACTACAAATAAAGAGAAATTTTTAAAAGCAGTCTGGGAGTGGGGAGTAAGGGGGTATGGAAGAGATTAATGTATGGGAAAGTCAATAAAGATTCTAAAGACTTCATTTAAAACATAATGGAGTCTCTAAAGTCATGATTCCTTAATGTTGCGGGAGTGAGTGGGAATGGTCAACCTATAATACAAAAATATGAAGGAAAGATATTTTGAGACATAAAAACTGAGACTTTATCACCAGTAGGCTTGCGCTATAAAGAATGCTGAAGGAAGTTCCAAATAATGTCAAGTATAAGTTCATATCTACATGAAAAATGAAGAGTGTGAGAAATTGTTAATATGTGGGTAAAGATATTAAAAAACTTTTTGTTAATTTATTTAAGAGGCATTTTGCTATTTCAAGTGAAAATGATTATCGAGTATTATGGTGTTTATAACCTATGTAAAGAAAACTTATGGAACAAAAATAGCACAAAAGACAGAAGGTGGTAAATGAAAGTATGTTAGGAGAGTCTCATATTATATATGAAGGGATGTAACATTAATCTTGTGTGGAATAAGATAAGTTAATGATACAACTGTAATCCCCTGAGTAACTGCAAAAAAAGGAAGCAAATAAACAAATTAAAAAAAAAAAAAAGAAACCCACATTGATATAGGTAGAAACCAGTAGAAGAAGTGAAATGGAATTGTACATAAACATTCAATTTTAAAGATTCAAAATGCAAAGAACTTAAGGGACAGAGCTGAAGGGAAGAATAGACAAATCCATAATTTTGAATGGCCATCTTAACAATCTTTTCCCTATAATGGATCTAGAGATTCAATATGCTCCAAATCAAAATTTCAGCAAGCTTTTCTGTAGAAATTGACAAACTGATTAAAATATTTATATGGAGAGGTGCTTGGGTGGCTCAGTTGGCTAAGCATCTGACTCGATTTTAGTTCCGGTCATGATCTTAGGGTCGTGAGATCTAGCCCCATGTGGGGCTCTGCCCTCAGTGGGGACCCCACTTCAGATTCTCTCCCTCTTCCTTTGCCCCCTCCCCCCTCTCATTCTCTCCCTCAAATAAATTAACCTTTAAAAAATGAAAAAAAAATTATGTTAATATACAAGAAACAATAATTGTCCAAATAACCCCCAAAAAGAAGAATGTTCAGGACTTACAATACTGATTTTCAAGACTTACCTAAAACTATATTAATCGAAGCAGGTTAGTATTGGCATTAAGATAGACAAATAGATCAGTGGAACAGATTCCACAGTTCAGAGATAGAACCACACTGATATGAGCAAAATATTTTTGGCAACAATGATAATGTGGCTGATGAAGATCAGCAAAGTAAAACCTTTGAACATGTGTTGCTATAACAACTAGATATTTATATAAAAAAGAAATCAACCTCAACTCATTTCTTATAGCATTGGTATATGTTAATTTGGGATGGGTCAGACACTGAAAGGTAAAACTTAGGACTACAAAGTTTCTAGATGAAAACACAGGACAATATCTTTACCACTTCAATGTGAGCAAAACTTTCTTAAGATACCCTTAGGCACTCACAATAATTTATTTTAATTGGTAAATTGGACTTTATCAACCTTAGAACATTTTTCCTTATCAAAAGGCATTACTAGGAACATGAATTGGCCAGGAGAAATTATTCACCACTGCACATTTGACAAAGGATTTGTATCTGGAATAGATAAATAACACTTACAACTCAATAATAAAGACAAATAACCCAATTAAAAATGGCCAAAAGGCTTAAGAAGAAGACAAAGACTGAAAGGCATGTGAAAATGGGCTTAATATCTTTAGGAATCAGGGAGATACAAACTAACCACAAGATACTCTTAATTCAACCCCTGGAATGATGAAAGACTTAAACTCAAACTATTGATAAGATTTCACAGAACTGTAACTTTCATGAAGTTCTGTTGAGAATAGAAAACACTACTACTTTAAAAAAGTTTTGATAGTAATGGGGGAATGGTGAACCCAGTGATGGATACTAAGGAGGGCATGGATTGCGTGGAGCACTGGGCGTAATATGCAAATAATGAATCATGGAACACTACATCAAAAACTAACGATATCTCGGGGTGCCTGGGTGGCTCAGTGGGTTAAGCGGCTGCCTTTGGCTCAGGTCATGATCTCAGGGTCCTGGGCTCGAGTCCCGCATCGGGCTCTCTGCTCAGCAGGGAGCCTGCTTCCCTCTATCTCTCTCTCTGCCTACCTCTCCGTCTACTTGTGATCTCTCTCTGTCAAATAAATAAATAAAATCTTAAAAAAAAAAACAACACTAACGGTATATCTATGGTGATTAACATAACACAATAATTTTTTTTTTAATTAAAAAATAAAGCTAAAAACGAAGGGGAAAAAAAGTTTTGGTAGTTCAAACTTAAACATGCCCTTACCTAATGACTCCACTATTAGGTATTTTTTTTTTAAGATTTTATGTATTTATTTGATAGACAGAGATCTCAAGTGGGCAGAGAGGCAGGCAGAGAGAGAGAGAGGGGGAAGCAGGCTTCCTGCTGAGCAGACAGACTGATGCAAGGCTCGATCCCAGGAGCCTGGGATCATGACCCAAGCTGAAGGCAGAGGCTTTAACCCGCTGAACCACCCAGGTGCCCCTCCACTACTAGGTATTTACCTAGGAGAAATAAAACGTGCATATTCCCCAAAAGACTTAGAATAATTATAGAAGCTTTATTTTCCTCCCATTTCTTGCTCTCCTCTTTGCTTTATGACTTTTTCCCCTTGTTCACCCAAAAACTAAAGGGATAGGTCTCAGGAATCCCACATTTATGCAGATATTTTGTAATTGACGGCCAATATTTGGGAAAACCTGGGCTTATTCTCCTGTTGTCCATGTTGCATATAAGTGTGGAGATGACAGCTATGATTCATCAACCTTGCATCAGAAGAACTAAATTCAGAAGTTATTTGCCTTTTTGGATTTCTGCCTTTTTGGATTTCTGCCTTTCCTACATGTTTGGTTTTGAAGAATTGTTTTGTTATTGTTGTTGTTTGCTTGTTTATTTTGTTTTGTTTTGTTTGCCTTCTTGTGAATAAAGTGATTTGTTTAAATATGAGTGTATGCTGGTGCATATGTGTGTTATATACACATGCATGTCTCCATATTTTTTGGTTATTTTCCCACCACATTTGTAAAAAGTTTTAAACTTTTATTTTTTTTTAATTTTTGATACAAAGATTTATTTATTTTAGAGAGAGGGTGCACAGGTTGGGGGAGGGTTAGAGGGAGAGGGAGAGAGTGACTCTCAAACAGATGCCCCACTGAGTGAGGAACCCAACACAGGGCTTCATCTCAAGACCCTGATATCATGACCTGTGCTGAAATCAAGAGTCTCACAGTGGTTTTTTTCTAGAAACTGGAGGCTATCATTCTGCCTTCTTACTTTAATTTCAATCACATATCAAATTTTAATGTGTATATGGATTTGTTTTAATACTGTCTATTTTTTCCATATTTAATTCATTGATGGCACATACTTTAATCATCATATTTTGTAGTGTCAATTAAGATTGGGCTATCGGATTCCTACACATTGTATTTCTTCTGTAAAATTATATTAGTGATATTTGGCCTTTGTTTTTTCATATCAATTTAAGTATCAGTTTGTCAAGCCTCACAAAAATTTTGTTGTTATTTGATCAGTTTATATATCGGTTTGTATATTCTATATCAATTGCATACTGATCTTACCCACTATAATTGTTCTAATATTTTGCCAGTAGATTGTCTAATAATTTGGTATTAGATTTATAGATAATATTTATTATTTATATATGCATGATTTTCCAAATATAAGATTTATACACATAAGAGATTTATATATAAAAATATACATATAATCAAAACAAGATATATATATAAAAGAGTATATATATATAATCAAAAACCTCTAAATAAGGAGAGTAAATCTCAATCTTTTAACTTCTTTCAAATTTTTCAAATTCTTCAAATTTAAAATTTTTCAAATTTATTTCTTTGTCTTATTGTACTTTTATGGCTGGTAACAATATCTGTTTCTGTTTGTATTCATTATGGATTCTGAGGTGAGACTTTTAGATATTCTAACTTCTTCTTGGACCATATCCCAAATGTGAAAACATGCGTGCACAGACACACACAAATACAAACTCAAAAGCCATAATAGACCTAAAGAAATAATTTGGGATTACCAAACACCTGAAAACATGGGGTTGTCTAATTTTATTTTTCATGTTATTAAAGAAAATTCTGAAGTCTGATCCTTCTGTTTGATGATATCTGTAGTTTTGTTTTTTGTTTTTGTTTTTGTTTTGTTTTCTTGATAGAAACATGTAATCAGGCTGCTTTTGAGATTTTCTCTTTGTCTTTGGTTTGAGAGCTCTTACAACAAAGTTCCTAGGTTTGGTTGTCTTTGAATTCATCCCCCTCTGTTTTATGAAGTTTCTTGAATCTATGACTTGATGTCTTATGTCTATTTTAGAATTTCCTTAGCTGTTATCTATTTAATTCCTACCTCATTAACCTCCGTTTTCTTGGCTTCTCTAATTACATGTACATTAGAATTTTTTACTATGTCCCATACATTTTTTAATACTATTTTTTAAATATCCCACTTTCACGTCCTCTGTGCTTCAATCTAATTTATCTACTGATTTGTTTTCCAATTCACTAGTTTTCTGTTCTGCTGTTAAACTCACCTTCTGAGCTCTTAATTTCATGAAATCATTTTCTCAGTTCTGAAATTTCTTTTGGATTCTTTTTAATAGATTTCAGTTGCCTGATAAAATTCTGCATCTGTTTCTTCATTTTCTTAATATATTCATTATAGTTTCTTTTTTCTTTTCTTTTCTTCTTCTTCTTTTTTTAATCACGTTGTCTGATGAGTATAATCACCCTATCATTTGTAAGTCTGTTTTTAGTGTCTGTTTTGGTCAGTTGTTCCTGTCATGCTTAGTAATTTTTGATTGAATGCTAGGAATTGCTTATGAACTATTTTGTAGGCCTTGGACGATGTAAACTTCTTACAGAATTTAAGCTTTCTGTTGGTCAGTTAGGACATTGGACAATTATCATGATCCAGTTATGGTCTATTATGATCCAGGCCTAGTCCATTTTTGGTTTGACCTTAATTCTGGATGATGCCCTGAGATTTTATTTTCACTCTAAGACTTGCCAGAAGTTGGCAAGCTAGTCTTAGAATGATAGTCTAGTAATTCTCCCCAGAATTACAAAGTCTGGTCATATTTGTATGATTGTGGTCTCTGAGGCTACGATTCTTAGTCATTTTATAGCATCTCATAACTTCATGGACCATAAACCTAATATGAAAAGAAAAAAAAAATCAGGAAGCCCATAACGACCATGAAGAAATGACTTTAAATTCTGAATACTTGGAATTTATGGACTAACAATGTAATAATTTTGATGTTGAGGAAACAACCCGTGACTACTCCTTATGTCCAGATTCACTAATTTTATGTTGCCTGGGCTAGTGGGTCTAGGGAAAATGTAAATTACATATATTAGTGTAACAGTAATTTAAAATAAATGAACTATGTATCAAAAAGCTTTTTTTTAAAAAAAAAAAAAAGATTTTATTTGTGTATTTGACAGACAGAGGTCACAATTAGGCAGAGAGGCAGGCAGAGGTGGGGGGGAGGGGAAAGCAGGCTCCCTGCTGAGCAGAGAGCCCGATGCCGGGCTCTATCCCAGGATCGAGATCATGACCCGAGCCAAAGGCAGAGGCTTAACCCACTGAGCCACCCAGGCACACCTCAAAAAGCTTTAAGGGAAGATAGATGTGCAGTTTAATGGTTTTCCTCTGGCAAGATTTAGAATGCTCTCACTTGACACATAGTTGCACATTTCTAAAGTTAGTGGTTCACTTCTTGGCCCTCACAGAGAGCTTTTGGTGAAGATCCACTTCAGAGTTTCTCTGTGGCATATAATCTGGATGTGACCCTCCACCAGCTGACTACTCAGAGGGATATAAAGCACATTTGTGTTTGCCTTTTCTGTTTGTTTGTCTCTTATGCGTTTTAATGGTTTTGCCACAGGCGTGATTGAGAAAATCTTTTTCAGCCACAAAATTGCTATTGTGTTTCCCCTATAATATGAATAATTTGACTTCAGGCATGCATGCAGTCTGGTTATGGTTAATTTCAGACTCTGACTATGGAGAAACCTCTGCCCCAGTGTGGCACAGAGTCTCTTCTCATGAATTCTCAGACACTTGTTTCACAGAAGGCAAAACTTCCAAGGTTTAGAACAAACCCCCAGCCAGATGGCCACAGAATAATGGGGAAGTTTAGATGAGAGAGACCAACATGTATTCCAGGGAACAGCTATGGCTGGGCTAGTGTGTTAAGGTGGTGAGATACTTAGAAAATGAAATACATCAGATCCCTGATTTCAACCAGCTGCTCACCATCTCCAGATGGACAGAAAGAGTTCAATTTCCCCCTTGTCTTCTGTGACAAACAATACCTTATTATAAATTAACGTTTATTCAGAAATGTGCATAACAGCTGCAGGTTGCCTGTAATAGAATAAGCATACTAAAAAAAAAAAAAAAAGATAAGCATCCAAAAAATAAAAGTGCCTCATGTGAAGTGTTCAAAAAAGATGAAATTCTCAGGCTCCATAAAGTAGAGACAATTCACTTTGGCTGTGTCTTGTGAGCTGCTTGCTTGTTTTGTCTCTGTGCCTTTTCAAAATATGATGCTAAATCCTTGTGTCTGTAGAGGGATTTTTGTTCTTGCTGTTAGCTTATGATCTTACTCTCAAAGAAATTTTATTCAATCTGTTTTGGAGGGCATAGTTTGCAACAAGCCATAAGGAGAAACTCACAGAGTTTTGTTCTGTTATCTGTTTTTTTGTTTTTTGTTTTTTTAATGAACGATCACGTTTTGTTCATTTCCAAACTCCTTCACTATTTGTATTTGAAAAATCAGTCTCGTGAACAAACGAGTTAGAGCAAATTTTCTTGTTCTCAGAAAAACAACTTACCTATTATGCTATGAATCAAGTTTCAGTTTTTGATTTTAAACCCTTCTGGAATGAGGTTGTATTGGGAAGAAACTGAAAACTTAATTTCTATTTCAAATTTGCATGTACTGTGTAGAGAATAGAGTTATCCTTTTGAAATCACTTGCCTCTTGGAACTGTCTGGAATAAATGGACATGATTTAGAGAGCCCAAGCCACTTGATGACTTCCAGATGCCCTGCTCGACTTTCCAAGGCAATTGCACTGGCTAAAGAGAACTCATGGATTCTCTTTTCCATGGGTTTTCAATCCAAGGTTATTTTCTGCTTCCTTTTAGCTCTTTATTTAAATTCCAGAGAAGCTACAGATGAGAAACTCAATCCATGTAATGGCTCCGAAAGAGGTCACCCTGCCCATTTTGTTTTTAAAATAAATAGATGTCCTCTCTCCACCTTAATGTGAGACTGACACATCCTTGGTTTAAGGAGACAATTTCTTTAGGGCTAATATTTTTAACTTATCTTGCTGGTTCGCCTACCTACCCATGGAGGATCTGATGCATTTTCTTCTCTCTCCCCACAGATACACATATATCCAAAATTTAGCATACAGTTTGCAGGGGTTAAAAATCTTCTTGAAGTTATTTTGATGCACACCAAGTGTAGAATCCCTGCTTCAGAGGCATTTGAAGTAGAAGTTCAAAGCCCAGGCTTTGCAGTTAGACAACTTGACTCTGAAACTCAGTTCTGTCACTTAATAACTGTGGGAATTTAGAGAAAATACTTAAAATCATAGCACATCACTTTTCTCATTGATAAAATGAATATTGTAGCACACACCTAATGGATTAGTTATGGAGGATATCAAAATGCTATATAAACCATGAGAAATGAAAATAGAAAAATCACAACTCCTAATCTTGTTCTATAACTCACAAACAGATAAAATATCTCAAACGGTGATGTGCAACAAAACTATTAAAATTTAAGTCGTTCAAATACCAGCTCCTTTGGAGCAGTGTGTTCTGAGATTAGACCGTAAGAAAGTACTTTCCCAGGACTCAGTATGGACCCATGTGTTCCAAAGATAAGACCACCGACTGTGCCAGAAATTGGTTTAGTTTACAGGTTCTGATCAGTCCCTGCCCAGGTTTCTTTAATAACTGTCCTAAAGCCGGTCTATAACTTTCTCTTCCTAATTTTGCATTTTGAGACACTACTGATACTTTTTGTGATTCATGGATTTTCCTAGTAGTCTTTGTGTGTTTGCTTCGATAACTCTGAAGGACCCCCAGAATACCAATATTGTCTTTTCTACTTCCCTTTTGAAGCATTTTTCTTCCAAAGCTGTTTTATTATTTATTTCTTTATTTATTCACTTAGTTTTTAAGTTAAATTCAATTAGCCAACACAGAGTATTTTTTAAAAGATTTCATTTATTTATTTGACAGAGAACAAGAGAGCACAAGCAGGGGGGATGGCAGAGGAGGAGGGAGAAGCAGGTTCTCCCCTGAGCAGGGAGCCTGATGTGGGTCTTGATCCTAGGACCCTGGGATCATAACCTGAGCAGAAGGCACACACTTAACTGGCTGAGCCACCCAGGAGACCCCAAAGCTTGGTTTTAATTTGGGGACAAGTGTTCCTCCAAAGGGTGTTGAATTTGTTTACTCTGCTCACTTACAGGGCCACTTCCAGGTAAGAAAGAGAGAGTAGGACTGAGTGGCTTGTCAACAGCCCTTTCCCATGAATTATTGATATATTTTGCCTGTGTCTCCTGAGCCGTTGGTCTTTTTATTTCTAGGAACTTCTTGTACATTAGAAAGATTAACCCATTATCTATGACATGAGTTGCAAATATGTGTTCCCCAGTTGGTCATTTATCTTTTGTGTCCCCTTACAGATTTTTCTTTCTTTTAGTTTTGTCATTCAGAAGAACTTGTTATCATGTCGACAAATGCGCCAATCTTTTAATTGTTTCTGCAGTTTGAGTTGGATTTATAAAGGTCTTTCCTACCAAAGATAAAGTTTGTTGGGAAAGAACAGGCAATCAAAAATGGCAAGGAATTTTTTTCAAAAAAGAAGAGCAAACTGTAGAGACCATCTCCTGTCAGAGAGGAAAGTAATTTTAAAGGTGTGCTCATGGCATAGGAAGTCATAGGTGGAATGGGAAAAGCTAGAATACAATAAGAAACTAAAAGCAAGACCTCGTAAGAATTTACTATGTAATACAGGTAGCATCTCACAAGAGTGGGCGAAGTGTGGGCTCTTTACAGCCTGGGATCGAAACAACGCAGTCACTATCTGGGAAAAAGAAAAAAATGAAACTTTACTCTGGATAAATTTTAAAATGGATCCAAGATTTAAGTATGAAAAATGAAACCCATAACAACTCGAGGAGAAAAGAAAGGAGAAATCTTTAATAAGTTTGATTTTTCTGTACCTGGCACTCGCTGAATATTTGTCTGCTGCTTCCCTTCCTGGCATGATTGTGTTTGTATAAAATGTCACATAAATATGTAGACACGTGAATCGTTGCCTGGTGCTAGGAAGTGGGCTGGGGAATGGGATCAACTACCTCAAATGGACATAGGGGACTGTTGGGGGCCAATGGAAATGTCCTCGACTCTGTGGTGGTGATGTTACCATGACGGAATGTACAATTTAAAGTGAATGAATGCTACAGTTATGCAAATTATACTTCAATGAAGCCCTTATGATCTGGCTTAGTGATCTCCATCCCTGGGCAGAATAAAGTCCATCTGTCAAAATGTCAATTCTTCCCCCAAGAATAGGACTAGGTAAGAACGGAGGTGATGCTGACGAATAAAGGGGACAGAACTATGAGAAAGGGAAGGTTTTCTTCTGAAGGTGTAATTTCTTTCCATCTGTTATCTTGCTTCCAGCAGGTTCCGACAACCTTTATTGAAAACGGTGTCCTAACTTGCTTCCACAGATGGTGACCAGCACGGCCTGCCTCATTGCTGAACAATAGCCAACATCCTTTATTGACCTCGGCCCAGTTGTTGCTTCTCTTGCTTAATTGGCTTTACATGGAAACGCTTCAGCTGAAAGCAAGTCTTTTTTTTTTTTTTTTTAAACGGAATTGTTCCAGAAAACAATTAATTTCAAATACGCAGCTTTGATATTTGCTGCTGCAGTTCCTGTCTGAGGCAACATTTATTTATGTTCCTGTCTGAGGAAGATAACACACCAGCTGAAGGAACAAGCAAGCACGGACCCTGGGGAATAGCATTGTTGTGGGTCGAACTCTCCTCCTGGTATTTGCATCCTGCAGCTGGGGCCACCTTTGCAAAATGGTAGCCAACAACGGGACCCGGCGACTAGGGTGCTTTTTCTTTTTTCAAAATATAATTTATTAGTTCATTCCTAATCTGGCTAGAACTCTAACAACTGTGGGAGTGTTCCCGTGAAATCCTACATGCAAAGGGATATTATTCGAATTCCGTGGGGATTTTCATGCCCATCTCAACCCCAGCTCTGTGGGAAAGAAAAAAAAAAAAAAGTAGAAGAAAAAGAAAAGTATGCTATTTATTCTGTTTATGTCCCTCAGGAGCCTACTAATGTCTCATTTACCCTAATATGTTTCTAAATCTATGTTTTAGTATGCTCTACTCTAGTTCGGTTGCTTTTATTTAAACTTGTGAGGACATTGTGGAGGATTGGCCCAGAAGGACAAGCTCTTGGTAGGGTGGGAGCGAGGCACCCAGGATAACCCCTCTGTGGGGGGTGCAGGCAGCTTCAAGATGTCCCCTACATGGTAGCCTGGTCTGTTGCTGTCTCACTCTCCATGGCTTGTGTGTGAGCTGGTAGCTTGAGAATTAAGAATGAGTGAAAGTGTTTTTTTGTTTCCATGACTTGTCTCTCAAGCATGCCAAATGAAGAGCTTCATAGTTACTTCTACTTAAAACTGAATAACTCATCTGTCTCTTTGGCCATGGTCCCCTGTCCTGGTCATCTAATTTAAAATTTCCTCTTTGATGTGGGTGAAGCCCTCTGTTACCATTTGATGAAAACAAGCCATGTAGCTTGTGCTGAGAACTTCTTCCTATTTTTAGAAAAGAGTTTGTTTATTTGACAGACAGCACAAGGAGGGGGTAGTGGCAGGCAGAGGGAGAGGTGGAAACAGTGTCCTCACTGAGCAAGGAGCCCAATGTGGGGCTCGATCCCAGGACTCTGGAATCATGACCTGATCCAGATACCCCAGGAATCCTTCCAATTTCCTTAAGAAGCATTTGATCCTATTAAAAATTACCAAATTTCTTTGTTTACCAGTGTTGTCAAGTGGGGGAATAAGACACACTGATCATTCTTGTTTCCTTAAGCAGTCTAATCCCATTTCAACAAATGGATTGCCTCCCTCTCCCCTGCCTCTTATCTCCTTTCCTTCCTTAGACAAACATAAGGAATAAAAAAAAAAAATCACAACCAATGAAAAGACAAATTACAAGAGCAATATATAAGATCCCAAAAGAGGAAACCTCACTGATGCTTATATTGTTAAAGTTGAACTGAAAATTTGGCTTTGAGCTTCCCAGTGGTCAAAGCAAAAAAACAAACAAACAAAACAGAACAAAACTTCAGTTGTATGCGTCCCTTTGACCACACAGAGAACATGTACCAGTTTCATAGAAAAATAAAATATTCCTGGCATTTGTTCTGAAAGCTACCATCTGTTGCTCTACATGGTATAGGAGCCAAGTATCATGAAGTGTGTGAAGCAATGGCTTTATAATAAAGATGATACTGGCTTTAATAACCCCACTTTTGTGGCATTCTCAGGGAACACTGAAGCATAATACAAGTGTCTGATTTAGTAAAAGGGGTCCTGAGAGCCTGGGCAGTTTTCTGCAAACTAACATAGATTTCTGATTCTCTCTCTTACTTAACCTACAAATGAAGCATGAGCTATACTGAGGAATGGATACTCTGATTTTCAAGCCATCCAGTGTAAGTATCAGTTATCCTGGCAAGGGTTTTGATCTGAGGTGGGCAGCAGATAGCTCAAAGCTATGTCCTCTGTCAAATAGCATCATGGCATAGGTTCTTTCCTCCTCAAACTCCTACCGGTTTCCAAGGAATCAAAGTCGTAAAACTGAAATCAGAGAAAGTGCTAGAGTATTCTTGAATGGTAAGGACTGAGCACATTGAAGAGTTGGCTTCATCTTAAAAAAAAATGGGGAGGTGATGAAACCTCTGGATATCTTCAGTGAATGCTGATTGCCTCTTTTTGACAAATGAAGTAGTCCAGCTCTGCAGTGCTGTCCATAAATCCCGTTGGGGGCTATTGCTTTTTGCCATTTCAGACTCTGGGTGAACCATCTACATTCATTAAATTTGCCAGGATGTTCTCATTTCATAAAGATCAGATATCATGACTTCAATGTATCTAGAAAACCCAGTTAATATGTGCTTTTATTGTCTTCTGTAATGAAAGTCCAAGATGGGCCCATCCAGCCTTTTTGCTGAGAGTGGATCTTCTAGCTTTCCATCAACAACAAATGTTGACAAATGCTGAAGGAGTTTACTTGTAGAATTATCATGAAGAATTAGTTTTCAGGAAGCTAAGAAGTTTCTAAATATGGTCATAAATTAAGACTCATGTTCCTTTGTCTTACTATGAACTTTACTCCACAAATGAAAACTGCTCTCCAATTTCTTGGTACATCGTAGAGGTCCTCTTATCCCCAGCTTCTGAGCATGGAGTCAATGGTGTTTGAGACAGATTAATGAGGGTCAAAAGTGAAGACTTACTCAATGTGAGGTAGCAGAGCAGGGGAGTAAAGATGAAGTGAGAAGTCCTAGAGGCAAAAGGGTATAGAGTTAAAAGTACTTACTTTGTACTGTCAAATAATTTCAGACTTACAGAAAAGTTACAAGAATAGTACTATGAACTCATGATTAACCTTTACATTCCTCAGTTGTTAATTGAAACATATTTGCTTTTTCATTTTTTGTTGATATGTATTGTGTCTCCTTCCTCCCCACCACTCCCCTCTCCTTCTTTTCCCTCCCCTCCTCTCACCTCCCTCTCGTCCTTCCCTCCTTCCTTCCTTTCTTTTTCCTCCTCCCTCACCCTCCTCCTCTTCCTTCTTCTTATTTTGTGAAGACTTAATTTTTTTCAGAACATTTTTATGTTCACAGTAAATCTGAGGGAAAGGTACAGAAATTTCCACTTAACTTCTCTCATTTCTCACAAGGGTGGTACATTTATTTCAACTGGTGAGCCTACATGACCCATCATATGTCCCCAGAGTCCATAGTTTACATTACGGTTCACTCTTGGTGTTGGACATTATATGGGTTTGGATATATGCATGTGCTCATTATTGTGGTATCAAACAGTGCCCTTTGACTGCTGTAGAAATACTCTGTGCTCTGCTTACTCATCACTCCCAAACTTCACTGATCTTTTCATAGTTTCCATAGTTAACTTTTTCCAGAATGTCATGTAGTTGGTATTATACAATATATAGACTTATCAGATTGACTTCTTTCTTTTTAATAGTGCAGTTAAGATTCCTCCATATCTTTTTATGACTTGATGGCTTATTTCTTTTTAGCACCAAACAATACTCCATTGTCTGGATGTACCACAGTTCATTCACTTATCTGCAGAAGAAGATCTTGGTTGCTTCCAAGTTTTGGCAGTTATGATAATGCTGCTATAAACATCTCTGTGCAAGTTTTTGCGTGGACATAAGTTTTCAGCTCCTTTGGGTAAATACCAGAGTGAGATTCCTGGATAGTATGATAAGAATATATTTAATTCTGTGAGAAACCACCAAAATGTCTTCCAAAGCAGCTGTTCCATTTTGCATTGCCACCAGCAATGAACAAGAGTTCTTGCTGTTTTACACCCCCAGCAGCACTTGGTATTGTCAGTGTGCCAGATTTTGGCCATTATAGTGATATCTCATATTGTTTTTATTTGCTTTTCCCTAATGAAATGTGACTTCAAGCATCTTTTCAGATGCTTATTTGTCCTCTGCATCTTCTTTGGTGAGATATTTGTTAAGATCTTTGGTCTATATTTTAATCAGGTTGTTTATTTTCTTATTGAGTTTTAAGTGTTCTTTATATATTTTGGATACTAGTCTTCTATCAGATATATCTTTTGTAAAGATTTTCTCCCAGTGTGTGGTTTGTCTTCTCATTCTCTTGACATTATCATTCATAGAGTGGAAGTTTTTAATTTAATGAAGTCCAGCTTATCAATTATTTCTTTTGTTGATCTTGTCTTTGGCATTGCATCTAAGAAGGCATAACCATATTGAAGGTTATCCAGACTTTTTAAAAAAATTTATCCTCTAGGACTTTTATAGTTCTGTGGTATACATATTATTTGTTTTATAAACCATTTGAGAGTAAGTCGCAAATACTATGCCCTTTTTTCTCTTAAACACTTCACCATGTATGTCCTTTGATTGAGAACATTATCCTCTAGGACAACAGTACAATGGTCAAAATCAAGAAATTAATATTGATGCTATTATATAAACTATAAACCTTATTCATTTTCCATATCTTTAGTAATAACCTTTTGAGCAAAACAAAAGAAGGGAAGACATAGAAGCAGAGGTAAAGGAGGAGGGAGATAGAATGAGAGAGAGAAGAAAGTTTTTGGTTCAGGATGCATCCTGGGATCAGACATTGTGTTTGGTTGTTATGCTTTTTTATAAGTCTCCTTTAATCTAGCGTGGTTCCTGAGGCTGTCTTTGTATTCCATAATTTGAATTTTTGAAGAATACAGAGTAGTTATTCTATATAATATCCCTCCAGTTGGGTTTGTTTTGTATTTTCTCAAGATTAGATCGACATAACAGGTTTTGGCAGAACTCCACAAAAGTGGTGCACGCTTCTCATCATGGGGCACATAATGTTAGTTTCACCACTAGTGAAGCTAATTTTGATCACTTAGTTCAAGTGGTGGGTATGTTTCTTTGTTAGTCTCTTTGGGTCTCCCCTTGTTTCCTTGTCTGTGACAAGACCATCTTATGTGAGAGTCCTGGAAGTTCTCCTTCCTTCTCATTCTCCCTTACATTCCTGAGAGTGAATACCTCATAAGATAAACAAAGTTCTCTCTTGGTGATATAATTGTCTCAAAACAAAATTTTAATGAGTTATAATGCTTAATGAAAACTCCAGGGATTTTGGAAAGACTCTAATAGCAATGTAGTTTTGAGGTCTTCCACTTCCCTACATGAAAACAGACAGGACAACTTGATAGCAATATGGAAATCTCATGGACAGCCCTAAAGACAAATACAGAGATGAGTGTCTCAACAAACTCCAAAATAAAGACTGGGAACAAACCACCAATGACCACCAGAGCCACGTGCCTGTATGGGCAAGAGCAGAGTGATACAGAGGCCATCTGATGGATTTGAGTTAGTGGAACTGAAAAACAGGCAACAGGTGCTTTCTGGAATGAGAATAGGCAAATTGGGAACATCTTAAACTGGAAAGTGACCAATGTATCAGAATAATGTTAGAGGCTAAGCCACAGATGAAATTAGGTACAGTAGTATCTTTGCAACTTTTCTGTGACTCTAAAGTCATTTTAGAATAAAAACTTATTTAAATATATAAAAGTGAACTGCAGAAAAGTGTGAGGGTCTAATCCCATATAAAGAAAAAAAAGAGAACAAAGAGCAGAAAAATTTCCCTACAGGCAATGGGACACTAGAAAGTAATACTCATAAAAGGGGCAAAACTCTAATGACTGAAAATAAGTTAAAAGAAATAGAATATGGTGCAAGACATAAAACAACATCAGTCATAGTTTTTTTTAATAAAAATAAACCTCAGAAATGAGGAGAACGAGCTCTAGAAGGAATTGGAAATCAATGAAAAAGTCATTTTGAAACTAATGGCTAAGCTAGAAGATATACAAGAATGAAGAAACATAACAAATGATGCCATAAAAGAAGTAGAAAATAGAAGAAAGAAAATTTTGGGGAAAAAAAGGGGGGAGAATGAAGGAGATAGAATTTGAGAGAAAGCCATACATATAGAAGACAGACAAAAAAGTTCCAACTTGTGGTTAATAGAAATTCTCAAAGGGGGAGAAACAAATCAAGGTAACAGAACAAATACAAAAAATCATATTTCAAGAGAACTTCTGTGAGATTAAGAAAAAAAAATGAAACTAGATACTGTGAGATCAGGATGGTGGTTAATTTTGGAGGAGAGGAGGGGCTTGTTAGAGAGACTTAGAGGGTGAAGGGCTTCCGGGGTGAGTGGAAAAGCTCTATTTATTGACCTGGATTATTGTTAGAAGGGTGTTTGCCTTGTAATAATTCATTAAGCTTTAAAAAAATACATACTTGTTATCTTTGGGAGAGCATAGTGGTTGGAAGGGAACATGGGAGACTTCTGGGGGTGTTGGTAACATTCTGTTTCTTACTCAAAATGCTGGTTACATAATGGCATATGTTTTGTGAGAAGTCATGGAGCCGGCAGGTGTTTGCACTTCGCCATGTATAAATTCGTGCCACACACACAATTCGGTAGAGCAAAGAATGCTGCCCTGCTCCCTATAGGATGCCAACTGCCCCTGTTTGCTTGGGACTCAGAGGTTTCCCAGGATGCAAAACTTTCAGCACCAGAATCCAGACAACCCCCAGGACACCAGAAGTGCTAGTCACCCTACCTCTAGTATGTGTATAGTCGGGGCTGTGCTAGACCGAGGAAGTTGTAAAAGTGCTGGTGATGCTGCATTGATGTTGACTTTGCCGTTGAATCTGATTACTTTTCATTGACTAAGGTGGGGTACCACCCAAAGGCAAGGGCACCTCTTCTGTGACTTGGAATAAATTCTTTACAATAAAGTTGCTTTGTGCTACATAGTGGCAACCTTGACCTATCGAAACCATCTTCTTGGAAGTATATAAGCTAGATGAAGCTCCGGACAGCAGCTGGTGTGAGAACAGGATAAAAATAAAGATACAGGAGACACTGAGGCCCAAGTTTTGGAAAGGAGACCACATTGTGTACTATCCCATGTCCTATATATTCCTCTGCATCTTTCCCATTGAAGAGAATATGCACTTTCCTCCTTCACCATTCTAAGGAAGTGGCTTAAGACAGAAGCCATAAAATAAAACTTTATATTTTTAATAAACACAACATTAGTGACAAACCCTGTTTCTGAATTTAAAGTATTTTTCACAAGTTGTTCACAGGAGTAGAAACCTTCTGTTTTGAATTTGTTGTAAGGAATGAAATGAAGGCTGGATCAAATAGGGTTTATTTTAGCCTCTTCCTACTTAAAGTGTGGTTTGTGGAATGGCAGCATCATGGGTGAAAAATGAAAAATCAGGGCCTTCCCTCACATGCACTAGATCAGAATCTGTGTTTTAACGAGATCCTTAGGTGATTTGAGTGCACACGAAGGACCAAGAAATGCTACTCCAAACACCCAGACTAGTATGTGGTCTCTGTGTGTATTTTTGGTTTATTTCATTACAAGTGTCCACTTAGTTGTGATACGGAACACACATACTTATTACATCTTAGGTAAATCTTGCCGTTTAGCAAGATATCTGTATTTATATATATCATGCTAGTACAATGCTTCTCAAAGAGGAGTCCTTGGGCCCCAGCGACAATAGGTCCTGGGAATCTGTTGGAGATTCAAATTCTCTGAACCCCCCCACCCCCCTCCAGACCTACTGAATCAGAAACTCTGGGGTTGGAGCCCAACAATCTGTTTCAACAAGCCTTCCTGATAATTCTGATAGCTTCTAAATTTCGAGACCTGCTACCATCATTCCTATCTCCTCCAGTGGCCAAGCAGGCCATCTTGTCATTACAAAGCAATGCAGCAGGATTTGAAGGGTTAGAAGTTGAATGAATGACGGAGACTTGTATTGTAGCTCAGTGACATTATTGTCTTAAAGATAATTGCAAAAGTTATAGGTTCAGTAATTTTTAAAATCCTTCTGCTAAACACTTGGCCAACACCTAGATTTTCATTTTTAATCACAATATCCTCCCTGCTCAGGGAGACAGCTTCTGGTGGATACCACAGAGATTCCCATAAACACTACTTCGCTACAACTAGCTGAGAAGAATCTGCAGAGTCAATAACCCACTTTAAGTCAATGCGGTCTTCTAAATGAATGATGTGAATGATTCCCAAAGATGTTTCAAAAGAGATGCCTGGCCTCTTTTGGCCAGTCAACTAGTCACTGGCCAGTCATTGCCTAGTCAAATACAGACAAGGGTTTTGTAAGCAAGTGCTGATGTGTGTGTAGGCAGGAACTGCAAAGTTCGGAAACAAGGAGACACAACCAAAGCATGATCTGATGGGACACCCAACAGTGCCAGGACGAGGTAGTACCCATTCCAAATAGGTGCAGATTCGAACCCAATGTCAAGGCAGGGCCTCCTCCCCAGGGTATAGCTGTATCTTCCCTAAGCCACAAGTGTTTACTATACACTTCTTGGCCTGTCTTGTTTTCAGATAAAAATATTATGGGGACGTTTGCTTCTCTTAAAGCCAGGAAAACAAAATTTCAATAAATTCTTTTTAAGATAAATAAATATTTGAACACAAAATAATTCTGAGTTTTAATACATGGGCTTCTGGACATTTCAATAATTTTTCAACTATTTTAATGTTCAGGGATAAAGAACCACTAAAAAATACATAAAGACATATGTATAGAAGGGCGGCCTGTCTATCACCCCATGCTCCAAGATGGATAGATGAGCTACTGTTGGTTTCTATCTTCATTTTAATTTAAATTTTGATACTTTGTTCATTATGGATGTTTCCCCCATTAATTTCATTTTTAAAAATACTTCATTAAAATAATATTCATCTTGATTATTAACTTTTGGGCACTTTCTTAAATTTGTGCCTGAGGTGAACTCCTCACCCCACTGCTGGGCCCACTGTGAAGAATTGAGTTCTACTCATTGAGCTGGAAAACGTTCTGTTTTCTTTCTTATACATCATAGTAAAACGAGGACATACAGGACTTTGGGGTGAAATGGAATAGCTTCTCAATCTTTGCCCTGTCATTTACTAGGTTGTGATTTTGTCAATATCATGGATATAAAATACTATTTCATTGGTGTCTTAACCTCACTAATAATTAGAGATTTATAAATGAAGATCTCTTCTTATCTTTCTCAGCCACTATTGTTTCATTCTGTAAATTGCATATTCCTTACATATTTTCCTACTGGGTTTCTTATATTTTCTTGTTGGTTCAGAAGAAATTTTTACATCTATTGAATATTGCTATCATACTAGTTTTATTTGTTACTAATCTCTGTTCTCATCTTTGGCTTTTAGTAACTAAGCAGAAATTTTTAACTTTGGTAGAGTCAGATTTTTCCTTGTATAGTATATGCTGTTAGAGTTCTTCCTTACAGGATCCTTTCTTTCTGAGGACCAAAAAAAAAAAAAATCATTTTTATCCTTCTGTTAGATTTATAGTTAAGTTTCATAATTAAGACTTTAATCCAGGTTGATTCTTCACCTCTGTTGGATTACTTACTTACTATCTTTCAAATGCTCTCTCCCATATGGTGATCCAAATAGTCTTAATACCATTTTTAAAATACTTCTTTCTTTCCCCCACTGATTTGTGATGCAAATCATACATAGGTTAGAAGAACTGTTATTGTTAAAATGTTCATACTACCCAAATCAATTCCTGTTAAATTTCCAGCAGCATCTTTCACAGAAATAGAATGAACAGTCTTAAAATTTGTAAGGATCCATAAAAGACCAAAATAGCCTAAGTAATCTTGAGAAAGAAGAACAGAGCTAGAGCCATCAACCCTCCTTGATTTCAAACTGTATTACAAAGCTATAGTAATTAAAACAGCACAAAAACAGACAACATAGATCAATGGAACAGGACAGAGACCTAGAAATAAACCCATGCATATATGGTCAATTAACTTATGACAAGAAGCCAAGAATATACAATGGGGGAAATAGTCTCTTCAACAAATATTGTTGGGAAAACTGGATGGCCACATGCAAAAGAATGAAACTGGATCACTATCTTACATCGTACACAAAAATTAACTGAAAATGCATTACAGGCTTTAATACGAGACCCGAAACCATAAAATTCCTAGAAGGAAAAAACATAATCAGTAAACATAGGTCTTGGCAATATTTTGAATCTGTCACCAACACAAAAGCAAAAAAGTCAAAAATAAACAAGTGGGACCACATCAAACTAAGAAGTTCCTGCACAGCAAAGGAAGCCATCAATAAAATGAAAAGACAACCTCCTTTGTGGGAGAAAATGTTTGTAAATCACACATCTGATAAGGGGCTAATTTCCAAAATATATTAAGAACTCATTCAACTTAATAGCAAAGAAAAGAATATCACCCAAAATTCAATTAAAAATGGGAAGCAGATCTGAATAGACATTTTTCCAAAGAAAGAACACTGCTATGTTTGATGCAGCATTATTTACAATAGCCAAGATACAAAAACAACGTGAGTGTCCATTGATGGGTGGATGGATGAAGTAACTTTTATATATATAAATATAAAAATTTAATCTATATCTATAAATATATATATCCAAAAGTTGTTCAATCATTAAAGAAAATGAAATCTTGCCTTTTGCAACAACATGGATGGACCTTGAGGGCTTAATGCTAAGGTAACTAATTCAGATAGAGGAAGACATGATCTCTCTTATCTGTGGAATCCATTCTTCCTTCCTTCCTTCCATCCATCCATCCAAACCAAGCTCATAAATAGAGGGAACAGATTGGCGGTTACTTGAAGTGGGAGTCGGAGGGTGGGGGAAATAGGTGAACTGTTCTTAAGGGGTGTGTGTGTGTGTGTGTGTGTGTGTGTGTGTGTGTGTGTGTCTTTTTTAGTTTAAATAAATGGAATAATAATAAAAAAACATATGCTATATTAAAAAATCTATTAACAAGACTCCCTGAGAATGCAGGTGATATACAATGCTGTTTCAAAATACTTACCCTATTGATTTTCATTTCTCCCTTTGCTCCCCTCTCCCACAATGGGACCAGAGTTGTGTTTCTAAAGCATAGTCCTGATCATACGATTTCTTCCTCAAGACCATCACTGAATTCATTTCTTCTGGCTAGCTTTCCATTCAAGCCCTGTGGTGCTCCCATCCTAAACTCCTCTCAGTCTCAACCCTGATTTGCTGCCATCTGTATCCATCTGGTAGTCCCCTGATTCTGCTTTTGGGTTTCCTCCATCATTCCTTCTTCAGGAAGGCTCCCAAATGCTGACATCTCTCCTTCTGGGGGCAAGAACTTGGCCTTTACATTCCTTCTGTTTCTCAGGCTTTCATATGCATACAAGCTCATCCAAGGAGCTTATTAAAACGTAGATCCCAATTCACTAGGTCTGGCTGGGCTAGAGATTCTGCATTTCTCCCAGGCTCTTCGGTGATGCTGCTGATGCTGGTCTGGAGTCCCCGTGTTAGTGGGACAGTGGTAGTTATCTACCACCTGCATAGCTGGTTAATTGTGTAGCAGCCCCCTCTTGTACCCCAGCAGACTTTGATCTCCTAGGGGATTAAATGCAATCCAATGCCTTACACCAAGGGTCCAGCCTAGGATCTAAATAAAATTAAATTAGATTTGAGAAAAAATGGGAAATAGTTGGGACAATTTGGCTCTAGTATCTCCTTTCTGCTGCTGTCAATGCATTGATGGCTCTGGAGAGGGGACCCCAATGTCCTCTGCTGCCTAAGGAGCGGCCCGTGGCCATTGTTGGCCTTCAAGAATCAGAGCTTCTAGGATGCCTGGGTGGCCCAGCTGGTTAAGCATCGGTCTTTGGCTTGGGTCATGATCCCAGGACCCTGGGGTTGAGCCCTGTATTGGGGGGGGTCCCTACTCAATGGGGAGTCTGCTTCTCCCTCTCCCTCTGCCCCTCACCCCTGCTCATGCTCTCCTTCTCTCTCAAATAAATAAATAAATAAATAAAACCTTAAAAAAAAATCACACCGGATGCCTGGGTGGCTCAGTGGGTTGGGCCGCTGCCTCCAGCTCGGGTCATGATCTCAGGGTCCTGGGATCGAGTCCCGCGTCAGGCTCTCTGCTCAGCGGGGAACCTGCTTCCCTCTCTCTCTCTCTCTGCCTGCCTCTCTGTCTCCTGTGATCTCTCTCTGTCAAATAAATAAATAAATAAATCTTTAAAAAAAAAAATCACACCTTCCCTGCAGTATTTCTGTGCACCCAAACTCTCCTTCAGAGAAAAGTAATTATTTAAGCAGATGACATCACCCACTAGGTCCAGGCCAAAGTAGCTAGGAAGAGGAAGGAGAACACATTTTCATAATGTTTGTGGAATCATGAATAAGCATATTTTCTCTGCAAAGTTGTCTCCATTTGAAGCAGAAGGAATGAAATGGTAGAATTCTTGTTTGGAGGTGGGCTGGTATGTTCTGCTGCTCTCCTTTGGAAGTAACTGCAGAGAGGGAATGTTCCAAATTAAACTCATTTTTTATAAAGGTATTCTTATGGGTCCCAGCAGACTATTCTTTTAAGGGACAGAGGTCACACAGTGCCTCTCTTTCTTATGCCTCCTTAGGAGAAGAATTAGGCAAGTGAAGGGGTGACAGAGCTTTAAAAGCCAAGAAGGTGAAGAGCAGGTGGGTAGAAATGAACCACTATCCCCCAAGAGCTGAAGGTCACAGGGATTTGGCCAATAGAGCCCTGTGGGTATTAGCAGGGTGCCCACGTTGTCTGGGTTACCTGGGACTTTCCTGGTTTCAGCACTGAAAGTCCCAGGTCCCAGGAAACACCCCAGAAGCAGGAAAATCGTGAAGTTTGGTTACCCTATAAAAGACGGGTCATCATAAAGAACGTGTTGAAACAGTTCATTTGGCTCTTTGTTGTCTAAATTCTTCAACTCTGTACTTCCCTCCTGATGATCTTCACCTGCCTTCCCAGCTTCTCACAAAGACTTTACCCTCTCCTTAATCCATCCTAATGCTGAAACCACCATAGGGGTCTGCCTTTCTAGGAACATTTTTATCTGTGAGTGGGCTCTGTCTGGGTGCATTTGTATGTGTTTGCGATCACATTATTAGTAACCAAAATGTCGTGCACTTACTTGGTTTTGCAGAAAGCTAACCTGTATGACTGCATTTGTTACTAATAAGGACCTTCCCCATAAGAAGATTCTGTTGGGAACGATTTTGGCAACTCTAAACTGTTCTTGAAAAACCCTGGGCTCCAAAAGGGCACAGGTGGCTTAAAGTGGTAAGTAATCAGGGGGAGAACTGGGGTCTCCAGCTCAGAAATGCTCTGAACGCTGGGCATGTCCTGCCCTTGCATCATTTAATATATTTTGTCTCGGGGTGCCTGGGTGGCTCAGTCAGTTAAGCATCTGCTCAGGTCATGATTCTGGGGTCCTGGGATCGAGCCCCTCTTCTGGGCTCCACGCTCAGTGGAGAGTCTGCTTTTCCCTCTCCCTCTGCCCTTCCCTCCTTGTGATTATTCTCCTGCTCTGCTGTCTCTCAAATAAATAAAAGTAAATAAATAAACAAAATGTTCGTCTTTGTCTGTGTAAAGGTGCTGTTTCCATTCTTAGGTTATCTATATGTGAAAGCCAAGTTCTAAATTCGCTCCACAACATCTACTAAAAAAAACCCCTGTCTTACCTATGGTGGAGATACAACGACTGTGTTTCATTACTTTTTATTACCATCTTCCACGGCCTCCGAGCCCTCTAGCCAAGTGGGAGAATTTCCTGTGTCTGATAACTTGAGATTTAGGCAAGAGGCCACTGTCTGCTCTTATAGCCAGAGGCAAGTGGAAAGGGGAACAGGGTCTGACCCGAGGCTCACAAACTATGTCAGTGCTGAGCCTGGGAAAGTGGACTCAGGTACAGGGGTTCACCCTGGCTTTCCAGTGGGTCTGGGAGAGCCGCTGTCTAAAGAGGAGATTCAACTCACTCTCACTTTTACACTTGTGGCGGGAATCATGTGATAGAGACAAGAAGTTGGAGGTGTTGTCATCTGAGAGATAGAAGACCTGTACAGAGACAGCCTAATCCTTACAAGGATTTTTTTATTCCCCCAAACAATATCTGATAGCAGGTAGACTGTAGAAAGAGGCATGTGCTTTGTTTTTTTTTTTTTGGCCATATAGGTTTTAACATCCAGCCTGTTAACAAGTCACCCAGGGGATAATGGAAATGATTCATCTCATTTTCCCCACTGTCGGTGCCCGAGCGGCTTGTAGCGCATGCGCGGTGATGCTTTTGGGCTCCGCCGTGCCCGCTCGTTGCCTCGGCCGCCGCTACCTCAAGCCGTCGCCTCTGCCAGGGGGCGACGATGCGGAGCTGCTCCGGCTGGGCCCGTGGGGGTCTCAGCTGCAAGGCCCTCGGCTGCCGCAGGACTTTTTCAGTGCCGGAAAGTAAACACGCCATTAAGATGGCGGCTGGATGCGAGCCAGTAGGCGGAACTTAAAATTTTGTATCTATGTGGCTGCGAGTGATTGGTTGTGCAACCTTGGTATATATAGACATGCACGGGCGGGAGAGAGGGAGATCCTAACAGCTACCCAGAAATAAAGCTTGCTTCGCTGAGGTCTCCTGGTCGTTCTTGCTGGTGAGAGCGACAAGTGGTGCCGAAACCCGGGAAACCTGAAACCTACACCGAGGAGTGCTCAGTGAACGCAACGATCCGGTAAGTGTGCACAAAATTTCAGATAAGAAAGTTCCTAAGTATAGGACGAGAAGTGAGAAAGTTCCTAAGTGTAGGACGAGAAGTAAAAGGGTTCCTAGGCATAGGACAAGAAATAATGGGATCAAAGTTTACTAAGATGGGAGGATTACTGACGGAGGTGCTTAAGGCTGACGGCACTCCGCTAGACTCTAACCATAAAATGGTTAAAAATGTTATCGAGGAGCAGGTCAGAGAAGCCTCTAAGGCAGGATCTAGCAGAGGGGGAGAAAATTCAGAGGAGAGCTCCTCTGAAGATGAGCTTGGCGAAGCCATGACACACTTAAAATTAAAAGAGGAAGTCCCTAATGAACCTTTAAAGGGAAAGACATACAAAGAAGCCAGGAAAAAATATGACTCCCTAGCGCCCTCTGTCAGAAGGTCAAGAATTCCTACCCCTGAATGTAGGCCTATAGCGCCTCCTGCAGAATGGCCGCCACCATATAACACTTCATGCTCCCGAGGGGCATGCGGTTGTCCAGAATGTAGAAATGCAGGATGGAGGGACATTACGGACTTTACTAAACCCTCCCCTCTTGCATACCCAGTGTTAGAAGATCAAAATCAACAGAGGTTTCATCAACCACTAGACTTCAAACTTATTAAACAGTTTAAGGAAGCAGTCACTACTTATGGGCCACAGGCTGCTTATACACTTTCACTTTTGGAAGCAGTCAGTAGCATGAACCTTACCCCAGACGATTGGACTCTGTCTGGTGGACAATACTTGATATGGAAAACTGCTTGGCAAGAGTGTAGCTCAGAAACTGCCCGGCGTAACACCGCGTCAGGGAATCCCCACTGGAATATTGACATGCTCATGGGAGGAGGTCAATTTGTGGGACAAAACAATCAGATTGGGTACCCCCCAGGGGTGTATGTACAGATAGCAGCTGCAGCCACTAGGGCTTGGAAGACCATACAGGGTTCTGGCGATTTGCAGGGACAACTTTCCAAGGTGTTGCAGGGGCCTAATGAACCCTATGCTGACTTTGTAGATCGTCTGCTCCAAGTAGCAAGGCGCATATTTGGGGATGTGGACCAAGCAATGCCCCTTGTTAAACAATTAGCCTATGAACAAGCAAATAAATGGTGTAAAGAGGCTATCCGCCCTTGGAAGTCTAAGGACCTGATTACATATATCAAAGTGTGTCGAGACATCACTGATAGAGTTGTTCAGGGCCAAGTTGTGGCAGCAGCAGTAGCCCAAGGGATAAAAAGTTTCAATGGAGGAACCAGGAGTTCTTCCAAGGCTTGTTTCCTTTGTGGAAGGGACGGTCATCTTAAGAGGGATTGTCCAAAGGGTAAAGGACCTCCTAGACCAGTCAAGCCCGCACCTGGGTTGTGCCCTCGTTGCCGTAAAGGGAATCACTGGGCTAATGAATGTAGGTCCCAGAGAGATATTCAAGGAAATCCCCTGCCACCGAATAACTGGATTCAATCCAATTACTCAAAAAACGGGAAGCAGGGCCCCGCGCCCCGGGGCCCAACACAAATATATGGGGCACTAACGCAAATGCCCAGGACATGGTATCCTCCCTCGGAGAAAGGCGCGCAACCTCTGGATCAGCAAGGCTCGATATCAGAGCAGCCGCCCGAATGGTCCTAACTCCGGAGATGGGCATTCAAGCATTGGCCTCCGATCTAAGAGGGGGCCCCCCTCATGGTACTGTAGGTTTATTACTTGGCCAAAGCTCCACTTATCTCAAAGGTCTGATAGTTCACCCTGGGGTAATAGATTCAGATTATGAGGGAGAGATCAAGATACTGGTGTCTTCACCAAGGGGAGTTACTGCAATTAGCCCAGGAGATAAGATAGCTCAACTTCTCATACTCCCTAGCCATCATGAAGCCTTTCCCAGTAAAGGAAAAGAAAAAGGTACGAGAGGTTTGGGGCCTACGGGAGTTGACCTAACATGCCTGACCCTGGATATGACTGATAGGCCCATAATTACCCTCAAAGTGCAAGGAAGGAAATTTTTAGGGTTACTGGATACGGGCGCCGATAAGAGCATCATCAGCCAACAAGAGTGGCCTCCGAGATGGCCCCTAATACAAGCAAAACAAACACTCAGGGGTTTAGGAATCGCTCAAAGTCCTGATCAAAGCGCAGCTACCCTTGAGTGGGAGGATGACGAAGGCCATAGGGGAACTTTTCAGCCCTATGTCTGCAATATTCCTATTTCCCTCTGGGGACGAGACGTTTTGGAACAGATGAGCGTCCGCCTGACAACTGAAACTATATACAGCCCCCGATCAATAGCTATGATGCAAAAAATGGGATACATACCAGGAAAAGGGTTAGGGAAACAGGAGCAAGGTAAAATAGACACCATCCCTTTCACCTCAGAATATAAGGGGCAAGGCCTGGGTTTTCGGTAAGGGCCACTGAGGCAATGAAAATAACATGGAAGACAGATACGCCCTGCTGGGTGCCTCAGTGGCCCCTTACTAGCGAAAAACTATCAGCTGCTAAAGCCCTGGTACAGGAACAGTTAGAGGCGGGCCATATGAAACCTTCTACCTCACCTTGGAATACACCTATCTTTGTTATTAAAAAGAAATCTGGTAAATGGAGACTTTTACATGATCTTAGAGAAATTAATAGGCAAATGCAGAACATGGGACCAATACAGCTGGGATTACCCATGATAACCGCCTTACCGAGAAACTGGCCATCAATAGTGGTTGACATAAAAGATTGCTTTTTCTCTATCCCTCTGCATCCTGAGGATACAATTAAATTTGCCTTTACCCTACCTTCTATTAATCATGCAGAGCCTAACCAAAGATATGAGTGGACTGTCCTCCCTCAGGGCATGGCTAATAGCCCCACTATGTGTCAATTATATGTTTCTAAAGCCATACAGCCTATTAGAGAGACTTACCCTGATTTAATGTGTTACCATTACATGGACGACATATTGTTGTGTGGATCTGACTCTACTACAGTTTCAGAAGCCTTAGTAATGTTACAAAAGGAGCTAAATTCATGGGGGTTAATTATAGCCCCCGAAAAGATACAGGCTTCCAACATCAAAGACTATTTAGGCATGAAACTATACAATACCATGGTAAAACCCTCAAAAGCCTCCATTAGAACTGACAAATTACAAACACTCAATGATTTCCAAAAGTTATTGGGGGACATAAATTGGATCCGACCCTACCTGAAAATAACTACAGGAGAATTACAACCATTGTTTGATATTCTGAAGGGTGATGCCCGTCTAGACTCTCCTAGGAGCCTTACTCTGGAGGCGAAACAGGCTTTGAAAATTGTGGAGGACAGGCTTGCCTTGACTTCAGCAGATAGATGTGATCCTAACCAGATAGTCCAAGCCATAGTGATTCCATCCCCTTCTTCACCTACTGGAGTGCTATGGCAAGGTGGGCCCTTACAATGGCTGTACCTCCCAAACACTCTTCCTCGGATAATCACAACATATCCAGTTGCAGTAGCCATGCTAGCTAACAAATTGATCACTGTTTGTATTTCTACTCTTGGAATCATACCTGACAATTGCATCGTGCCGTATACTAAGGAACAGATTCGCCTACTATGTGCTACCCTAGATGATTGGGCGATACTGACCACCTCTTACTCAATAGAATTTGATAATCATTATCCTTCACACCCACTTATAGAATTCACAAAGGGTATTGAATTCATACTACCAAAAATTAGTAGATCGACACCACTAAAAGAAGCCTCTACTGTCTTTACAGATGGAAGTAAAAAGGGCACAGGAGCTTATATCATAAATGGAATCGTGAACCCAGTCATAGTTCCTGCCAGGTCGGCTCAACAAGTAGAGCTACTAGTAGTGCTCCTAGTGCTCCAAAGATTTTCAGACACTCCCCTAAACATTATTTCTGATAGTCAATATGTGGTAAATGCAACAAAAAATATTGAAACAGCCATCCTCTCCTTAAGTGATTCACCTATTCCATGGATCTTAAGGCAACTACAAGAGGTTGTGCAACTGCGCACTGCACCATTTTTTATAGATCACATCAGAGCCCATATGAGCCTACCAGGACCATTATCCGAGGGCAATGCTCTAGCAGACCACAATAGTCGTTTCCAACTCATTTGCCCTACCTTAGAACAGGCGAAGCTGTTCCATAGCAAATGGCATGTGAATTCTAATACTTTAAGATATAGATTCCATATCACCAAAGAACAGGCAAGAGATATAGTAAGGACCTGTGGGAATTGTGCCACATTACTCCCTCAGCCTTCCTTAGGGGTAAATCCCAAAGGCCTTCAAGCTAATCACCTATGGCAAATGGATGTCACACATGTACCTGAATTCGGGCAACAAAAGTACATACATATATCAGTGGACACTTATTCGGGTATCATAATGGCTACTCCCCTCACAGGGGAGAATTCAAAACAAGTCATCACACACTGCCTACGATGCTTCGCAGATTGGGGTATCCCAAAACAAATAAAGACAGATAATGGACCTGCATATACATCAAAATCTATCCATCAATTCCTAAGTCAATTTGGTATAGTCCATACTACAGGTATACCTTACAATCCACAAGGTCAAGGAATAATTGAACGCGCCAATGGCACCTTCAAACGATGCTTACAAAAAATAAGAAAAGGGGGAATAGGGGATGACTACAAGTCACCCCGTGATCTTACATCTCTCACCCTTTACATTTTAAATGTTTTGTCCTTGGACCATAATAGTACATCTGCAGCGGACAGGCATGCGGCGGTTACCGAACGCACTCTAGCCCAGGCAAAGTGGAAGGATATACTCACGGGCCAATGGAGAGGCCCTGACCCGGTCCTAAGATGGCACCGAGGTTCTGTTTGTCTTTTTCCACAGGATGCCCAAGTGCCTATCTGGGTCCCGGAGCGACTGATTAGAAGAATCGATCAACAAGGCCCGCCCCGTCCTGATGCTTGGCCTGATAGCGATCCTGGCGCCACCAGCATCCCTTCAACAGATGCACCAATGGGCAATAGTGAAAGCCTGGCCGTTCCCCATGCCACTGACGAATGAGTCCGCCATCCTCCCTCCTGTATACCTACTTTCATTCTCATGCCCGTTTCTGCAAATCCTAACAATTCGCCTGTATTGCTCTCAAGACATAAAAGAGACTTTGGGATCACTGCAGCCATTATTGCGGCTGTAGCAGCCTCTGCAGCTGCAGCAACAGCAGCGGCTGTAGCTCTCACCACATCTGTAACAAGTGGACATTCTCCAGAAACTATTGACAACCAGATGCATCCAATCACTTTCTGGACTTTGCATAACCTCCGTGGCCTATAATGACCTTTCTATTGCTGCTAATCCGTGGAAAGAGTTAAGCAGATAAGATTGACATGGCTCCATTACGGGATTGGGTATCTGTTGTAAATCCTTATGTTCTGCCGTTTTGCATCATTACGTAAACAACAATGTAGGCAACAGTTGGCGCTAGTACAAGCTTGCATGGCACTGGAAGCTGGTACATTTCCCCAAATCTGGCTGGCAGCACTAGATCGGTAGTCAATGACGGGTAAGATTGGCTGCATGCACATAGCAACCTAAGCCAGGAGTTCTCCAACCAGGGGGAATTATCCGATGACGGGTAAGCATGTTCATGGCAGCTGACAACCTAAGACAGGCACGATCTCCTGCCTTGTATGCCTAATATAAAAGAAAAGGGGGAGATGTCGGTGCCCGAGCGGCTTGTAGCGCATGCGCGGTGATGCTTTTGGGCTCCGCCGAGCCCGCTCGTTGCCTCGGCCGCCGCTGCCTCAAGCCGACGCCGCAGCCAGGGGGCGACGATGCGGAGCTGCTCCGGCTGGGCCCGTGAGGGTCTCGGCCGCTGCAGGACTTTTTCAGTGCCCGAAAGTAAACACGCCATTAAGATGGCGGCTGGATGCGAGCCAGTAGGCGGAACTTAAAATTTTGTATCTATGTGGCTGCGAGTGATTGGTTGTGCAACCTTGGTATATATAGACATGCATGGGCGGGGGAGAGGGAGATCCCAACAGCTACCCAGAAATAAAGCTTGCTTCGCTGAGGTCTCCTGGTCGTTCTTGCTGGCGAGAGCGACACCCCGCTATGTACATTGTTATTGGCTTGCAATTTTTTTCCGTTTTCATAGCTGCTTTATTTAGCTGTAAAAAGGAATTATGAATGAGGAATTGAAAATGCAGGATTCGACAGATGGCCTTGGAATTTTTTTTTTTATTATTATTTTAACTTAGAGCTGTTATAGGTACTAGTCAATAGAATATTTTTAAAACGTGCATTACTGAGGCCCCCAGCAGAATGCAGTACATTCTAATTAGGATAACCTGAGTAGTGTTCAAAGAAAGACTTCTTAAGATTATATGAGTAGACTATTTAAAAACCCACAAAGGATAAAGCAGGACTCTGGGCTAGTAACACAGTGGGGGACATCATGACCACTCCTATCATTAAAGGGGTAAGGGGAGGAAAGAGTTACTGGAACCCACGAACAGAGTTAGATGGAGTTTGTTACTTGGTAGGTGCTACCTATAACCTTAGGTCAAAGGGCATGACCAGCCTGAGTAATCTGGCCCAGAGGAAGCCAAAGGAACACACTTCCACACCTACTCTCCTTCTGTTCTCTGGATGTTCTCCCCACTGCAACACCCAATCTGAATCCAGCAGGTACAAGGCCAGTGAGGTCTCTCCAACTGGGTCTGCTGGGGCAGAGATGAGGTTGGAGAAGGGTGGAGAGGGGATTAGTATGGGCAGAAAGAAACTACTCAGCATAGAGTTTCCATAATTATAGGATTGGTCCATAATCCAATTTTGGACCCATAGAACAACGATCCTGTGGAAAGGCTATGCAGTTATTAACCCCATTTATAGATGAGGAGACTGAGGCCAGGGACACATGTCAGTTAGGTCACCCGCCAGGCCCTCATCTTTTCTCTATAAACCCCCTGCTCTTTCTTATGCTTCAAAACAGCAATGGGCTGGTTCATTATGGTGCCATGTCCCATGCAGCATTGTCCCAAAGCAGACCAATACAGAAACTCAAGTAACTCCCAATGCTTAAAAAAATCTCTAAATCATCTTCCTATTTTCTTTGGTGCCATCATTTCTGCTTCTAATGGGTCACAGTATCAATTTGACCTCTTGTGACCATCCTTGAGGTTGTTCAGACCTTGGAGTCATATTTTTACAACTCTTCTGGGGTTGGTTGAAAACATTATGTGGTGTGGGACTTGTTATATTTTATGGTTCAATATGCCCATTTAAAAAAAGATTCTCCTGTCCCCAGACCTTTCTGAGTTGCTCATACTCCAAGCTCTATAAATTGCTAGGAAACTATTCCATTACCTGTATTTCCTAAGGCAAAAGGGCATGTCTTCCTGCCTGGACAGAATATTCCATAAATCACCCAGATCGGGAGGCTCCCATGGTCACAAAGAAGTCTGCGAGTATTTAGGCCGAGGTGAGAAGGCACGCTTTTCCTTCCTCATCAGGTACACATAATTTGCATATCCCATTATCTACTTATTAACCAGAATGCCTTGTAACAATGGCAGACTGTGAAATATGCACACACGGGCAGTTAAACAACAAGCTCTCAGGGGTTCATCCTGCGATTACATCCTCGGTAATGAAGAGGCAAATGGCGAGGATGTGACAATGGGATATTCAGCAATGGAATGAAATCAGAATTTGATCTAATGCAACATGACTTGCTCACAGCACAGGTAGAATATCAAATGGTCTATGTGAAATCCAATCCTTGGTATAATCTCCTATTAAATCCATTGTTCTCCTTTTGGTCTAAATGCCGCACAGAACAGTATGCAAATTAGACTTCATTAACACGTGCTTCCTTTTATCTTCATTCAGTTTAATAGTGACTTCTATTTTTTAGCTTTATTTACTCTGGGAATGCCAATGTTCTGGTAAATTTAGCAATAGGATGGGAAGGAAAACAAAACTATTCACTGATATCTAAGTTACATCTTTAGTACCATGGAAGACAAATATGAACGAGCTAATTTTTTGAAAGCAGGTATCATCAGTTAAAATAAAACATTTGAGCTGCAGCGGGAACTTTGGAGTTTGCCATGTGTTAATTTTATACTTCAGAACCCCCCAGAAATGTAACCTTTGGGAAATGATCTTCTGTTGTAACAACAGATGTACAAAGATACCTTTGCAGGGAGGAAAACTAACAGTTACATGGGTTTCCCTGGGTCAGGTGCTCTGCTAGATTCTCAACATATAGTATCTGATTAGATTTTCACAGCAACCCTTGAGGTGGCAGTTATGATTAGTCAATTTCTGATCTTTCTAAGCCCTTCTCAGCCAATCAGAATGCTCACAGGAAGGAATGATGCAGTCCATGAGAAAGGTTTTTTTTTTTTTTTTTTAAAACAAAGATCGTCTCTGCTTTGAGTTGCGAGTGCCTTGGTGATCCCGAGGTTCTTGAAATTTCTGCTATTTGGAACACCACCATTATTTAAAATATTTATATCCAAGCCACAGAATCTCCAGCTCTGTACTTTGGCAGAGCAGTCCACACTGCTTAGGAAAAGATTGCTTTTGTTTCTTCCTGGCCCCTGGGTTATCATCCCTGAGTCCATCCTCAACAGATGTGGCCTGGTTCTCCCTCCAGTCTTGCTGACCCTCCCATTTGCTGTGATGGGTAGATAAGAAATGGATCTGCTCTAGGGTCTCAGGCCATCTCATTCATTCCTCAGTCCTGTCCCAGGAAGAACCCATCATAAATATTTTGTTAATTCTGGGATCGCATCTCTCTATCTGGAGTTGTCCCCATCACCCATTTGGAAAATGGGTAAGCTGCTTCTTTTATTAAGTGCAAAAATTCTAAGCAGCATAAGACAGCTACAGGAATTTAGCCAATGTATTTATTGTTCGGAGAAGACATCTAATGCCAATAAAAATTAAAACCAATTTTTGTGTCTGCTTAGAAAGAAACCATTGGAAATGGGCCTTTTTAAGAGAAAGGCAAGGTTCTCAACTCTCCTGAACATTGCAGTTTGGCTGCATTGCCTGATCCTGGTTTAAATTTGAAGGTCAAATAGTTAACTTATGATAAATGATACTAGATTGAGGTTTGAGCCAAGACGGAGAGTGTGGGAAAGCTTATAAGAAAACTATTAAGGCTCCAATTTTGCTGACCTGTGGAGGACTCTGGACTGAAACAGTCTAGATTCTTGCACTAAGTTTTTTGTGAAGAGGCCAGAGAATGTATTAGTAGCTGAGTTGAGGTCAGAGGCAAACAGAACATCAGAACATGACAATAACCCCATTTAAGGGTGTGTGTACAAACCTGTCCTCTGAAATTTCAGATTTGCCTCTTTTTTTCTTACCTCCTCCAATTAGATAGAAGAACTATTATAAAGTGTATGCTGGGCATTTGGAAAGGCTTTCTAATATTGCTTTTTCTGTGTGATATCCTCTTTCATGTTTAGTTGGGTCTTTGCAGCCATGCTGATTCTGATAGGTCCTAAAATAGGCTTCAAATTCATTCAGCTCTGTTTTAATACAACCACCATAGTGCTTTGTTGTTATTTGTTTTGCTTTAAAAATCTGCAGTTTCATGAATAATCACTGCCTATGATAGAGATAACCATGGGAAATTTAAGATAAATTCCACTGTAAACTTGAGTAATTTCACTTTATTTCTTCTGACCTCATATTCCTGCCTTTATAATGAAGATATAATACTGCCTCCTCCTTTTCTTAACTACTAGAATTAAGTCAATGCTTGCTACGTGCCAGGAATGACTAAAATGCTCTAGGTTTATACATACATCATCTCATTCAATTTCAAAATCACCCTAGGAGCTCATTATCATTATTATTTCTAGTTCTTTAGAGGAGAACACAAGCGCTGAAAGATCTCAGATTACCTACAGAGGTTAGATCATGAATTGAGCACCCTTAAAAACTGTACTACACCGTGGGTGTAACTTTCAGCCTTAACATTCTTTAACTCCACTTTTCAAAATAAAGATTCTCATTGGTTTAGCTATGCCAAAATATTAACTGGAATGAAATCATCCTTTGGATGATGGGGGAATATTTGATTTCTTCTACAAGTTAACATAATTGTACCTTGAAATATTTGTCCATCTGTCACTGAGAGAGTAAGGGGAGTTGTCCCAAGCTCTCTGGCATGCTTCTTCAAGGAAGAAGATCAATGATAAGGGAAGTCACTTTCTATCTTCATCACGCAAGCATATATGGGCAGAGGTAGGAAATCAAAATATCATTAACATATGTGTACAACATATTTTGAATTTTAAACTGTCAGTGGTGGTTGTTGATTCTTATGCAGTAAAACAATGGAAGCAACTTTTCTCCTGTTGAGGAGATCACTGATTGGTGTTTATTTAGATTTTTATTTCAAAAATTCTCAAATTTTTCATGCCTCTGAACTAAAGTGTCCACAGCTCCATGATGGCTGGAGAAAGTGGGAGAATGGATAATTTTAGTCCCATTTCCCACAGCACATCACAACATCACTTTGTTATGAAAGGCAGGTGATGAGCGGCTTGGGAATAGATATTCTGGCTTGATACCATCCATCTCTCTATCTGTCCATCCATTAAATCAGTCCTTTAATAAATATGCAGCAAGTATCTACTATGTGCTAGCAAAGAGCAGGATTAAGCAAAATCAAATTAATAACAAAAGTCTTGGGAATGCCTAGTCTAGCAAATTGGACAGATTAGTGAAGAAACAACCAGATGATGATAAAATGTAAGTAGGGTTATGAGAGAAGACGGTACCAAATGCACAATGCAAACACTTTTTCCAATCCTTTTGAGGGCCCAGGCATACTATCTGGTCCAGAGACTTAAACGTTGGGTAGATAATCTCCATGTGATCAAGTACAGGGGGAGCGTCCTAGACATAAGCAAATCCATGGGGATTCAAGTCATACCAATGAATTCCAGGTTTAATCGGGCCACAGCTTAGAGTGGAGAATAGGAAGACATGACACAGGTAGCATTCCAAGACTTAAGTCAAAAATGATTTGCATCCTGCTGAAATACCTTAAACCTTAAAACAAGCAGAGACTATCAAGGCAAAAGCTGTCATGCTATGATTTGATTTTTTTTTTTTTAAGACAACACTGATGGAGAGGGCAGAGCACAAAATGCTTCCTTATCCAACTGAACTATTGGACTCTGTATATGGAACGCCTTTTTCCTCAGCAGTGAAGACTTTCAAGGGGCTTCTAGAAATGACTGCCCTTCAGTGATGAGACCAGCCAAACTCAGTTTAGCAAAAAAGGCAGAACATGGGCAATTGGCCCACAGTTTGGAGGCAATAGGGCACTTATACACCTGTTTGCATAATTCGCAAAGGAACTATAAAATGTGCAGGGCCATAATAGGAGCAGTCATAAGAAATAGTGCATTGGCTGATTTAGGCCAATAAAACCTCAGTGGAAACCTAGATTTGTTCTACTTTGCTTATCTTCACCTTTTCCTTAGCCAAGAAGCAGCTTAAAAAAATGTTAGCACAATATAGCAGGGCCCAGAAGCTCAGTTGCTTACTGCCGACTCAACTGTATGATATTTCCTCATGCAAGTTTTGGGCTGAGGGTTGGATGGGGGTGAGGTGGAGCAGGCAGGGTGGAGGACAGGCACCGGGCAGGTTGCTTTCGTTCGGAACATAGTATTCAAATGGAAACACATCTAAAAATACTTCATTAGTTGTGCAAACATACTTCTTTGTGCAGTTATCGGTCCTAATTATATGTTTGTCTACAGTACTGGATTCAGTTTAGATTGTATTATCTTAGAAAGAAGGAACGAGACTTATATGCGGCCTGACTTTAGCTTAATAACGGAAAGATGCAAAAGGCAATGGTTACATAAATGCTACTTGATGCTGACATTTCCAAAGACAGTAAGGACGAGTGATCGAATAATAATTTAAATAATAAGTAAGTAATTTAAATCTTGTGCTGCTAAAAATGCCTTAGAGTTCTGGAGTGTCTTATTATTTTAAAATATTCTTAGATTCATGGCTTCATGTAATTCTCCGAAACCTTTGCTGCACCAGGGCGATAGTATGTGCTCCATTTTTAATGTCAAATGTGGGGTAAGGGTTTTGAGAAGCTCCCCTGGCTCATCCCATTCTTCCAAGTGCTTTGTGCATTTTATTTTTTCCACCACAACAAACCTAGAGTTGCACAATTGTTCTGAGAGCATTAACTCTGCAGCCACACACAAAAAAGCTGCACTTGCAAATCCATCTTTTCTCTGACTTGTGGATTACTCTGCTCATGCATACAATGTCATTTTGAATTTTTATGGATTCCAGGAGAAACCTGGCCAGTTGGAATCCCTTCATCAATTCCCTTCAACTTGGCTGAGTGGTACTAGACAATATTCTCCAACTGGTCTGTTGCATATGTGCTAATATTTCCCATCATGTGCTCCCCTGGTCCCAAGTTCCCCATTGCCATTTTTAAAAAATCCTATTTTTGATTACAGTCGATTTATCCCAAAGGGGTATGATGGTCATGATATAAAATGGGATATTTAGAGAGAGAGAGCAAGAAAAAGAGAGGAAAAAAAAGACAGCCAGTGAGAGCCAGTTTCTCAATTTCAGCCTAGGGTTGGGGAGATGCAGAAGAAAACTGGTTCAATCTGGAATCAATTATCTGGTATGATAGATGACAAGCAAGGAACGAAACAGATGGAAAGAGGGGTGAGTAAAGAGGACAGCCCACCTGATCCTAATTACGTACACCTACACTTGGAAATCTCTTTGCCAGACATCTTGAATAGCTCAAGACTAGGTGGAGGGGAGTTCCCGAAGACTCAGTGCAAAAATGAAAACTTTGCTGATGAACAAAGGGGTCACATGGAAAGAACTGGGGGAAATCATTGCTTGACAAAGATACCTGGAATGGAATATTTAAGGTCTTGCATTTTACAATCGTACGTATTCTACAGATCTTGGCACCCTCTAAGGGCTTAGATATTTTAGATATTATTTTAGAAATGGAAGCTTGGAATGTTTTAAAACATAGTTTCCATTATTTAAAAAGGAAATTCAGAGGGGCGCCTGGGTGGCTCAGTAGGTTAAGCCTCCAACTCTTAGCTTCGGCTCGGGTCATGATCTCAGGACCCTGAAATAAAGCTCCACATCAGGGTTCACAGTCAGCACAGGGTCTGCTGGAGATCCTCTCCCTCTGCTCTACCCCTGCTCTCTCTCTCTCTCAAATAAACACATCAGAGGGCATGGTGTATTTCAGAATTATTAGAGCCTTTAACAAGATTCTATGTATCCACCAGAGTCATTGGTGGAGACCAGAGTTGACCCATGGCCAAAGATTGACTGTCAGCCTCTGTAGCAGAAAAAAGTGGGGGAGAAGGTGGTGTTTATCGAGTAGCTGTTGTGTTCCATGAGCCTCTGCTTACAATTGCTCATGATTTTTGTGATGCCTTGAGGTGTATTTTAAGTCGGCCCAAAGAGGAACTTGTAATGTATTTAAGTTGAGGTTAAGTCACCCAACATAACACAGTAAGTGCTGTAACAAAGTACTAACATCATTCTCACTAGAGCAAAGTATTTTTTTTAATTTTAATTAATTTATTTGTTTTTTAAAAGATTTTATTTATTTACTTGACAGACAGAGATCACAAGTAGGCAGAGAGGCAGGCAGAGAGAGAGAGGAGGAAGCAGGCTTCCCGCTGAGCAGAGAGCCTGATGCGGGGCTCGATCCCAGGACCCCGGGATCATGACCCGAGCCAAAGGCAGAGGCTTTAACCCACTGAGCCACCCAGGCACCCAAGCAAAGTATTTTAATAAAGACAGGAGACAAGAAATGTGGAGTCCGAGAGTTTCCCCAAACCTGGCTCCTGAGCCCCTGTCTCTCTCCCCTCTCCCTCCTATTATATGTTCTTTGCACCCCTGCTCTAACACACCCTTGGTCTAACTGGTTGTACTGGATTTTTATTGTTAATATAGTCACTCTGGGACCAACCAGAATCTCCTTTGCTGTTTCGTTCCAAATTCAAGTTGGCCCAAAGAGGAACTTGTAATGTATTGGAAGGTGGAAGGAAAGCAGCTGCTCGTATTCTCTGAATGTCTTCCCCTGGTTACATAGAGCTATCGGAAAGTTGCTGAGGGGGCCAGGATGATCTACTGGTCCCATCTTTGCTCCCTATTGCTCTGCCTCCAGCTCATCTCCCTGACTGCTGCTGCTGCTGCTGACTGGCTGTGTTAGTCTTCCCAACAGACACTTAGTGGTGGGTCTGCAGAGGTCATGGCTGCCCAGACCTCCAGAAGCTCCCCCTTTGCTGGCCCCTGAATACCTATTCCTGTTCTGACTTGTCCACCCACACCAGTATGTCAGATAGGTTGGTGGGTGACCTTTCCTCGGACTTTCCAGCTCCCCTACTGCATCTTCATTTCCCTCAGCCACTCCACAGTTGTGAAGGTCAAAGTCCTGTACCCAATCCCTACCCTACAGCACACAGAGCGGCTCTGCTTCTCTGACTGAATCTCATGACTGATACAATTACAGTGACCTAGGCATTTATTCATCTTTTCCATTCTTCTGTCTTTCCACACAATGTCCTGCACAGATCCTAGCACACAGACGTTCAACACGTGTGTTAAATTTTCAAAATTGTTTTAGTGAAGTGTACCTGACATACAATATCTTATTAGTTTCAGGTATGCATCCTAGTGATTCAATATTTGCATACATCATGGAATGATCCTCATGATAAATCTAGTCACCATCTGTCACCATCCAAGGTTACTACAATATTATTGACTTTATTCCCTCTGCTCTACATGACGTTCTCATGACTTACTTTATCACTTGAAGTTTGTACCTCTTAATTCCCTTCATCTAATTTACTGGCCCATCCCTCCTGCCCCTAACCCTTCCCCACTTTGGTGCCAAGAGTTTGTTTTGATTTTTAGATTCCCCATATAATTGAAATACTATGATATTTGTCTTTCGCTGTCTAACTTAGCTCACTTAGCATCATGCCTTGAAGGTCTGTGCATTTTGTTGCAAATGGCAAGATCTTGTTCTTTTTCATGGCTGATCAATATTCCCCTGTGTATATATACCCTATCTTCTTTATCCATTCATCTGTTGATGGACACTAGGGTTGCTCAAATATCTTGGCTTTTGTAAGTAATAATGCAATGAACATAGGAGTGAATATATCTTTTTGAATTGGCGTTTTCATTTGTTTCAGATAAATACTAAGAAGTGGAAAAAAGTCCCTTTGAAGAGCCAGTGAAAGCCCCTCCACTGAACTTAGGATATTCAGAAAGTCCTTCTCCAAAACTAGAAGATTTTATTCCCCAGCTGTGGTTTAATCACGCCTGTGGGGTTATTGTTTATAATGCCATAAACTCTATATGCCGGGATATCTCATGTCTTTTCAGTCTTGCAAGAAATACTGAGAGTTACTGCATTCCCTGAAGGCTCTGGGATAAAGACATGATAAGGTAGAATAATGACGGTATATTGGGTTAGAAGATGTTAGTTGGGGTCTTGGGACTGTAACTTGCAAGCAGCCTGAACTTAGAGGTTTCTTTAAATTTCAGTTGAGGAGTATAAACACCTAACTTATAGTTTTGATGTCAGGCTCAAAAGAGTAAATGTGAAAATTTTTGTTAAAAATCTTTTTTACAAGGGGGAGGAGTCAAGATGGCGGAGAAGCAACAGGCTGAGACTGCTTCAGGTAGCCGGAGATCAGCTAGATAGCTTATCTAAAGATTGCAAACACCTGAAAATCCATCAGCAGATGGAAGAGAAGAAGAACAGCAAGTCTGGAAACAGAAAAACAACCACTTTCTGAAAGGTAGGACCGGCGGAGAAGTGAATCCAAAGCGACGGGAAGATAGACCCCGGGGGGAGGGGCCGGCTCCCGGCAAGCGGCGGAGCAACCGCGCACAAAATCAGGACTTTTAAGAGTCTGTTCCGCTGAGGGACATCGCTCCAGAGGCTAAACCGGGGAGAAGCCCATGCGGATTCAGCGTGGCCTCAGGTCCCGCAGGGTCACAAAAGGATCAGGGGTGTCTGAGTGTCGCAGACCTTGCGGGTATTGGAACGGGAAAGCCGGCTACAGAGACAGAGCCGACAGTAAGCTCACAGCTCGGTGTTACCTTGAACTGGTCGCAGGCTCAGTGAGCTCGGAGCGTGGCCGGAGGTCAGGCAGACAGGAGTAACTGGCGCTGTTCTCTGAGGGCGCACTGAGGAGTGCGGCCCTGGGCTCTCGGCTCCTCCGGGCCGGAGACCAGGAGGCCGCCATTTGTATTCCCGTCCTCCGGAACTCTACGGAAAGCGCTCAGGGAACAAAAGCTCCTGAAAGCAAACCCGAGCGGATTACTCACCCCGGCCCCGGGTAAGGGCGGTGTCATTCCGCCTGGGGCAAAGACACTTGAGAATCACTACAACAGGCCCCTCCCCCAGAAGATCAACAAGAAATCCAGCCGAGACCAAGTTCACCTACCAATGAGTGTGGTTTCAATACCAAGGAGAGCAGCAGAATTCCAGAAAAGGAGAAAGCCAAGCACGGAACTCATGGCTTTTTCCCTGTGATTTTTTTTTTTTAGTCTTGCAGATAATTTAATTTTTTTCTTTTTCATTTTTTGTTTTTTTTTTTCCTCGCCTTCGGGTAAAATTTTTTTTTTTAACTGTTACCTTTTTCTTTTTTAACGATTTTTTACTAGTTTATCTAATATATATATTTTTTCTTTTTTACATTTTTCTTAGGTGTTTTCCTTTTTTTTTAAATTCTTTTCATTTCTTTTCTTTTCTTTTTTTTTTTCTTTTTTCTTTTTTTTTCTTTCTTCCTTTTTGAACCTCTTTTTATCCCCTTTCTCCCCCCTCACGATTTTGGATCTCTTCTAATTTGGTTAAAGCATTTTTTCCTGGGGTTGTTGCCACCCTTTTAGTATTTTACTTGCCCCTTCATATACTCTTATCTGGACAAAATGACAAGACGGAAAAATTCAACACAATAAAAAGAACAAGAGGCAGTACCGAAGGCTAGGGACCTAATCAATACAGACATTGGTAATATGTCAGATCTAGAGTTCAGAATGACAATTCTCAAGGTTCTAGCCGGGCTCGAAAAAGGCATGGAAGATATTAGAGAAACCCTCTCGAGAGATATAAAAGCCCTTTCTGGAGAAATAAAAGAACTAAAATCTAACCAAGTTGAAATCAAAAAAGCTATTAATGAGGTGCAATCAAAAATGGAGGCTCTCACTGCTAGGACAAGTGAGGCAGAAGAAAGAATTAGTGATATAGAAGACCAAATGACAGAGAATAAAGAAGCTGAGCAAAAGAGAGACAAACAGCTACTGGACCACGAGGGGAGAATTCGAGAGATAAGTGACACCATAAGACGAAACAACATTAGAATAATTGGGATTCCAGAAGAAGAAGAAAGAGAGAGGGGAGCAGAAGGTATACTGGAGAGAATTATTGGGGAGAATTTCCCCAATATGGCAAAGGGAACGAGCATCAAAATTCAGGAGGTTCAGAGAACGCCCCTCCAAATCAATAAGAATAGGCCCACACCCCGTCACCTAATAGTAAAATTTACAAGTCTCAGTGACAAAGAGAAAATCCTGAAAGCAGCCCGGGAAAAGAAGTCTGTAACATACAATGGTAAAAATATTAGATTGGCAGCTGACTTATCCACAGAGACCTGGCAGGCCAGAAAGAGCTGGCATGATATTTTCAGAGCACTAAACGAGAAAAACATGCAGCCAAGAATACTATATCCAGCTAGGCTATCATTGAAAATAGAAGGAGAGATTAAAAGCTTCCAGGACAAACAAAAACTGAAAGAATTTGCAAATACCAAACCAGCTCTACAGGAAATATTGAAAGGGGTCCTCTAAGCAAAGAGAGAGCCTACAAGTGGTAGATCAGAAAGGAACAGAGACCATATACAGGAACAGTCACCTTACAGGCAATACAATGGCACTAAATTCATATCTCTCAATAGTTACCCTGAATGTTAATGGGCTAAATTCCCCTGTCAAAAGACACAGGGTATCACAATGGATAAAAAAACAAAACCCATCTATATGTTGCCTCCAAGAAACTCATTTTAAGCCCGAAGACACCTCCAGATTTAAAGTGAGGGGGTGGAAAAGAATTTACCATGCTAATGGACATCAGAAGAAAGCAGGAGTGGCAATCCTTATATCAGATCAATTAGATTTTAAGCCAAAGACTATAATAAGAGATGAGGAAGGACACTATATCATACTCAAAGGGTCTGTCCAACAAGAAGATTTAACAATTTTAAATATCTATGCCCCCAACGTGGGAGCAGCCAACTATATAAACCAATTAATAACAAAATCAAAGAAACACATCAACAATAATACAATAATAGTAGGGGACATTAACACTCCCCTCACTGAAATGGACAGATCATCCAAGCAAAAGATCAGCAAGGAAATAAAGGCCTTAAACGACACACTGAACCAGATGGACATCACAGATATATTCAGAATATTTCATCCCAAAGCAACAGAATACACATTCTTCTCTAGTGCACATGGAACATTCTCCAGAATAGATCACATCCTCGGTCCTAAATCAGGACTCAACCTGTATCAAAAGATTGGGATCATTCCCTGCATATTTTCAGACCACAATGCTCTAAAGCTAGAACTCAACCACAAAAGGAAGTTTGGAAAGAACCCAAATACATGGAGACTACACAGCATCCTTCTAAAGAATGAATGGGTCAACCGGGAAATTAAAGAAGAATTGAAAAAAATCATGGAAACAAATGATAATGAAAATACAACGGTTCAAAATCTGTGGGACACAACAAAGGCAGTCCTGAGAGGAAAATATATAGCGTTACAAGCCTTTCTCAAGAAACAAGAAAGGTCTCAGGTACACAACCTAACCCTACACCTAATGGAGCTGGAGAAAGAACAAGAAAGAAACCCTAAGCCCAGCAGGAGGAGAGAAATCATAAAGATCAGAGCAGAAATCAATGAAATAGAAACCAAAAAAACAATAGAACAAATCAACGAAACTAGGAGCTGGTTCTTTGAAAGAATTAATAAAATTGATAAACCCATGGCCCGACTTCTCAAAAAGAAAAGAGAAAGGACCCAAATAAATAAAATCATGAATGAAAGAGGAGAGATCACAACTAACACCAAAGAAATACAAACTATTATAAGAACATACTATGAGCAACTCTACGCCAATAAATTTGACAATCTGGAAGAAATGGATGCATTCCTAGAAACATATAAACTACCACAACTGAACCAAGAAGAAGTAGAAAGCCTGAACAGACCCATAACCAGTAAGGAGATTGAAACAGTCATTAAAAATCTCCAAACAAACAAAAGCCCAGGGCTGGACGGCTTCCCGGGGGAATTCTACCAAACATTTAAAGAAGAACTAATTCCTATTCTCCTGAAACTGTTCCAAAAAATAGAAATGGAAGGAAAACTTCCAAACTCATTTTATGAGGCCAGCATCACCTTGATCCCCAAACCAGACAAGGATCCCACCAAAAAAGAGAGCTATAGACCGATATCCTTGATGAACACAGATGCGAAAATACTCAACAAAATACTAGCCAATAGGATTCAACAGTACATTAAAAAGATTATTCACCACGACCAAGTGGGATTTATTCCAGGGCTGCAAGGTTGGTTCAACATCCGCAAATCAGTCAATGTGATACAACACATCAATAAAAGAAAGAACAAGAACCATATGATACTCTCAATAGATGCTGAAAAAGCATTTGACAAAGTACAGCATCCCTTCCTGATCAAAACTCTTCAAAGTGTAGGGATAGAGGGCACATACCTCAATATCATCTAAGCCATCTATGAAAAACCCACCGCAAATATCATTCTCAATGGAGAAAAACTGAAAACTTTTCCGCTAAGGTCAGGAACACGGCAGGGATGTCCATTATCACCACTGCTATTCAACATAGTACTAGAGGTCCTAGCCTCAGCAATCAGACAACAAAAGGAAATTAAAGGCATCCAAATCGGCAAAGAAGAAGTCAAATTATCACTCTTCGCAGATGATATGATACTATATGTGGAAAACCCAAAAGACTCCACTCCAAAACTGCTAGAACTTATACAGGAATTCAGTAAAGTGTCAGGATATAAAATCAATGCACAGAAATCAGTTGCATTTCTCTACACCAACAGCAAGACAGAAGAAAGAGAAATTAAGGAGTATATCCCATTTACAATTGCACCCAAAACCATAAGATACCTAGGAATAAACCTAACCAAAGAGACACAGAATCTATACTCAGAAAACTATAAAGTACTCATGAAAGAAACTGAGGAAGACACAAAGAAATGAAAAAATGTTCCATGCTCCTGGATTGGAAGAATAAATATTGTGAAAATGTCTATGCTACCTAAAGCAATCTACACATTTAATGCAATTCCTATCAGAGTACCATCCATCTTTTTCAAAGAAATGGAACAAATAATGCTAAAATTTATATGGAACCAGAAAAGACCTCGAATAGCCAAAGGGATATTGAAAAAGAAAGCCAACGTTGGTGGCATCACAATTCCGGACTTCAAGCTCTATTACAAAGCTGTCGTCATCAAGACAGCATGGTACTGGCACAAAAACAGACACATAGATCAATGGAACAGAATAGAGAGCCCAGAAATAGACCCTCAACTCTATGGTCAACTAATCTTCGACAAAGCAGGAAAGAATGTCCAATGGAAAAAAGACAGCCTCTTCAATAAATGGTGCTGGGAAAATTGGACAGCCACATGCAGAAAAATGAAATTGGACCATTTCCTTACACCATACACAAAAATAGACTCAAAATGGATAAAGGACCTCAATGTGCGAAAGGAATCCATCAAAATCCTTGAGGAGAACACAGGCAGCAACCTCTTCGACCTTCAGCCGCAGCAACTATCTTCCTAGGAACAACGCCAAAGGCAAGGGAAGCAAGGGCAAAAATGAACTATTGGGATTTCATCAAGATCAAAAGCTTTTGCACAGCAAAGGAAACAGTTAACAAAATCAAAAGACAACTGACAGAATGGGAGAAGATATTTGTCAACGACATATCAGATCAATGGACTAGTGTCCAGAATCTATAAAGAACTTAGCAAACTCAACACCCAAAGAACAAATAATCCAATCAAGAAATGGGCAGAGGACATGAACAGACATTTCTGCAAAGAAGACATCCAGATGGCCAACAAACACATGAAAAAGTGCTCCATATCACTCGGCGTCAGGGAAATACAAATCAAAACCACAATGAGATATCACCTCACACCAGTCAGAATGGCTAAAATCAACAAGTCAGGAAATGACAGATGCTGGCGAGGATGTGGAGAAAGGGGAACCCTCCTACACTGTTGGTGGGAATGCAAGCTGGTGCAGCCACTCTGGAAAACAGCATGGAGGTTCCTCAAAATGTTGAAAATAGAACTGCCCTATGACCCAGCAATTGCACTATTGGGTATTTACCCTAAGGATACAAACGTAGTGATCCAAAGGGGCACGTGCACCCGAATGTTTATAGCAGCAATGTCCACAATAGCCAAACAATGGAAAGAACCTAGATGTCTAGCAACAGATGAATGGATCAAGAAGATGTGGTATATATACACAATGGAATACTATGCAGCCATCAAAAGAAATGAAATCTTGCCATTTGCGACAACATGGATGGAACTAGAGCGTATCATGCTTAGCGAAATAAGTCAAGCAGAGAAAGACAACTATCATATGATCTCCCTGATATGAGGAAGTGGTGATGCAACATGGGGGCTTAAGTGAGTAGGAGAAGAATAAATGAAACAAGATGGGATTGGGAGGGAGACAAACCATAAGTGACTTTTAATCTCACAAAACAAACTGAGGGTTGCTGGGGGGAGGGGGTTTGGGAGAAGGGGGTGGGATTATGGACATTGGGGAGGGTATGTGCTTTGGTGAGTGCTGTGAAGTGTGTAAACCTGGTGATTCACAGACCTGTACCCCTGGGGATAGAGTATTATGCCTCCATCAGAAAGGATGAATACCCAACTTTTGTAGCAACAGGAACGGGACTGGAAGAGATTATGCTGAGTGAAATAAGTCAAGCAGAGAGAGTCAATTATCATATGGTTTCACTTATTTGTGGAGCATAACAAATAGCATGGAGGACATGGGGACTTAGAGTGGAGAAGGGAGTTGGGGGAAATTGGAAGGGGAGGTGAACCATGAGAGACTATGGACTCTGAAAAACAATCTGAGGGTTTTGAAGGGACGGGGGGTGGGAGGTTGGGGTACCAGGTGGTGGGTATTATAGAGGGCACGGATTGCATGGAGCACGGGGTGTGGTGCAAAAATAATGAATACTCTTATGCTGGAAATAAAAAAAAAATCTTTTATACACTAGTTACTAATTTACCTATCTAGATATTAGGTAAATATGTAAAGCACTTCAGAATTAGTGAGTTTTATAGCTAGCTAATTACTACTATGTATTTTTAAATAACCAAAATATAGTTAATAGTATTTATTAACTTGACTCTTACTTGTCTGTAGGCTTTCACAAAATGGGTTATGTCATCCCACACCAACAAATTCCCTGGTCTCTGTCTCCACTGAGTTGACCTGACATGCACTTATGTAATTATACAGTTTTTGCCCAGTATCACCATGAAACTAATCAGAATACACTTTATCCCTTTGGGAAATCGGGACAGCTTCCCCCCATTTATAGTAAATATAGATATGTTAGGGCTCATATCTGCCATGTTATTATTTGTATTCTTTTTGTTCCTTTGGCTTTCTGTTCCTCTGTATTTTTTTTTAAGATTTTTTTATTTATTTTAGGGAAAGGACAAGCATGCAAGTGGGGAGATGGGGAGAGGGAGAGAGAGAGAATCTCAAGCCAACTCTGGGCTGAGTGTGTAGTCTGATGGAAAGCTCAATTCCACCACCCATGAGATCACGACCAGAGCTGAAATCAAGAGTCAGACACTTAACTCATTGAGCGACCCAGGCATCCCTGTTCCTCTGTATTTTTTTCATGCTTTCATGTGGGCTACTTAAAAATATTTAGATTTGATTTACCTATAATATTTGTGAACATATCACTTTCCATACTGTTCACAATATTTGTGAATATATCACTTTCCATACTGTTCTTACTAATTATTCTAGGTACTACTATATATATATACATATATATATATATATATATATATATATATATATATATATATATATATAAAATATACTCCACTTAGATCCCTTTACTTCCCTACTTTTAAAATAAAATTGTTTTAAGTATTTTCTCTACATGCATTGAGCATATGTACTATCTTGTTATAATGTAAATAATATAAAAATAAAATTAAGAGAATCCATGAGATGAGGATAACCTTTTAGGTTTGCTTTTCTTTTCACCCATTCTGTTATCCCTCTTTTATTTATGGTGGGTCCAGACTGCTTATGTTATTGTTAACTTTCTGTTGGAGAGCTTCTAATGGCCATTCTTGAAGGGTAGATGGACCACCAACAAATTCTCTTTGTTTTCCTTCATCTGAGAATGTCTGTCTTCCCCCTTCATTCCTGAAGGATAGTGTTGCCAGGTAGAGAATTTGGGGTTGACCATTCTTTTCTTTCCACATCTGCAAGATTGTGGTGCCACATCATCTGGCTTCCATGGTTTCAGGGGACAAATCCACTGTCATTTGAATTGGTGTTCCATTATGCATAATGTGTCTCTTCTGTCTGGTTATTTTTAAGATTTTTTCTTTGTCTTTAGTTTTAAGAAATTTAATTATGTTGTGTCTCCACGTGAATTTATTCATATGAACCTATTCTATGTGAAGTTCATTTAGCTTCTTGAATCTGTACATTTATGCCTTTTAGCAATTTTGAAACGTTTGAAGTCATGATTTCTTTTTTTAAAGATTTTATTTATTTACTTGACAGACAGAGAGATCACAAGTAGGCAGACAGGCAGGCGGGGAGTGGGGAAAGCAGGCTCCCTGCTGAGCAGAGAGCTGGATGCAGGGCTCAATACCAGGACCCGGAGATCATGACTTCAGCCAAAGGTAGAGGCTTAACCCACTGAGCCACCCAGATGACCCTTGAAGTCATAATTTTTTTAAATCCCACACTTCTCCTCCTGGAACTCCAATGATACAAATATTTGCTTTTTTTTTTTTTCTTTGTTATTGTCCCAGAGATCCTAGACTCTGTTCATTTTTTTTTTTAGGCTATTTTTTTCCCTCTGTTCAGATTGAGAACTTCTATTGATCTGTTTGCAAGATCACTGATTCTATCCTCTGTTATCTTCACTCTACTCTTAAGTCCATCCAGATCATTTTAATTTTGGTGATTTTATTTTATTTTTTTTTCCTTAATACCTTTAATTATTGTCACTTATTTTCACAAATGATATTACCATAGTACAGTAATTCTAAATATTTCTGAATTAGCTGTATTATTTCTTTTTTTTTAAATTTTTTATTTTTTATAAACATATATTTTTATCCCCAGGGGTACAGGTCTGTGAATCACCAGGTTTACACACTTCACAGCACTCACCAAAGCACATACCCTCCCCAATGTCCATAATCCCACCCCCTTCTCCCAAGCCCCCTCCCCCCAGCAACCCACAGTTTGTTTTGTGAGATTAAGAGTCACTTATGGTTTGTCTCCCTCCCAATCCCATCTTGTTTCATTTATTCTTCTCCTACCCACTTAAGCCCTCATGTTGCATCACCACTTCCTCATATCAGGGAGATCATATGATAGTTGTCTTTCTCTGCTTGACTTATTTCGCTAAGCATGATACACTCTAGTTCCATCCATGTTGTCGCAAATGGCAAGATTTCATTTCTTTTGATGGCTGCATAGTATTCCATTGTGTATATATACCACATCTTCTTGATCCATTTATCTGTTGATAGACATCTAGGTTCTTTCCATAGTTTGGCTATTGTGGACATTGCTGCTATAAACATTCGGGTGCACGTGCCCCTTTGGATCACTACGTTTGTATCCTTAGGGTAAATACCCAATAGTGCAATTGCTGGGTCATAGGGCAGTTCATTTTCAACATTTTGAGGAACCTCCATGCTGTTTTCCAGAGTGGCTGCACCAGCTTGCATTCCCACCAACAGTGTAGGAGGGTTCCCCTTTCTCCGCATCCTCGCCAGCATCTGTCATTTCCTGACTTGTTGATTTTAGCCATTCTGACTGGTGTGAGGTGATATCTCATTGTGGTTTAGATTTGTATTTCCCTGATGCCGAGTGATATGGAGCACTTTTTCATGTGTCTGTTGACCATTTGGATGTCTTCTTTGCAGAAATGTCTGTTCATGTCCTCTGCCCATTTCTTGATTGGATTATTTGTTCTTTGGGTGTTGAGTTTGCTAAGTTCTTTATAGATTCTGGACACTAGTCCTTGATCTGATATGTCGTTTGCAAATATCTTCTCCCATTCTGTCAGTTGTCTTTTGATTTTGTTAACTGTTTCCTTTGCTGTGCAAAAGCTTTGACCTTGATGAAGTCCCAATAGTTCATTTTTGCCCTTGCTTCCCTTGCCTTTGGCGTTGTTCCTAGGAAAATGATGCTGTGGCTGAGGTCGAAGAGGTTGCTGCCTGTGTTCTCCTCAAGGATTTTGATGGATTCCTTTCGCACATTGAGGTCCTTCATCCATTTTGAGTCTATTTTTGTGTATGGTGTAAGGAAATGGTCCAATTTCATTTTTCTGCATGTGGCTGTCCAATTTTCCCAGCACCATTTATTGAAGAGGCTGTCTTTTTTCCATTGGACATTCTTTCCTGCTTTGTCGAAGATTAGTTGACCATAGAGTTGAGGGTCTATTTCTGGGCTCTCTATTCTGTTCCATTGATCTATGTGTCTGTTTTTGTGCCAGTACCATGCTGTCTTGATGATGACAGCTTTGTAATAGAGCTTGAGGTCCGGAATTGTGATGCCACCAACGTTGGCTTTCTTTTTCAATATCTCTTTGGCTATTCGAGGTCTTTTCTGGTTCCATATAAATTTTAGAATTATTTGTTCCATTTCTTTGAAAAAGATGGATGGTACTTTGATAGGAATTGCATTAAATGTGTAGATTGCTTTAGGTAGCATAGACATTTTCACAATATTTATTCTTCCAATCCAGGAGCATGGAACATTTTTCCATTTCTTTGTGTCTTCCTCAATTTCTTTCATGAGTACTTTATAGTTTTCTGAGTATAGATTCTGTGCCTCTTTGGTTAGGTTTATTCCTAGGTATCTTATGGTTTTGGGTGCAATTATAAATGGGATTGACTCCTTAATTTCTCTTTCTTCTGTCTTGCTGTTGGTGTAGAGAAATGCAACTGATTTCTGTGCATTGATTTTATATCTTGACACTTTACTGAATTCCTGTATAAGTTCTAGCAGTTTTGGAGTGGAGTCTTTTGGGTTTTCCACATATAGTATCATATCATCTGCGAAGAGTGATAATTTGACTTCTTCTTTGCCAATTTGGATGCCTTTAATTTCCTTTTATTGTCTGATTGCTGAGGCTAGGACCTCTAGTACTATGTTGAATAGCAGTGGTGATAATGGACATCCCTGCCGTGTTCCTGACCTTAGCGGAAAAGTTTTCAGTTTTTCTCCATTGAGAATGATATTTGCGGTGGGTTTTTCATAGATGGCTTAGATGATATTGAGGTATGTGCCCTCTATCCCTACACTTTGAAGAGTTTTGATCAGGAAGGGATGCTGTACTTTGTCAAATGCTTTTTCAGCATCTATTGAGAGTATCATATGGTTCTTGTTCTTTCTTTTATTGATGTGTTGTATCACATTGACTGATTTGCGGATGTTGAACCAACCTTGCAGCCCTGGAATAAATCCCACTTGGTCGTGGTGAATAATCTTTTTAATGTACTGTTGAATCCTATTGGCTAGTATTTTGTTGAGTATTTTCGCATCTGTGTTCATCAAGGATATCGGTCTATAGCTCTCTTTTTTGGTGGGATCCTTGTCTGGTTTGGGGATCAAGGTGATGCTGGCCTCATAAAATGAGTTTGGAAGTTTTCCTTCCATTTCTATTTTTTGGAACAGTTTCAGGAGAATAGGAATTAGTTCTTCTTTAAATGTTTGGTAGAATGCCCCCGGGAAGCCGTCCGGCCCTGGGCTTTTGTTTGTTTGGAGATTTTTAATGACTGTTTCAATCTCCTTACTGGTTATGGGTCTGTTCAGGCTTTCTACTTCTTCCTGGTTCAGTTGTGGTAGTTTATATGTTTCTAGGAATGCATCCATTTCTTCCAGATTGTCAAATTTATTGGCGTAGAGTTGCTCATAGTATGTTCTTATAATAGTTTGTATTTCTTTGGTGTTAGTTGTGATCTCTCCTCTTTCATTCATGATTTTATTTATTTGGGTCCTTTCTCTTTTCTTTTTGAGAAGTCGGGCCATGGGTTTATCAATTTTATTAATTCTTTCAAAGAACCAGCTCCTAGTTTCATTGATTTGTTCTATTGTTTTTTTGTTTTCTATTTCATTGATTTCTGCTCTGATCTTTATGATTTATCTCCTCCTGCTGGGCTTAGGGTTTCTTTCTTGTTCTTTCTCCAGCTCCTTTAGGTGTAGGGTTAGGTTGTGTACCTGAGACCTTTCTTGTTTCTTGAGAAAGGCTTGTACCGCTATATATTTTCCTCTCAGGACTGCCTTTGTTGTGTCCCACAGATTTTGAACCGTTGTATTTTCATTATCATTTGTTTCCATGATTTTTTTCAATTCTTCTTTAATTTCCCGGTTGACCCATTCATTCTTTAGAAGGATGCTGTGTAGTCTCCATGTATTTGGGTTCTTTCCAAACTTCCTTTTGTGGTTGAGTTCTAGCTTTAGAGCATTGTGGTCTGAAAATATGCAGGGAATGATCCCAATCTTTTGATACAGGTTGAGTCCTGATTTAGGACCGAGGATGTGATCTATTCTGGAGAATGTTCCATGTGCACTAGAGAAGAATGTGTATTCTTTTGCTTTGCGATGAAATGTTCTGAATATATCTGTGATGTCCATCTGGTCCAGTGTGTCGTTTAAGGCCTTTATTTCCTTGCTGATCTTTTGTTTGGATGACCTGTCCATTTCAGTGAGGGGAGTGTTAAAGTCCCTTACTATTATTGTATTATTGTTGATGTATTTCTTTGATTTTGTCATTAATTGGTTTATATAGTTGGCTGCTCCCACGTTGGGGGCATAGATATTTAAAATTGTTAAATCTTCTTGTTGGACAGACCCTTTGAGTATGATATAGTGTCCTTCCTCATCTCTTATTATAGTCTTTGGCTTAAAATCTAATTGATCTGATATAAGGATTGCCACTCCTGCTTTCTTCTGATGTCCATTAGTATGGTAAATTCTTTTCCACCCCCTCACTTTAAATCTGGAGGTGTCTTCGGGCTTAAAATGTGTTTCTTGGAGGCAACATATAGATGGGTTTTGTTTTTTTATCCATTCTGATACCCTGTGTCTTTTGACAGGGGCATTTAGCCCATTAACATTCAAGGTAAGTATTGAGAGATATGAATTTAGTGCCATTGTATTGCCTGTAAGGTGACTGTTCCTGTATATGGTCTCTGTTCCTTTCTGATCTACCACTTGTAGGCTCTCTCTTTGCTTAGAGGACCCCTTTCAAGATTTCCTGTAGAGCTGGTTTGGTGTTTGCAAATTCTTTCAGTTTTTGTTTGTCCTGGAAGCTTTTAATCTCTCCTTCTATTTTCAATGATAGCCTAGCTGGATATATTATTCTTGGCTGCATGTTTTTCTCGTTTAGTGCTCTAAAAATATCATGCCAGCTCTTTCTGGCCTGCCAGGTCTCTGTGGATAAGTCAGCTGCCAATCTCATATTTTTACCATTGTATATTACAGACTTCTTTTCCCGGGCTGCTTTCAGGATTTTCTCTTTGTCACCGAGACTTGTAAATTTTACTATTAGGTGACGGGGTGTGGGCCTATTCTTATTGATTTTGAGGGGCGTTCTCTGAACCTCCTGAATTTTGATGCTCGTTCCCTTTGCCATATTGGGGAAATTCTCCCCAATAATTCTCTCCAGTATACCTTCTGCTCCCCTCTCTCTTTCTTCTTCTTCTGGAATCCCAATTATTCTAATGTTGTTTCGTCTTATGGTGTCACTTATCTCTCGAATTCTCCCCTCGTGGTCCAGTAGCTGTTTGTCCCTTTTTTGCTCAGCTTCTTTATTCTCTGTCATTTGGTCTTCTATATCACTAATTCTTTCTTCTGCCTCATTTATCCTAGCAGTGAGAGCCTCCATTTTTGATTGCACCTCATTAATAGCTTTTTTGATTTCAACTTGGTTAGATTTTAGTTCTTTTATTTCTCCAGAAAAGGCTTTTATATCTCTCGAGAGGGTTTCTCTAATATCTTCCATGCCTTTTCGAGCCCGGCTAGAACCTTGAGTATTGTCATTTTGAACTCTAGATCTGACATATTACCAATGTCTGTATTGATTAGGTCCCTAGCCTTCGGTACTGCCTCTTGTTCTTTTTATTGTGTTGAATTTTTCCGTCTTGTCATTTTGTCCAGATAAGAGTATATGAAGGAGCAAGTAAAATACTAAAAGAGTGGCAACAACCCCAGGAAAATATGCTTTAACCAAATTAGAAGAGATCCAAAATCGTGAGGGGGGAGAAAGGGATAAAAAGATGTTCAAAAAGGAAGAAAGAAAACAAAAGAAAAAAGAAAAAAGAAAGAAAATATAAAAAAAAGAAGAAAACACATAAGAAAAATATAAAAAAGAAAAAATATATATATTAGATAAACTAGTAAAAAAACGTTAAAAAAGAAAAAGGTAACAGTTAAAAAAAAATTTTACCAGAAGGCGAGAAAAAAAAACAAAAAATGAAAAAGAAAAAAACTAAATTAACTGCAAGACTAAAAAAAAATCACAGGGAAAAAGCCATGAGTTCCGTGCTTGGCTTTCTCCTCCTCTGGAATTCTGCTGCTCTCCTTGGTATTGAAACCGCACTCCTTGGTCGGTGAACTTGGTCTTGGCTGGATTTCTTGTTGATCTTCTGGGGGAGGGGTGTAGTGATTCTGAAGTGTCTTTGCCCCAGGCGGAATTACACCGCCCTTACCAGGGTCCGGGGTGAGTAATCCGCTCGGATTTGCTTTCAGGAGCTTTTGTTCCCTGAGTGCTTTCCGTAGAGTTCCGGAGGACGGGAATACAAATGGCGGCCTCCTGGTCTCCAGCCCGGAGGAGCCGAGAGCCCGGGCCCCACTCCTCAGTGCGCCCTCAGAGAACAGCGCCTAGTTACTCCCGTCTGCCTGATCTCCGGCTGTGCTCCGAGCTCACCGAGCCTGAACCTGTGACCGGTTCAAGGTTACACTGAGCTGTGAGCTTACTGTCGGCTCTGTCTCTGTAGCCGGCTTTCCCGTTCCAATACCCGCAAGCTCTGCGACACTCAGACACCCCCGATCCTTCTGTGACACTGCAGGACCTGAGGCCACGCTTACCCCGCGTGGGCTTCGCCCCGGGTAGCCTCTGGAGCTATGTCCCTCAGCGGAACAGACTTTAAAAGTCCTGATTTTGTGCGCGGTTGCTCCGCCGCTTGCCGGGAGCCCGCCCCTCCCTCCGGGGTCTATCTTCCCGTCGCTTTGGATTCACTTCTCCGCCGGTCCTACCTTTCAGAAAGTGGTTGTTTTTCTGTTTCCAGAATTGCTGTTCTTCTTCTCTTCGATCTGCCGATGGATTTTCAGGTGTTTGCAATCTTTACATAAGCTATCTAGCTGATCTCCGGCTAGCTGAAGTAGTCTCAGCCTGCTACTTCTCCGCCATCTTGACTCCTCCTTCGGTGATTTTATTTTTTTAGTTACATTTTCCAGTTTAATTACTTTTTATGACTTTCATGTCTTTGCTGGGTTTGGCTATCTTTTCCTTTTTGTTTTCCCCAGGAGAATTTATAATTGATTGTTAGAACATTTTTATGACAGCTGCTTTAAAATCCTTAGGTAATCCTAACACCTGATTCATCTCAATGTTGATATCAGTTGATTGTCTTTTTTCAATCACATAGTCATTTTCTTGGTTTCTTGCACAAGTAATGCTTTATTTTATTCTGGACACTTTGGTTATTATGTTAGGAGATGCTTAATCCTATTTAAATATTCTATTTTAGCCAGCAGTGTCTTTGTTCAGGTTTATTATTCTAAGTTCTAGCCTATTTTTATAAGCTTTATTTCCAATGACACTTTTTAGTGTTCAGAACCCTTGCAATGTTGTCTCCTTCTCCTCTTCTGTCTCCCCGGTTCCTCCTCCCCCCTCCCCCCTCCCCCTCCTTTCATTCCTCCTCCCCCTCCCTCTTCCTTCTCCTTCTTTTCCTGGCACTGGTGGGAATTCTAACTCAATTCCAGCTTGTGACATATGCATGGGGGAAAGGCATTTACCTGAATTACCTGAGTCACTGGGCTACCTTCTGTGTGTGTGTGTGTGTGTGTGTGTGTGTGTGTGTGTGTATGTGTGGTGGGGGAGGTCAGAAACCATTGGACCTGATTGGCCTATGCCAATGGGTGGAGATCAGGGAGACAGAGATTTCCATGCTGATGCTGCTGTCATCTGCTCACCAATGCCTGGTTGTGGGTGGGAACTGGGATTGCCTGGGATTCACTGCTCTGGTTCACATGGGTCAGACCACTTGCTGGTTTAGAGAGAGATAGAGAAGGACTTCTCTTTACCAGTCCCTTCACCAGACAACACAGGCTTTGCTTCTTTGTTTGTTTTTCTCTTTGTGTGTGTGGTTCTGGGTTGTGGTCTCTCCAGCCCCACACGGGGGTATTGGGGAGACAAGACTATAACTCAGTGAACTCATCACATTTTTGTTCCTCATTCTTAGGATGGCAAGCCAGTCTACCTTCTTGCTTCCAGCTTTCAAAGTCCTTTTATCCTTGTCTGCTGAATAATTTCCAGGGTATTAAGTTGAACCGAGAACAAGAAAACTGAGTCTTATGTCATCTTTCTCCAGAACTGAAGTCTATCCAATGTACCACTTTTGATAAGAAAAAATATCCATTATGTAATAAGTGAAGTTTTAAGGTTTGAGACAAACATGTATGATATGGACCCATTTAAAAATATGCAGGTTCTACTTACAAATATGCATAGAAACTTGTTCAAAGAACTATGTAACAAAATAGTAGCTTTTTTAGAGTAATAGATTTATTGATGATTTTTATTACATCTTCATGTTTATGTGGATTTTAAGTTTATTTTTGCACTGAATATTTACTAATTTTATAATCCAAAGATAATGGTTAATTCTTATCATTTAACTGGTCTTTGAAAAAAAATTATACTCACTGGCAAATGAAACATAATCTTAGGGGATCCGGTTCTAATTTTGACAAGAGAAGGCCAGGGGTAGATAATACCCTTGTGGTTTTTAAATCCTTAAAGAACTGTCAAAGTAAAGAGGAATTACACCTCTAATATGCTTCTCCCATAGGAAAAAATTCAGAATGAGGACAAAAATTACAGGGAGGGACATTTTGGCTTAATTTAGTAGAGAACGTCTATCAAAGAAATTTTGTTCAACAATGGCATGATCACTTGTCCAGGGTACTATGGAGAGAATGTTCTGTGATGGGAAGGCCCTCCAGGGTGACATGTCCTTTCTGCCCAGAGCATCTCTGACATTCTAATTATCTCGTGTAACAAGTGAGACTGCCTACCACAACTTGGATATTCATTGGAAAACTGCATTTGTCTTGTTTGGAGAAAGTTAAAGTCTATGCGAGGGAACGTTTAGTGTTATGGCCTTCCTATTTATCTTTCCTTTGAAAGGACCATATGTCTCTTTGATTCTTTTCTGGTACTGATCATGCACATCTGACCTATATTTTGGAAGTGAATAATGGTAGAAAATCCCCTTTTTTTCCCACCTTCTCCCAACTGTAAATGAAGGAAAAAACAAAAGAAAATCTCCTTGCCACACTTTGCTCCTATCTTGTCCAACTCTTTGTCATTTTGACAACTAGATAAGGACTCTTTCCCTGACATTTCCTTTGGGCTTCATAGTTTTAAAATCACTTAAGAAGGTATCCTATATTTCAGAGGTATGGAGGAGAGGTAAGGCAGTGGGACTAGAAACAGCGCTTCCCAGGAGGGCCAGAGCCCTGAGTCCAAATGTTGGTGCTGTGGCCCCTTTTCCTGCACGCCATGGGGCTTCCTACTCAAATCTGTCCTCCGCCATGCTCCTAGGAGATGATCCAGCCTAGGAGCCATCCGGTAGATATTTTCTGAAATAGCAAATAAGTGTGTGAATCTGTAAAATACTGAGGTTCATCTATGAGAGTGCTCTCCACATCCCTTTCAGTGGATCTGGAGGTCCAGTAGATTGTTCCAGAATCCTTTGTATAAAGAGCAAAGAAGTTGCAGAGAGAACTTAGGCTGTAGGGCTTTGCATAAACCAATTCACAGAAAGAACCATGTGACAGAGGATCAGCTTCCCTGGTTCATCCCAAACAGAGCTTTAACAACTCAGCCTGGAGTTTTCCATTTTGCCTCTGAGCAATTTAAAACATCTCCTTTAAGAGCTAAACAGAGCCAAGGCCATATTTCAATATCAATAGAAAAAGCCACAGGCTTCAGTGCAGAACCTGAAAGGAGCTTCCACTGTATAGACATTGCCTGCACCAAATAAAAAGATTGAATGTGCTTTAGAAACAGGCACCTTAAAATCTTTTCGTTCTCATGATGAATTTAGAGAGCTCTTTCTCTCTGCTGGGAGCTCCAAGGGCTAGAGCCAGCAGCCTAATGGCTGTGGATAAAAGGCACCCAGGAGAAAGGTTGCCTGCCCTCTTCCTAAGGCTGCTGCTGGCCCCTTCTCTTTGCTTTAGTCCTCCAGGGATCTGGCCTGCATTCCTTCTTTTGTTTCCACAAGTTTTACTTTTGTCTTTGCTTTTCTGAAGACTTTGAAAACTTTTTGACGTAGAATCAGCTTGATAAATTTTCACAAAGTGAACTCATCCATGTAATCCACACCCAGACCAAGAGAGAGAGATTTTAGGGGAACCAGTGTGTTACTCACTGGGGCCCCTCCTCTCCCAGCAGCTTCCTCGCTCCAGACCAGACTGACTCCTAGCTCAAAAGATTAGTTTTCCAAGTGTTTGCACTTGGTGTAATTAGAATCATACAGCAGGAACTGTCTTCTGTGTGACTTCTTTTGCTCATTATGTGGTGAGATTCTGCTCTGTCGCAATGTGTCCTTATGTGTGGAGCCTTCTCATTGCTCTACAGAATGCACCTGCACAGATAGGTCAAGTTTATCTCATATCCTGCTGTGGATACCCATTTGGGTTGCCTCCACCGGGGCTGTCCTGAATAAAGGAGGCTTGAATATTCCTGGATACATCTTTCAATGAAGGTTAAGTATATACCCAGGAATGGAATTTCTAGGTCCCAGAGGAGTTAGCTTGAATCAGTCCTACTAAAGAATTTCCAAAGTGAACTGCTTTGCATTCTAATCAGCAGCTTATGAAAGTTCCTGCCATTTACATCATTGTTGACACTGGGTATGGTCTCTATTGTGTTGTAGCCCTTTGGGTGTGTATGAATCACTGTTACCTTGTGGTTTTCCTTGGTGTTTCCCTGATGATTAAGAAACATGAGTCCTTTTTATTTTGATTTTTTTAGCCACTTGGATATTGTATTTTGTGAATCAACTGTTAAGTTTCATTACCCTCCCCTGTTTTCTTCTGTGAGGTCCTCTGTCTTTTAAAAACTAGTTTTATTACAGTTCCTTGTATATACACATATGCATTTGGGCATATGCAAATAGATGCATTTCAATAGTGTCTGTGGTTTGCCTTTTCACACTCAAGATAGCATGTCATAAACATAAATTCTTAGTCCAGTGTGTCATTTTTTCTATGATTAGATTTTTTTTGGATATTGTATTTAGGAATTTTGCCTACCATATGGTCATAGACATATTTTCCTTAAAGTTCTTTTATTTCTATTTTACATTTAGGCCCACAGTATATCTATATCTAGAGTTGATGTTCAGTGTTACATGGGGTTCAAGATTCACTTGGTCTCACGTGGCTATCAATTCCTTGCAGTATGTACCTTGCAGGGAAAAGACCACCCTGGTCCCCCAGCACAGAAGCTTCTCCTGTGTATTAACTTAGGTGACCATCTAGAACCATGCTGGTAGTAGGGGTACTCTATCTTCCTCGACTATTCAATCTCCCGCCAGTTGTTTTGAAGAAATAAAATATCACAGAGACACTTAAAATCTCATGTTTCCATATTAAACTTATTTTTTATTCTTTCTTTCCAGAGTACCATGATGCCAAAAGTCCTTCAATTTGTTGTTGATGATTTTACCACTCATGGACGTATCCATAAAGGCATATCATATTATTTGATCTGCTTTTAAATTTTTACCAGTAGCATCATGTGGGGCATATCCTTCTGTGACTTGCTAGCTCATCTCAATATAATGTTTTGAGATACATCCATGTTCCTATTTTTTATTTAAAGATTTTATTTATTTATTTGACAGACAGAGATCACAAGTAGACAGAGAGGCGAGCAGAGCGAGAGAAGGAAGCAAGCTCCCTGCTGACCAGAGAGTTCGATGCCGATGCGGGGCTCGATCTCAGGACCCTGGGATCACGACCTGAACCGAAAGCAGAGACTTAACCCACTGAGCCACCCAGGCGCCCCCCATGCTCCTATCTGAAACTTTCATTCACTTTTCTCTTTCTAATGACTAATTGCTGTGCTTTAACTTTCGTTTGTTATTATAACTGATGCCATATTGAAAATTCTCCTTATGCATCTCCTTATGTTTACATGAGCTTTCTCTAGGGTCGATATCTAGAAATGGAAATGTTGGATTGAAAAGTGTCTGAACCTTCAATTTTTCTGGATATTTCCAGAATATCCAGAGATATTCTGCTCTCCAAAGAGAGGCAGCAAATTATGTTCCTCCATGCTGGTACAGAGGCTCCCCCAGCTTGTATGTCTGTGTAGACAGTGGCACTTCCCAGGGTTACAACCTCACCAATACTTACTTCCATGAGATGTTTTCATTTTTCTGCTCTGATTTGTGGGGAAACAAGGGCCCATTACTGTTTCAAATTGCGTTTCTTCTGGAAGAGTGAGATTAAGCAAGTTTTTAAATATTTACGGACAATTTGGGTTTTCTCTCTCCATTGTCAGCTGGCCTGTGGTTTTTACTCTCCTGTTAGGTTGTTTGTCTCCTCAGTTTGCAGACTTTAAAGAACAAAGGCTCCTGCTAATGATACATTTAGCAGTGTTCAGAAGCACTTTAGAGACAACAGAATAAGAGTTCTCTGGGATTATAGTATTTGTCTTGGTCATGGAAGTTTTCCTGTTTTGTTTTGTTTTTGGTTTCGGTTTCCAGTTTAATTATTGTATCTTTCATTTCAAAGATTGTTAATGGTTTCTTTATGGTCCTTTTAAAATCCGTGTTTGGGGGTGCCTGAGTGGCTCATTGGGTTAAGCCTCTGCCTTTGGCTCAGGTCATGACCTCAGGGTCCTGGGATCGAGCCCCGCATCGGGCTCTCTGCTCAGCTGGGAGCCTGCTTCCCCCTCTCTCTCTGCCTGCCTCTCTGCTTACTTGTGATCTCTCTCTCTCTCTCTCTCTCTGTGTCAAATAAATAAATAAATAAATAAATATCTTTAAAAAAATATCTGTGTTTGTTTAATAATTTGTTTGCCAGGTGGATATTGTCCCTTTATTTGTCTCTGAGAGCAAACTAAAATTAACTTCTTTTAATCTCTTTAGCAGATGCTTTTATGACATTGGTATCACTTTGAATGTGCTCATTTTCATTGGTGTATTTTGTAATTCGGATGTGTCAACTCTTTCTGAGTAGTAGGGATACTTGGTTTCCTTCCGTGTGTTGTCTTCCCCTCCTGGCCGTCTTCTCCCCTCACTGCCATCATCCCTTCCTGTAGAAAGGAAGGGCAGGGGCGACTGGGTGGGTTGAGCTTCTGATTCTTGGCTTCTGCTCAGGACATCATTTCAGGGTCCTGGGATCAAGCCCAGTGTCAGGCTCCTCGCTCAGCCCAGAGTCTGCTTGTCCCTCTCCCTCCTCACCCTTCTGCCCCGGCAGGCTTTCTCTCCCTCCCTCTCCCCACCAATAAAGAAATAAAATCTTTTTTTTTTTTTTTTTTTAGAGGAAGGACAACAAATTTACTTCAGTAGGAAGTGCATTTCAGTGAAGAAGACAGATACAAAAAGCCCGTGGTGATTAGGAAAGACACACGGATATTATAGAACTTAGCAGGAAAAACAAACCTCTTTATCATTTACATTATAGAAACCAGCCTGGGGTGAATGTAAACATCGGTAGCCCTGATTTTCTTAGTGAACATTTAATAGTTCTCAACAAAGGAAAGATATGAAAATAAAGTGATTATCATGTTGTAAAGAATTTACTAATATATAACTCTGCTCCATTCGACTTCCCAACCATCTGCTTAAACTATCCTTCTTCTCCTCTGGGGAAGGAATAGGCAACCTGTATTTTTTCTTTTTAAACATCCTGACCATAACGCAGTAGGATTGGAACAAGATTTGGAATCGACCATCCTGAACTTGACTTTTCTTGCCATTTACTGACTTTGCACCTTGGACAATAACTTTAAACCCACCACAGGGAAGTTTAAGAGAAGCAGAAACACCGAACATCACATGAGGATTATAGAAGATGACATTTGCAGAGCACCTTGACAGGTGTTTGATACCCAAGTGAACAACCAATGTTACCTTTCTTAACAGTGACCACCCCTTGCGGGGCGAGTCAGTCAAGTTCTCCAGGTCCTCTCATGAGCAAAAATGGGAATCGTACCTAAATTACAGTCTGATGTCAGAGTTAAATGAAATAACGGAGTCAATGGAAACGCTGTGTAAACTGGAAAATGATGGAGACAAAAGAGACACTTTCTCTGATTGAAACTAGCGCGGCTGCCACTCTGCACTCCGAGCCTGCTGTTTTTCCTTGTAGTACTTATCACGGCTGAAATTGATTGATGTATGTATTTTTATTGTCTTTTTTCCAAGAGGGCAGGAGCTTTATTTATTGCTAGGTCCCGAGAACCTCTTGGCACAGAACGTGTACAAGAAAAATTTGTAGAATGAAAGAATAGCATATGGTTTCACAGCTCTGCTAGCTATTACAAAATTGAATTATTTCCGCTCTTACTTTTACAGCGATAATCTCTGCTCTTCTGCTACACAGCCTCACGCTCTACGGTCTTCTTCTGCCTGTGTTTGATTCATTAATTTCTGTATTCATTCAATATGCATTAAGTAAATGGATTAAGTGAACAAGATTCTCTTAAATTTTACTTTGCGCCTGGGAGGTCAACACTTTTGGGGTGCTTTCTTAACATCAGGCAATCACCGAGGCATTGAGAACCAGGCTGTTTATCTCATTGCGACTCACTATCTACCCGCATGTGAATTTGAGCATGGAATTAAATATGGCAACTTTAACACTTAACTGCACAAGAAAGGCATTGTGACCTGTTGATTTGAATAGATACGTTTGCTCTTTTATTTGTTGGCATTTCTGTTGTTATCAGGTCTGAGCCATTTCCAATTCTACACTTTTACTTATTTGCAGGGTCTTCTGCTGACTCGGGAACATTGGTGATAATTACATCAAATGTTATCTGGCATTGTAACTGAGAGCCTTTTTAATCAGCATTATCATTCTTATATTGAATGTTACTTAAAGAAAATTTTATCTTTTATCTGAAAGAAAATGCAACTTCATAAATATTTAATCTCTTAGGAGAATTGTCCATGGAAAGGAGATAACACCGTGTGTTAATAAACGTACTGTGGAATCTGTACTCATTTCCTCTTGGAGAGAAAAAAATTAAATTAAAAAAAAAAAACATAAAAATTGCCCTCAAAGTCAGGATCACTCACTGTTCTCCAAGCAAAATATGGCATTTTCCACTTCCATAATATTGCCTCGCTTTATTATGTGTGCAAACAATTCCCTCAGCCACAAAATGTTCTTTATCTTATAATAGATGGTCTACTGGTCTTTCAGAGTTGAACTTAAACATCACGTCCTCCATAAAATTTTCTTCAGTGCTTCAAATGGAATTATTGCCTCCTTCCCTTATAATTATATACCTCTTCCAATACAAAAAAAAAAAAAAAAAGGCTTTTCATTGAAGAATCTTTTCTAGGCAAGAACATATAAGAAATCCATCTTGGCTAAACCATGATACATTTTAACTATCACATTATGTGTCTCAAAGGTGGACACAGCTGCTGTGCTCCTAAGACTTCTACCTGAAAGCTGAAAATCATGGGAATTCCTTTTTGAAGCAGTTTACTAGTTATGAGCTGCCCGTGTTTCTGTTCGTCCCCTATCATTCTCAAAAGTATCCTGCATCAGAGCTGCACCATATTGTATCATTACTAATGCAAGAGCCTTTTCATACCTCTATTGTTTAATTGGTTGGCTGCTTAGAGTTAGAAGTTATGTCATTTTATATTTTCTCTCAGTGTCAGATTTTCATGACTAACTGCTTTAACCACACTGGGTGGTAGAGCCAAGCCCCTTGTTTAGCACTGTCAGTGAGAGATGCCCACAGCTATGGCTACTTCAGCATCCTTGGTGGGAGGGAAGCTTTGACCTCCCCGACCTTGCTCTGGACTCCACACACCCACGTTGGCTCAGTTTCCTTAGCTGGGAAAAAAATCCCCAAAATGCCCCCTTTCAAGGCTGTGGGGAGTATTTAATGGGATAAAATGTAGATGAAAGACAAACTGTAAACAAGGAAATGCTCTCCAGTGTGGGCTACTGGTAGCGTCCAGAGTATCCTGGCGAGTTCCTGTCCTTCTCCTGATCTCAGAGTCCTTTCTGTTTAATTACACGTGTTTGGAATGATCACACTTTACCTTTGCTACCTGCCTCTTTGAGAAAAGGATGGACAGCCTCTGCATGGTCACGTGAGAAAAGATGGTTTTGGATTCAGAGGACTTTCTAGGGAAGTGGATGTGATGGCAAGGGACGGGCAGGAACAGGGATGGGGAGCCAGATGGGAGATGTGGCTGCACCATCTTGAGGGAAGGCACACCGGGGGGCTGTGCCATGTCCCACTCCCCTGCAAGGAGGACCTGTCTGCTGGATCACATGGGGATGCACACGGGTCGGTGCCCCCTGGGGGAGGGCTAAGCCTCAGCTAGAGCCCACCCACTGCCCACTTTGCTCTTTACCCAACCTTTCTGGCCCAGCCTTGGATGGACTCTGGACTCAGGACAAAAGCTGCCTCTGAACCTTTCATTATTGAGGGTTATTTTCCTCCCTGGGAAGAAAGACAGAAGTGCCAGTTTAATCATCTCTTTGGCAGGTAGGGCACAGGCTTTTCCGTTAATTAATCTTTAATGTCATTAATTGGCTGGCTGTGCGGTGACAGGGAAAGCAGTAAACACTGTCTGCAAATCAATTGAATTCTCCTCTGAACCCGCATTTAGTTTTCAGGGTGATTAAAAACAATTACAAACCTTTCCTGGCTGGACTTCCAGTGCCTGGCTGATACGATTATTGAAGCCAAAAGAAAAAAAAAAATCAGACAAGGATCTCTGTTGCAGATGTGCTAATTGAAGGTTTTCTTTGCCACCAGCGCCTCCTTTTGAAATTGGCTCATTGATTTTCACCTCTGTGGTTTATTCGAATCAAATTCTCTATCCCGTGCAGACTTGCTGATGAGCCAATGTGTTGGGGTCACCCGGTGTCCCAACCCCCATGTAAGGGCTACCATGGTATGGAATAGCAGTCCCCAAAGTGGGGCCCTGTGCCACTAGGGGCCCTATCACCTGGAGTTTATTAGAAACACAAATCTTTAAGCCCCAACTCCAGCGAGCGCATCTGAAGCTCAGGGGGCTGACGCCCCGATTTGTGTGGGAGCCACCATTATAAAGCAAGGCTGTGTCCACTTGATTTGAAGTGAACGGCATTGTTGACTCTCCCTGCTCAGGGGATCTACTCGATGTGGGGAAATGTAAGAGGTGACTTGTTTTACTGGGGTGACTCTACTTGTCTTCTTGATAAAATGTTGTGAGAAGCAAATTGCTTTTTCTTGGCCTCAAATGCCCCTGCAATTTGGCCTTGAGCAACTTCCGACCTCTGGTAGTGGAAATGGCCACTGCAATTTGTTCAATTTCTGATGTTGTTCCTAGTTTACTGAGGCAAAGAATTAGGGCCAAGGAGGTGGACTCGAAGGAGACAAGAAGCAGAGGGCAAGCGGCTCTACATGAAGGAGAAAATTTTCCTTGACTGAAAATGGCACTCTGCTGAGGAAGGGAGAGGGGCTGAGTGTTGACCTTGGAAAATTGTTAATACTTCAAAGTCCATGTGGGAGGTGGCAGAGATGCCGAGAATGGAGCCTTGCTTGCTTGATGTGGAGACTAGAAAGGAACAGAGCTCTTACATCCTGGCTGGGAGGAATGACCACCTCTCTCTGGGGTGACCCATGTCACCTTGGCAAAGTTCTTCTGGAAAGGAACAGATAGAAAGCCCAGCAGAACCAACTCTTCGGGCAGGTGAGGAAACCAAGACTCAGAGTTCACCCCACTGCTCTGATTGACTCCCCTTAAATCCTTTTCTACGCTTGTTGAGCTGTGTGCTAACATTTGTATCTTTGCAAGCATCCTAGGACCCAAAGGCAATGTCATGTTTGTGATTAGAAAGCGGCGACCCTTAACCAATAGGACTATTTCAGGTTCCTAACAGGCAGGGACAAGAGTTCTCCTGATTAGAGGTAGATAATGGAGACGCTGGGGCATTAGAATTAGTTTCAGTGTTTATTCCTTATAACTTATTAGGAAGCCAAGGACTATAAGGGTGAGTGTGGGGGATTACATGACAGATTGTTGAGTGGAATATGTTAGTTGTGAAGGAGAACAGGTCATCTTGAATAGTCTTATATACGGCTAAATTGGGATTTTGAAATTCTCTTTCTTCTCCTTCTTGCTTCCACACTTCTCCCTCTTCTCCCTCCTCCTCCTCTTTTCTCTTTAATTGCCAAATCTTTGCATGAATATAAACAGATAAAGATAAGGCCTCTATAAAACCCCCTTCCAGGAAAATAGATTGCTCTTGCCTTATATTGGCCTAGCTCATAAATACTTCTTCATAGAACATGGAAGCCCACTTAAAGGTATGTATCCTGTGGCAGATCCTTTCATTAAATATGGGAAAATCCAAGTTACTTTATGATAGCTCATATACCTTGGAAGGAGTCCTCACCTGGAGAGTACCACATTGACTGAAATGTATAAATGTCAGAAAGTTGTTCTTGCTTCTCATGGTCTTATGATTGTTGATGGCACCCTGAAGTTGGAGGGATCCCTACAATAGCTAGTTGTATATTATACCTCAACAGTAAGGAGTTGTTGGGTGAAGTCTATACTTGAGGTGGGGCATAATCTTGAATGAGCAAGCTCATTGGCTGAGAGTAATTCCTGGAGAAGTCACACTTCAGTTGACATCAGGAAATAGATGTTGGCAGCTGGGGGAGAGTGTAACTCAGTCTTAATGATGGGATTCTCATGCTGCACCCCAGCATGAACTACAGTCCACCTCTATGGCTTGGACCCACTTGCTGTATGTAAGTTCTGCCCATCTGGTAACAGTTTTTCTAGGATTCTCATTGATCTCCATTTGTGGGGAAATTTCTGAGGGTAACATTAATGGGACAAATTACAGCCCAAATGGCTACCATTATGCTTGGGGCCACACTGATGCTCCTCATCTTCCTCCTGCATGGCTCATGGTGACTCCCTCTTGTTCTAGAACCTCCTCTGTCATGACCTCCCTGATGAGGTGACCCAGACACTCATCCCTGAGGGGTCTGATCCATGGTCACCATGTTCTCCATAGGCCATGAATGCTTCTCTTGCCCTTTTAGCATTACAGTTGGACAGGAGATCATTAAAAACTCCAGTGGATCGAATAGGTTTCTGGCATTTCTTCCACTGTATAACAATAGTTCAACATCCTCCTAAAGATGAAGGTCAATTATCCCTTGAGCATAATGAACTTTCCTTGTAATCTGGTCTCCTGACACAAGGAACCTGAAGTGATAGGACAGCAACCCAAGCTTACAGTTGAATGGGACTCTCACAGTATCTCCTGGTAGAAGCATCCTCCTTCTGGGAATCAGATCCTCTAGACTCAAGAGCTCCATTTGTGTGGATGAGAGAGAAAAAATGCTCAAGGGCTCACTGAGTATGAAAGGAAGTAGATTTTCTCCTACTTTTAATCCTTGGTTTTCAGACTTATGATGTGTTCTGCCTATTGGAGCACAGAACCACACCATGAATGTAGGGTGTGTAAGAGGCCTTAGGTAGTACCCATCTTTGAGTGTATCATCTTCAATCCAGTGCCTCTGTTGTGTCTTTAAAGTGTTGTCCCATGGCTTTATTATGCCTGCAGTTTCTCGGTGGTGTGGTATAAGATGGATAGATCCAATGATTTTGTGTCAACTGCCTCATCTTTAAAAAAAAATTTATTTATTCATTTGACAGAGAGGGAGGGCGACATGCAGAGGGAGAAGCAGGCTCACTGCTGAGCAGGGGAGGACTCGATCTCAGGACCCTGGGATCATGACTTGAGCTGAAGGAAATGTTTAACGGACTGAGGCACCCGGTGTCCTTGCCTCACCCCCTTTGCTGTCAAGAGAGAACTTTAGTCTCATGAAATGTTGAGGAGGATCCTCAATCAGTAGACCAAACATTTTTTAAACCCTCATATATTGGAGCTACTAGGCTCTGCAGTCAGAAGGGCAAAACTATATGTATACAGAATGTGTCAATTTCAGTTACCATAAATGAAAGGAATTTCGACCCTCATTGGATCTCCACTGTAATTATAGTTAATTCTCGATCCTGGTCCTCAGCCTTTTCTGCCACCTGTCTACAGGAAAGGTGCTTTTTTATTTATTTTTTTTAAATATGCTGCCAAGGAGGACTTCTGTCTTCCATTCTTTACCTTAAATTAGTAATCACAATCAGCCTTTTCTTGTCTTTCCCTGATTCGTCAAAAGTCCCAGCAACAAGCATCAAACTTCATTGTGTTTATAATTGCTGTCTCTCCTGAAATCCTCAAACACTTGTGATATTGTACCAATCTTACATTTACCATACACACCCGTACATTTGCTTCTGCCTGCATTCTATCCTGGCTGACCCCCAGTGAAGGTATGAACAGTCATCTCATGACAATGTACCAAGGGCTACTGGTTCCAGCCCAACCCCCAGTGATGTTACCCTCATTACTAGCCAGCAGACAAATGCTGCTAACTCCCCAAATCCCATTTGAGTTTCTGCTTCCTAGGACCCATCCTGGCAACAATGGCATTTATCAGCTCCCCTGGGAAAGTCTTTTCAGAGACTTTGAAATGGACATTTGTGTGCAGATGGTTTATTGGATAGTTTGCCAAGAAATATTATCTGGCAGGGAGGGAGGGATGTAGGATTGGGCAGGAGAGAGGCTGAATTGCACTGTAGGTGCATAATTTTTGCAGAAGGAAAATCCAACCTTAGCAACAGAAAAGGAAAGTACTGCTAGGCAGCCCAAAGCAGCAAATGTCTAATAACAATCTTCCCTAGTGATACTTTCCTTTTCGTCTTCTTGGGTGTGAGTGTGAGTGTGTTTGTGTGTGTACCTCTGCTCCTATTCACGTGAACATCGAGCCACCTTTTAGATTTCAAACCAAGTGGAAGCAAAGCACTTTGGATTGGAGTTTTTCTATTTACTTGTGTTTGCTTGTAGGGGAAGCCTCTCTAAGTTAATTATGCTTCCTTTTCCAAGAGAATAATATGCTCTCAGTCTGGGATAATTAGGCAGTCTAATTAACCTTTAAAAGAAGCAAAACATAGCTTTATAGTGGCTATATCCCCTTCATTAGGTTAGTTTGGCTCATCTTAACTGGCATAGTTAATATTGCTGATTTGCATATCTTTTCCCCTGGTATTTAGCACCATAACTTGTAATGAAAACACATTTTAGAGCACACTAGAGATTGAGTTAATGGAGTTGGCTATATCACAAACAGAGATTCTTCCGATGGTTATGGCTCTATCTTCATATTTACTGCAAAGCTTTTAAAGGTACAATTTAAAGTGGGGAAAGCTTTTTGAGTAATCATTTTTTTTAAATAATTAGCTTAGGAATAATTTGGAAACTATCTCTTGCAGCACTATAATAACGTAAAGTAAGCTATTTCTGGAAATGTTAATGGAAAGTAAGCTCCTTGGAGATGGCAGAGTTAAAAGATGTGTAAGAATGGCTATTAATTATGGCCCAAAGCCCTCTTCTGTTATTAGGCAACACAGCTCTAATGCAAGATAATGCCGCATTCAGAATCCACAGTGCCTTTCCCATTAGACACAGAGATAATCTCAGCTAGCTCAGAGTTCAGGCTTTGGTAAAAGCAGGCCTGTCACAAATGGAAGAACTTTTTCCCTATACCCCTGCTGTATCTGCATGCAATTTCCTTTGACTTAAGAAGGGGGCATGCAACAAATACTTAGGATTAAATTAGCAAATACGTCCTACTTATGCATTTCAGTACAAAAACACTGAAATTATTCTACTTTTCAAGACCTAGCTTTTCTTCTACTATATCAAAGGAAAGCTCACATTTCACAGTATCAGTGCAGAAATGCCTGTGAACTCTTGGATGAGCACACCTACCCAGTTGTGACAAGAAGGGAGTGTTCTCAGCCTCAAGCCTTGCTTTTCCCCACCCCCCACATTCCCTGGTTCCATCCAGTCATTCTCTCCTTAAACAAAATTCTGAGAACTGCATTCGGGATGCATCTTCAATGTGCCCCATAGGTCCTGTATCTCATTCCCACCTCCTGTACAACCAAACTTGTAATAAGACATAAGTTCCCAGTAATCTGACGCATTCACCTGCCATGGGCTCCCCCGACCTTGTGTTCCGCCTAGAAGCAGGAGTATATACTGCTTGTGGTTGCAGGGTGTTTTTGACCTTGTTCTCTCCGAGTCTTGGCTTTGATGTATCACTGGAATCACAGGTGGTATCTAACAAGGCTATTTTTATGGTGCCTCCTACCTATGTGGGCCTCACTCATTTCAAAGAGATGCTCCAAGTGATCCGCTAAAACCCTACCACTGTGCAGGAAAACTACGTTACAGTTTAATAGAGAGCCTGTAACAAATGTAAGACAGCTGCGAAGGCAGAAAAGGGAAAGGGTCTGACAACAGCTTTCAGACCCTTCTGCTTATTTATACCTCCAACTATTTTAAAACAAAAGAACTGTAAATCCTTCTATCTGGTATTTGTCTTCTTCACTGGTGAGCTTTTTAAAGCAAGGGGCTCCTTTACCATTAACTACTATTTGTTCTTCCTCTTTCAGCTTAGCGGCACAAACTCCAGAGCAGAAACGAATTAGAGATTTATTATTTCAGAAAAGTTTTAAATAGGTTGCCAACAACAAGGGCCCTGCCTAATCTCATTGCGGATGCGTCAGTGGCTGTACATGTGTGAAATGAAGTCGACTGAGCCTATTCCTTCCAGCCTACCTATTTTTATCTTCAGACTGACGTTCCCCATCATACAACCCATTAATGGCTGCTATCAAGAGCTTACTGTAATATACAAGATGCTGGCAGTGTCCCTTTGATAGCTCTTCAAATGCTCTGGGCGCTGGGATCAGAAAGTCAGATTTAATAGCTTACAAGATTTATCCCGAGCAAGTGAAATCTGAGTGAAAAAAAATAATAATAATAAATAATAATAAAACCAAAAAAACAAAAATCAACTTGTAATCTTGGCTGTGGAGAATGGATGTGTTACTGAAGAGCGGCGGTTTTGCTGGAAAAAGAGGCTTTACATTGTTCCAGCAGGTGCTGGAACAGCTGGAGAAGCACCTAGCAATGTATGGTGCGCATTAGAATCAAGAATGACTCAGGACAGAAATAAAGGGTGAAAAACCGAAAATGTCAGTCTTTCCACCACCACCAAGAATCGGTTAATTTAGAGAGTCCTTCTAAAGTAGCGTTTTCGGTTGTTTGAAAACAGGTAGATACTACCTTGCTGTTGTTTGAATAAAGGAGAAAGCACTAGGGGGAGAAAAAAAAACACACATAAGAATCTCAGTTGTTGATAATATAGATGCACGTTTACATACTCAACCATGCAGCATATATTTAGTGCCTACTGTCTTCCACCTGCTGAGGATTCTGTAGCGAATGAGACCCATAGGTGTCAACTTCTGAGGAGTTTAGATTCTACTGAGAAAGAAAAACAGTAAAGAAGTAAACATAGTAAATATGTAAGATAATTTAAAGCACCCAGTGGATGCTAATTCAATGATTGTTAACTAAAGAAATGGAAATGATAAAGATACTATTAAAAAAGAAGACCTTGATATGATCAAGAGTATCCGAGGCCAAGATGGGAAACCCATCACTCGTAGCAATGCCGTGTCTACAAGAGTAGGGAGCTACTCCTAAGGCATGCTTTCTTATTTTCATGTGCATTTATGGAGCACCAACCATGACATGAAAACAAATAAGGAAAAGATCTGGATTGCCAAAGAGGCCTTGATAAGCTTCAGGAATCTTCTTCCGACAAATGTTTCCATTTCAACCCCAGGTGGGTTTGAAAATAGTCAGACATTCCATTAAAAAGAGGCACGCACAATCTTTTTTGCATGTCCAAGAAGAGTATGATTGGTTCCTGTCTTCTAGGAGTGAAGCCAACTATGCAAATGCATAATTGCAAGAATAACTAGTGAGAGCCGCAGACAGGAGACTCAGGGAGAATTGAACCCTCTCAAAGATTACCACTCCGGAACCGGGTTTTATGTGAACATGTTGTCGCAACCAAGGAAACAATCATGCCTATTGGTATAGTATTAGAAATGCTCATTGCACCCCACTCAATGAAATTATGCACATTAATATGGAAGGCTAATTTGTCTTTTGCAGCATATCAGAGGTCTTTTCTAGCATACCATAATCAACAACATCATGAGTTCATTCATGTCCTCGGGGCGGTGAGGAGTGAATGGTCCTGACTTGAGAATCCTGATCTTTCTCCATAAGAAGTTGGTGGTGCAGGATATCTGTGAATCCAGGTAGAGTCTTCTCTAAACACTTAGGGCCAGAGCACAAGTGAAGTCCCACAATCCATATACCAACTTATGGAAAAGTTGTATATCACACTATGATGAAATATGTATACAGGTGTGTTTTTAGTTGACTCAAAGTCAACAAAGTATCAAACAACTGAACTTCATTGTTGCATGTGTTTGAGTGTTATTTAGAAGAGCCAGTGATGTTTAAATAAATGATTGTTTTATTGTGCAAAATGTTCCTTGGCAAACTTACCTAGTTGTTGTGTGTATTGCATTAATTCATAAAAATCTCTGAAATAAAGAATTGAAACCAAAGAGAAGCAGGAGATTGGATGCTCAGCACTATTGGGAAGTGATAATTCATTTCATTAGGACCCATTGTATTTCTTTTCTTTAAATATTTTATTTATTTATTTTTGAGAGAGAGAGATAGACAGATCGTGGTGGGAGGCAGAGGGAGAGAGGATATCAAGCAGGCTCCCCACGGCTCCTCATGGCCCTGAGATCATGACCTGAACCAAAATCAAGAAGCAGATGTTTAACTGACAGAACCACCCAGATGTCCCAGGTTCCATTGTATTTCTAACTGGGGAGACAGATGAGACAAGCTGTTTTGTCTTTCCTCCTACCAGGCTTTTCACTTACCAAATCTTCTCTATACTCCAAAGCAGTCCATCTCTAACTTGAGAAGTGATGTAACCCAAAAGCTCTACAGAATTTGGATGCAGTTCTCTTATCTGGGCCTAAGGCATGTGGAAAAGCATTTCTGGGCCCAAATATGGCCCAGGCATATGAACAAACTAAATAGGGTTAGGAGTGTTTCTATGCAAATACTATACACCAGATCCAAAGGGACAGAGGGGCCTATGTATTTTTTAATAAATACATTTTTTTGGTGTGTTTGTAATATCTGGATTCTTCTAAAGAGCAGAGACCCTCTTGCCTGATCTCAGAGGGTACTGTCTGATCAAGCACCACACCTAAGGAAATTGGGTACTATCATCAATAAGAAAATTGACAAATATCAGGGTAATCAAAATTTGGTGTATACTGTATATTCTTTTTTTTTTTTTAAGATTTTGTTTATTTATTTGAGAGAGGGAGAGAGAAGGAATGGGACAAAAGGCAGAGGGAGAAGCAGAGTCCCTGCTGAGCAGGAAGCCCAATGTGGGACTTGATCCTGGGACTTCAGGATCATGACCTGACCCAAAGGTAGATAGATGCTTAACTGGCTGAGCCACCCAGGTGCCATGTGTATGGTATATTCTTATATATGACCTAGTTATTGAGTAATATGTTTTTAGAAGTGTCCCATTCTTTTTGAATCATTCTGTATAAGGAATAGTCCAGTTGGAAAGAGGCAGTGATGTCTGTGGGAAGATGGTTTCTCAAAGGACATGACCCTTGGACTGTTTCTTTTTTTTTTTTTTTTAAGATTTTATTTATTTGAGAGAGTGAATGAGAGAGAGAGAGAGAGAGAGAGTAGGGGGGAGGAGCAGAGGGAGAGGGCCAAGTTGACTCCACGGCAATCATGGAGCCCGAAATAGGGTTTAGTCCCACAACTCTGAGATCATGACCTGTGCCAAAATCAAGAGTTGGTCACTCAGTTGACTGAGTCACCCAGGTGGCCCTGGACTGCTTCTTGAAAGAAAAGTAGAGGTCAGCCAAGTGGAGCAAATGCAGGAGGGCATTTCTGGCCAAAGGCAAACAATACACAGAGCTCCAGGGGGGTATGTCCAAGGAAGTGCAGGTAGTTTGTTGTGGTCAAATGCAAATAGATGAGCTGGAAGAGAAAGATGAGGACCAATGGTATCATCCAAGTGAAAGATGACAAACCTGAATTGAAGCAGAAGCAGGGGGACATGGCACAGTATATGCAGAGGGACAGATGTTAGATATGAGGGACTCACAGCAAGTTCTGGCTGGAAAGGCTCTGTGGTGCCCCACACTCTCACCTCTGGTTGAAGCCAGGAGAGCTTTGGCAATACTGCAGTGGACAGATTTAGGTGCATGCTAGTATGATCTCACCTTAAACCCTTGTCAGTAAGATTCACTGTGATTCAGTGTGTTCATCAGGAGAATGTATAGTGCATTCACAGCACAGACCCAAGGCATGAATGGAATTTTTCAAAGGCAATATAACTCTATACTAGGTAGTCTTCATGTGCTCATTCTGAAATGAAAAATTAATAAGCTCCTGGAATCATTCATTATCAGATTTGAGTAGAGAAAAGATGATTAAATCTCCAGGTGATAGACTTGCTGATTTCTCAGATTCAGAATGATTATAATCAGCTGGTCAAGGGCATGAGAAGAACTATTACCTTCCCAGAGGGGAAGGGCCCCTCTGTAGCTGCCTGCCTGCCTGCCTGCCTGCTTGGCTAAGGACGTCTTTAGGGACACTTGGAGGCAAGGACCCCACCTGGCCACTCACCTTGATGTTTGTTGCATGTAGAGCACTGAGCATGGGGGTGCTTTTGACTTTAGTGCTGCTGCAATGCACCACAACCCGAGTATGGGGCCATGCACTCACCATGTCTCACTTGAATGCTTTCTTTGTCTTTTTAAAAAGTAAAGTATAGGGATGCCTGGGTGGCTCAGTCAGCTGGGCCTTCGACTCTTGGTTTCAGCTCAAGTCATGATCTCAGGGTCCTGTGTCAGGCTCCATGCTTAGCGTGGAGGCTCCTTGTTCCTCTCCCTCTACTTTTCATTCTCTCTCTCCTCTCTCTCAAAAAAAAAAAAAAAAAAAGGATAAAAATCTTAAAAAAAAAAATAAAGTATAACCAAAACAAGTTGAGAACTGTATAACCACAGGGGCTGTGATTCTGAATACAAAAGAAAAAAAAAATACCAGAATGTCAAGAGTGAGACTATTGAAAATAATTACCCAATACATCTTGATTTTCTTCTTTTATCTTCCCCCTTGACTTGTAGAGGCCCATCTTCCTGATGTGTCCTTGCATGATCTTCCCTCCTGTCTGTGTCCACATACCCTCCTCTTATAAAGACACCAGTCCTTTTGGATAAGGGCCCACCCCATGACGTAATTTCAATTTAATCGCCTCTCTAGAGGCCTTGCCTCCAAATACAGTCGCATTCTGAGGTCCTGGTCTTAAGACTTCAACATATGAATGTTAAGGGTGCTCTTATTTCCTTTCAAGAGAAGGAAATTCTCTTGGAAGAGATTGCCAGCATCTATTGATAGAAGGCTTAGAGCTGGTCCTTGGAGGGAATTCCTTGGCCTTCACTTTATCTGTGAGTTTCAGCCAATAGCTGTGCTTCTCTCAGCCCATTGCTGTGCCCTACAAGGTCAGCAGTCTCCCTGGGACTGAGTTTTCACCCGATGGTCTTGGTTGGGATGGAAATTTCTCTTCAAGATGCCAACCCTTTTCACAGTACTCTGGTGCCCAATTAATGTTCACTGCTACCTTTTCTGGATTGTCCCTAATTGCCAGCCTCCTGGGGTCCCAGGCTTTAGCTTCCCATGGCTAAGTATTCCAAAAGAATACTGTACCCCCTCACTGGTGGCCTTGGTTTCCTGGAAATTCTGTTAACTCCACTCAGCCAACTGGACGCTCTTGGCCAAATCATTTCATAAAGGGCTGAGGCTCTAGTTCTACAGAAGCTCATCTTCAGAGGTTAATGTCCATGGAAGACAAAGTCTCCTTACTCTCCAGCCTCTTCCCTTGCCCCAGGAAGTAGATATTGGTTTATTGTTTTGCTGTCAGGATCCTAGGTCTAAGATGTGTGCTGAGAGCTCAGAAAGTGTGTGTGTGTGTTTGTGTGTGTGTGTGCACCTGTTTATGAACAAAAGCTGTGTGCATTTCGGTGGGAATTTGTCTTCAGTTTTTCTGCTTCATTATATCCTCTCTGGTGCCCTTTGCTAAAGAAGTGAAGTGGCTCTAGCATGCATCTCCCAGTTGGTGAAGAAGAATGCATGGATGGCTTCCTCCCTGTGAGGGTCCCACATTCTAGAGTTAGTTCTCTGGCAATTTATGGAAGAGAATAGCACACAGAAGGGGTTATATGAGCTAGGTCAGTTCACTTCACCTTCGTGAATTAGGTGCATTAACAAGAATTAGTTAATGCTTGCCTCCCCCAAGTTGTTTAGAGCTCCAAATCCTGTGAGTGAAAATCTCTGCAAACCAAAGAGGACTATAACAAGTCAGAGTTTTCAAAAATGTATATTTATGATTGAAACAACTGTCACCATATGGTGTGGGAAGAAAGAAAGGGCTGAAAGGGAAACACTGAATTATTATCCCCAGAAATTTTTAGCTTTGCAAGAAACACGCATTAGGAATTACAAGGGCAGACAGATTTAATCAGGAGTCCCTACAAAAGCAATCAAGATCAAATGAACTGTAATTAGAGTAATCAGTTCGTGAACTTTAATGCCACGTTCCTAATTTCAAATATTATGAAGTCCTGTATAGTGAATCAATCTGTCATTGCAAAGATAATAGAATTTTCATGTCTGATGGGATATATTCTGTTTGACTGAAAATTTGTCATTCTTTTCATCAGAAGCCTCATTAGGGTCACTATTTTATAATTTTAATTAAAGTGAGTGAATCCCATGAATATATCTATAATCTCCATCTCTGTCTCTCTTTTTATCTTCATCTCTTTATTCACATACTCTTAAAATAATAGATTTACTATAACTGGTTATATTTATATGACTCCCCTTCAAATTTCCCCTTAAATGTTATTTTCTCCAAAAAGCCTTTCTTGGCCCCCATTAAATCAGGTTCTTCGATTATAAAACACTACAGTGGGCCAAAGTCTTTCTCTGCAGTGTGTCCCAATCTGCAGTTCTATCTTTACTTTTGTGACTGTGTGTTTAGTGTTTGTGCCTCAAGGTCCAGGCTGGAAGGCTTGGGGAGTGTGGGTGGGGACAGAGAGAGTGACCTTGTCATCCACATGGTTCAGGGTGCGAACTTTAGATTCAATCAACCCCCTCCCTGTGCTTTGTGGATTGATGTCTATTTTCTGTGCCATCCCCTTTTCTATTTTTCAGAATCTCCAACATATTTCTACTCCTGGCCTGTTATACTTAATGTTTTCTCTGCCTGGATCTCTTCCTCCAGATTTTGCCTGGCTGTCTTCCATGCAAAATGTCATCCAAATGTCACTGTCTTAGCAAGACATTCTCTGATCTCACACATCAAAACTAGAGTTGTACCCCTCTGCATGCATTCTTAATGCTTATTTCCTTCTTTTTCTTTTGTGCACTTGCCACTGTATGAATTATCTTTCTTATGTACGTATCTACGTTTTTGTCTGTATTTTTGTGTATGTATTACCTGTGATCCTCTGAATGCCAACCTGTATCTATTTGACTTGTTTATTTCTGGATCACCAATGCTAAGATGATCTTTAATCTTAGTAAGTATACAAATACCTGCTGTATGGATAAATACAGGATCAGTAGCTGTTCACAGGTATATTTTGGATGAGTGAAATGATCAATCAGTAAGTGAATTTTATTATACAAGCTTATTCAAATAAGTTTTTTTTTTTTTAAATTACAATCCATGCTTTGGCATTCCATTAAAAGTAGGGTTCTGTTAGAAACTAATTCGGCTCTGGATATTAACTTATAAAACCAAACAAGACTTCTCTAGTAGATGTCAATTCTATTCATAAGTAGGTGAAAGGTATCGGTGCCACTGGGCCCAGGTGTTCCTCAGCTCCTTTTGGTTCCTGGCCATGCATGAAGTTGACATGGCTCCCAATTTCCCAACTGGAAACTGTCTTCAGAGTTCTAACAAGTCTACTCTGAGGCACAGTCCATAGGATTCTCCCTGCATAGTTTATTTTTGAGGAGAAATAAAGATTAAAATCAATGTCTTTGGGGAACGCCTGGGTGGCTCAATCGATTTAAGCCTGTGGTTCTTAATTTTGGCTCTGGTCATGATCTCAGGGTCATGAGACAGAGCCTTGTGTTGGGCTCTGTACTAGGTGCAGAGTGTACTTGTCCACATCCCCTTACCCTTTCTCTCTCAAATAAATAAATAAAATCTTTAACAACAATCAATGCCTTGGGGGCCAGATAATTATTCCAAGTGGATTCATTGTGAATGTATGTTTCATGTTGACTCTGAGCTATGCCCTCTGCATTCTCTTTTCTTTGACTCTCTGGGACCTCTTGGTCTTTAGCTAAAGAGCTGGTCCTACCTTGACTCTAGGAAAAATCCTCTGGAAGGTGAGGACATTTACACTGCTTTAGCTCATCACTCTGGACCCCAGAACTAAGTCATATTTTCCACTATATTCCTTGACTTCAGGTTCTAGTCTGGTTATGGCATCTTTAAGGATTATACTACTTAGCCATGATTATTGTTGACAATTCACCACTTGACCCCATGGAGACTTCCTGAAGCCAGTGCTTTGCTAGTAGCCTTTCTTGATATTCTTCCTGCAACACGTGCATCTTTTGTTCCACAGTTATTTTTGTTTATCTCCAGAACAGCACTTCCACAGTAATTCTTTTTATTGCCAGTCATTTAAAATTTCCATAATTGGGGTGCTGTTTTATTAACAGTAATACACATATATTATCCTTTTAGGAATCTTGCTTAATTTATTTAATATGAATTAAATTTCTGTGTTCATTGTATCGATGGTATTTGTCATGGATTGGGATTCGATGTCTCTCTCTTTTTTTCTTTCACAGAAGCTTTATTGAGATGCAATTCTTTATAGTAAGAAATTTGTCCTCTTCTAAAGAGTGGTCTAAATTTTGTCCTGGGAATTCTGGCGGGTAATTTCCAATATCTTTTGATTTCCCCAAGGGTAAGAATGTCTTTGTTAATCAAGGTGGGTCACCTGGATCACATCTGATAGTTTATGCTAAGGGAAATTCTAAGTTATGGTAAGGAGATGACACTTCATCATGCCAGAAGGACCAACCAAGTGAGTAGAGGATTGGGGCTTTGAATTACCTGATATCATCAGCCCAAATTTTGGGCAAGGAAGAAGGCATGGAAATTGACTACAACCATGGGCCATGGTTCAATTATACATGCCTACACATGAAACCGCAATAGAAGCTCTAAAGCATGTGTGAGCTTCCCTGACTGGCAATACTCCATGTACATTGTAGCATATAGATGTTGGGAAGGTAACATGTCACTGAGGATAGTAGAAAGTTCGCTTGCGGAAATCTTTCAGATTGCTTCATTTTTAATTTATTCTATTTTTTTTTAAGATTTTTTTTTTTTAATTTGACAGAGAGAGATCACAAGTAGGCAGAGATGGGCAGAGAGAGAGGCAGAAGCAGGTTTCCTGCTGAGCAGAGAGCCCCATGTGGGGCTTGATCGAAGGACCCTGAGACCATGACATGAGCCAAAGGCGGGAGCTTAACCCACTGAGCCACCCAGGTGCCCCTGCTTCTTTTTTTAAAAGATTTATTTATTTACATTAGACAGAGATAGTGGGGGGAGGGGCAGAAGGAGAAGGAGAGAGCAAGTCCTCAAGCAGACTCCCTACTGAGCACAGAGCCTGACCTGGGTCTGGATCCCAGGACCCTGGATCATGACATTGAGCTGAAGTGACAGCTTTAACTGACTGAGCCATCTAGGTACCCCTGTTTTTGCATTGCTTTAATGGCTAATGACATTAAGCATTTTTTATATGTTTACTGGTTATCCTGTTTGGAGAAATGATTATTCCAGTCTTTACCCATTTTTAGTATAATGTTCATTTTTCTATTGTTGAATTATAGGAGTTGTTTCTATATTCTAGCTAGAAATCCCTTATCAGATATAAAATTCACATATATTCTCCCATTTCATAGGTTGTATTTTTACTTTCTTGATGGTATTCATTAAAGTATATTTTTTAAAAAATTATGAAATCCATTATTTTCACATATAAAATATGTTCATATATATTACATTAGTATGTAACATATATAATTATAGATAAATATATATAAACATATATGATTTTATATGTTTTAAATTTTATAATTTATTTTATATATATATAGTTATTGTGGTTGCTTGGCCTTTTGGTGTCCTTTCTAAGAATTCATTATGTAAGCCAACATCATGAAGATTTGTTCCTATGTTTTCTTTTAAGAGTCTTATGTTTTTAGGTATGACATTTACATCTATGTCATACCTAAAAACATATTTTGTATTAATTTTTCTATATGGTGTGAATCAGGGATTCAACACTATTCTTTTGCATTTAGATATCTAGCTGTTCTTTATCTCATTAAATTGCCAAACTTGTCAAAAATATAGTGACTATAAATGAGAGGTTTTATTTCTGGACTTTCAATACTGTTCCTTTGGTTGTTTTTTTTTTAAAGATTTGATTTATTTCTTTGGCAGAGACAGATCACAAGTAAGCAGAGAGGCAGGCAGAGAGAGAGGAGGAAGTAGACTCCCTGCCGAGCAGAGAGCCTGATGTGGGGCTCCATCCCAGGAACCTGAGATCATGACCTGAGCCGAAGGCAGAGGCTTTAACCCACTGAGGCACCCAGGTGCCCCCTGTTCCTTTGATTTTTATGTCTGCCTTGTGCCAGCACCATACTTGCTTGATTCCTGTGGCTTTGTAATAAGTTCTGAAATTAGGATGTGTAAGTCCTCCAACTTTGTTTTTCTTTTTCAAGATTCTTTTGGCCATTTTGTGTACTGTATATATCTGAGTCAATTTTAGTATCAGCTGTCAATTTCTGCAAAGAAGACATCTGTGATAGGGATTATGGTGAATCTGTAGATAAATCTGTATAGTATTGCCATCTTGGTCATTTGGTCAATCTAAGTCATTTGACTCATAAATACAGGGCATTTTTCCATTTCTTTAAGATCTTCAATGTCTTCTAACAATGTTTTATGGTGTTCAGAGTATGAATTCTGTGCTTCTCTGGATAAATTTATTCCTAAGTATTTTATTGTTTTTGATAATATTGTGAGTCAAATTTTTTCTTTATTTTTATTTATTGCCAGTTTATACAAATATAGCTGATTTTTGTATTTTGCTCTTATATCTATTATGAATTCTTTTTTTTTAAAGATTGCATTTATTTATTTGAGAGAGAGAGAGAGAAACAGTAATCATGAGCAGGGGGAGGGACAGAGGGAGATGCAGACTCTCAGCTGAGCAGGGAGCCTGATGTGGAGTTTGATCCTGGGACTCCCAGATCACGACCTAAGCCAAAGGCAGATGCTTAACCAGCTGAGCCACCCAGGTGCCCCTCTATAGTGCATTCTAATGGCATATTTTATTGTTTGGAAACCCCATATAGACCATAAACCCTATGAAGGCAGAAAATCTTTCTTGTTTATGAAATATACTTATAAACTGGTTTAGCAACAAGCATATAGTTGGCACTATAAAAAGTGGTAATTGTTGAATGAACAAACCTTTATTTTTATGTTTTATCTTCCATTTTTTATAGCATACTATGAGAAGCTAAGGGGAACATAAAGAAGTATAAAAGTATAACTTCTCTCTTCAGGGTCTTAAAAATTATCTGTAGTTATATTTTTTTCTTAGGACAAACACAGAATAAAATTATAAAGCCTATCTAACTCCTTTTTTTTTCTTTTTTTTTTATTTTTTATTTCCAGCATAACAGTATTCATTATTTTTGCACCACATAACTCCTTTTTATGACTCATCATTGTTCTTGTTTCCCCTTCTGGATTGCTTTGGCTGTGTCTTTCCTGAGGCATTAGGAACTTTATACAACTTAGGTATTTTTGGTCCTAGGTGCTCGCTAATTGACATTGGAAAACTATTTTCTTGATTTGCTACTGGTCTTGTATCATTTGGATTTTTAGATTGGAAAGCCTATAAAGGGCAATGCTGAACTCAAAAAGCTGACAGTGGAATTAGATCCCTAAGATACCTTCAACTGTAATCTTCCACAAATATTAAAAGAATGGAATGTCAGGTATGGTTGTACTTCAGCCAAGGGTGTATTTGGTTTTTAGGAAAGCTATTTATCATTTTTGGAAACATGCAGTGTAATTAACCATCTGTATTACCTATAAACATAAATTCTATTGGCCCTACTTATCCTTGGTGTAACTGTCTTTTTAAACATACCCAGAGCCAATGCAGTGGCAGATTATGCTGACCTGCTCTCAGCATCATGTTGAAAGTTTCTCCTTAGTAGCAGATTTGTCTCTATATGTGTTTTTCAATTTTTTTAGTTTACATTTTTTGTTTGTTTTTGAGTGCTTGTGTTGTATGAATGGCAGATGTTTCTGACGAAACATTTGATAAATCTGTTTGATATTCCATGGAAATGAATTAACATTTGAGTAAACACTTGAAAGGCAAAGCCATCTGTATTTTTTATTATTATTATTATTATTATTATTATTATTAAGTAAAAGGCTGATCATTGGCTTGATTAGATCTTTCCTATCACCTAGAATCATTGAGGCTAATGTTCAATTTCCCTTTTCCAGTCTGAGTAGCAAAACTTCATACCCAATGCAACATAATTTGCCATAGAAAATAAAGTTGCTGCGCTAATCCTAACCAGGCAGCATTTTATTTCATGGGGGCCACAAAGAGGTGTTCTGGAGGATGAATAAATGTGAGAATGAGAGAGCCCTCTGAGAGTTACACTCGCAAAATCTTCAATCCTAAGCGAGGAGATGTGTAATACTATGAGTGAATATGTGCTGAAAGGATGTGGGAACATCTAAGACTGTAATTAAGGCTTTCTGGAAGTCATCTCAGAGGGGTAGGGTGGAACGGATGCCAATGCAACTCAGCCATCTGAAATCCCATTACTTCTGCTTCCTCTGTTTGTATTTCTACAATTTTTATCATGGAAAATAGATGGCTCACAGCCACAGAAGCATAAAATAGAAAGAGTACCAGGTCATGGGCGGCATTGTAGGTCTACACCAATAGATAGTTGCTCTTGGCCAAGTAGACTGATGCGTCCTACTCATTTTGGCCGCATTATTCCTATAAAATGTGGGGCTCCCACAATCTTTCTTACCTGAGAAGCAATTGTTGAGAGAAGCTGATGTTCTCGACTTGAGTTTCCTATTTTTTGACTAACAGTGATTTTCCATTTCCTATTTACTCCTTGTAATAAGGGAATGAGTTGGTGAGTCTTATCATCGGAGAATGCAGTTTCCATCTTAAATTAATACGTTAGAATTTTGTTTATTTTTTGTACTTATTTTAAAGATGTATCTTTTAAAGGTTTTATTTATTTATTTTACAGCTAGAGAGAGAGGGAGAGTGTGCACAAGCAGGGGGAAAAGCAGAGGGAGAGAGACAAGCAGATTCTGTGTTGAGCACAGAGCTCAACATGGGGTGCGATCCCACGGTCATCCTGAGATTATAACCTGAGCCAAATCATGAATTGGACTCTCGACTGCTGAGCCACCCAGGTGTTCCTGGAATTCTGCTTAAATATGACCTCCTTCCTGGAGTGCTTGGGTGGCTCAGTCAGTGAAACAGCTGCCTTCAGCTCAGGTCAGGATTCTGGGGTCCTGGGATTGAGTCCCACCTGGGATGGAGCCACACATCAGGCTCTCTACTTGGAGGGGAGCCTGCTTCTCCTGCTCCCTCTGCCTGCTACTTCGCCTGCTTGTCTGTCTGTGTGTCAAATAAATAAATAAATAAATAAATAAAATCATTAAAAAAATATGATCTCGTTCCTACGAGACAAAACTACTCTTGGCCTTCCAACAAAGCCTCCCTGATCATTAGATTTTGGACCACGGTGAGTTCACTTTGCATGTTCTTTCTGAGCGGCTCTCTGGCCTTCCTTGGGTGGCATTTGTTTCACTTCATTTACCTGAGATATATACTGAAGTGCAGGCCACTGTTAGGAGAGATTAGGCAGCAAGGCAGGTTTGTTTTCTCAGTCTTGAGTTCTTTTCCTCCCCTGACTGTGCGACAGGCCATTCTTGTCAAGGTGTAGGTGATGGAGGGTATCACCCATCTTGCCGTCTATGTGCTTCTATACTCTAGACTGGAGTGAACATTGTCGGAAACTTGGCATCACGGAGTTGTGTGTGTTATGGGAGACAGTCCGGGAGTTCCTTCATATCCACTCTGACTCATCTTCTGGCTCATGGGAGGGTGACATTTCTCTGATCTCCTCTACAGTTGGCATTTGTGACAAGTTCTGACAGTGGGCTGTGAGTGGAGTGACGTATGCCACTTCTGATCCAAAATATTTCATGCTGGGGCAAGATGCCCCAGAACTCTCTCTCCCTTCTGGGCAAAAGAGAAAATCTTATCTTTATATCTGTGAGCTAAAGGACAGTCCCTCCAACAGCCTGGGCTCCTAAGAGACTGTGAGGAGTAGAGCCCCTTCCCCCTTCCTCCTTGGGTTTGTACATGCACCTAGTGGTGTCATTTTTGGGTGTGGACCATGAATAAGAAAGTGGCTATCCTTATATTATTCACTACCAAGAATTCAGAGTTTATCTGTTATCTCAGCACCACTTGGACTATTATGGTGTAATAGAAACAGAATGTGAGCCACATAGATAATTATAAACTACTTAATAGCTGCACTAAGAAGTAAAACAGGTGAAATTAATTATAATGATCTATTTTGTCTACCCCAACATTTTCAAAATATTATACTTTGAACATTAATGTAAAAAAAAACCTCCAGAGATATCTTTTTTAAAAATCATACTGAGTCTTTATTTTTTATTTTTTAAAAGTTTTAATTTTTTATGTATCAGAGAGACAGCATGAGCAGGAGCACAAGCAGGGGGAGCAGCAGGCAAACGGAGAAGCAGGCTCCCTGCTGAGCAAAGACTCGATCCCAGGACCCTGGGATCATGACCTGAGCTGAAGGCAGACGTTTAGCCAACTGAGCCATTCAGGTATCCCTATCATACTGAGTCTTTAAAACCAGATGTGTACTGAGCAGTAGTTCATCTATTTCAAGCCAGTTATGGTACAAGGACTCAAACTCCACAGCGGCTAGTATTTGGGTGCTGCTCTGTTGGACAATGCAGATCTATACCATCTTGACTAGAGGTATATGTTGTGTATAAATTATAAAGAAACTACGATTTAGGGTCCCACGATTGTTCTTTTCACAGAATTAAAGGATGCTTTCTTTCATTACCTTTAACTTCTGGACATTTCTCTTTGCTTTCTATGTCTTCCTGACTATTTGGGAACTCCAAGGGCTACCATTGCTGTGTAAATCACAAATCATGGCTCTTCTGAGAGCTTCCTGAACTGTGCAGCACACTGTGCTGTGAATATATACAGAACACTTTGCTGGGTCTACGAGACAGCCACAGGGTTATAAAGTTTTATACACTGTCATATTGAGCTGTTTACTCTGCGGGGAAGGCAGCCAAGTAATAACATCCAATTCATGCAGACACCTGCTGGGATATTGATACTGCATCCATCTCTTCTCTGGATGTTAAAAGAAGAGAGAAAACATAAAGAGACCCAAATACCTGGAGCAATACTTTCAATTTACTTTAATACCTATGTGTGTTTTAGCTCAGATTTCCCTAGAAACCCTGAGAGTGGATTTCAGTACACGTAGTCCATCTGGGTTGTGCAGAGTGGGGTAGTGACACAGGGAGGGGGGTGTGTCCTCATAAGCCAGCTGCCCCAGTGGGCAATTAGTATTTGACTCTGAAAACAAAGTCTGGAAAGTGGTGTAGAACACAAGGTGTGAAATTAACCCAGTCGAAGGACAAGCAGGCTGGGGGATTTGCACACCAGCTGTGAGTCATGGGTCGTGGGATGTCAGTTCCCCAATGCCCTTAGGCAGCAGCACCTGCAGCCCCAGAGGTTTCAAGACTTTGCAGAGGCTGCTCAGGGGAATTGGATCCCAGCAACTGACTCACATCAGAGCATCTACCAGGTAGGTTAGCCATTTTGCTCATTTGCGAAAGACATTTCCTCCTTGATGAAATTTTTTTTCTAGATGAATTTTATAGCTTTATCCTAATCAGTCATATTTTCCTGAAAGCATCCCATGATTAGAATAGTGTATCACTTTTGATTTTGTCAATGAAGTGTTGATCAACAACCTGGTCCTAGCTTAACACACTCAGTAACGGTCAATCTTTTTGATTATGGCAAAACTTATCCATTTTATATTTCAGATGTAATATTAAATATTGAAGCTCTGGTAACTAATCATCTTGTTCCCAAATTCTGAAAGTATATCTTATTGAGGAACTGTAGCTCTCTGTGTAAGGTATATGACTACCTTTATATTGTCAATCCAATGGAAAAGTAAGCCATTTTTTTTTCCTTCCTAACTTGTGTCCTATCCAGAGAAATAAAACAAAATTCAATTATCAGTTATTTATTTAACACAACTTTTTCTAAGTTTTGGACAAAAGGAAGAGGATAGAGACAAAATAAAAATAGATAAATTCTTATAACTCAAACTCAGAAGATATCAAAGTCATTCATTCAAAAATATTTACTGTGACTATCCTGTGTGTCAGGCTTGGCGAGGTGCTGAGGATCCCCTGTGAACAAGAGAAACATGAGCCTTAAGCTGGTGGGGAACCAACATGAGTCAAAAAGAAATTATAATAGAGTGGGATGCATGTGGTGATAAGGTAATAACCATGTGTCTCAGGAGATCAGAGTTTTTCTCTTCTTGCTGTTAGTCCTTCCATGGCCAAATTGGATGAGGATTTTATTACCCTGCAGAAAAAAGAGAAATATCCTTCAGTATCAATAGAATGATGATCTAACAATTGACTGTAAGATGCATTTTGAAAGCCCAAGGTTGCCAATTAATTCTTGCTTTGGCTTTCCATTCTATTTGCTCAGGTGTCCAGAAACACTCTGAGAGGCTAGGACTCTGGAAGAATGTCCCCATGATTGCAGCTCTGCCATTTTTCAATGGAACAGGATTAAGAAAGAATAATGAGAACATATTTTTTTGTAAAGGTAAACATGCCAAATGGATGTGGGGATGTTTTCCTAGTATTTGTAGTTGGATCTCTGGTTGGGTCTACATTGTCTGTACGTCTGATTCAGGCTGGGCAGGTGGGTTGGGCTAGTGAGGCAGGTCCCTTAGGAATCTGTTTGCATGAGAGTCTCCTAGTTAAGAACTTATTTCAAGGAAGGAGGAAGTCAGGCACAACCATATAGCTGGAGAGGAGGAATGGAGTAATATTAGCTCTGAGTGATGAATAACACATCGGTTAAAGTCCAACTCAAACACAAGGAAGGACTCCTATTTTCATCATAAGAAGAACAATATTCAAAATAAAAGCTGGCAATGCTAGTTTGCCAAAAATATGTGTGTCAGAGTAAGCCAATATTGTCATATCAGAATATGAAAGGGAAAGGTAATGATTTTCTTCCCCTAGACCTCTACCCAGTGTGTGGGCACCATAAGGGTCTGATGCCCTGGGGTGGTACTGGGAGGGAAGAGACAGAAGTTGCAGGTACTTCCAGTGGAATTCTAGAACATGTGTGGAAGATGGCAGAGATTTCTTAGTACAAGTAGCCAAAGCTCATAGCAGTGACAGCATGGTCAAGTGTAGCAGACTCCGCCATTGGTACAGTTCAACGCATGGTAGCCAGGTCCCAACAGATAGGTGAGCACCCTAAGGATTTAGCAGTGATGTTCCATGGATGCTGATGGGCATGGACCTGAGCATATGGGAGACATACCCTCGGAACTGCTAGGACCCTTGCTGGCAGACAGAAGACTTCGTAGGGAATAGAGTTCCTGGTATAATGCTACCAGTATTCTTGGAAAGACTGTCTCCTGAGATGGCAGGCAAGATGCTACGGGGTTTTCACATAGTTTCAGCTTTTCCCATAGCCCTTCTATTCTCTAACATTCCATCTTCCTTTCTTCCTCTCCACCAGTGCTCATGATTGAACTTGCTCTTTTCTGCTGATCTCTTTCCCCACCTTTTATTGTTTGATTCCCCACCCCCTACCATCGAAGGTCTCAGATAGATACTGCACTTTTATCTTGGAATCGGGAGATTTCTCTTTCATCCCTTAATTGGTGTGTAACTCCTCCTTTGATCACCTTTACCTAAATAAGTCAGTAAAAGAGCAACATAAATGGCTGGGCACTTCAGTCATCTCCACTAAAAAGTGCAAGTAACCACATCTGGTTATTGATTTCAAGAAGGATGGATGATTCCTCTCCCGACCCCCTTCCTGGGCTGTGGACTGCTCAGAATCCTTGTCTTTGAAAGAGCTACAGAATTTGAATTCTTGTGACAGCTGGGAAGTTTAGAAATTTTCTAGAGAAAAAAAAAAACTGAGTTCATTTAGTTTGACAATCACTAGCAATTTATTTCAGTAGGTCTGATTATAATAGGTGAGTGAAAATTTATGAAATAAACAGCCCTTTAAAAAGCCTTGGGAATGAGCATGAGAATTTGTCTCTTTCTGCAGAGTGACTGATATTAGACATTCAAATCACTCCTCACATTCATTATGTGGGGTTTGAATAGATTCGTATAATCCTAACCTGCTGTGTTCTTCTCTTGCTAATCTATTCCAACACCTGTGGAATATTAATGACTGTGGAGCCATAACACTTTCCATAACCCCTGCTATTTGTTCTGTGACAAAATTAAGTACAGTCTGTATTTAATTACTCAGCATTGGACTTCAGCAGGAAAGAATTCAATTTTGTAAAATAACAAACTTTTGGGAAATTGCATGCATAATCAATGCATACTTTGTCCATTCAGTGGCTATCTTGAGGGCAGTCATTATTTCTTCCCTGCTCCAAGGAGTGTTACACTTTTAAGGTCACTGTCCTCATTGCCTTCCTTAATTAACAGCAAGGGAAAAAAAATGAATTGAAATCTAGACATTTCTTTTCTGGTCATAAAATCACCTTTTTGCATTTAGCATTAAGGACACAGATTTTTGAGGCTAAAGCAGGGTTTTTCCCTGGATATTTTTCTTGGATATCTTTTCTGTAAGAAGTGGTAAAAGGTGGCATATTTTCTTTTTGTCAGAAAAAAAAATTATATATACATTATATAAATATATGTATTTATATTATGTATATTGTATGTATACTATATATATTTTCACATATATGTATATATATTATAGATATATATTATAGGTATATATATATGTATATATATTGCTTATATATATATATGTATATATATTGTGTTATTGTCCAGGTCCTAGACAAAATAAAAGCCCAGATGACAAAGGACAACTCCTCCTTGACATGAAAATACATTTCTTTGTTAATAAGGTGACCATTAGCTATAGGGGAGCCAGCTGGTTCCTTAAAAGCATTTATTTGGTGAGAAACGACAGGTACTGGAACTTTGCTTTAGGCCCTCAGATGTTGGTATAATCCTGTGTGTCTGGTTTTGCTTCAAAATTAAGACCTGAGTTTTAGCTGCAGCGCTCCAGGTCCAACACAATAGCATTTATCCAAGAATCTTTCCTTCTCTTCACTTTGTACCATTCCTCATTCCCTCCTTCCCTCGCCGCTCTCAAAAGTAGTGTACACACGCAGGATTCCTCTGAAGGCAGGAGGTGGTCCCTGAAAATAGAGCCTTTTCATTGTGGTTCACTCTGGGACTCCTCTGAAGACAAACGAACTCCCAGGTTGTGAGCTGAGAAATTGTATTAAGACCCAAAGTTGGGGAACCACAGGCAGAAGGACGAGGGGCTGGGAGAAGGAGTGTTGAGGGGGGGAATTAGGGGAAGGGTGAGCTCTGCCTTTCTCCTGACTTCTCACCCTTGATATTTGGAGAATGGGATCAGAGGAAATACCAATTTCCCTATTGTTATTCAACTATTCTACCAACTGGTAGACCAGTTCTACCAAGTTGGGACAGTGGAAAGCTCAGCCTCTTCTCTGTATCTCCCCAAACTTGAAAACCACTTAAAAAGCCAGAAGTGCTTCATTCTATAGAAGCAGAACCTGCACCTCAGAGATGCTAGCTCACATACTCAGAACAACTGACCCAACAGGAAGGGGAGCTCTTTTGAATCTTAGGTCCATATGCCAGTTGTGTGCTTGTCCATCTATAGCAGCCAGCCCACTGCAAAGTCAGAGACAGTCCCAAATAATAGCTATATGCACAATCAGAAGACAGACAGTTGGCTTTGTGGTGGTTGTTGTTGCTTTTTTTTTTCCTTTGGCCTTTGTTTGAAGAGCACACAGCTTGTCAAAAGTGAACCATAGGTAACATAAAACTTGGATATCCTCAGCTGTTGACCAGTTGTTCCATTTCAAGGTTTATTGGCTCAAATTCCTGTAAAATTAGATCCAGGCTCCACCCTTGCCCACCCCCAGCCTCCTCTAACTGCTAACCTTATTCAAGAAGGAATCTGTGTGTGCAGCTGGCTACGTTCTTTTCCTGCCCCCCACCTTCCACAGTGTTAAGCAAGAAACACAAAACACATGGATGCTCATGAATAATTCAAGCCCCCCATAAAAGGCTATTCCATACTGACCCAATACAAACCTTTCCCATCAATCTGCATTTTTTAAGCTAACCCTGGGAAAGCCAACCTCCTTCAGACGTGCAAATACAAGGCAATTCTGATTTGCAAACCTGACAGGTCCTGAAGCAAGAAAATCAATTCAAACCCAAAGTGACATTTCACTTCTATTAAGGCAGTGTTTTCTGGCCTGCATTATTTAATAAGGTGTATCAATTATGACCTCTGAAGAGTTAAATCTCAAGAACACTGAGGCAGAATGCTCCCTGTTTTAATTTCAACTTTAATGATTGGAAACACAGAATGCATTATTCTGCTGAAGTCGACTCTGAAGTCGCTTTCATTTTAGTCCATCCATCAAAAAGGAACGTGCCTCAGAAGATTTTATGGACCTCATTTTAGTCAGATGACCAATTTGTTTAAACGTTTAGAGTTGTTCCCTGAAAGAAACAGCATTCAGGGACATTCTGACCAGCCCTGTTTTCCAGGTAGAAGGTGGCATCCTCAGATTTGCACTCAAATCTGACTCACTACTCAAAGTGACTCACTACTCAAAGACAGTAGCCGAAAGCCTCAGTGAAAACATGGACTGTCTCAAACAAAGACTTCCTTTCAAGAAGGGTGCAGTCAGAGTCCAACAGGAAATATGGGTATGAGGAGTTGCTTGCTTGAAAGCTGTACCTGAGCATGCATGACCCTTGGGGATTAAATTTAAGGCTACTACAGTCACTGGAAAAGTTCAAAATTGAAAAACAGTTCTGAAGTTTCGTTTACATCTGCCAATTCGGTGAGTTATTTTTCTTCCCCAAATTATATTAGCTGATTGATTGGATTCTCTAATACATAGTTTATTCAGAAGGAGGACAGTTCCTTTCCTTTGAAAGTGGATATAATAGCAAATGGAAATAAATAGATATTTATAGAACTTGAGTTGGAATATAAAAGAACAAATTAGATCAGGGTTTGACACGCTATGGCCCGCGGGCCATTTCAGCTCACCTCCTGTTTCTATAATTAAAGTTTTATTGAAACACACTTGTCCCATTCATTTTCAAATTTTCTGTATCTGCTTTCACATTACAGTGACAAAGTTCAGTAGTTCCGGCAGCAATGAGTGGTTTCAAAAAAGACATTGTCCGTCCTGAAAAGCCAAAAATGCTTACTATTCAGCACTTTACACAAAATACCCATCAATCCCTAAGTTAGATTATACTACCTGTGATCCACGAGAAGGAGAATCTACAGAAGTCCTCCCGAAGAACAGTGTTATTTATAGGTCCAAAAAATCAGATCAAGTTGGCCTGGAAATGTAATGAAAGCTAAACTGCCAAAGAAAAATGACAGTTAATGACATTATGATAGCTGAAGAATAACTCGGTGACACATAAGAGGCAAAATTTGTTTCTCGTGCACTAGGGAGGGAAATCGCCAAATCTGGAATTTATCAACACCCTTTATACAATCTTGTCCAAGTTCAGGGGACTGAAATCAAAAGGGATGGAACATGTATGTTTCTTTTCTTTTTTTTTTTTAAGATCTTATTTATTTATTTGACACACAGAGAAATAACAAGCAGGCAGAGAGAGAGGGGGAAGCAGGCTCTCCATCGAGCAGAGAGTCCGATGCGGGGCTCGATTCCAGGACCCTGAGATCATGACCTGAGTCGAAGGCATAGGCTTAACCCACTGAGCCACCCAGGTGCCCCGGAACATGTTTATTTCATCATGTTTTGCCCCCGTGTACATCAGGTTTAGGTAGAATTATTCTATAAGATCCAGACAGTAAACATTTTTAAATTAATTAAAATTAATTAAACATTAAATTAATATTAATAATTTAATTATTAAATTAATTTAATTAATTTAAATTATTATTGCTTCTCAGGCCAAGAGGCAAAAACAAGCTACTCTTCTTGGAAGGCAAATCCATTTATCTTATTGCTGGCCGTACGAAGACTGGTGGGACGTAGCTTGCTGGCTTAGAGGAGAGACTCCTTACTACTCCCACTTCTTTTTGTTCAGCTTCAGTGCTCATTAACCTTTCTTCTAATTACTAAATGCTAAGTAGGTACATCCTACTGAGAGACCAAAAACAGTAATGGAAATATTGACTTCCAGCAAAGCAAAGAACTACCCCCAACACCGCTAGCATGGCAACACGTTTGGATCCCCGAAGCCTAGCCCAGTGCCAGGCATGTGATGAGTATTTAATAAATATTGCTGAAAGAAGGGTGATGTTGCCAAGGCAGTTCTGCCCTGGGAGGGCCCATCTGGACAGACAGCTTGTTACCGTAGATAAAACTTCTGCTTATAGATCTCTGACTCTAAGAGACATGTGAAAACCTAATTTAGCAAATATGTGAGGTGACATCAAATTTGTTCTCTTGTATTATTGCTAACATAAGAGGTCACCTGCCTGGTACAATTGACCTGGCTATTGTTGGTCTTTGGGGAGGTTTGTAGCTTTCTTTAAAAAATTAGGAAGTGGTTTAAATAAAGGTCTTTTCTACTATCATATCGTTGAAGAAACTGTTTTTTTTTTTTTTTAAGATTTTATTTATTTATTTGACAGACAGATCACAAGTAGGCAGAGGCAGGCAGAGAGGGGAGAGGGAGAAGCAGACTCCGCGCTGAGCAGAGATCCCGATGCAGGACTTGATCCCAGGACCCTGGGATCATGACCAGAGCCGAAGGCAGTGGCTTAACCAACTGAGTCACCCAGGCGCCCAAAGAAGCTGTTTTTGACCGGATAGCACTTCTTCGAGTAGTGTCCGTTTTGAGATGTCTTGCCTAAATTTGAGATACTTTTTATTTTATTGGAAAATTATCTTTCCACTCCAGACCATCACTCTTCACCTTTATGGAAAAATGTAAATGAAACCTTAACTCCCTCTTTCTTGAGGCTTAGGCTACACTCTCTCCCTAGCTTTACTGTTTTTGTTTGTTTGTCTTCTGGCTCTGTTGTTGTCCTCCCTTGTTTATCAATGATTTTGGCACCTGACTCCAAATATTTCTCTCTCACCATGTCCCTGCCATGATCCTGGGTGATTTGTTTCCAAGTGGATAAGTCACACAATGATCTCCCATTATTTTGATCTCTTTAGTATCCAGGTTTTATCCTCTACCCCTTATCACATATTGGCACAGGTCATCATGTGAACTGTGATTCAGTGATGCCCATTATCTGCCCCAGACTTCCTCTGGTTGGGTGTCTTGTTCAACCTCCAAGAATGGCTACAGCCATTCTCCAGACACATCAGGGCTCCCTGTCCTTGTATACCTCTACCTTGTCCTAATTATTGACCCTGCCCACTCTTTCTTTATTCCTAATACAACTTATATTTATTTCTTCAGCTCCTTTCACATAAAGCCATTGATTAACATTTCTTTGGCTTTAAAAGAAAGGCCCCCTGGACTCCTATTTTGTCAATAATGTGTATATTATGACTCTTCCGAAAATTAATTTCAGAGCTTTGGCACATTCTAGAATAGTTAGGCAGGGCAAATATGTGATTTTTGAAAATTTGTTATTTTCTTTATAAGGAAATGTCCCATAAAAACAGCTATTTACTCTCCTTGCTTTATCTAAAGAGTCCAGCTGTGTTTTGAGCATTTCAAGATGTATCTAGGTAAAGCTAGCAATATTGAATTTTCTACAAATTTTCTCCAGTAAAATATGGCTATCTAATTATTGTCTTTCTCAGAAATATTCACATAAATTGAATTGACCTTCTGGTATTGAAAATCTGAATTAAATGACCCAAGCCATGAAGGAAAATAAATATGGTAGGATTCCTCTTAATCTCTTGAGTGTGTTTATGCATATTGTTGGACTATTCTGCTGTTAATATAATAGCAATGTGTCATTTGGTTTAACTACAAGCAATAGAAATAAATATTTTTAAGAAATAAAAATCAGACCAAATTCCATGCCTAGGGTGGTAAATAGACAAACCAAAATCAAAAACAAAACTAAAAACATAACTATTGAACCACTGGCACCTACACCTAAATATATGAATAGTGCTTTAATTAAGAACAAATAGTCTTTAGGGTAAATACCCAGTAGTGCAATTTCTGGGCCATAGGGTAGTTCTATTTTCAACATTTCTGTACCCATGGGGATGAAAATATATTATATGTTTATAAAAAAATTTTTAAAAATTAAATTAAAAAAAAAACAAATAGTCACTCATTGATTGACTTTTACTGTTTTCATGAGCACAATAGTTTTGTTTTCATTAATTAAAATAATGTCTATATCACAAAGGAGGAAAAATAATTTTCTTTTTATAAAGGGATTTTTTTTACCTTTTAACCAATTACAAATGTTACAGAAATTGCTTTTTAAAGAATTTTCTACAATACTCTTCATTCTTCCCCCACTCCATTTCTTAATTTAATAAAGCTTTTAGACCTAAGGGAGAGTACTACTCTAAGAGTAGTTTAATGGGAAGAATCTTTCTGCATGTACATTTGAATTATATTTGGTCAAATTAAGTAACTTTGAGATTAATTTTATTAATGGAGGATTAGGTAATTTGAAACAAACATTTTACTGAGGGCAAGAAAAAAAGTTGCATAATTCCTTAAAAAAATGTTTGCTTGAAGGAGTTGACAGGGCAGTAAGGGCCAGAACCTCAGAGGCTGAAACCCAGAGAGCTGAGCTCATCTTTTGAGACCCCTCTCAGAGCTGCAGTTGGAGGCTCCTTAGCAGTTTGACAACCTTGCTGGGATAAGTGATAGGATTTAATAAGGTTAATAATGAGTTTAGTGCATTTGCTAAACGAAAGGTCAATACAGAAATTACATTTCTATAATATAGCAACAAACAGAAAATGAAAACTAATTATTACAAGACATAATCTATAAATATTAAAAGATTAAATGCGATGTAATAAACCCGACACATGATGTTCAGGATTTCCACACAACTATGAGACACCTTTGGAGAGGATTTAAAGAGTGATGACCTGGAATTTGCCAGGTCTTCTCAATAGCTCACCGTCTAATTGCACGGATCACTGACCCTGGATCAATGCAATCCCACTCAACATCTTACCAGGTTTTATTTATTTATTTATTTATTTCAGTGGAACTTGACAAGCCAATTCTTCCAAAGGGCTAAAAACACTTTAAAAAGAAAAACGAATGGGAGAATTATTGCAATATATGGTAATCGGGAGATTAATATATAGGCACAAAGATCAATGTTTAGACAACATCACTAATAGTATAAAAAGGAGACTCATATGTATATGGATAATGATCCTTGATAAAAATAACACTTCAGAAAAACAGAGAAAGGATGGTCTTTTCCATAAATGCTGTCAAAGTAATTGAATGTCCATATCAAAGGAAAGGAAATGTGATCCCTATCTGAGGGCATATACAAAAAATAATTCCAGGTGGATTGTAAACTTCCAAATGGCCAGTAAATGTGTGAAAAGCTTCCCAATTTCATTAGTTTTCAGGGAAACACTCATTAAAAGCAGAGGATTTCATTATCCAGCCACTAGAATGGTGAACACATAAAAGGCAGATAATACCACGTATTAGAAAGGACATGGCACAAGTGGAATTCTCATGTAATAGAAATTATATATAGAAATAGAATTTCTATTAAAGAAGTTAGGTACAAAAATATATATATTATAGGAGCCCACTTTTAAAAAGATTTTATTTATTTAAGAGAAAGAGAAAGAGAGGGAGAGAGAGAGAAAATGAGTGGAGGGAGGGACAGTGGGAGAAGCAGACTACCTGCTCCATAGGGAGCCTGACATAGAACTGGATCCCAGGATCCTGGAATCATGTCCTGAGCCAAAGACAGTTGCTCAACTGACTGAGCCACCCAGGTGCCTACTACATGAGCCCATTAAAATGAAGTTCATAAAACAGGCAACTGTATGCTTTGGGTGGTAAACTATAAACAAATACAAGTGTTACTTAAAAAAAAAAAAGGTATTAGTTACCATTGAGGAACATACATTGGGCATTTATAGGGATTTAGTACATGGGGGCTTCTGTGGTGTTGGTAGCATTCTCTTTCTTCATCTGGGTGCTGACATTATATATCATTGATCTGAATTTTTTTTTTGTTTATTTTTATCTGTTTTAGTTTTTTACCATAGTAAATAAAGAAGTTTTGATTATTTTCTTTTTATTTATTTATTTTTTATTTAAGAAGACAAATTCTCTGTCAAGAACATTTTTTTTTTCTCCAAGTAATGACAACTTACTGTTGGAATTAAATTCCTGAACAAATAATTACTGAACTATTCACTTTTTTTGTCTTTCTGAAAATCGAAGACTTTCATAATTTTATTAGATATTGAATTGAATTTTAATTTGCCATTGGCAACCCACCAGGAAAATGTACTTTTCATTAAGAATATAGGCTAAGTTTGCCATATGCTCTTTCTTTTTCCATTTTTTTTCTCTTCTCCCTCCCTCCTTCCTTCCATCTCTCCCTTCTTCTTTCCCTCTCTTTTTTCCTTTCTTCCTTCCTTTTTTTTTTTTTTTTTTTTTTTTTTTTTTTTTTTTTTAAAGATTTTATTTATTTATTTGACAGAGAGAAATCACAAGTAGATGGAGAGGCAGGCAGAGAGAGAGAGAGGGAAGCAGGCTCCCTGCTGAGCAGAGAGCCCGATGCGGGCCTCGATCCCAGGACCCTGAGATCATGACCTGAGCCGAAGGCAGCGGCTTAACCCACTGAGCCACCCAGGCGCCCTTCCTTCCTTTTTTTAAAAAAAAATATTTTATTTATTTGAGAGACAGAGCACAAGTGTTGGGGTGGGGACTGGCAGAGGAAAAGGGAGAAGCAGACCTCCCTCTGAGCAGGGAGCCCAACATGGGGCTTGATCCCAGGACCCTGGGATCATGACCTGAGCTGAGGCAGATGCCTAACCTACTGAGCCACCTAGGTGCCCCTCCTTCCTACCTTATAAGCACATTAGAGTTATTTTAAGAAAATCTAGAGTGAAAATTCATACCTAAAATCAAAATGTTAATGATGAGTGTCACCTTGTTAATGAAACAAATATATTATTCAAAATTAGGAAGTATGTTTACCTTGGTAGAAAAATTCAACGGAAATAGTCTGAAATGGCATAGTCTAATAATTTCAATTAGTACATTTTTCATTGTCAAATTAGTTTTGCAAAATATAGTGCACCTGCTATTATTTTATATCACTATTTTGGATGACCTAGAAGTTTCTTTATGTAAATTAGTGAATAATCAGAATTATAGGAGATTTAAAAGAAATACAGTTTTAAGGACTTACAAAAATACAGTAATAATAATCCTAAATTCTAACAATGCACCCTTGATTTAATGAATAAAGAAGATTCTTTCTTAATCAGGACTTAATTATTTTATGTAAATGGAGGCTATTATAATACTTGAAAATAGTTCTCTTACATTGGTTAAACATTTCCCTCTGAAATTTTGTTTATATTATCCCTTTGGTTAGCAAACTGTAAAACAAAGCCTTTTCAACTCTGTTTAATTTGCACAGAGACCAAAATAGCATATCATAATTTAGCAAGGTTTTATTGTGCACATTGTGAGACTTTGTTGACATTTTATTGGTATTTCAGTTTATTAATTCAGATATGCAGACTTTATACAGGATATTGATTGTCTAAAGTCCCACAGAAAGATTATCTTTATCAGATTTATTCACCCACGTTTTACAAAAGAAAGTGATCATAGTTTTTGAAAGGAAATAAATCTGTGACACTATTTATAGTCTATAGAATTTATATTTAATATATTTTAGGAAAGAATAATTTCCTATGTAACTGCAGACATTTAAAAAATCATGGTTGTCTTTTGCTCAGAGTATATACCTTCTTGATTCAATTAATCAGCAGTTGGGTTTTTTTTCTAGTTTTATTGAGAGTTTTATTGAGAGATAATTAACACATCATTGAATAAATTTAAGATATGCAGCATGGTGACTTGATTTACATATATATTGTGAAATGATTACCATAACAGGTTTAACTGACATCCATCTTCTCATGTGGGTACAATAAAAAGGAAAGAAAGAAGAATAAAGGAAAAAAAAATTTCTTGTGATGAGAACTCTTAGGATTTTCTCTCTCAACTTCCCTATATATCCTAACCTATAGTCATCATGTAGCATGTCGCAGCCCTAGTACCAATTTATCTTATAATTAGAAATTATTTTCTTTGACCCTCTTTCTCCAATTCCCTGTCCTCCCACAAACTGTATCCAGTAAGCACTAGCCTGATCTCTTTTTCTCTTTTTGTTGTTTGTTTCACATTCCCCATGTAAGTGGAATCACACATTATTTGTCCTTTTCTGTCTTATTTCATTTAGCATAATGCCTTCAAGGTCCACCCATGTTGTCAAAAGGAATAGGATGGCCTAAATTTTTATGGTTGAATAATATATAAATATATTACATATGTATATATACATACATATTACATATATATATATACACACATGTATATGGATAAAGAAGCTATGAGATACATATCTCATAACTTTATATCTTACAACTTTTTTATCCATATATTTATTGATTTATGGATTGATGCATTTGTCCATACATCCACTGATGGCACTTTGGTTGTTTCCATGTGTTAGCTATTGTAAATAATGCTTTTATGAACATGGGAGTGTAAGTATCTTTTCAGGTTAGTGTTTTTGTTACCTTTGGATATATTCCCAGAAGTGGGGTTGTTGCGTAGTTCTATGTATAATTTTTTGAGGATCCTCCACTAGGCTGCACCCATTCACATCCCCACCTTAATTTATTTATGATCACATTTTTCATTGAACAAATTGCTTTGATTGGTGAAGCCTAGTGCTTGGTGGATACTATAAACAATAGTATGAGGTTCTGTTTGGGACCAGCATTTACCTATTTTGTCCAGAGAAATGAATTATTTGTCACCTCTACTTTTTAGATAAAAGCATAACAAAATTTGCTCTAATTTAGTTTTCCTCATGTCTGTGTCTTAGAGGAATTAACCTGAATTCTCTGAGATCTGAGTAAGAATGAAAGATTAGCTGTGACAGGGGTTGGCAATGAGAAGATAAACTGATCTAGGACCTCTGAGATAGTAACTGACCTACTGATAGAAGTCAGTCTTGTGGTGTGATATGAACTCAACTGCTTCCAGATATTTCCCCTAAGATTTAGTCTATAAAGAGATATGTTATCGATTTGGGTAGTATATGGATGGGTTTTGGAGCCAAATCCCCATCTTCACTGTCTGGCCTTGGGTGAATCACCAGAGTCTAGTGATTGTATTTGCACAATTGACAACATTGCATCCACCCAGCAGAGTTTTTATGCAGATGTCTGGAATGCAGTCGGGTAACTCAATGAATGAAAAGGTATTACCCAATGAATGTGCCCAAACCATTAATTTTATTGTCAAGAGACCAACACCCACAAGGACAAGAAACTTGCTCAAGATCACATAGCAGAACTGGAATAAAACTTAGGTCTTCTGACATCTATCTTCTTTCCATCACCTTGTTTGCTTCCCAAATCATAATGAGTCTTGACCCAATAACTTACACAAACACACACACACACACACAGAAAAAAAAGAAAAAGAAAGAAAGAAAAAAAAAGAAAAACAGCTACATCTCAGCGCTCTACTCTAAAATTTCCAGGGTAATTTGATAGATTTAATTGGATTGGCATGGACAAGATTTGTCTTAATAAGAGAACACGTTCATTAGGTTGTAAAGTACAACCCCAAGCAGGAGACACCATGTGACAAATTACAGAAAAAACAAGGCTCCGAATGGTAGAGCAAGTGCACCTGCAGCTGTCCCACCTGGGGCTGTGATTTCATTATGCTCGTAAACCAAGGCAAGGTCAGGCTTAGTCAGACTTCGATTAAGAGGCCCCCAAGGAGATCCCAGGTGTAAAAGGAGCTAGCATAGATGCAATGAGAGATATGTGAGAACTTTTCTTTCCTGTCCTGAAGCAGGCCTTGTTAGGATCCTAACTGATGAGGGTTAGTCAGCTAGGTGCAAAGAGCTGTCAAATGGGGCGGTGGGCCAGAGGCCAGAAAACTTGGGTTAGATTTGTCTTTGGCCATTGTTAGGCATGAGGGCTAGGGAAGGTTTTCAGAAACCACATGAGAACCTAACCTTGCAAGTTTGTTCAGGTGCAGCTGTTCCTTTTAGGGGGCAGGAAGAGTAAGTCTGTTCCTTGATTTGCTGGTAAGTAGCCTGTATTCTATGAGCTGGTGCCAGTTGGATGAGAGTGAAGCCAAAATCCTTGAACCTTAGGAATGGTGTAGGAAGCCAGTTGACCTGGCCACATTTCAGGTCTCCCAATTAGATCTGCTTTTCTAAGTGGCTCTTACAGTTTCCAATTTTCCTTCTCAGAGTTGACCATACAAAACGATCCCGCTTATGGAATGCCTTTTCCAACACCACTTGGCAAAATGCCTTGTGTCAGGCTTGAGGCAGAGGTGGCATGGAATAGTTGGTGCCAGGCTTTCAAATGTGTTCTGTGTGAGGTTGTCTTAGAGGTTTCTTGAGAGGCAATGTGGTTAATTCAACCATGGTTAGCTTGGGGCAAAATGTTCTGTGGTCTTTAGGTTATGCATATATCCTAGCAAAGTCTGAGTTTTCCATTCCACTGTGTCCAGAAATTACAGTGGGCCTCAAGTGGGAACAAATAAGGGTACTTCTTGACTGAGAATCAGGATCCAAATACCAGATTTGAATATACCATGATCTTACCATGCTCCATAGGTTATTCACATAGCTTCTAGCATCTAAGGTCTTTAATATTTTAAGCAGAATTTTCATTCTGTATCATGGGTAAGTGGTACACCAAAAAGCTGGAATGTGGCTTCACAGTGATCTGATCAGGGCACATGAATGGAAGAAGTGATCCTCAGAGATTTTTGGTTTGAAGGGAGGTAGTCCAGATGGAGTAGTTCCTGGAGATAACCAAAGGGTGGAAAATCAAGAGGATGTGTAAAAGCTATATTGAAGGATTTCCATGGGCTGATGGTGGGAACAGTAAATTTTGTCTTCTAGGAGAAAGACCAAGTCGATGGCAGGGAATGGGAGGCAAATTCCAAGGGGGTTTGAAACAATGTAGATATTACAATGATGTGGGAAAGATAGAGGAGCGACCCACCAGAAGCCAGTGACATTGCTTTTTTGTTAGGACTGGGATTCTCGTTCCTTTATTTCATATCATTTTTTTGTTTGGGTTGACTCTGTGGTGCATGAATATACTCACTTCAAGTTCTTTATTAACTTTCTTGAAATCTGCTTGGATTTTGTTGTTTTTGCTAGAATGACCCAGACAAGTGATTCCAAAATACACCTTGAAGCTCAGTTATTGATTGATTTGGCAAGGTCCAAAGCCTGTCTTGTTAAACCTCAATTATCTAGTTGATTTATGTCCACAAGTGCAATTGCAGATTTTCACCAGGGGAGAGTATTGTGAAAACAAAATAAACTGTAATTTTAAAAAAGGAAGGAGAAGACAGGTTGACTGCCCGAAACTTTTTGTGACCATAGCTTGATAACACTGAACTCTCATGAACCTTAATAATGATTATTTCTGTGCCAGTGTTGACCTAAAGGAGGAAACCTTGGCGCAGCTCCCTACAGATGAGTGAACATCCTCCAAATATCCAGCAAGCAGATATCAGCTCTGCTCCTTAAGCAATTTCCCTCCTCTAGTCTAATAAAGAAATCTCCTGGGGTGCTTGGGTGACTCAGTCAGTTAAGCGTCTGCCTTTGGTTTGGGTCATGATCCCAGGGTCCTGGGATTGATCCCCACATTAGGCTCCCAGCTCAGCAGGAAGCTTGCTTCTCCCTTTGCCCCCTGCTCATGCTCTTTCTCTTTCACACTCTTTCTCAAATAATAAATAAAATCTTAAAAAAAAAAATCTCATGAACTGTTGTCTCTTTACCTCCTTTCCATTCTCTCTCTGGTTCTAACTTGGCCATGAGTCTGAGATGAAGAAAACTTACCGATCTCAAGAAGTACCTGAAGCATCTGTTTCTCTAAAAGCCTGCAGGACCAGGCTAATGTGTGGTGTGGCACCTGGGTGGTAGTCTAAGGGCAGTGAGTAATCCACCACAGAGAAGCTCCATTCCATGTTACGCTACTGAGCCCACATCAAACATTCTCCTCTTAGAGGCATCTAGCAAGTCTCTTGGAGAAAGATCTTGGAGACTTCTGAGTTAGTCATTTGAAAAAGCCTTCAATGGATGCAGATGGAAGCAGATCATGGTTAAGGTGATGGGGGTGGGAAAATGGGGCCTCCATTACTGGGATCTGGGCCATCTGACATGCTGCTGGCTGGAGGGGGATCATGACCCTCTGAACACTTAGGTGGTAGAAGTGAGGGTAGACATTGAGATTTGATTCTTCCCCAACCCTTAGGGAAATGACCATGTTGAGAATGAAGTTGGACAACGTTATGTGAACATGCTTTCTAAACAAAAGTGTCACTAGGTATTGTGGGGATCAAAAAGCACTGGAGAGAATATGGGTTTTCACATTACATAGACCTGGGTTAGGTCTTAACTCCACCACATCCTGGGTGAGTGTTCTAAGGTAGGAGTGCGTAACATTGCTTGGTGTCCTCATCAGTAAAATGGGCAACATAATACATAGCTCCTGTACCTGAGGACTGGATGAAGTAACGATACCCAGCAGGTACTCTACACATCTTGGTTTCTTCCTTCTCCTTCCAGCCCCTTGCTAAAGCTGTGGATTCCCTTCAGCCATCATTTTCTATTAAGTATCACTATTAAGTGTCACTATTGGTGATCGGCCATTGGCTTCAGTTGGGTCATGAGTTGTGTGGCCATAATGCCTTAGCTATCAGGCAACACAGTCTCAGCGACCTATCCACTGGGAAGAGTTGGGGTTTAGCAAGTAGTTGCATCAGCAGAGAATTTGTAACATTGGCCTTACCTTTCTGTTTTCCCCTCTTCTCATGACTTGTCCTATTCTAGAAATGGTCTTCAGCAAGTATGGCTCAGATGATTAATAGAAATAACAACAGCTGATATCTGCATGACATTTTATGGTGTTAAAAGTAGGATCCGATAGATCTCAAATATTACACAAATTCTATCTTAATTATTGTTTAACATGTGTGCCAGGTGCTCCACTGTATGCTGGGATATAGCGGAGAATCAAGTATTGGAGAGAAAAATCATATAACATGCAAGTGTATGTGTGTGTGTGTAACTACAATTACTATTATAATATTGATTAGTACTATGGATCTGATGAGTAGAATGTTTAAAAATCAACAGGGAAGTGATAGTAAACCCTAAGAACTGGCAATATGAAGAGCGTTTAAGGTCCAGGCACCACTGTGCATGATAGCATCAAGGCAAGACAATGCAAGGTGTTCAGGGGAATTGAAGGGGAACAGTGTGTTCCTGGAACATAATGAGCAAGGGGCAAGACATTTGGGAGGAGACTGGAGAGGTGGATGGGGTCAGTCCTTAGAGGGTCTTGAAGATCATGATTAAGACCTTACTTTCGTCAAGGTGATGGTTAGAGATTTTTATAAGCAATGTGAAACCACTGGCATGTTTTGGGTGGCAGAATGGAATTAGATGTATGTTTCTAACTGGCTGTTATGGATTAAGCAATGAGGATAGTCTAGTCTAGTTGGACCAGGGCTCTCCTGCTCCAAGCAATTTTGGTTACTAACTTCCTGGCATATCCTAACATTCTTCTAAACATCTGGTGCAAAAGTCAATACTGCTTAATGCATAAGCCACAGTGTTTATTCCCCTCATGTAAGACCGCTCTCATACTTGCACCATAAAAGGGGAAGCCAGTGTGTCCAGCCACCCAAGTTCCATCAGCTTCTCAGTATGCCAGGAAAATGGAGACCTATGTGATTTGCTGGCCCTATAGGCAGTGAGTGCCAGCCTAGACCAAGTGGTGCCAGCAGGTGTTCTACCAAATGCTATGCAATAACGATTTCATAGTTCCTGTGCAGAACATGGACCAGAGAAGAGAAAGCAGATCCCCACTGGATAGATGAATAATGATGCTGAGTGAGGGACTGTTCAGGTCTGGATTTTGTCTCCCCCAAATTCATATTGACATTCTAACCCCCAGTACCTTGGAATATGGGTGTATTTGGAAATAGGACCTTTAAAGAGCTGAATAAGGTAAGATAGAGTCATTAGGGAGAGCCTTCATCCAATATGACTGGTGTCCTATTATAAGAAGGGAGGTCTGGACCCACAGAGAGAAACAACAGATACATGTGTCCACAGAGGAAAGATCGCATGAAGATACAGAGAGAAAGCAGTCATGTGCAAATTAAGGCCAAAGACCCCAGAAGAGACTGAATCCTTGATCTTGGACTTCTAGGCTCTCTCAATTCCTCTCTGTCTCTCTCTGTGCAGAGGTATCAAGGAAAGGCTATGTGAGCACACAAAGAAAAGGGAGCCCAAGGAGAGAGGTCTTTACAGACACCAATACCGCCAACACCTTGATCTTGGACTTCCAACCTCCAAAACTGTGAGAAAATAAATGTCTGATGGTGGAGTCAGCCAGTCTGTGATATTTAGTTATGGCAGTCCAAGCATGCTAATGTAAGGCTCCAAGTCAAGAAGAGCAGAGGAAAAAAGCCAATAGGCTGACATGAGCCAAGAAGATGAGGACAAAGGCTGTAAGCTCATTGAGGAAGTCATTAGTGAGATCCACCATGTTCTTCAAGTTTTTTGGGGGGGAGCTCAAGCCTGAATTATATTTCCTCCACTCTTTGAAGATAGCGGTGATCCTTTGACTTGCTTTGACCAAAAGACTGTGAGTGAAGGCGACGTGTGCTTTACCCAGGCAAAAGCTTTGAATCCAGTGTTCTTCACACTCTCCTTTCTCCTCCACCATAATAATGGTCAATGTCTCCAATAGTGGCTGCTCTGTTACCTGAGTTAAAGAGTAGAGTGATGGGAAACAGAGCTCCTAGTGAACCTGTGAAGGATGTGTAGTATGGCAGAGAAATGACCCTTTGTTGTTCATGCCATTGAAAGAATTGTCACCAGGATTGAACCTGACCTGTCTTGAGTGATACAGTCATACCACTGAGCTCCTCCACTAAGTTCTGAGAAAAATCAAAAGAACGCCCATGCCGAGGAACTTCAGAAAACACTCCAAAACTATGATGTACCTGTCAACGATGCATTCACCCAAGCTTTGGAATGCTAATCCAAGAGCCTGACTGAGATTACACAGGGATTGTGACTCTCCCCATGCTACTTACAAACACAGCATTTGCCTACATGCTAGATAATATTGTCCACTCATCCCATGTCTCATGATAAAACTGTGATACTCCATGTTTATCCAATATTTCAGGGAGATTTTGGGCAAGAGTGGGAAGAACAAACTCACAGTGTTCTCTGAACCTCGTGATGATTGAATGCATAGGTGAAAATTCATTCACACAAATAGTGTAATAAGATTAACTCGAAAGGAACAAGGTATAGAAGCAATTATAAAAAAAAAAAAAAACAGTAATAGCAAACCTTGGGGTCAAAGTAGTGAATGCAGTTGAAGATAACTTTTGGTCCGAAGCATCTGACCTTTACAGTGAGGAGAAAATACTGGTTTGTGGTTCTTAGAACAACAACAGAAAAAGAAGTCTAGGTTTGGATGCAAACAGATTGGGATTCAAATGTGAGCATTCTCACCAACTCGTTACGTGATCCTGGGCCAGTCACTCATCTCAGCAAGCCTCGTTTCTTTTGCTGAAGAAATGGGGTCAGTAATGTTGATGTCCCAAGGCAACTGTGAAAGTAAATGAAATGATTTTTGTAAAACACCCTCATGTTGCCTGGATCAATTAAAGTTGGTTTACTTCCTTCTTCCCTTTTTTCCTCTCTCCCTCCCTTCTTTCCTTCCTGAGTAGAGAAAGGGATGTACTAGGGGGAAAATGGTTCTCAGAGCCATGAACAAAGGGCTCATCGGGTGTTATGACTCAGTTCTTTTCAAGAGCCTCCTTGTTCTGTTTCACCTTCATCTTCTAGTCTAACATGAACAAGACCTGCTCCTGGGGCCTCTTTGTTATGTTGGTAACAGATTATATAAAAGCAGCTTGCACGTACTAACATCCTGGGTTATGTTCCTATTCCCTCTTTTTGAAGGAAGTCATTTAAAAAAAGATCCCCAGTTATGTGCTGGCACACTCCATGTACATGGGTTGATACTCCATGGAACCAGAATAATGATTTCATTCCCACAGGATTCCTTTACCCAAACATATTCCATTTTTGCTGCCTTTTCATGTGCAGCACAGCGCTCAAGTACCCCATTCAAATTGCCCCATCTAAGACAGAGATGGCCCTTGAAATAACTCCATGGTTCCTGTGACAGGGGGTAAACTTAACAGAGCAGTGACATCAGCTCACACATGATTTCTAGTCTTTGAAGTCTATTCTTGGAAGTGTGGATTTTTAAAACATAGCTTTATTTATTTATTTATTTGTTTGTTTGTTTATTTTAAAGAGAAAGAGAGAGCTAGAGAGCACAAGCAGGAGGGATAGAGGGAGAGGGAGAGAGAGAAACTCAGTTTCTGCACCAAGTGTAGAGTCCAATGTGGGGCTTGATCTCATGACTCTGAGATCACAACCTGAGCTGAAATCAAGAATGGGTAGTTTAACAGACTGTACTATTCAGATGCCCTGGAAATGGATTTACAAGGATTCTATATACTTCTTTCAAATGTAGAATGTAAAGATGATAAATGACATAAAATAAATTCACAATTCCCTTCAAAAGCTAATAAAGGCCAAATCACAAACATGCACCTTGGCCATTACTCACGGCACCCTAATGGCTACAGTGATGGCAGGCTGGTGAATCAGAGACGTGTCCACCTGCCTGGTCCCCACATGGCCAGCTCTTGCTATTCCATTTCCAGGGCTGCTGGGCCTGATAAGAGAGAAGGGGCTACCAGGATGGATTCAGATGCACATGACATTTTGATTTATTCTTTGAATTGTTAAAGTCCCTGGGTTACCACTTTCTAATCTGGCCAGATGTATCAGTGGGGAGTCAGAGGGAGGCAGGGATAGAAAGAAAAACCTTTAGAAAATTGAGATATGCAACAGAAAAAAAAATCCTTTGTGAAGAAGTGAAGAGCTATGGGAATTGTGTTAAAACATTATTTCATGAGTATTATTCCAAATAGTGGCTTGGATTTTATTTTGTATCAAATTAGTGTGCCTTAAACATCCCTGGGTCCTGAGAATTATAGTTGGTGCCTTGTGCTGTTGAAGTTTGATTTGATTTATCCAAACTGGGTTTTGGAGATCCCCTGTGGCAAAAAACTATTAGAAATAGTCCCCCTCTCCCTTTGCTTTGATGGCTTTAGAAGTGAAATAATCCTTTGTGGATCAGCAGCCATGCTTTTGTACCTGTCTTTGGGGCATGTTAATTCAAACAACACAGACTTTAAAATGGAAAATATGGTGTGCTTTTCCTGTTTGGGTTTCTTTAATTCATTCTCACTTATGTTTTTAATGCAATTCAGAATTCTTAATTCTGAATGATCATTATCCATGTGTTTGTTTATGTATTAGTTTAACATATTTTAAAAATGAGTGACAGTTTCCCATATGCCAGGCACTGTTCTAGGCACTTGGAAGATAGTGAATAAAACAGGAAATCTCAGCTTTCACGGACTTACTATCTCCAGGAGGTGACAGGAAATAAAAATAAATACAACATGGTAAGTTATACAGAATGTTCAAAGGCGTAAATGCTATGGAAAAGTGGAAAATCAGAACATGATAAAGGGATTGGGAGTGCCTGGTGAGAGCAGATTCAATTTTAAATATGACTGTCAGGTAAAGCTCATTGTGCAGATGACAGTTGAGCAAATATTTGAAAGATCTGAGGATGTTAACCACATGATTAATAAGGAGAGGTATGTTTCAGGCAGAAGGACTAGCCTGTAAGAGTCTCAAGTATGTTTGCCATATTCCAAGAACAGCAAGAAGACTCGTGTCCTTGGAGAAGAGCGAGCAGGTGGAAAACAACAGGAATTGAGTCAGGAAATACAACTGGCCCAAATGGGCAAGGGTAGAAGATATTATAGGCTGGTCTAGAGGGTAGTGTAAATACTTTAATTTGTACTCCGTGTAAAATGGCAGGTAACTGGGGATTTACAAAAACCATTTACTCTTGAAGGAAATAGAGATGTTCAATGACTTGGGGTTTCTGTTTCCAATTTGGTTATTATTTTCTGGCTTTACTTTTAACATACTTAGAAAAGCCAGCCTATTTTCTTTCAAATGTTTAGATTTTTTTGTTCTTAATACTATAAAGAATCCAATTATTGCTGATGCTCTCTTTCTAATAACACTTAAAAAGCAATGTACTGGTACTTCTACATCATTGTCAGTGAATCAACTCATTCTTTTGATAACTAGTAAGTAAAGTAAGAGAGAATCAAGCATTTATCCTATTTTTACTATATGAAGAATATGCATTTCAGGATTAAGGCTCCCAGACATAATTTCAGAATTCTGATAAACAAGTAATAAGTTATTATTAAGGTGTGTTCCAAATACTATACTAAAAAACTTATTTGTTGTTCATTTGGAATTCAAATTTAAATAGTTATCCTGTGTTTTTTGTTTTTTAAAATCTGGCTCCTCTATTCAGTGTAACAAAATAGGAATGTTTTCTTTATAGAAATATTGCAGCTAAACAATGAGAAAGGAATGATCCCATAAAATACCATTATTTTGCAAATTTTAATGAATTAATGGAATTAGGTGAACATCATGATGACTACTAACATACTCAAGAAAAAACACAACACTTTTTTACTGATGTCAGTAAAAAGATGATGGCCTTAACAAACATTGGGAAATTTGAACTTTTATTTTTTGGGGTGGACAAAGTACATGGCTGAGATAAATCCTGGGCTTATTCAATGTGGGCAAATCTAATAAAAGACACTAATACCATGTTGGAATTCCAATGGTATAAGCCCTTAGTGGAAAGATAAATAAGAAAAATAAATAGGGAGGAGTCAAGATGGCGGAGAAGTAGCAGGCTGAGACTGCTTCAGCTAGCCGGAGATCAGCTAGATAGCTTATCTAAAGATTGCAAACACCTGAAAATCCATCGGCAGATCGAAGAGAAGAAGAACAGCAAGTCTGGAAACAGAAAAACAACCACTTTCTGAAAGGTAGCACCGGCGGAGAAGTGAATCCAAAGCGACGGGAAGATAGACCCCGGGGGGAGGGGCCGGCTCCCGGCAAGCGGCGGAGCAACGGCGCAAAAATCAGGACTTTTAAAAGTCTGTTCCGCTGAGGGACATCGCTCCAGAGGCTAAACCGGGGTGAAGCCCATGCGGGGTCAGTGTGGCCTCAGGTCCCGCAGGGTCACAGAAGGATCGGGGGTGTCTGAGTGTCGCAGACCTTGCGGGTATTGGAACGGGAAAGCCGGCTACAGAGACAGAGCCGACAGTAAGCTCACAGCTCGGTGTTACCTTGAACTGGTCGCAGGCTCGGTGAGCTCGGAGCACGGCCGGAGGTCAGGCAGACAGGAGTAACTGGCGCTGTTCTCTGAGGGCGCACGAGGAGTGCGGCCCTGGGCTCTCGGCTCCTCCGGGCCGGAGACCAGGAGGCCGCCATTTGTATTCCCGTCCTCCGGAACTCTACGGAAAGTGCTCAGGGAACAAAAGCTCCTGAAAGCAAACCCGAGCGGATTACTCACCCCGGCCCCGGGTAAGGGCGGTGTCATTCCGCCTGGGGCAGAGACACTTGAGAATCACTACAACAGGCCCCTCCCCCAGAAGATCAACAAGAAATCCAGCCGACACCAAGTTCACCTACCAAGGAGTGCGGTTTCAATACCAAGGAGAACAGCAGAATTCCAGAGGAGGAGAAAGCCAAGCAAGGAACTCATGGCTTTTTCCCTGTGATTTTTTTTTAGTCTTGCAGTTAATTTAATTTTTTTCTTTTTCATTTTTTGTTTTTTTTTTTTCCTCGCCTTCGGGTAAAATTTTTTTTTTTTAACTGTTACCTTTTTCTTTTTTAACGATTTTTTACTAGTTTATCTAATATATATATTTTTTCTTTTTTACATTTTTCTTAGGTGTTTTCCTTTTTTTTTTTTAATTCTTTTCTTCTCTTTTTCTTTTTTTTTTCTTTTTCTTTTTTCTTTTTTTTTCTTTCTTCATTTTTGAACCTCTTTTTATCCCCTTTCTTCCCCCTCACGATTTTGGATCTCTTCTAATTTGGTTAAAGCATTTTTTTCCTGGGGTTGTTGCCACCCTTTTAGTATTTTACTTGCCCCTTCATATACTCTTATCTGGACAAAATGACAAGACGGAAAAATTCAACACAAAAAAAAGAACAAGAGGCAGTACCGAAGGCGAGGGACCTAATCAATACAGACATTGGTAATATGTCAGATCTAGAGTTCAGAATGACAATTCTCAAGGTTCTAGCCGGGCTCGAAAAAGGCATGGAAGATATTAGAGAAACCCTCTCGAGAGATATAAAAGCCCTTTCTGGAGAAATAAAAGAACTAAAATCTAACCAAGTTGAAATCAAAAAAGCTATTAATGAGGTGCAATCAAAAATGGAGGCTCTCACTGCTAGGATAAATGAGGCAGAAGAAAGAATTAGTGATATAGAAGACCAAATGACAGAGAATAAAGAAGCTGAGCAAAAGAGGGACAAACAGCTACTGGACCACGAGGGGAGAATTCGAGAGATAAGTGACACCATAAGACGAAACAACATTAGAATAATTGGGATTCCAGAAGAAGAAGAAAGAGAGAGGGGAGCAGAAGGTATACTGGAGAGAATTAGTGGGGAGAATTTCCCCAATATGGCAAAGGGAACGAGCATCAAAATTCAGGAGGTTCAGAGAACACCCCTCAAAATCAATAAGAATAGGCCCACACCCCGTCACCTAATAGTAAAATTTACAAGTCTCAGTGACAAAGAGAAAATCCTGAAAGCAGCCCGGGAAAAGAAGTCTGTAACATACAATGGTAAAAATATTAGATTGGCAGCTGACTTATCCACAGAGACCTGGAAGGCCAGAAAGAGCTGGCATGATATGGGTCAACCGGGAAATTAAAGAAGAATTGAAAAAAATCATGGAAACAAATGATAATGAAAACACAACGGTTCGAAATCTGTGGGACACAACAAAGGCAGTCCTGAGAGGAAAATATATAGCGGTACAAGCCTTTCTCAAGAAACAAGAAAGGTCTCAGGTACACAACCTAACCCTACACCTAAAGGAGCTGGAGAAAGAACAAGAAAGAAACCCTAAGCCCAGCAGGAGAAGAGAAATCATAAAGATCAGAGCAGAAATCAATGAAATAGAAACCAAAAAAACAATAGAACAAATCAACGAAACTAGGAGATGGTTCTTTGAAAGAATTAATAAAATTGATAAACCCCTGGCCCGACCTATTAAAAAGAAAAGAGAAAGGACCCAAATAAATAAAATCATGAATGAAAGAGGAGAGATCACAACTAACACCAAAGAAATACAAACTATTATAAGAACATACTATGAGCAACTCTACGCCAATAAATTTGACAATCTGGAAGAAATGGATGCATTCCTAGAAACATATAAACTACCACAACTGAACCAGGAAGAAATAGAAAGCCTGAACAGACCCATAACCAGTAAGGAGATTGAAACAGTCATTAAAAATCTCCAAACAAACAAAAGCCCAGGGCCAGACGGCTTCCCGGGGGAATTCTACCAAACATTTAAAGAAGAACTAATTCCTATTCTCCTGAAACTGTTCCAAAAAATAGAAATGGAAGGAAAACTTCCAAACTCATTTTATGAGGCCAGCATCACCTTGATCCCAAAACCAGACAAGGATCCCATCAAAAAAGAGAGCTATAGACCGATATCCTTGATGAACACAGATGCGAAAATACTCAACAAAATACTAGCCAATAGGATTCAACAGTACATTAAAAAGATTATTCACCACGACCAAGTGGGATTTATTCCAGGGCTGCAAGGTTGGTTCAACATCCGCAAATCAGTCAATGTGATACAACACATCAATAAAAGAAAGAACAAGAACCATATGATACTCTCAATAGATGCTGAAAAAGCATTTGACAAAGTACAGCATCCCTTCCTGATCAAAACTCTTCAAAGTGTAGGGATAGAGGGCACATACCTCAATATCATCAAAGCCATCTATGAAAAACCCACCGCAAATATCATTCTCAATGGAGAAAAACTGAAAGCTTTTCCGCTAAGGTCAGGAACACGGCAGGGATGTCCATTATCACCACTGCTATTCAACAGAGTACTAGAGGTCCTAGCCTCAGCAATCAGACAACAAAAGGAAATTAAAGGCATCCAAATCGGCAAAGAAGAAGTCAAATTATCACTCTTCGCAGATGATATGATACTATATGTGGAAAACCCAAAAGATTCCACTCCAAAACTGCTAGAACTTATACAGGAATTCAGTAAAGTGTCAGGATATAAAATCAATGCACAGAAATCAGTTGCATTTCTCTACACCAACAGCAAGACAGAAGAAAGAGAAATTAAGGAGTCAATCCCATTTACAATTGCATCCAAAACCATAAGATACCTAGGAATAAACCTAACCAAAGAGACACAGAATCTATACTCAGAAAACTATAAAGTACTCATGAAAGAAATTGAGGAAGACACAAAGAAATGGAAAAATGTTCCATGCTCCTGGATTGGAAGAATAAATATTGTGAAAATGTCTATGCTACCTAAAGCAATCTACACATTTAATGCAATTCCTATCAAAGTACCATCCATCTTTTTCAAAGAAATGGAACAAATAATTCTAAAATTTATATGGAACCAGAAAAGACCTCGAATAGCCAAAGGGATATTGAAAAAGAAAGCCAACGTTGGTGGCATCACAATTCCGGACTTCCAGCTCTATTACAAAGCTGTCATCATCAAGACAGCATGGTACTGGCACAAAAACAGACACATAGATCAATGGAACAGAATAGAGAGCCCAGAAATAGACCCTCAACTCTATGGTCAACTAATCTTCGACAAAGCAGGAAAGAATGTCCAATGGAAAAAAGACAGCCTCTTCAATAAATGGTGCTGGGAAAATTGGACAGCCACATGCAGAAAAATGAAATTGGACCATTTCCTTACACCACACACAAAAATAGACTCAAAATGGATGAAGGACCTCAATGTGCGAAAGGAATCCATCAAAATCCTTGAGGAGAACACAGGCAGCAACCTCTTCGACCTCAGCCGCAGCAACATCTTCCTAGGAACAACGCCAAAGGCAAGGGAAGCAAGGGCAAAAATGAACTATTGGGATTTCATCAAGATCAAAAGCTTTTGCACAGCAAAGGAAACAGTTAACAAAATCAAAAGACAACTGACAGAATGGGAGAAGATATTTGCAAACGACATATCAGATAAAGGACTAGTGTCCAGAATCTATAAAGAACTTAGCAAACTCAACACCCAAAGAACAAATAATCCAATCAAGAAATGGGCAGAGGACATGAACAGACATTTCTGCAAAGAAGACATCCAGATGGCCAACAGACACATGAAAAAGTGCTCCATATCACTCGGCATCAGGGAAATACAAATCAAAACCACAATGAGATATCACCTCACACCAGTCAGAATGGCTAAAATCAACAAGTCAGGAAATGACAGATGCTGGCGAGGATGCGGAGAAAGGGGAACCCTCCTACACTGTTGGTGGGAATGCAAGCTGGTGCAGCCACTCTGGAAAACAGCATGGAGGTTCCTCAAAATGTTGAAAATAGAACTGCCCTATGACCCAGCAATTGCACTATTGGGTATTTACCCTAAAGATACAAACGTAGTGATCCAAAGGGACACATGCACCCGAATGTTTATAGCAGCAATGTCCACAATAGCCAAACTATGGAAAGAACCTAGATGTCCATCAACAGATGAATGGATCAAGAAGATGTGGTATATATACACAATGGAATACTATGCAGCCATCAAAAGAAATGAAATCCTGCCATTTGCGACAATATGGATGGAACTAGAGCGTATCATGCTTAACTTAATAAGTCAAGCAGAGAAAGACAACTATCATATGATCTCCCTGATATGAGGAAGTGGTGATGCAACATGGGGGCTTAAGTGGGTAGGAGAAGAATAAATGAAACAAGATGGGATTGGGAGGGAGACAAACCATAAGTGACTCTCAATCTCACAAAACAAACTGAGGGTTGCTGGGGGGAGGGGATTTGGGAGAAGGGGGTGGGATTATGGACATTGGGGAGGGTATGTGCTTTGGTGAATGCTGTGAAGTGTGTAAACCTGGTGATTCACAGACCTGTACCCCTGGGGATAGAGTATTATGCCTCCATCAGAAAGGATGAATACCCAACTTTTGTAGCAACATGGACGGGACTGGAAGAGATTATGCTGAGTGAAATAAGTCAAGCAGAGAGAGTCAATTATCATATGGTTTCACTTATTTGTGGAGCATAACAAATAGCATGGAGGACATGGGGACTTAGAGTGGAGAAGGGAGTTGGGGGAAATTGGAAGGGGAGGTGAACCATGAGAGACTATGGACTCTGAAAAGCAATCTGAGGGTTTTGAAGGGACAGGGGGTGGGAGGTTGGGGTACCAGGTGGTGGGTATTATAGAGGGCACGGATTGCATGGAGCACGGGGTGTGGTGCAAAAATAATGAATACTGTTATGCTGGAAATAAAAAAAAATAAAAAATAAATAAATAAATAAATGGAAAAACATGTTATACCAAAGAAGGTAGTCATGAAACTTGACTGTCTTCACCCCATTGGCAGGTGAAGAGAAAGAGAATTTTTTTTTTTTGCTGAAGAGTTAAAACCAAAATTTAGCCCTTCTATGAGATCACGACTTAGATTCATATATAGTCAAACATGTGTGGTAAAAAAAAAAAAAAAAAATGCAGTCTTTAAAAGCAAACATAAATGCTTTCAGACAGAAAGCAAATTCAGGCTCTGCTTTAAGGTTGTCCAACAGGTAAAGTTCAAGGACTATGAGGACCTCACAACAAAAATGAGCAAACAGACAAGTAAATATACTGCCATTAGACAAGGCTAGCAGAAGCGACAGACTATAAAATTAATTATTAGCATGATCACACACACATACACACACGAACACCATCTGAGTTTCATGCTTACATCAACAAAAACATGAAAAAGGAACAAGGGATGATAAAATAGCCATTAAAAAGATTATAGAAATAATGAGACAAAATTTCCAGATAGGACAATCAAGACAAAATTAAAAACAAAGTTGATATATCAAACAACGATTTGATACCGCCGAAGAGAAAATTAGTAAACTGTAAGATAATTCCAGTAAAATTACCCAGAATGCAGTCCACAGAGACATAGAGGTTAAAAATGTGAACAAGGTATTGAAATATAGAGAGAGTGGTGTGAAATAATACATAATACTTTTGTGTTCCAGAAGGAGATAGTAAAGAGAATGCAGAAAGGAAAATATTCAGTAATGTAATGGCTAAATATTTTTTGAAATTAGGGAAAGAAAACAAACTTCAGATTTAGGTAGCTGAGTGAAATAAAAGTAGAATAGAGAGATCAAAGAACAATATGGACCTAAATATACTGTAATGAAATTACAAAATATAATGGTCAGAGATGCACCCATATGCTTGTTATAAAAACATAATTGAAATATAAAGGCATGGAGAAGTTGAAATTGAAATAAATGAAAAGAGAGACCATGCAAATACTAACCAAAAAAAGACTGGTGTGTTTCTATAAATATGAACCAAAATAAAGTTTAAGACAAGAAGTGTTGCTGGAAACATTGCATAAAGCTAAAGTGATCAATTTAAGAAGAAGTTATGAAAATTGAATAGCCTGTGCCTAATATCATTATTTCAATTTACATAAAGAAAAAGTTGACAGGAATGGATGAAAGCAGATCCCAAGGTCATTACCCAAGTCTTTTCTTCATAAACACTGAGTAAGCTCCCTTGACTTTAGAAAAAGAGGCTGAAGAGCATAGCTGGTACTTGACAGGAGATGTCTGTGTGTACAAAAACTTTCCAGCACAGGGGCATCTTGGTGGCTCAGTCTGTTAAGTGTCTGCCTTTGGCTCAGATCATGAACTCAGGATCCTGGGATCAAGCCCCACGTTGGACTCAGAGCTCAGTGGGGAGTCTTCTTTTCCCTCTTCCTCTGTTCCTCCCTCCTGCTCCTGTGTACTTTCTCTCTCTCAAATAAATAAAATCTTTAAAAACAAAACAAAACAACAACAACAAAAAACAACAGCACAAATAGAGCTAAAATGAGAGAAGAACTGAGGTGATGTGAAACAGGACACAGAAGGTGTTTGTTCAACTCACTAAAGAAAACACTGATGGATTTTTTTTTACGGAAAAGGAAAATGATACCATAAGGAAACCTAGAGATGCAGAAAAGAATGAAGAGTGAGAGAAAGGATAAACATACAGTTCATTCTTAATGAAGTTTTGGTTTATAAGTCAGTAGCGGTGATGACAATGACATTTTGTGAGGGCTAAACTGTATACAAACAGATAAGCCAGTACATAAATTGGGATAAGGTAAATGGGGTCGAAGTTTTTTAAGTCTCTTGAATTGGTAGGATTAGATAATTTCTTCCCTCATCTTAATTACTTTCTTTGTCCACTTTTTTTAGGGAGTTTATTTTGTTTCTCTTTTCTCTGATTCCTTCATTTGTTTTCTCTAACTCATTAATTATCAGAACTTCTCTTAATCAATCTGCTCGAGCTGTCCATGTTCCTTTAAATATTGCATTAGCTCTATCCCACAAATTTTAACGTCTTTCTTGCAATTAATGGCCAAGCAGCAAGAAGCAATTGTATGTGTCAGGCTATAGGAACTGTGTGCATTTGGAAAAAGATCATGAGGACAGGATGGGATCAGGTGTTGTAGGTCCCTTATGGCCCCAGTCCCCCTGGGGCTGCTTACAGCAGTCTGGAAAGCTCCATAGTCACACTCTGGAAGTGTGTACCAAGTAGGAAAACAATGGCTCTTCTCCTGGTGTTATTGGGCTGGGAAACAAATTGCACTATGATATGGGACGGCCTGTTCTTGAGTCCCACCCTGCCTACTCTGTGATCACAGCTAGGTAGAAACAGCTTGGGCACAATCAGGGGACCTGAAGTTCTGGGTCTGAGGAGGTTTCCTGGAACGTTGCATAAGATTATCCCCTGTCTTCCTCAGTTTCTTTCATGAGTACTTTATAATTTTCTGAGTATACATTCTTTGCCTCTTTGGTTAGGTTTATTCCTAGGTATCTTATGGTTTTGGGTACAATTGTAAATGGGATTGACTCCTCAATTTCTCTTTCTTTTGTCTTGTTGTTGGTGTAAGGAAATGCAACTGATTTCTGTGCATTGATTTTATATCCTGATACTTTACTGAATTCCTGTACAAGTTCTAGCAGTTTTGGAGTGGAGTCTTTTGGGTTTTCCACATATAGTATCATATCATCTGCAAAGAGTGAGGAAGATACAAAGAAATGGAAAAGTGTTCCATGTTCCTGGATTGGAAGAACAAATATTGTGAAAATGTTTATGTTACCTAAAGCAATCTACACATTTAATGCAATCCCTATCAAAATCCCATCCATTATTTCAAAGAAATGGAACAAATAATCCTAAAATTTATATGGAACCAGAAAAGAACTCGAATAGCCAAAGGAATATTGAAAAAGAAAGCCAAAGCTGGTGACATCATAATTCCGGACTTCAAGCTCTATTACAAAGCTGTGATCATCAAGACAGTTATAGTACTGGCATAAAAACAGACATATAGATCAATGGAAAAGAATAGAGAGCCCAGAAATAGACCCTCAACTCTATGGTCAACTAATCTTCGACAAAGCAGGAAAGAATGTCCAATGAAAAAAGACAGCCTTTTCAACAAATGATGTTGGGAAAATTGGACAGCCACATGAAGAAGAATGAAATTGGACCATTTCCTTATACCACACACTAAAATAGACTCAAAATGGATGAAGCACCTCAATGTGAGAAAGGAATCCATCAAAATCCTTGAGGAGAACACAGGCAGCAACCTCCTCGACCTCAGCTGCAGCAACTTCTTCCTAGGAACATCGCCAAAGGCAAGGGAAGCAAGGGCAAAAATGAACTATTGGGACTTCATCAAGGTCAAAAGCTTTTGCACAGCAAAGGAAACAATTAATAAAACCAAAAGACAACTGACAGAATAGGAGAAGATATTTGCAAACGACATATCAGATAAAGTGCTAGTATCCTAAATCTATAAAGAACTTCTCAAACTCAACACCCAAAGAACAAACAATCCAATCAAGAAATGGGCAGAGGACATGAACAGACATTTCTACAAAGAAGACATCCAGATGGCCAACAGACACATGAAAAAGTGCTCCACACCACTCAGCATCAGGGAAATACAAATCAAAACCACAATGAGATACCACCTCACACCAGTCAGAATGGCTAAAATTAACAAGTCAGGAAATGACAGATGCTGACAAGGATGCAGAGAAAAGGGGACCCTCCTACACTGTTGGTGGGAATGCGAGCTGGTGCAACCACTCTGGAAAACAGCATGGAGGTTCCTCAAAAAGCTGAAAATAGAGCTACCTTATGACCCAGCAATCTATATACTACTGGGTATTTAGTGTAAATACCCAGTAGTATATAGATCACAAACGTAGTGATCTGAAGGGGCACGTGCACCCGAATGTTTATAGCAGCAATGTCCACAATAACCAAACTATGGAAAGAAACTAGATGTCCGATCCCAAAACCAGACAAGGATCCCACCAAAAAAGAGAGCTATAGTCCGATATCCTTGATGAACACAGATGCGAAAATACTCAACAAAATACTAGCCAATAGGATTCAACAGTACATTAAAAAGATTATTCACCACGACCAAGTGGGATTTATTCCAGGGCTGCAAGGTTGGTTCAACATCCGCAAATCAGTCAATGTGATACAACACATCAATAAAAGAAAGAACAAGAACCATATGATACTCTCAATAGATGCTGAAAAAGCATTTGACAAAGTACAGCATCCCTTCCTGATCAAAACTCTTCAAAGTGTAGGGATAGAGGGCACATACCTCAATATCATCAAAGCCATCTATGAAAAACCCACCGCAAATATCATTCTCAATGGAGAAAAACTGAAAGCTTTTCCGCTAAGGTCAGGAACACGGCAGGGATGTCCATTATCACCACTGCTATTCAACAGAGTACTAGAGGTCCTAGCCTCAGCAATCAGACAACAAAAGGAAATTAAAGGCATCCAAATCGGCAAAGAAGAAGTCAAATTATCACTCTTCGCAGATGATATGATACTATATGTGGAAAACCCAAAAGACTCCACTCCAAAACTGCTAGAACTTATACAGGAATTCAGTAAAGTGTCAGGATATAAAATCAATGCACAGAAATCAGTTGCATTTCTCTACACCAACAGCAAGACAGAAGAAAGAGAAATTAAGGAGTCAATCCCATTTACAATTGCATCCAAAACCATAAGATACCTAGGAATAAACCTAACCAAAGAGACACAGAATCTATACTCAGAAAACTATAAAGTACTCATGAAAGAAATTGAGGAAGACACAAAGAAATGGAAAAATGTTCCATGCTCCTGGATTGGAAGAATAAATATTGTGAAAATGTCTATGCTACCTAAAGCAATCTACACATTTAATGCAATTCCTATCAAAGTACCATCCATCTTTTTCAAAGAAATGGAACAAATAATTCTAAAATTTATATGGAACCAGAAAAGACCTCGAATAGCCAAAGGGATATTGAAAAAGAAAGCCAACGTTGGTGGCATCACAATTCCGGACTTCCAGCTCTATTACAAAGCTGTCATCATCAAGACAGCATGGTACTGGCACAAAAACAGACACATAGATCAATGGAACAGAATAGAGAGCCCAGAAATAGACCCTCAACTCTATGGTCAACTAATCTTCGACAAAGCAGGAAAGAATGTCCAATGGAAAAAAGACAGCCTCTTCAATAAATGGTGCTGGGAAAATTGGACAGCCACATGCAGAAAAATGAAATTGGACCATTTCCTTACACCACACACAAAAATAGACTCAAAATGGATGAAGGACCTCAATGTGCGAAAGGAATCCATCAAAATCCTTGAGGAGAACACAGGCAGCAACCTCTTCGACCTCAGCCGCAGCAACATCTTCCTAGGAACAACGCCAAAGGCAAGGGAAGCAAGGGCAAAAATGAACTATTGGGATTTCATCAAGATCAAAAGCTTTTGCACAGCAAAGGAAACAGTTAACAAAATCAAAAGACAACTGACAGAATGGGAGAAGATATTTGCAAACGACATATCAGATAAAGGACTAGTGTCCAGAATCTATAAAGAACTTAGCAAACTCAACACCCAAAGAACAAATAATCCAATCAAGAAATGGGCAGAGGACATGAACAGACATTTCTGCAAAGAAGACATCCAGATGGCCAACAGACACATGAAAAAGTGCTCCATATCACTCGGCATCAGGGAAATACAAATCAAAACCACAATGAGATATCACCTCACACCAGTCAGAATGGCTAAAATCAACAAGTCAGGAAATGACAGATGCTGGCGAGGATGCGGAGAAAGGGGAACCCTCCTACACTGTTGGTGGGAATGCAAGCTGGTGCAGCCACTCTGGAAAACAGCATGGAGGTTCCTCAAAATGTTGAAAATAGAACTGCCCTATGACCCAGCAATTGCACTATTGGGTATTTACCCTAAAGATACAAACGTAGTGATCCAAAGGGACACATGCACCCGAATGTTTATAGCAGCAATGTCCACAATAGCCAAACTATGGAAAGAACCTAGATGTCCATCAACAGATGAATGGATCAAGAAGATGTGGTATATATACACAATGGAATACTATGCAGCCATCAAAAGAAATGAAATCCTGCCATTTGCGACAATATGGATGGAACTAGAGCGTATCATGCTTAACTTAATAAGTCAAGCAGAGAAAGACAACTATCATATGATCTCCCTGATATGAGGAAGTGGTGATGCAACATGGGGGCTTAAGTGGGTAGGAGAAGAATAAATGAAACAAGATGGGATTGGGAGGGAGACAAACCATAAGTGACTCTTGATCTCACAAAACAAACTGAGGGTTGCTGGGGGGAGGGGATTTGGGAGAAGGGGGTGGGATTATGGACATTGGGGAGGGTATGTGCTTTGGTGAATGCTGTGAAGTGTGTAAACCTGGTGATTCACAGACCTGTACCCCTGGGGATAGAGTATTATGCCTCCATCAGAAAGGATGAATACCCAACTTTTGTAGCAACATGGACGGGACTGGAAGAGATTATGCTGAGTGAAATAAGTCAAGCAGAGAGAGTCAATTATCATATGGTTTCACTTATTTGTGGAGCATAACAAATAGCATGGAGGACATGGGGACTTAGAGTGGAGAAGGGAGTTGGGGGAAATTGGAAGGGGAGGTGAACCATGAGAGACTATGGACTCTGAAAAGCAATCTGAGGGTTTTGAAGGGACAGGGGGTGGGAGGTTGGGGTACCAGGTGGTGGGTATTATAGAGGGCACGGATTGCATGGAGCACGGGGTGTGGTGCAAAAATAATGAATACTGTTATGCTGGAAATAAAAAAAAATAAAAAATAAATAAATAAATAAATGGAAAAACATGTTATACCAAAGAAGGTAGTCATGAAACTTGACTGTCTTCACCCCATTGGCAGGTGAAGAGAAAGAGAATTTTTTTTTTTTGCTGAAGAGTTAAAACCAAAATTTAGCCCTTCTATGAGATCACGACTTAGATTCATATATAGTCAAACATGTGTGGTAAAAAAAAAAAAAAAAATGCAGTCTTTAAAAGCAAACATAAATGCTTTCAGACAGAAAGCAAATTCAGGCTCTGCTTTAAGGTTGTCCAACAGGTAAAGTTCAAGGACTATGAGGACCTCACAACAAAAATGAGCAAACAGACAAGTAAATATACTGCCATTAGACAAGGCTAGCAGAAGCGACAGACTATAAAATTAATTATTAGCATGATCACACACACATACACACACGAACACCATCTGAGTTTCATGCTTACATCAACAAAAACATGAAAAAGGAACAAGGGATGATAAAATAGCCATTAAAAAGATTATAGAAATAATGAGACAAAATTTCCAGATAGGACAATCAAGACAAAATTAAAAACAAAGTTGATATATCAAACAACGATTTGATACCGCCGAAGAGAAAATTAGTAAACTGTAAGATAATTCCAGTAAAATTACCCAGAATGCAGTCCACAGAGACATAGAGGTTAAAAATGTGAACAAGGTATTGAAATATAGAGAGAGTGGTGTGAAATAATACATAATACTTTTGTGTTCCAGAAGGAGATAGTAAAGAGAATGCAGAAAGGAAAATATTCAGTAATGTAATGGCTAAATATTTTTTGAAATTAGGGAAAGAAAACAAACTTCAGATTTAGGTAGCTGAGTGAAATAAAAGTAGAATAGAGAGATCAAAGAACAATATGGACCTAAATATACTGTAATGAAATTACAAAATATAATGGTCAGAGATGCACCCATATGCTTGTTATAAAAACATAATTGAAATATAAAGGCATGGAGAAGTTGAAATTGAAATAAATGAAAAGAGAGACCATGCAAATACTAACCAAAAAAAGACTGGTGTGTTTCTATAAATATGAACCAAAATAAAGTTTAAGACAAGAAGTGTTGCTGGAAACATTGCATAAAGCTAAAGTGATCAATTTAAGAAGAAGTTATGAAAATTGAATAGCCTGTGCCTAATATCATTATTTCAATTTACATAAAGAAAAAGTTGACAGGAATGGATGAAAGCAGATCCCAAGGTCATTACCCAAGTCTTTTCTTCATAAACACTGAGTAAGCTCCCTTGACTTTAGAAAAAGAGGCTGAAGAGCATAGCTGGTACTTGACAGGAGATGTCTGTGTGTACAAAAACTTTCCAGCACAGGGGCATCTTGGTGGCTCAGTCTGTTAAGTGTCTGCCTTTGGCTCAGATCATGAACTCAGGATCCTGGGATCAAGCCCCACGTTGGACTCAGAGCTCAGTGGGGAGTCTTCTTTTCCCTCTTCCTCTGTTCCTCCCTCCTGCTCCTGTGTACTTTCTCTCTCTCAAATAAATAAAATCTTTAAAAACAAAACAAAACAACAACAACAAAAAACAACAGCACAAATAGAGCTAAAATGAGAGAAGAACTGAGGTGATGTGAAACAGGACACAGAAGGTGTTTGTTCAACTCACTAAAGAAAACACTGATGGATTTTTTTTTACGGAAAAGGAAAATGATACCATAAGGAAACCTAGAGATGCAGAAAAGAATGAAGAGTGAGAGAAAGGATAAACATACAGTTCATTCTTAATGAAGTTTTGGTTTATAAGTCAGTAGCGGTGATGACAATGACATTTTGTGAGGGCTAAACTGTATACAAACAGATAAGCCAGTACATAAATTGGGATAAGGTAAATGGGGTCGAAGTTTTTTAAGTCTCTTGAATTGGTAGGATTAGATAATTTCTTCCCTCATCTTAATTACTTTCTTTGTCCACTTTTTTTAGGGAGTTTATTTTGTTTCTCTTTTCTCTGATTCCTTCATTTGTTTTCTCTAACTCATTAATTATCAGAACTTCTCTTAATCAATCTGCTCGAGCTGTCCATGTTCCTTTAAATATTGCATTAGCTCTATCCCACAAATTTTAACGTCTTTCTTGCAATTAATGGCCAAGCAGCAAGAAGCAATTGTATGTGTCAGGCTATAGGAACTGTGTGCATTTGGAAAAAGATCATGAGGACAGGATGGGATCAGGTGTTGTAGGTCCCTTATGGCCCCAGTCCCCCTGGGGCTGCTTACAGCAGTCTGGAAAGCTCCATAGTCACACTCTGGAAGTGTGTACCAAGTAGGAAAACAATGGCTCTTCTCCTGGTGTTATTGGGCTGGGAAACAAATTGCACTATGATATGGGACGGCCTGTTCTTGAGTCCCACCCTGCCTACTCTGTGATCACAGCTAGGTAGAAACAGCTTGGGCACAATCAGGGGACCTGAAGTTCTGGGTCTGAGGAGGTTTCCTGGAACGTTGCATAAGATTATCCCCTGTCTTCCTCAGTTTCTTTCATGAGTACTTTATAATTTTCTGAGTATACATTCTTTGCCTCTTTGGTTAGGTTTATTCCTAGGTATCTTATGGTTTTGGGTACAATTGTAAATGGGATTGACTCCTCAATTTCTCTTTCTTTTGTCTTGTTGTTGGTGTAAGGAAATGCAACTGATTTCTGTGCATTGATTTTATATCCTGATACTTTACTGAATTCCTGTACAAGTTCTAGCAGTTTTGGAGTGGAGTCTTTTGGGTTTTCCACATATAGTATCATATCATCTGCAAAGAGTGAGGAAGATACAAAGAAATGGAAAAGTGTTCCATGTTCCTGGATTGGAAGAACAAATATTGTGAAAATGTTTATGTTACCTAAAGCAATCTACACATTTAATGCAATCCCTATCAAAATCCCATCCATTATTTCAAAGAAATGGAACAAATAATCCTAAAATTTATATGGAACCAGAAAAGAACTCGAATAGCCAAAGGAATATTGAAAAAGAAAGCCAAAGCTGGTGACATCATAATTCCGGACTTCAAGCTCTATTACAAAGCTGTGATCATCAAGACAGTTATAGTACTGGCATAAAAACAGACATATAGATCAATGGAAAAGAATAGAGAGCCCAGAAATAGACCCTCAACTCTATGGTCAACTAATCTTCGACAAAGCAGGAAAGAATGTCCAATGAAAAAAGACAGCCTTTTCAACAAATGATGTTGGGAAAATTGGACAGCCACATGAAGAAGAATGAAATTGGACCATTTCCTTATACCACACACTAAAATAGACTCAAAATGGATGAAGCACCTCAATGTGAGAAAGGAATCCATCAAAATCCTTGAGGAGAACACAGGCAGCAACCTCCTCGACCTCAGCTGCAGCAACTTCTTCCTAGGAACATCGCCAAAGGCAAGGGAAGCAAGGGCAAAAATGAACTATTGGGACTTCATCAAGGTCAAAAGCTTTTGCACAGCAAAGGAAACAATTAATAAAACCAAAAGACAACTGACAGAATAGGAGAAGATATTTGCAAACGACATATCAGATAAAGTGCTAGTATCCTAAATCTATAAAGAACTTCTCAAACTCAACACCCAAAGAACAAACAATCCAATCAAGAAATGGGCAGAGGACATGAACAGACATTTCTACAAAGAAGACATCCAGATGGCCAACAGACACATGAAAAAGTGCTCCACACCACTCAGCATCAGGGAAATACAAATCAAAACCACAATGAGATACCACCTCACACCAGTCAGAATGGCTAAAATTAACAAGTCAGGAAATGACAGATGCTGACAAGGATGCAGAGAAAAGGGGACCCTCCTACACTGTTGGTGGGAATGCGAGCTGGTGCAACCACTCTGGAAAACAGCATGGAGGTTCCTCAAAAAGCTGAAAATAGAGCTACCTTATGACCCAGCAATCTATATACTACTGGGTATTTAGTGTAAATACCCAGTAGTATATAGATCACAAACGTAGTGATCTGAAGGGGCACGTGCACCCGAATGTTTATAGCAGCAATGTCCACAATAACCAAACTATGGAAAGAAACTAGATGTCCGATCCCAAAACCAGACAAGGATCCCACCAAAAAAGAGAGCTATAGTCCGATATCCTTGATGAACACAGATGCGAAAATACTCAACAAAATACTAGCCAATAGGATTCAACAGTACATTAAAAAGATTATTCACCACGACCAAGTGGGATTTATTCCAGGGCTGCAAGGTTGGTTCAACATCCGCAAATCAGTCAATGTGATACAACACATCAATAAAAGAAAGAACAAGAACCATATGATACTCTCAATAGATGCTGAAAAAGCATTTGACAAAGTACAGCATCCCTTCCTGATCAAAACTCTTCAAAGTGTAGGGATAGAGGGCACATACCTCAATATCATCAAAGCCATCTATGAAAAACCCACCGCAAATATCATTCTCAATGGAGAAAAACTGAAAGCTTTTCCGCTAAGGTCAGGAACACGGCAGGGATGTCCATTATCACCACTGCTATTCAACAGAGTACTAGAGGTCCTAGCCTCAGCAATCAGACAACAAAAGGAAATTAAAGGCATCCAAATCGGCAAAGAAGAAGTCAAATTATCACTCTTCGCAGATGATATGATACTATATGTGGAAAACCCAAAAGACTCCACTCCAAAACTGCTAGAACTTATACAGGAATTCAGTAAAGTGTCAGGATATAAAATCAATGCACAGAAATCAGTTGCATTTCTCTACACCAACAGCAAGACAGAAGAAAGAGAAATTAAGGAGTCAATCCCATTTACAATTGCATCCAAAACCATAAGATACCTAGGAATAAACCTAACCAAAGAGACACAGAATCTATACTCAGAAAACTATAAAGTACTCATGAAAGAAATTGAGGAAGACACAAAGAAATGGAAAAATGTTCCATGCTCCTGGATTGGAAGAATAAATATTGTGAAAATGTCTATGCTACCTAAAGCAATCTACACATTTAATGCAATTCCTATCAAAGTACCATCCATCTTTTTCAAAGAAATGGAACAAATAATTCTAAAATTTATATGGAACCAGAAAAGACCTCGAATAGCCAAAGGGATATTGAAAAAGAAAGCCAACGTTGGTGGCATCACAATTCCGGACTTCCAGCTCTATTACAAAGCTGTCATCATCAAGACAGCATGGTACTGGCACAAAAACAGACACATAGATCAATGGAACAGAATAGAGAGCCCAGAAATAGACCCTCAACTCTATGGTCAACTAATCTTCGACAAAGCAGGAAAGAATGTCCAATGGAAAAAAGACAGCCTCTTCAATAAATGGTGCTGGGAAAATTGGACAGCCACATGCAGAAAAATGAAATTGGACCATTTCCTTACACCACACACAAAAATAGACTCAAAATGGATGAAGGACCTCAATGTGCGAAAGGAATCCATCAAAATCCTTGAGGAGAACACAGGCAGCAACCTCTTCGACCTCAGCCGCAGCAACATCTTCCTAGGAACAACGCCAAAGGCAAGGGAAGCAAGGGCAAAAATGAACTATTGGGATTTCATCAAGATCAAAAGCTTTTGCACAGCAAAGGAAACAGTTAACAAAATCAAAAGACAACTGACAGAATGGGAGAAGATATTTGCAAACGACATATCAGATAAAGGACTAGTGTCCAGAATCTATAAAGAACTTAGCAAACTCAACACCCAAAGAACAAATAATCCAATCAAGAAATGGGCAGAGGACATGAACAGACATTTCTGCAAAGAAGACATCCAGATGGCCAACAGACACATGAAAAAGTGCTCCATATCACTCGGCATCAGGGAAATACAAATCAAAACCACAATGAGATATCACCTCACACCAGTCAGAATGGCTAAAATCAACAAGTCAGGAAATGACAGATGCTGGCGAGGATGCGGAGAAAGGGGAACCCTCCTACACTGTTGGTGGGAATGCAAGCTGGTGCAGCCACTCTGGAAAACAGCATGGAGGTTCCTCAAAATGTTGAAAATAGAACTGCCCTATGACCCAGCAATTGCACTATTGGGTATTTACCCTAAAGATACAAACGTAGTGATCCAAAGGCGCACGTGCACCCGAATGTTTATAGCAGCAATGTCCACAATAGCCAAACTATGGAAAGAACCTAGATGTCCATCAACAGATGAATGGATCAAGAAGATGTGGTATATATACACAATGGAATACTATGCAGCCATCCAAAGAAATGAAATCTTGCCATTTGCGACAACATGGATGAAACTAGAGCGTATCATGCTTAACTTAATAAGTCAAGCAGAGAAAGACAACTATCATATGATCTCCCTGATATGAGGAAGTGGTGATGCAACATGGGGGCTTAAGTGGGTAGGAGAAGAATAAATGAAACAAGATGGGATTGGGAGGGAGACAAACCATAAGTGACTCTCAATCTCACAAAACAAACTGAGGGTTGCTGGGGGGAGAGGGTTTGGGAGAAGGGGGTGGGATTATGGACATTGGGGAGGGTATGTGCTTTGGTGAGTGCTGTGAAGTGTGTAAACCTGGTGATTCACAGACCTGTACCCCTGGGGATAAAAATATATGTTTATAAAAAATAAAAAATTAAAAAAAAAAAAAGAAACTAGATGTCCATCAACAGATGAATGGTAAAGAAGATGTGTATATATATACAATGGAATGCTATGCAGCCATCAAAAGAAATGAAATCTTGCCGTTTGTGATGACGTGGATGGAAATAGAGGGTATTATGCTTAGCGAAATAAGTCAAGCAGAGAAAGACAACTATCATATGGTCTCCCTGATATAAGAAAGTGGAGATGCAATGTGGGGGATTTTGGGGGTAGGAAGGGAGGGAGACAAACCATAAGAGACCCTTAACCTCACAAAACAAACTGAGAGTTTGGGGGGTAGGGGTTAGGGAGAGGGTGGTTGGTATATGGACACTGGGGAGGGTATGTGCTATGGTAGTGCTGTGAAGTGTGTAAACCTGGTGATTCACAGACCTGTACCCCTGGGGCTAATAGTACATTATATGTTTATAAAAAATAAAAATAAATAAATAGGGGCGCCTGGGTGGCTCAGTGGGTTAAGCCGCTGCCTTCGGCTCAGGTCATGATCTCAGGGTCCTGGGATCGAGTCCCGCATCGGGCTCTCTGCTCTGCAGGGAGCCTGCTTCCTCCTCTCCCTCTCTCTGCCTGACTGTCTGCCTGCTTGTGATCTCTGTCTGTCAAATAAATAAATAAAATCTTAAAAAAAAAAAAAATCTGTGAAAGCTTTGTAAGAGGGACTTTCATGTAAAAAACCTGTGTTTTCAAAAAAAAAATAAAAAAATAAATAAATAAATAATAATAATAATAATAATAAAAAGATTATCCCCTGTCTGGGGAGGCCAGCCTGCAGGGGATCAGTATTTTTCTGGTTAACCCTTATTTGCAAGTACTGTTTTTGTATCATTCAAAGTATTTCTATTTCTTTATTTTCCTTTTTTGCTAGTATTGTTATATATATTACATCTACATATAAAACACTCCCATTGATACATTGTTATATGTAATACTTTACATAATTTTTTTTTTTGGGGGGATTGGGTTTTTTTTTTTAATTTTTTATTTTTTATAAACATATATTTTTATCCCCAGGGGTACAGGTCTGTGAATTTTATGTGTTTTAAAGAAGCTGAGAGAAGAAAACATAGCAAGAACATTTCTATAAAGTTTTGTTACATTAACCTTTTATTATTTCTGGTTCCCTTATTTTGTCCTGTGAATTTTAGCTACCGTATGGTATCATCTTGATACTCCAGATAAACGTACTCCCATCTGCCTTCTCTGCACTTGTTTATTATATTTATATATGTTACAGGTGCAATAATGCAATTATATACACATAATTGTATGCAAATAATTATATGCAAATATATAACTGCATAATTATATATATGTGATTGTATCATTATATTAATTGATATAAATATTTTATAAAAAATTTATATATTTATATTTATAAACACAAATTTAAATTAAATAAAAATTTACATAAGTATATAATTTATAAATATAAATGTTATTAAACATGTATGATTATAATATAGAGAACATACACAGATTATATGTTATTTAATATGCACATAATTTAAAGTAATTGCTTTTTAAATCAAATAAGAAAAAAAGGAGAGTAAATATGCAATTATAGTGTCTTTTACAATTCTCTACATAGTTACTTTATCTGATGTATTTTCTGTTTTCACATAGATTCAATTGAATGCTAATTTTCCTGGTGTCTTCTGTTTTCCATCTGAACAACTCTCTTTTGTGCTTCTTGGAAGATTGGTCTATTCTCAATGTATTTTCTCAATTTTTAATTTTTCTCAGAATGTCTTTATTTGGCTTTCGTTTTCTAAAATATTGTTTTGCTGGATATAACTCTCCATTGGCAGTTTTTAATTTCCTTCGGCACCTTTGATATGTCACCCCATGGTGTTCTGGTCTCCATCTTTCCTGAAAAAGTCACTTGTTGATCTTATTGGAGTTCCCTTGATGCGATGAATCCTTTTCCTTTTGCTGCTTTCAAGATATTCTCTTTATCTTTGACTTTCAACATTTTTACTATGATGTATCTGAGCATGGATCACTTCACATTTATCCTTCTTGGAATTTATTGAACTTTTTGGATATGTGGATTAATACTTACATCAGAGTTGGACACGTTTCACCATTATTTCTTTAAATATTTTTTCTGCTCTTTTCTCTCTCTCCTCTATCTTTATGTGGGTGTTGATATACTTAAGAGATATCCTGCATTTTTTCTGGTCTTTGTTAATATTTGTTATTTTTTATTTCCATTTATGAGACGGCATAATCTCTATAATTTATTTTCAAGTTTGCTGATATTTTCTTCATGAGGTCAAGTAATATAATGCTTATAATATCAATTTCCTATCTGAGGCTTTATTGTGGTAGGCATCCCAGTGAATCATTTTACTGACCCTCAGAAATAACATATAAATGGAACCAGGGTTACAGTAATGAATAAATAAATGTGTAGAAAATTACTGATGGCATCTGTTGCTTCAAATAATTTAGGGAGTAAATCAAGCACGTCTGGGAGAAATTGGTCAGCCTTTATCCCGATCATAAGGCTATTACACAGAAAATCAAATTATCAGAACCTGGTTATGATTCTGTGGAACTAAAATAGATTTTTAAAAATACATGTACATATTTATATTTTTTTAAACAGTAATATATTCTTAGGAGGAGAATCTAGTATATGAAACATTGCATATTTCATTTTACTAGTTTCCCAAGTATTAAGTTTCTTTCACCAATTTCTTTATGGAAGTATTAAATATCAGAGAAATATTTATATTTTAGTAAGTACTAATTGAGAAGTGGAGCTTCATGAAATGCTCTTATCTTCTAGAAATAAGACGCCTACTTCTGAACCAACACAAAGGATATCTGTCCCATTCCCTCCAGTGCTGCCTCCAACACCTGCCAGAAACCAATCCTTCTATTCTGTTTAGCTATTATTTACTTGTTTCAAACTGGATGATAGTGACTTCTTACAGAACTAGGGCAAGAGAATCTGAGATTTGACAGTGAGTAAAACATTAAATTCTTGTCTGATGTCTAAAGGACAGATATCTATTGGTATTCATTTTGATAAAATATTGGAGGAAAATTTAGCAACTAATTTTTGGGTGTCTAATTTATGGTAGATTGTGTGATCAATGTTTTACTTATATTTCTCCAAGTAATTCTCTCAATAACCTTGACAAATACATATTACCAGTTCCATTTTAAAAAATTAAAAGAAAAAAGATTCAAACAGATTTAGTAAAGAATCCTGACTTTATTTCTGACTCATCAGGTCCAAAACACCAATTTCCATTCTCTCCCTAACCCCAAACCCTGATCATAAGCAATTCTCCATACATTGGCTAGAACTGTCCATTTTAAAACATGTATCTGAACATGTGACTGTCTTGGAAGCTTTGTAGGGGCTCACCATTGCTCTCAGAACAAAACCCCAGCGTTTTGGACCCATGGATGAGTCTATGGTCTGGTAACTGCTTCCAATCTGATCTCACCTCCTTGTACTTAGCTCACTCATTACATTACAGACACACTGGTGTTCTGCACAGCTGTCAAACACGTCACACTTGCTCCCACCTCTTGCTTCTGCTTGCTTTTATCTTTGCCTAGAATGCATTTCCCAGATGGTCCCCTGGGTTGCTCTTTCTCATTATTCAGGGCTCAGTTCAAATATACCAGATCATGAGGGCAATGACTTCCTCTGTCTTAGTTAATTAATCATCCAGAGCTCATGGAATTTTTAAAAAATTTTTTATTGAATGGATGGACAGATGGATGGATGGATGGATGGACAGCAGATGAATAGTTAAATAACAGAATTTATAAGCAGAGGAGCTAGAAATCATACACCAGCTCGTCAGACTCCTTAAGCCTATTTTGTTTCTGCTACAGTATGTCTACCTATGTGGCTTTTTCAAAAGTCAGGTTTATTAACTCACACCTTCCCTATAGAAAAATTTAAACTGTACACTTTTTAAAGTATACAGTTCAGTGAGTTTTGACAGATGTATAAAGGCATAGACTTATAATCACAATAAAGATATGGAACTGTTCCATCACCCTAGAGCTCTCCCTCATGTCTCAGTGCTCTCAAGTTTACTCCCTCTATCCACCACCTGATTGCTGTTCTGACTCTTATCCTTTATGGTAGCTACACCCTTCTTGCCTTTGACTTGGCCCCTATTACCCCCTTTCACTTCTGGGTATTCTCAATGCATTCAGGTTTCCGGTTCAGTGACTACTGTTCTCACTCTAAGTCCTGGTCTATGGGAAAGGGCAATCATAGAACTCTTTAAGGATGCTGGGGTCCTCTCACCAATTTCTTTCTCACGGTTGTGGTGAAAAGTATGTCTTCTGGACCCTCTCAGAGTGAGTAGGTCTTAAATGACAAATCCACTCAAACCTTCTCCCTTCTTCTACATTGAACAAAAGCAGGGCAAGCATTTTGAGCTCCCTCCCTGTAGGCCACCCATTGGTCCAAATTTCAGCCAGCCAGCCAGCCAGCCAGCCAAACTGTTAAAGTACTTCTAACCCCATAAGCTGCAACATTAAATGCAGAATCTCTGCTTCGAGGACCCATATCAATATACTTGCCTGATCCAACTTTATGTCCTTCTACCATTATCCCATATTACTTCCCACATCCACACATGTTCCTCAGATTTATGTCTCTATAAATTAGAAAATGCAACTCATACCAATAATTATCTTTATTTTTTAAAACCACTTGTAGGTATTGTAGCTATAGTCAATGAAGGCAATTTATTAGGGAAGTATCATTTGTTCAGGGATTTTTTTTTCCAATCTTAATTTCTAAGCATATTTAGTGGGGCTGTCCTAGAATTTTAATCAACATAAAATTGAGTTGAAGTGGTTTAGGGTTTTGAATCATAACATCTGAGTCCTAGGTTAGAGAAGACTTGGGAATTACAAAAACTCTGAGGTATTGAGATTATGAAAGCAGATGGAAATCATAACTGGCTCTAGAAATAAAGCCTAACAAAGTTGAACATGTAAGAGGAAATGAGCAATTCAGGGACTGAGATGTGGAAAGAATTCTTAACACTTCAGGCCTCAAGAGATTTATTATTCCTATTTGATCTAAAAGTTATGTGTTAGTGTTTGTTGCAGGTTATAATAATAATGACGTGTTTGGTGATTATAGCATACTTATAAGTGAAATGAATTACAGCAATGTCATCAGACAGAAGGAAAGGAATGAGAACATTTTGTTATAAAGTATCTGGGCTATATGCAAAATGACAAAATATTATTTGAAGATGGAATTAGACTAGTATAAAATATATATCTAGGGGTACCTGTCTGACTCAGTAGAGTGTGTGACTCTTAATCTTGGCATTGTGAGTTCAAGTCCCACATCAGGTGTAAAGATTACTTAAAAATAAAATACTCTGAGAAACAGACTGAGGGTTTTGGAGGAGAGGAGGTGAGGGAGTGGTTGAGCCTGGTGGTGGGTATCAAGGAGGGCATGTGTTACATGGAGCACTGGGTGTGATGCATAAACAATGACTCTTGGAACACTGAAAAAATAAAATAAAGTTTAAATAAATAAATAAAATATTTTTTAAAAATAACAAAAATAAAATACATATTTAAAATTCTAGGGTTACCATTAATTTTATTTATTTATTTTTTTAATTTTTTTTATTTATTTAAGTGGGTAGGAGAAGAATCAATGAAACAAGATGGGATTGGGAGGGAGACAAACCATAAGTGACTCTTAATCTCACAATACCATTAATTTTTTTTAATGTACTAGCTATGTTAAAAGAAGAGATAAAATGGATCCTATAAAATGCTCAGTCAAAACCAGAGAAGGCAGACAATTAAGGGAAGGAGAAATAAAGGACAAATGTAATAGGCAGAAAATAGTTATAAACATATTAGGAAAAATCCAATGGTGTCAACAATCATTTAAAATGTGAATGGTCTGCTAAAGATACAAACATAGTGATCCAAAGGGGCACATGCACCCAAATGTTCATAGCAGCAATGTCCACAATAGCCAAACTATGGAGAGAACCTAGATGTCCATCAGCAGATGAATGGATAAAGAAGATGTGGTATATATACACAATGGAATACTATGCAACCATCAAAAGAAATGAAATCTTGCCATTTGTGATGACATGGATGGAACTAGAGGGTATTATGCTTAGCGAACTAAGTCAATCAGAGAAAGACAATTATCATATGATCTCCCTGATATGAGGAAGTTGAGAGGCAACATGGGGGCTTTGGGGGGGCAGGAATGGAATAAATGAAACAAGATGGGATTGGGAGGAAGACAAACCATAAGAGACACTTAATCTCACAAAACAAACTGAGGATTGCTGGGGGGAAGGGGGTAGGGAGAGGGTGGTGGGACTATGGACATTGGGGAGGGTATGTGCTATGGGGAGTGTTGTGAAGTGTGTAAACCTGGTGGTTCACAGAACTGTACCCCTGTGGCTAATAGTACATTATATGTTAATAATTAAAAAAAAAAGACCAAAAAAATGTGAAGGGTCTGCATTCACCAACTCAGAGAGAAGTTTCCAGAGTCGATCAAAAAGAAGCTCCAAGTGCTTGCTTCAGCAGCACATATACAAAAAGAAGCTCCAACTATGTGTTGTCTTCAAGAAACCCACATAATTATAAAGACACTGATATGTTAAAAGCAAGGGGATAGAGGAGAACATACCATGCTAAAGATATACTATGTGAACACCCACAAAAGAAAGCCCGAGTAACAGTATTAATTTCAGACAGAGTAAACTTCAGAATAAGGAAACTGCCAGGGTTAAAGAGAGGCACTGCATAATGATAAAGGAGCTGGGTCTCCAAGAAGCCATGGCAATCCTAAGTGTGCATGCACCTAATAACACAGCCTCAAAATATGTAAGGCAAAAAATGACAGAACTATGAGAAATATACAAATTCATTATTAGAGCTCTGGTCCTCAACATCCCTCTTTCAGGAACTGACCGATCAAGCAAGCAAAAAAAAAAAAAATTTAGTAAAGATAGAGTTGACCTTAACATTACTATCAATCACCTTCATCTAATTGACATTTATAAAATACTCCATATAAATATAATGAATACACATTTTTGTTAAGCTTACATGGATAATGCACCAAAGTCAATCACCTTCTACACTGTAAAACACATTAATTTTTTTTAAAGCAGAAATCATATCAGGTATGTTCTCCCATGATGATGGAATTAAACTAGAAATTGATAACAGAAGTCATCATTTATAATCAGGGAACTGCGAATTAAAACAACATTAAATTGTGAATTAAAACAGCAACATTAAAACTGGCTAAAATTTAAAAAAAGACTATCAAATGCTGTAAAAGAATACAAAGCAAGGAAAAATATTATTCATTGTTACTGGAAATGCAAAATGATGCAGACCCTTTGGAGGAGAGTTTGGCAGTTTCTTACAAAGCTAACGGTCATCTCATTCACTGTACAATCCAGCAACTCCATTCTTTGGGATTTACCCAACTGATCTGAAAAGTTACCTCACACAAATACCTACATGCAAACATGTGACAGCAGTATTCACAAGTGCCTAAAACTGGAAACAACTAAAATGTGTTCCATAGGTGAATGGATAAACAAACTATGGTGCATCTTTACAATGGAATATTATTTAGTAATAAAAAAAGTTATTAAGCCATAAGAGAGCCAAATGGAGGTATCTTAAATACATTCAGATAAGTGAAAGTAGTCAGTGTAAAAAGGCTAAGTGCTTGGTGATTAAAATTATATGACAATCTGCAAAGACAGGGTCAGAGTGACAGTTAAAAGATCAGTCATTTCCAGGGGTTCAGAAGGGGAGAGGGGGAGCAGATGGAGATGTGGAGTGGGGTGTTCGACAGGGGAAGCACAAGAGATGTTTTAGGAGGGCGAAACCACACTATGCTTGCCAAAAGCATAGTAATTCTATAGCACAAGGAATGAGGCTTCACGTATGTAACTTAAAAATTAGTCATCTAGGAGAACAGAGGATCCCAGGATGGAACATGGAAAGTGATAAAAGATTCTAACATTATTAGAAGTGTGTGAAACAACGTCCCTGAAGGTGAAAAGAGAAAAAGTGTTATCCTAAAGAAGTTTGTAAATGGTTAAGACTAAGGGTAAAATAAACTGTACACAATATTTTCCAAAGGGGGAGATATTAACATTTCTGATATTACTATACATGTATTCAGGATTGGAACAACTAAATAAATGAGTGGTGGATGGCGGGAACCAGGTTTCTCACTGTTCAAATGGGAGTTTACAGATAAGCAAGGGACGCATGCTAGAATGAATCCCATCATAATGGAAACTGACATGTGTTGGAGCCAAAGATGTCAATATGAGCTCATGTCTAACTTAATATAGATAAAGGTATATATATCTGCCCAAGTTATGATATACCCACTGTCCAGATCTTGGTCTCTAATACCATTTTACCAAAAAGGGAACCAAGGTTTTACGTAGAAATGGCAGATTTTAGTACTGGGGCAGGAAATATACAAATGAGCCTAGAACATCTTACAGCACCAGAGAGTTAAAAAATTCCCAAGAAGAAAACAAGAAAAAAAACAAAAACAAAAACAAAAACAAAAACCCAACACAATGTCAGAAGTCCGTCAAAAAGACATGTAAGCCAAATGAAAGAGCTTTCCATGGCAGAAGCTTGAATGACTTGAAGAATAAAATAAATAAAGAAGTCCTGGATTACAACCCAAAGTATAAAATTAATGCCCATGACTTCATAATGATATAAGTAAATGATTGCATACATAAATAAATGAGTATGAATACACAAATATCCTATGTAGAATTCCAAATACTTTGTGTAGATATTCCAGCCTCAAGAAAAGCTTAACTTTCCACTCCTTAAGTACAGGTTTCACATACTTACTTTTCCCCAAAGAATACCATAGAGATTGGGGGTAAAAGAACACTCTACAGTATAGAGACGTGACAAGTATTCCCTCAACCAGGTCACTTACACCAGCATCAGCAATAATACATAAAATCGATAGTCAACACCCTCGATATGACATGCCAAAAATGGTATATCCCCTGTGTGGTCTTCCTCTGCAAGATCCATAAACCCTTTATAATCATGAGAAAACCATCAGACAAATCCCAAGAAGAGGCGTTCTACAAACTGCCTTATCATGGCCTCTCACTCTTGTCAGGGTCATCAAAGAAAAGGAAGTTCCAAGAAATTGTTTCATCCCGGAAGGTTCTAGAGAGATGTGATGACGACTACACTAGCAATAGTGTAGTTGTCTATACCAGCTGTCGACTACACTAGCTGGCAAAAATATGAGCTGATCTCATGTTTTTGCCAGCTCTTCTGAAAATGGTGTCTCTGTTCATTGCTCATAAGAATAGGGAAGAACAAAGTAATCTGTAGGTGGGGAAACAAATATTGAGTAAACTTGTATCATATTCAAAAAATCTCAGGTGAATTTCTTACCTTCTCTGAACTCAATCTTACCATCAGCAAAAGAGAGGGGACAATCTATATCTCAGAAAGTTGTCCTGGGCTTTGGGTGAAATTTGCACATGGAGTAGTCAGCATCCTGAATGCCCTTCTCTTTCTCTATTTATACTTTGCTTATAGCAATATACTGTGATGGAGTGAGGCTAGAGGAATAAGAGATTCTCCTAAGTCATGTGTATTTGCCTTGCAGATAGTCTGAAATAGAGGCTCGTGGATACAGGGCCTATCATGCCATTTAGACATTCACAGGTTTCCATTCTAACCCTGTCCTCCTGTGATGGTCCGTGATCTAAGAATGTGGTGGAAGTTTTTGGCTTCCTTGTTTTTTTGTTTGTTTGTTTTATCTTTTAAAATAAGACTTATTTTTTTAGAATGGTTTTAAATTTATAGGAAAACCGAAAAGAGAGTACAGAGTTCCCCTATGTGCCCTACACCCAGTCTCCTCTGTTTCTAACATCTTATATTTAGTATGATGCATGCGTCACGATTAATGAACACATATTGATAATTAGTATTTGACTGAAGTCCGTATTTGATTTGTATTTCCTTAGTTTTTGCCTAATGTCTCTTTTCATTTTATATTCATAATGAAATTATGGGAAATAACACTTTATCCTCTTAAATGATCCACCAACAGTTAAAAAATTAATATTTAACTGTGAACCCTATCATCTTCGTGGGCTTCGTGGAAATGAATGAAAAAATAGAAAATACCTTGCTAGAGTTTAACACAGGGTTTAACTCTTGCACATTTTTTTTTAGAGATTTTATTTGTTTATTTATTTGAGAGAGCAAGCAAGCTAGCCATGGGGGGAGAGGATACAGAGGAAGAGAGAGAGAGATAATCTCAAGTAGACTTCATGCCGAGCATGGAGCCTGATGCAGGGCTTGATCTCACGACCCTGAGATCATGACTGGAGCCGAAACCAAGAGTTGGACACTCAACCAACTGAGCCACCCAGAAAGCCCTTCCTGTACATTTGTCTTTAATTTTCACCCTCTACCTCCACTTGTGTTACTCTTGTATTAATCAGGAATTTCCAATTCCTTGGCTAAATGTGTTTGATTACATTTGGATTTTTACACTGGGTTTTGCATTGACTTGGTGAACTTGCTGGGGAAACCTGGGCAGTGTCTAGGAGGCTGGAGTTAAGATTTTCTTCTGACTCTGTTGCTTTGCTGGCCATGGGACCTTGCAGGAGTCAGGACATCTCTCCCAGCATGGGTTTTTCTCATTTGAAGGGATAAGAAGGACCAAATGATCTCCAAGCATCTTTGTCCTTATAGCTCTACAATGGTCAGAATGTGGACTCATTTCTGCAATCCAGTTGAGTTTTCAAGCCAGTAAGTTTGTGAATTAAGCTGCAGTTTGAAATTTGGGTTCCTCAATCCAAGGAAGGGAGTCTCCTGTAGTGTGGGTAGGGCGAGAGACTCAGAATTTTCTCTAGAAAGAGACGATGTTTTCCTATCTGACATAGAAAGCCTGGTGGTATGTCTTGCCCACCAAGAAGCAGGAAATAGGATTGATGATAATGTGTTAGTTGGAGCAACTTCCCAGGAGAGATGAGAGAGAAGTAAAAGGCGGAAGGGATGACTAACCTTTGCCTTGCCCTAGCGAAAAAGCTGGTGAAATTTAGAAATACAGTCATGTCTTTATTCATCCAGGCTCTCTACCTGAACCAACAGCTATGCATGAAACTTTCCACATTTAAACTTTCAGTTTCAGTAAAGTTAATAGTGGCTTCTAACACTGCACTGGGAGATGGCAACATAGCATTCCTTTGGATCTGATGTGTAGGGGTGCTGTGTGAGGGCTGAACGCGTCCGAAAGGGGGAAGAACATTCAACTGTGTTTCTACCACGTGCCCAACATGTTACCTGCATGAATGACCCAGGCTAGATGCTTTATACATGTTACTTCTAATCCTTCTAAGAATCCTACAGATCAGGTGGTTTATAGAGGAGGAAACTGAGGCTCAATGCAGGGTCATTAACCTATTTCATTTGGCTGTAAGATGCCAGTTTGAGTTTTTGACCCAAATCTATCTCACCCCCCTTCCGCAATTGTACTCACATCAATTGAACCCAGACTTGCGTCCAACCAACCACTACCCCACAAACCCTTCTTGAATCCTCTGGAGACTATAAATTATTCCCTTTTCGGTAAGTGTTTGATTGTGTGGATCACACAGTATTTGATTTCTGTGTTCATATAATTTTCTTTTCTACAAGTCTGTGGCTGTCTGGACGACAGGGACAGTGTTTTATTAGCCTCTCTGAATCCTCAGTACCTGGCAAATGGTTGGTGCCCAGAAAATATGTGTTTAGGCCAAGTCACACAATTAATTAGCTACAGAGCCAGAGCTCAATCCAGACCTCTTGACTTCTGGTCCAGAACTATTTCACCACCACATTATTACTTTTAGATTTTTTTAAATCACATCCAATTTCCAAATTATTCTCCCCATAAAACCTCCTAGTTTCCTCACCCCAAACCCTGCGCATTATTTCCTTGGGAAGAGAGAAGGTTTTTTGTTTTTGTTTTTTAACCACAATTGCAAAGGCCTGTATTTATTGAAGACTTACTATGTGTTGGACGTGGGCTCAGTATGTGCTAAGCTCTTCCATGTGAATTCTCTCATGGGACGGTGCAATTTCTCAGTTGGTGCCGTTAGTCACCCTATTTTACTGATGAGGAAGCTGAGAAAGAAAGATAGCAACTAGACCAAAATCCCAGAGCTGGGAAGGGGGTCCGCCACGTGCAGGCATATTCAGGAAGACAGAGCTCCCTCCCTCAGGGTGGGAACAGGGAGGAGGTAAGGTCTGCACACTAAACATCTGTTTTTTTAGGGAAATAGCTATAGACTCTTGATCCTTGAGGAACATGGGGAGCCCTGGGTTCTAGAGTGATTTCACTGAAATCAGCTGCTCTTTGGAAACCCTTCAAAGTTTTACCCCAGCTTTTGAAACAGGTTGCCTAGCACTCCCCATGTTGAATCTGGCCTACTTTGGTTTCTCACAAGGTCATGTGGAGGATAATATTCAGAGCATTCCAGGGAGCTTGTGCTCAAATGGCAAAATCCTGAAAAAGCATTGATAAAGTCTTAGCTGCGTGACGCTGAAGATAGTGTGTGGTGGGATAATTGTACACAGTGAAGCTCTCCAGGCTGATATCATTTCATATGCCCTTTTTATTTCCTGGAGCTTCTGAATCCTTCCTGGAGATTAAAATGTAATGATACAGTGAATTGAAATGGAATAGCATCAAAAATCGTACTTTGAGGAATTTTAGGATACATACGCCATTATGCACGAACACGGAAGGGGATTTGAAGTCAGCAAACAACTCCAGATGCATACGTATGTTTATATTTGTACAGATTATTAAATAAGAGAATCAGAGGCAGCAAACCCCTAGACAGAGGGAGTGGAGGAAAGTCCAGTGGTGAGACCTTGGGCCCAACTATGGGGGTGACGGGGAGGGAGAAGAGGGTCGGCAAGGAAGGGGTGGGTGAGTGCAGGATTATCAAAGCAGTTAAAGGTGTCCGGTGCCGCTGAAGGGTACACGTTCATCACTGGCGACTTTCAGTAGCTCATTCATCCTACAAATGTTGAGCATCCTTCTTAGCACCAGAGCAGACATATCAACACAGGCAAAGCCCCTGCAAGCTCCAAGGCTAACGCTGTCCTCAAATTCAGTCATTTTGTCGTGCCTACAATCTTAGGGGTTTTGTTCAATCTAAAACAACAGTAACAAATGTGAAGTTGTAAAATGATGAAAAGACACACACAGACACAGAATTTAGAGGATTTATTTGCGATACAGGAGATCAAAAATCATGATGTCTAACAAAACAGAGCAGTAACACAACCAGGGCAATGCCTCTTCAGGTCAGTTTAAAGTTCATATGGAAACATAGACACAGAAGGTTGTTGCCTGTGAGGACTTTTCTGGGAAGGCTGGAAAGCGTAAGGCAGTGGTAGGGCAGAGCAAGGAGGGATACCCAGACCCCAAGCAGGGAGAAGATCCTGGAGGGGAAGGCAGACCAGCTTAGCTCTCCCTCCTACAGCACTTACAGGGAACCCCACCAGTGGTGAGACCCAGCCTTCTTTAAAGGCCATGAATGCCATCTCTATGGGGGATGGACCCAGGCTCTGGCCAACTTCTTTAACACCAGATGGCCTTCCCATGTTCCTTGTTTATTAATTTTCTGTCTCTACCTCTACTCTCACAAAGCAAGTTGTATGAGGCAAATAAGGCAAAGAGCTGATCTCTCTGGTTCAAGGTTATACTCCCAGCTATCAGAACAGTGGCTGACTGGGAAGGAAGGGAGTTGGGGGGTGGGGGAGGTGGGAGGTTGCTTATAGTAAACATCATAATGAATACCTGTGCACATGTGTATGTGGAAAGGTATACATGCATACACATACATGCTCACACATTTATGCACCCAATGTATACATTTACATAGGATGCTGTATGTTTTGATAAATCATGCATTTGGAAACACTTGAGTTTTAAAGAAATATTTTAGCGTTTTCATGATGGCCTTACCTATTGTATTGTGAAGGGAGTTTGTAGCAACCATACATTTTCACGTGAGAGCCAGTGTTAGAAGAATATACAGACAGATAGGATGCCTATAATACAATAAAGGAAGGCCCTGTAAGCGGAAAGAAGTTGAATAAGTCATGGTGTCTGTTGGTCTGTTGCTGCAGCAGCTTTTCCTCCCAGGAATAGCCACATTTCTCCTGGGGGAGTTGCTCTTCTCCTGTGCTCACGCTGGGATTTGGGGGTGGCTGTTGTCAAACACCAGTCTATTGGGCAGAGACAGGTCAGAGATCTGGCCCAGGGCTACTCAGTCTTGGTCAGGGGAGCATGTGAGCCAGCCTGACTGGTGACCATTGGCCCCTAATCCCTTGCTCCCTGTGTCTGGATTGTCAACCCCGAGCTTCTGGTGCCCTGTTCTCTAGCCACTGGGGGAAGAACGTGCCTGAAAATAAGGCTGACCCAGGGAAAATGGAATCGAAGTCCGGTGGGTTACAACCATTCAGTGTCATGGAGAATGCACCCGGCAGCAGCATGCCTGAAGCCACACTCTGGAACTTTCCAGCAGGTGTTTAAGTTGTTTTGGATGAATTTCAGTCACTTGCAAGCTTAATGCTAAAGAGCATTAAGTACAATCATGTTCCACTTACCTGAAAAAGAGGAGAAGAATGTTTTCCATGCACAGTAATTGCAATGGCTGTGCATTCTTGTCCTGAATCGAGTCTTTCTGTTCTAAAGCTTCCAGAAGTACCTTGTCTGGTCATGTGTTCTGATTTTGATTTCATAAGATGTGGGTACATGACTTGCATCTCTACCCAAACCTATTCCACTGCATTTTCTCCGGAACAGGAATATATGTGGGGATGAATGTGGTGAGAAACATTTTCACAGGGGCTTTGCTCAGAGCATTCTAAACCTCGCCCTACTTGGACCGTGACCCTGCATGGCTCTTTACCACATTGCTCCAAATATTTTTTCCATATATGTGGGTGACAGTATTAGACGAATTTGATTAAAAAGGATATTCTGCCTTAGCTCAGGCTGCTATGACGAAATACCATAGACTGGATGGCTGGAACAATAGAGACTCATTTCTCACAATTCCAGAGACTGGAAGTCCAAGATGAAGAAGGCACTAGCCTATTTGGCTCCTGGTGAGACCCTACTTCCTGGATTGTAGGTGGCCAGGATCTAGCTGGGTCCTCCCTTGGCCTTTCTTCACTGTGTGCACATGGAAAGACCTCTCTATCTTACTAGCCAATAATCTCACCTACGTCAGCTAATGTAACCCTATTTGCCTCCCCCAAGTCCCAGCTTCCAACATGATTTTTGGAGGTTAGGGTTTCCAAACACGATTTTTTGGGGGGGGTACATACAATTATTCAGTGCATAACAATGACCTATGATTAAAAAAAAAAAAAAAGAAAAAACTTATTTGCAAAAGGGACCACATGACAATTTGCATTTCCACAAGAGATGACAAGTCCTGGGACTCGTTTCAAGCATAATGTGACAAAATCTCTGATTTCATCATTTCACAAGCCAGTTGATTTCATAAGTGAGTTGCTGATAAGTAGCCATTTACACAACCCACATTTCTGGGGGTAATTGTGAGTGGATCTCTATTACCAGAGTATTCTCACTTAGATGCAGTGCTGTATTATTTAACTCACCAAGTATCAAGTCAATATTCTATTATGCTGTCTACTTTGAAAAATGTAAGCTTATAGCCTGATTATTGAGAAATATTTCTGAGCGCAGATAAAAAGGTTAGGTGAAAAAATGGGCTTCTGCAACCTCTCCTCTCTGGGCTTGCAGCCCTTCTAGGAAGATGAATGTCTCCAAGCTTATCCCATTGGGGGAATGTTACTTTCAATGTGTCCCATCAGTGCTGCTCAACCTTCAGTATGTCTCCAGGAGGGGAGGGCACCAGCTCGGAGTAAAAGCACCTGTCTTTATCATAACTGCTGGGAATTGGTATTGATTGAATAGCGTATCTGGAAGGGGGGAAAAACATGGATGACACATTGGTTTGTCATGCCTGGTTTATTTGCAAAGTGAGAAAAATGCTGACCCGGGAGAGCAATGACCCTTGGAACAAAGCGCATGTGCGGTCCGTACACAGCTCGCATGCGTCGTACCGGCGACTTGGAGCCACTGGTGAGGACCACATCCCTTGCTGGGACGACCCCGCTGTGCAGATGAGGTGAAATGTAATTGAGGTTGTTGATGAGCATCACTTGCTAACTCAGCTCTTGGCAACACCGGAATGATGACCTCTTTCCCCCAAAGTCTGTCTTGTCTTCGTATTTCTTCTTTTTTGTTTTGGTAACTCCCGAAGCTGCAAGTAGTAGTTCCGAGATGACAAGGTTCTCCGTCAGCAACGTCTGATGTGATTCCTCTTCCCTAGAGAGGTTCTGCGGTAGGAAACAGGTGGCTAAACCAACCTTCTTTCCATGAAGGAAAAGAGGTTGGGCTGGACCAGGGACACAGAGAGGTGCAGGTGTTAGCAGTAGATTGAACATACTATAATCTTCATTCTCCCAAGTAAAAACACTCTATAAGCAACACAGGTTTACTTTAAAAACTATTTCCAGGGGCGCTTGGGTGGCTCAGTCCATTGACCATACGAATGGTGATTTCAACTCAGGTCATGATCTCCGGGGTGTGAGATGGAGTCCAGGGTCAGGTTCCCTCCGCCCCTCCTGCTCATGCTGACTCTCTCTCAGATCAATAATATTAAAAACAATGAAACTATGTCTGCAGCAAATCCCCTGGAATGCCATCAGGAACAGTTATTTTGGGAGTCCTTTGTCCACATGAGATGAAATGCATAGCTCTGAGAAGTAGCCTACGGGATTAGAAAGAATGAGGGGGGTGCAGAGTTGAACATGCCGGAAGCCTGATTCCGCCCTTCTTGTGTGACATTTGACAAGTTCCATGACATTGTTCAGTCTCAGCTTTTTAGCTGTGAAAGGGTACAGTAATCCTTATCTCAAACAGCTTTTGCAAGGACGAAATCACGTGATGGATGGAAATTGCCAAGCACAGAGTTACTGCCCTAGAAACACCGGTCATCATTGGCGGTTTTCAAAGCAGAGGGATTGATCGCCCCTGAGTTGCGTGCTGGGATCTCATTATTTACCTTAACTCCAGAGAGCAAATTAAAGTAAGTTGATAAAGAAGAAATGGAAGCTTCGGTGCCCGCTTTGTGATTTAAAAATTGAGAGGAGCACATGCTTCTCATTTCCCTTAACGGAAAGCAAACAATGTCACAGTGGCACGCACTGAGCAGGTGGCTTAAATAGGTCAAAACCCAAGGGCTCTGACCAAGATGTCAGTGGGGGTCTAATGCAGCATTATCAAAATAATACATTTTCCTCCATTGTCAGTTATTTCAAAGATACTATTCCATGACAGCGAGGCAGACTGGGCAATAGCTCGGTAGGGAAAAGACCCTACCAGCTCACTATGACTCCACAAATGTTTAACTGCATTTTTTTTTAAAACTCAATGATTTCTCTCTTACGAAGATGACTGAATACCTATATAAGATGCCTTCATCTTTGATCTGACTCCTCCCTCCCACCTCCCCATGCTCCATGCTTTGATAATGTTACATTTGTTACACTGTGACGATGTGGCCCAAGGCAAGCTCATTTTAAGAAAGTAAATAAGAACAATTGATCTAATGAGAAAAAATGGGATGCACTCAGAATAAAGACCAATTTTCAGACACGGTGGAGAAACCATTATAACAAAGAAACACCCCCAGAATATTTTCCTCTAATCTAAGCAGAGAAAATTGCACTATCGGGAAGGGCTCTTGGATGTATATGTTTTCTGCCTCAGTCCCAGATAGCTTTGATTTTCTGCCTACATGCTGTATAAATATTGATGGCATTTATAAAGTTCCGTGCAGTAGGGAATTATATTTAATATATTTTCCATTACATTTGTTGTTATTTTGCTACCATGGTGAAACCATTTGCTTGAAGTTAAGTATCATAAAATATTTGAGCCTATGTTGCAGCTGAGCAATCGAGATAGATATAATAGAATTAAAGAAGGATCCAGAATAAACCCACGGGGGTATCGGTTTAGAAAACACCACCTTCTTCAGCAGACAGAGGGACTCGATGTAAAGCTTTGAGTTTTCATTTAGTTGTCTCTTGCCTCCTCAATCTCTGTTTCCACCAAGTGTGGAAGTCACTAATCATGGCCTCCTGAAACATCAACAGCCACAACCAGACATTAAATCAGCGACTGATGGCATCCTGGATAAATGTTATGAAACACCAGGAAGCCGTGATTTTCCCTTTTGTTACTCAACGGTAGTAAATTATTGGAGTGTTTACAAAACTAGAGTAACAAGCCCCTTTAGCATCATATGGACACCATTCAGTTCACTGCTGGAGAAGAAAAGATCAATTAACGACATTTTATTCCACACCTACTATGCGTCAGGCATGACGCAGAGCCCTTTGATACCACTGTCTCCTCACCATCCTCACCATCATTTTGGGAACCGAGTATTCTTTCGCCCTTTGTACAGAGAAAAAAAACAGAGGCATAACTGACTCTCCCAAAGTCTCACCTCTTTGATTTGACTCCAGGTTCATCGGATCCCAGACTTCACAGCCTTTGCCGAAATCATTACTGAACCATGGGTAAAAATGGATGTAGGCTACACATTCTGGTTATCACAGACTTGCACACCTGGCAGGGGGTGTGTAATCTGCAATCTGCAACCTCTCATTTAGAAGCAGTCCCCCAATGACACAGCCTCTAGGATGTATATGCACAGACTTTAATGTAAAATCTAATCGTCCCCTGTCATGAGGTAGCAGGTCCCTTCAGTGTCACCACAGGAATGCAGTCCCAGTGAGGGTCCTGTCAGCTGCGTCTTTGAGGGAACAGGAAATAGACACGGGGGAACTAGAGATGGACCCTCCACTTGGCCAAGTGTACGTGGATCTGAAAATCTTTGATTTAAGAGCGGAGCTGATACTAATAGGAGGCTCTGAAACACAAGGTCATTGTCTGGGGGGAAATTATGCACGTACTTACAGAGTTAAAAGTGGCTGAGGTTGAAATTCCACCCTCTTTCATAATTCCTGTATTTCTTTTTAAGACAGACAAGACGGGGAGGGCTTGGTCTCCTATCAGTGTTCAGCATGGGGATTCGTTTGCAAAGTCAGTATGACTTCCCATTCACCTTGCTCCCCTTGCAAAGGTCCCAGACTCTTGTTCGGCTTAAGATTTTCAGCATGATAAAAATTCATCCCACTGGATGGGCAGGTAAAGCAACCCCTTTTCACAACAGATTCCTTTCTTTGGGGCATTCTGGCCTGGCCATTCAGGTGCAGGAAGTATGCAGAGGCGGGCGGGTAGGATTTCAAGTTTCAGCCACGGCTTGGCTGTAATCCCTGCAGGTAGATATTTAATTAAGCCGAGAAAATCAGTGTACCATTCATGAGACAGCATGTTCTAGCATAAACCATTTAGTATATGGGCCGTAATGTACCAAAAGCCTAAAATGAGTTTGAAGATGAAGTACAGTGGTGTAAATGGAAGGTTGGCCCAGCACTGAGTCAGCAAGTCCTTCTGATTATAAGAAGTCTGGTTTTCAAAATTCCCTCAAAAAGAACAAGTGGCCTCCGTTCCAGGCATCAAATACTATATCTGAACTACAGTCCCTCACTGAACTACCATTGAAATGTCATGCACCATGCCCAATTGCTAGTCAGAGCAGGTGTGTGTCCTGAGGACCTGGCCACCTCTGGAGAGGCCTTGCAAGGGCTTGGCTGATGGGATCTGAGTGGACTTGCACTGTGCACACGTGTTGAATAATGATTGGAACCTGACTCACGCAGGAAGGAAAGGGTGCATTTGAAGAATTGTCTTTCTCAAGTTCTGGAATGTGATATGTTTTGATGGCTTTATTTAGCATCTTTCATGTGTAGTGCACATCAGAGGTGCAAATGTCCTGTGGCCCAGGGGGCTGGCCTTCATGGTGTCTACAGGCTAGTGGAGAGAGAAGCCTGAGTCCCGTAGTGGATGTTTCACAGGGAAAGGCAGCTGAGGAGGATGTGTGAGTGCTCTAACCTGAAGAGCCAATGACTTCAGTCCGGGGAGTTCTAGAAAGATTGGTGAATGGGGTGGGATTCAAATCTTGCTTTGTGAGATGAGTGGGATTTCATTAGGAAAAGAGAAGGAAAGGAAGAAATGAAGGCACCAGAAAGGTACAGACATGATGGGTGAAGGGAGAGGCAGAATGTGCTGGAATAGTGAGTGGCTTTTGGAGAGTGATAAGAGACAGGATTTTCCAGGGCCAATTTGTGAATGGCCTCCAGTGGAAGGATATGGAATGTAAGCTTTATCCTGTCTCTAATGGGTAGCCACTGGGTTTTCCTAGCAGGGGATTAGAAGGTTGAGCTTGTGCAGGACAGACTTAGGGTACGGAATGCAGTCTTCATCCCACAAGCATCGCTGACCACTTAGAGATTGCCAGATACTTGGAAGGCATAGAGATCGTTCACAGAATAGTAAGAGAGATGCATATGAACAGGGTTTCACCATCATTAGCAGGGGCTGTAGAATGAACCAGAAGGAGGAGCTATGAAGGGACCATGGTAGTCCGGGTAGGATGGAGTTCTGACTTGAACAAAATGGGGGAAACAGGAATAGGAAAGGAGGGGCACTCACAGGTGTGACTCAAAGTCAGGACTCCTATTTCAGCCAATCAGGAGCCAGGGGCCAAGGCTGAAGAGTGGTCAGGAGGTCAGTTGGGTAGAACTGAACAGAGGTGGTTGCTTGAGGTTGCCTGAGAACATCCGTGTGAAGGACAGAGTCAGGCTGGGGTACGCCCCAAGTCAGAGGCAGGAGGAACAGGGAAGGAGACCAGGGTGACTGAGGGAATGGACAACCAGGGGAGGGAGCTTAGGGGAGAGGAGTGTGCACACTGACTCCCATTCCTCCTCTGCCCTGGGGTGCTCCCCCCTGCTGGACCCCTTCCAACCTGGGGCTGGGCTGGGTCTGCCGGGGAGAGAAGTGCCTCTCACTAGCTTGCTGCCCCATTAAAGAGAACACGGGTAGAGTACAGAGAAGGTCACCGCTGTCTGCCCGGAGCAGCCCTGCGTTTGCGTTGTCTTCAGCGTGCCTAACGTTTGCTTTTCTATCCTGTTCCTTTCAGTACTCAGTTCAACACCACTTCCTTGGAGACGCTCTTTCTTTGCCTGCTCACCTGCTATGCCCTCTGATCTGGACATCTCCCCTACTGCCCCCCCACACTGGCCATCCCCCCTCTTTCTCAGTCAGTAGCAGCCAGATGAACTGGGTTTTCAGTTCAGATCTCTCCTTACTGCCAAGACCTCTGTGAGCCTCAGTTTTCGTATCCCCCCAAATGGAGATAAGCATATTTATGAGAATATAGTGAGAAAAATCTTGTGAAAATGCCCAGTATATTATCTGAACCATAATAAGTGCTCACCAAGTATTAAGGACTCTTGCTTTTTTTTTCCCCTGGGTTAGACTCTCAATAGCTAGGGAGGGGGCATACGAAAGACACTTGAAACCTTTGGAATTCATCCTGCTTCCATTCTCTGTTAGAAATCAAACATTTTAAGGGCAGGGCCCTCTCTGGGTCTGCCGTGTAGACTCTTGGTGCATGGTGTCTGCTAATTTCATATTTGTCAGATAAACGAGAAAACTGGTAAGGAAGGAAGGCAAAGTCACTCCCAAGTGAGAGCTGATTGTAATTTCACACTGTGTGTCTAGAGAGGAGTTGGGTCCGAGGACCCTCCACCGCTTTCAGAACAGGATCTGGCCCCAGCCTCCCCCCACTCTCTCCAAACTGGGTCTCTGCTTTTCTATTTTAATGAAATGTCACAATGACCTCAGGAACACAGGAACAAGTCATTAATCAGGGACACATAGGCCACTCCTCTGGAACCTGTCAAACAGGTGCCTGAAAAATTATCTGTATATTTTCCACAGCGACAGAAACAACACATTCTAATCGCCTACGGAGTATTAAATCCCCCCAGCCAAATAAATGCTTCCTGACAGGTGATTGCTAGGTATTTCCCTGATGGCCCCTGGCCCAGAAATCTCCCCTGAAACCTCTCCAGAGGAGCCTAGAAGAAAGGTCGAATTAGCCAGCAGGCTCCCTCCCCACACCGTGCTGTGCCGCGTGTTAGCACACCACACATAAAACACAGAACATTCAATTGACCTTTTGCTTATCTATAAACACAGAATGAGCTGCGTGGACCCCGATGCACCAAGGAGCCATTTCAGGAGAATTTATTTCCTTTTTACTATCCATAAAAATAAATTGCTCTTCACAAAGAAGACACAAAAACCCCACTCTTTTCCCCTAATAAGATTATTATGAAAGGGATGTTTTTCTCAGAGAAATCATAGCTAGGTGGCACGCTGTCATTAGCAATCTTGGTTACCGCATTTGCGTTGTCTGGGGCTCCAGCGAGAGGCCTGCGGCAGGCTGGCCTCTCCTGCTGTTTTATTTTTGCTGAGGTTGTGATGGGGTCAAATGTTTCTGATGTAGGTGAGCTTTTCTTATCATTGCTTCCCACCCAAATTTTCCTCTTTATAGGGCAGAAGCTGAGGGCAATTGTGGAAGCAGCTTTAGAATAGGGAGAGGGTGTGCTGGGGCATAAATGTGCAAACACACCCATGCATGTCTGTGCAAACACACATGCCTTGTACTCACTCATGCACACTCAGGCCGGGTAGGGTTCCATGGCTGGCTGGTCCACAAAAATGGAAAAGAATTTCTGCCGTCGTGAGAAGGAAAGAATATATCTCCTCCAGTTTCAGTGATTCTCAATAGCCTTTATATTACTGTCTGTGACACTCCGCTCGCCTGACGGTTATCCACAGTGACCTTGCTAAATGTCTTGCCATGCCCCCTTGAAGCCCCTTGGAAGAATGAAATGAACTAAGGTGTAGTTTGTGTCTCCTCTGTGCCAGGAAAGAATACTGATTGCTTTACAGAAAACCCCCTCCTTAACGTTCACGATAGATTGCTGTCTGCTTTTGGAAAATGAGTTAATAGATCCAGACAAGAGAGGGACAGAGTGAGGGTCCCACCATGGTTGAAGAACAGAGTAGAAGGGTCGCCATCTCCAGGCTTAGTGGGGACCAGCCTCCCTGGTAAGGAGCAACGTGAAGGGGAAGACCAGCGGGACCAGGACAGAGCTCTAGGTCCCTAAGTCAAGTGGAGAGCAGAGGCTTGCGTGAAGTGGGGCAGTCTTGTCAAATAGTAATAATTTCCATGTGGTCGTGGCTCCAGGAGAAACAAAAATGTCTTTCTGACATTGCGACCAGAGGGCTAGAATGCTAGGAAAAGACAAGGAACAAAATTCAATCTAAAAATGGGTCTTTAAAAAATTACTTGTGTTACTTTAGTTAATTTTTGGCTATATATATATATGTATATGTATTTATGTATATATATGTAAAATATATATTACAGAATGTAATGTATATTACGGAAAATGTATATGTACATAAAATGTATATTACAGAAATGCTTTTAAGCAAAGAGAAACATATAAAAGTCACTCAAGATCTTACTGTATGTAGGTTAACATTCTATACTTTAAGGTATGCCCTTATTTTTTTAATTAAATATCTGTTTTTGACTATATAAAATGTATTTTTAATCTATTTAAGTTTTTTCCTTAAATTAGAGTTGATTTTGGTAAATTATGATTTATTAAAATATTATTAGCCTAAAATTGTTTAGAATATCTCACATGGTACTTTAAAAATATTTCTTAGGCCTGTACTTTTTGTCCCTGCTTTCTTCCTGATGTTGTGTGTGTGCATGTGGGCACACATGCATGTGACTTACGTTTTGTTATTCTTTTTTTTCAAAATATTTTATTTATTTATTTTAGTTATTTGAGAGAGAAAGAGTGAGAGAGAGCATGAGGTGGGAGAAGGTCAGAGGGAGAAGCAGACTCCCCGTGGAGCTGGGAGCCTGATGTGGGACTTGATCCCAGGACTCTGGGATCATGACCTGAGCCGAAGGCAGTCACTTAACCAACTGAACTAACGAGGAGCCCAGGTTTTGTTATTCTCTCTTTTTTTTTTTTTTTTAAGATTTTATTTATTTATTTATTTAACAGAAATCACAAGTAAGCAGACAGGCAGGAAGAGAGAGAGGGGGAAGCAGGCTCCCTGCTGAATAGAGAGCCCGCTGCAGGGCTCTATTCCAGGATCCTGAGATCATGACCTGAGCTGAAGGCAGAGGCTGTAACCCACTGAGCCACCCAGGCACCCCGTTTTGTTATTCTTGATCAGGCGTTTATCCAAGGATCCCTGGTTCCTTATTTAGAGACTGAAATTGAGGACCAAGGGTTCTCTTTGCTACTGGGTTGGTCATGGTTTTCTAGGCCTTTCCAGTGAACTGAGCTAGGAAGTGTTTTTAAGATTTAAGATACGTCATGGGTTCATGCTGATATTGCCAATTCAAATTCAGAACCACAAACACTTTTCTTAACCTCATCAATATGCGAGGGTACACACATACTGAAAATTGCATTCATCAAGGAAACCAACACAATTTGTCATCTGTTTTCTCCAAAGAAGCATCCATAGCAGTCTCAGAATTATAATACAAATACTACTACAAACAATGTTATTGGAAAACATGTTATGACTTTTTTTTTATCAGTTCTTCAGAAATATTTTGTTGGGTATGTATAGTCAAATAATGAAATTAATCTCTGGGTGATTATATCACCAAATTGATATATAATTTTGCTTTCATTTTTTGTAATTATATATTATGTGAAATGACACTGAAGTTAAGTCAGCAAAGACAAAGTATATTCAAAGAAGTCTAGTTTTTTCCTTCCTGTTCCCTTCCCCTATTTCTCTACCTCCCTAAAGGCAGTAATTTGCTTATTTTTATCCTTTTATTATTTAACATTAAAATATTTTTAATACAAAAATGTGTATAGGTTTTTGAGTTTGCTGTAAGAAAACACAATTTATCAACTATGTTAATATAAGAAAATATATGTGTGCCTGTATCTTTTTATCACCTTTTTTTAGAAAAATAATTTCATACTATAACATTTTTGTTCACCTTGTTTTTTCCTTGAACAATATCTTGCAGGAGTTATTTCCCACAAGGGTATAGAGATAGAGCCCATTCCTTTTCATAGCAGCATAGAACTTTGTGACTGTGTCGTTGGCTTATTTTCCCCTATTTAGGGACATTTGAGAAGTTCCCAGTCTTTCCTTATTACAAATACGCTGCAATGGATATCTGCATGTGTATTCTTTTCAGTATTTTGGGCAGTGGATTTTGGGGATCTGTTTCCACAATGGGGATGGCTAGGTCAAAGCGTTCATGTCTACACAATTTCGCTTGGCTAGACAAACCACATTCCAGCCTGAGTTGCTGTCAGCAACATCAGAGTCCCTGTCTCCTCACAGATATGCCACAAAAACATATGTTGCCAGACTCCTAAACTTTGGATGATTCCACCAGTCAGGTGGGAAATGGTATCTCCTAGTTTTAATTTGTATTTCTCTTATGGTGATGGATGTTAAGCACCTTTCCATGTAATTCAGGGCTCGATCATATATCCGTATTTTCTGTGAAACTTCTCTTCATAGCCCCTCTTCATTTTCCTTTGTAGTCAAAATTTGTCATTGACACAACCTTGTCTGTGTGGGTCACGTGTTGACCCGTAGACAGAGATAGAAGAGAAAGACGGAGTGAAGTAGATTATGAGCATGAGCGTTAAGATAGGGCAGCTTGAGCTATGTCTGGAAAGAACTTCTCATTGGACTCTAATGGAGGGGTTTCTAACTCCTCATCTGAATACATAAGTCCGTGAAGATCTGGTCTCTACTACCCCCCCAACCTTCTTTCTCCTTATAACCTTTATTGACTTATGTTCCAGAGTCATTTATGGAGTGGCTGTTAAAAATACAGGCACCACTGGGAACTCTCTGGAGTGACAGACACATTCTAGATCTTGAGTGAGTGGTGTTTATCAGGGTGTTTATATTTTCCAAAACTCATCGAATGGTGCACAGATAATATGTGCATGTTATAGCCTGTAAACTCTATCTGATACCTAGTAATGCCCAGGCCCTATCCTACTGTGTCAGAATTTCTGGGTGTATATCCTGTGAACCTGCACTTCTAGCAAGTTCTATAGGAGCGGCTTTTGCATAATAAAGTTTAAGAATATTTAACAGCTTGTATTTCCTTAAAATCTCAATCTTTGGCTTCCTATGCCTGCTTATTCTGCTTTTTGCTGGACTCTGCAAGTACATGAAGAATGTCCATGCATCCTCAAGACAGAGTTAGTTATCACATCATGTTTTCTTCTTTTCTTGGGTTAATGTGGGCCCTACCTTCCATTGATCTCTACTGTGTGTGCAAAATTAAGATACTTCATAGATATCTCATAATTTTATTATGTATATATGTGTATATACATACACATACACAATGGACCTAATATCTCTGCCAAATTCCCGTGTTGAAATCATTACTCACGATGTGTTGGTGTTTGAAGGTGGGTCTTTATGAGGAAGTAAGATCATAGGGTACAGCCCTCATGAAATGGGTTAATACCCTTATCAAAGGGACCTCAGAGAGCTCTCTCCCTCCGAAGATACAACAAGAAGATAGCCATCTGCAAACCCAAAGAGGACCTTGACCACACTAGCACCTGATCTTGGACTTAGAGCCTCCAGAACTATGAGAAGTATGTTTCTCTTGTTTATAAGCCACCTGATCTATGGTAATTTGTTATAACAGCCTCAGCTAAGCCTACATTGACGTATTTACTTATGATCACGGTGAAGGAACAGTGGAAGAAGAGGCTGGGGGGTGAGGTTAAAAGTATATTTTTGAAGGTCATACATATCAGACTGAAAAGTTGTGGTTTTTGTTTTTTTTTTTTTTAGGATTTTATTTATTTGACAGAGAGAGAAAGATCAAGAAAGGGAACACAGCAGGGGGATTGGGAGAGGGAGAAGCAGGCTTCCTGCTGAACAGGGAACCCAATGCGGGGCTTGATCCCAGGACCCCGGGACCATGACCTGAGCTGAAGGCAGATGCTTAACAACTGAGCCACCTAGGCACGCCTGAAAAGTTGGTTTTTAATTCATTAGCTCTCATTTACAAAGGGCTTGCTTTATGCTAGGAAGTGCGCTAAACATGGTGTAACTTTCACTGCCCTGCTTTCCAATGCAGTGAATAGTATTTTATTTTAAAGTAAAAAATCTGAGACTTATAGAGGTCAAGACCAAAGCCACCGAGCTTCAGGTCAGGCCTGGTCCCACTGACCTCCACACATGCATTCTTAAATATTATGTGAGCTCCTTTGAGCTTATTAAAGGACACGGACACTTTCCATCAGAGGAGTTGAAGGTGTTTTGGGATCTTTGAGAGGATACCCAGAAAGTAAAATACTACTTTTATCATCAGGTTATATGCAAATTAGGAAAATAAAATAGAGAAGGTATATTGGAGGTTAAAATACATATATATATATTTATTTATTTATATTTACATCTATAAATATAATATATTTAAATATATAAAATATATAACATATAAAAATAATATATATATTTAAATATATATTTATATATGAATATATATAATATATTTTAGTCTTTCTGTTTGCAATTGCAAGAGATTAGAAGTAGATTATGGCTTCGCTGGAGAATAAAGCTTTCTATGAGGAGCAGGTTGCTGCTGATTGGCAACCCTGGACTTGAATTAGCAGGGCAGGAGCAGAGCAGGTGCCCCCAGCAGAGGTGGAGCAAGCCTCAGAAGCTCCCTGAAGAAGTAGCTCACTTTCCTAAGAAAGGTCTGGACGGAGCCATAAATAAGCCTGGGCATTCTTCCGAAAGAGACGCAATCATCGAAGTCATTCCACATGCCCAGGGAGAGGCAGTAAAGGGCGCAGAGAGAGCCTGAGCTGTTAGCAACTCCCACTCCTCCTGGAATCCAGAGAAGCCAGAAGAAAAGTGGTCTCTCCTCGCCCAGGGGACACAATCAGAGGTGTCACAGTGTCCTCAGCCAAGGAAAGGAAAGGTGTTGGAGACTTATGTCTGCCAGACTTGGCAGCTTTCTGGGTGTTGGGGGCAAGAAGCAGCATTCACAGTTTGTGTCCGTTTGACTGTGAATGTGGGCTGCTATGAGCAGCTGATAGCTTGGAGGGGAACCACATTTTGGAAAGGAAATGATGAGTTTCATTTTTGTAATAAGCCAAAAACCTGGAAAGAAGTAATGTCTCCTCCTTTACGACATTGAGTGTTTCTGAAGGGATAAATGAAACTTCCGCAAGTTTGCATAATGTTTGCAAGTTCGCATTACTTCCAGAATACACCGAAGTAAGTATAGCTCTTGGGCCAATACCAATGTGAAAATGTTAAATTTTAAAATTAATATTCATAGTGGGCATGTATCACTTAATCTTTCCTTAGATTCTACAGGTGGAATCTTGTTGAAAGTAAAAGGGAAACTTCCTTTACAGCACTTTTGTCCCTGGGTCTACAGTTACCTGTGTTAACATCCTTTCCTGTGTTGAGTAGCCTGAATCCTCTTTGTTTCACAGATTAATACTTGAAAAACTATTTTCCTATGCACTCACACCATTTCTGATACCAAATGTGTGGGGCTTTTTCCCCCACACCAAATGATTCTCAAATGCGCTGTGACACCTGCTAGGTGTATTACGATTCAGTTCAATTCATTTCGGACACTATCTACCTGGGTTAATGCCAGACACTACAGGTTATGGGCTCAGTCCCATAAAACTGCTTTTCCTTGAGATGCCAATAGCATGTCCCACGTGATCACCTGTGATTCTGACTAACCGGCTATAAATCAGGGTTCCCACAGACCTCCTCCTGAACTTGGATAATTTGCTGAAATGGCTCACAAAACTCAGGGAAACATTTACTTCTGTTTGCCACTTTATTATAATGGATATTACAAAAGATACAGATGAACATCTTGAGACACTGGGGTGAAGCCCAGAAGGGTCCTGAATGTAGAAACTTCTGTTGCAAGGGCGCCTGGGTAGCTCAGTGGGTTAAGCCTCTGCCTCTGGCTCGGATCATGATCTCAGAGTCCTGGGATCAAGCCCCGCATTGGGTTCTCTGCTCAGCGGGGAGGCTGCTTCCCTCTCTCTCTCTCTGACTGCCTCTCTGCCTACTTGTGATCTCTCTCTCTCTCTGTGTCAAAAAAAAAAAAAAAAAAGAATCCAACAGCTTCTGGTTATTATTTGTCCTAACAGACAGCACTTTCCAGAGGGTAACAGAAATATGGAAATAGAGGCATGCTGTGTCACAGGTGTGAGCTGAAAGCTCAGTCAGCTCACCAGGAGGAGTCAGGGACGTCTTAGTGCTGAGTGTGGGTAGATAACCTGGTAGGTCTCCCCACAGAGAGATGCAGGCATCACAAATACCGTGGCCTATTCTGAGACTACCCAGGCCTGCAGAGTGGAATGGCTGAGCAAGAACAGGAAATGTACCTATAACTGGAGACAGGACCAGACCACGGTGAATCCAACTAAGGGAACAGAGAAGGATGAGGACATTCAGATTTGATAGGAAGGTCATGATTTCAATTTGGGATTTGTCAAGAGCGAGGCGCCTTGGCACCAAGAGATATGCACTTGGGGGTAAAAGTCTGGGGTTCCTGGGAGGGGTGAGCTTCACAGTAGTGCTCTAGGAGAAAGAATAAGGACTTTCCAGACTGCCTCACTAGAGCGGGGAAGGGTGCGTCCTCAGAAACACAAGTGTGAGCCATGAGGGTGCCCAATCACCATGTGAGTCAAGTCTAGAAAATCCATCGGCACCATCTCGTGAAATTTCTTGGTTATCAGACTTGGGAGTTCTCAGCCCAAACTGATGACCTCAAATAATGCTGAGGTTATTCAATAATTTTTTTAAAAATTTCTTGATTTATCTGGTAGACTGTATAATAGTGGACAACATGCCTAGTGCTTTCTAAGCAATGTTAAGCAATGATAAAGGACTGTGTATGGGTGTGTGAAAGAGAGGTGTTCCAGAGACTCTCTGACCCTTGCAGGTAAAAAGCAGACAAGAGCACTATCTTCAAAAGCAAGAAGCCATATTTACTTATTCCTGCAAAGAGCAAGAGCTCCACCAAAGCTAGAAGAAAAAACAAACGTATTCCCTTCCAAGAACCTGACATATACTAAAAATAAGAAGGGGACATAATACATGGAAAAAATTAAAAAAAAAAAAAAAAGAATACCAGTAATTTTTTTTTCAAACTCTGATCAATTAGGAACATAGGTCCCTATTTTTTTACCCAATAAAAATGCCCTCTGTGTCATCAGACTCACAGCATACTTGTTCCTCAATTATTAGGTTTTATTTCTTTTTCTGTTAATTAATCAGTGCGAGACTTCTATAAGCCACATGTGAACCTTTAATCTAGCCTCTCCATGTGTCTCTGGGATTCTTCTCACGTTCCATACTGAGACATCATTTGCGTTTTGAGGAAACGACCAGGGGTACTTTGGGAAAACTCTGAGTGCCTGCAGGTAAATGAGGACACCAGGTGCTCCCCAGCCAGCCATGCTTCTCACCAAGCCCACTAAGTGACACCGCCCCCCAGCGTGGGCCGTATGCCTTCCCAGCATGGCATGCGAGTGACCTTGGTACCACGGGGAGGACTCGCTGACCGCGGCTGGCATGCTGTCGTGCGTTTTATTAAAGTCGTATTTTATGAAGCATGTGGACGCAGCATTACAGAAAGAAAACCTTGCATTTTGCGGTGCTTTGCAGAGCCTGCTGAGGAAATTAATTGCCCCTTCTAAAGCTGCAAGACACCCCGCGAAGTGAGTCTCTAGAACCTCCAGGCTCTGCTTCAGGCCCCCAGCCACGCACTCCACATCTGGTTCCTTTTAAAGTGGTTTGCGCCTGGGATTGTGGGATGAGTGAGCCGAGACCATGCTTTCCTGAAATATTAGTGCCAAGGTGCCTCTCCGTTGACCAGTTATCAACAGGTCTTTAGGACAAGAGGGGCAACCAGGAAATTGAGTTAATATTTATTACTCGTTCCCATAACTTGTATGACCTTTAGCACAAATATGGAGTCCAGCTACAAAGCCAAGTCCCTGAAGAATCAAAATTCGGCATTGAATTGGTATGAGCGTGACTATGATTTGTGTATTTATACATGGGATGTGTGTGTGTGTGTGTGCGTGTATGATCTATGTCAGAGCTAAAACTCAATCGGTGATTGGTGTACACAGTAGGAAAGAATAACTTGCAAATTCACACATGTGGTTTTGATTAAAATTTCTATTTCAAAACATAATAGTTTCCTTAAATAATAGTCACAATGACTTAATGTGCTTATTAGCAGCTATAACCTTTGTTGGTCCATATGCTTCTTCTGTAAATATGTTTGAAAATATGAAATCTTGACTATTAAGCAGTCAAGATTTTGGAGCACTAACACTGCCAATCAATGCATGAGAACTTATTTACAATAAATTTTTATAATGGACCTAAAAGTCAAACCAAATATGAATATGATTTTTAATACAGAGAAATACTAGCATTAAAACATTTATGTCATCATTTATTTAGACAGATTTCATATAACTGAAAAAATAAATTTCTAATGTCTGTGAAGCAAAGACGAAGGAAACAGTATTTTATAAATTGCTTAAGGTGGTACAAACTTTGTTTATGCCAGATGACTTGGCAGTATGTTTCAAATTCTTTAACTTTGTGAATACTCTTAACAATTCTATTTCTAGAGGTTTAGCTTAAAAAATAATATAGTGAAAACAAAGTTTCAGAACTGTGAGAACTAATGACAGCCTAATCTATTACACTAAAAATTTGAATACAACATAAATGTACCCCAATATGAATTTGCTAAAAAGAATACATACATTCCATATATATACACATGATTATAATATATATATATATATATTTATAGGGTTTTTTTGTAAAAATAATTCTTGCTTTCTTTCTAAAGATTTTATTTGCCTAGTTGAGAGAGCAAGAGACAGAGACAGAGAGCATGAGCAGGAGGAGAGGCAGAAGGAGAGGGACAGGCAGACACCCAGCTGAGCAGGAAGCCTGAGTTGAGACTTGATCCCAGGACCCTAATATCATGACCTGAGCCAAAGGCAGATGCTTAACTGACTGAGCCACCCAGGTGCCCCTGGGTTCTCTAATTTAAAAATGCACATGCAATACATATTTAGTTTAGAAAAGTAAGCTTTCTGTTATAAAAAATAGTCTAATGTAAAATTATTTTAGCTACCAATTTTAGAGAGTGGGTAATCGGTGGGATCCTATTTAATCAGTCATTAGAGAAATATTTGAGCTGCTTCTTTTTCTTCTTCTTCTTCTTGTGAAAGCCAAGAAGAAAAGTATTTTATTTATTTATTTATTTATTTATTTATTTATTTATTTATTATGTTATGTTAGTCACCACACAGTATGTCATTAGTTTTTGATGTAGTGTTCCATGATTTATTGTTTACATATAACATCCAGTATTCCATGCAATCCCTGTCCTCCTTAATTCCCATCATTGGGCCAACCCAACTCCCCACCCCCCTCTCCTCTAAAACCCTCAATTTGTTTCTTGGAGTCCACAGTCTCTCATGGTTCATCTCACCCTCCAAACCTCCCCTCCCCTTTAATTTTCTCTTCCTTCTCCTAGTGTCCTCCATGTTATTCCTTATATTTCACATATACGTGAAATCATATGATAATTGACTTCCTCTGCCTGACTTATTTCACTCAGCATAATCTCCTCCGGTCCCCTCCATGTTGATACAAAAATTAGGTATTCATCCTTTCTGATGGTTGTGTAATATTCCATTGTGTATATGGACCATATCTTCTTTATTATTTCATCTTTTGAAGGGTATGTTGGCTCTTTACACAGTTTGGCTATTGTCGACGTTGCTGCTATGAACATTGGGGTGCATGTGCCCCTTCTTTTCACTACATCCTTATCTATAAATACCCAGTAGTGCAATTGTAGAGTCATAGGATAGCTCTATTTTTAATTTCTTGAGGAATCTCCACACTGTTTTCCAAAGTGGCTGCACCAACTTGCATTCCCACCAACAGTGTAAGAGGGTTCGCCTTTCTCCACATCCTCTCCAACATTTGTTGTTTCCTGCCTTGTTAATCTTTGCCATTCTAACTGGTATAAGGTGATTTTGGTTTGAGTTTCCCTGATGGCTAATGATGATGAACATTTTCTCAATGTTCATTTTTTTCAACTTGAGCTTCTACTTGTGTGTTGTCAAAGAAGACTCAGATGGAAGCATGGATGAAGAAAATCAAATGTAAGGAAGACATACTCCAGAAAGAATGGCTCACGAAATAAAAACTATAAGCAGAAATTAAAAGGAAAAAACAAACCATGGTTTCTGAGTAATAGTTATGTGTGCCAGGCAAAAAACAAAGAAACACACAAGTAAACAAACAAACAAAAAACGGGTATCTCACATAATTATCTCTTTTTTAGAAGATTTTATTTATTTATTTGAGAGAGAGAGAGAGCAGGAGCCAGGGGGAAGGGCAATAGGAGAGGGGGAAGCACACTCCCATCTGAGCAGGGAGCCCAATGCAGGGCTTGATTCCAGGAGCCTGAGATCATGACCTGAGCCAAAGGCAGATGCTTAACTGACTGAGCCCCCCAGGCGCCCCTTCTCACCTTATCTTATTCAAAAATGTCAAGGCATATCATCAGACATCAGCAGAGCAACCATCAGGAGAAAAATGCTTTTGTAAAGGAGTTCATATTTACAGGAAATAGTGAAGGTTTCCTTATTTAGAACCCAGACCAAGTCAGGGTGACTCTGTCCAGTTTGGTTTATCTCAGGTACAAAATATTTTTGTCTCCTTTTGGTTTATGAATTTCTTAGTCATACTGGAAGTGGTAGAGCATCACTTTCCACCCCTCACCCCTTAATTTCTTCTTCCAGTCAATTTACTCTGATATTGGAACCTGGACAGGGTATCATATTTTTTATTTTTGTGTGTGGATTCGGCTACACAACTTGCTTAGAAATTTTCTGATCTTGCATCATTTTATTTGACATTATGGTTTTTAAATAGTTGTTAAAATATAGGTGTAACCAGAGATGGTGATTAACACTTATTTTTGTATCATTAACAAAACTAGGGACATGTGGTCTTACACTTAAAAAAGTTAATTTCGGCCTGAAATTTCTTTTTTTTTTTAATTTTTTATTTTTTATAAACATATATTTTTATCCCCAGGGGTACAGGTCTGTGAATCACCAGGTTTACACACTTCACAGCACTCACCAAAGCACATACCCTCCCCAATGTCCATAATCCCACCCCCCTCCTCCCAACCTCCCTCCCCCCAGCAACCCTCAATTTGTTTTGTGAGATTAAGAGTCACTTATGGTTTGTCACCCTCCCAATCCCATCTTGTTTCATTTATTCTTCTCCTACCCACTTAAGCCCCCATGTTGTATCACCACTTCCTCATCAGGGAGATCATATGATAGTTGTCTTTCTCTGCTTGACTTATTTCACTAAGCATGATACGCTCTAGTTCCATCCATGTTGTCGCAAATGGCAAGATTTCATTTCTTTTGATGGCTGCATAGTATTCCATTGTGTATATATACCACATCTTCTTGATCCATTCATCTGTTGAGGGACATCTAGGTTCTTTCCATAGTTTGGCTATTGTGGACATTGCTGCTATAAACATTCGGGTGCACGTGCCCCTTTGGATCACTACGTTTGTATCTTTAGGGTAAATACCCAATAGTGCAATTGCTGGGTCATAGGGCAGTTCTATTTTCAACATTTTGAGGAACCTCCATGCTGTTTTCCAGAGTGGCTGCACCAGCTTGCATTCCCACCAACAGTGTAGGAGGGTTCCCCTTTCTCCGCATCCTCGCCAGCATCTGTCATTTCCTGACTTGTTGATTTTAGCCATTCTGACTGGTGTGAGGTGATATCTCATTGTGGTTTTGATTTGTATTTCCCTGATGCCGAGTGATATGGAGCACTTTTTCATGTGTCTGTTGGCCATCTGGATGTCTTCTTTGCAGAAATGTCTGTTCATGTCCTCTGCCCATTTCTTGATTGGATTATTTGTTCTTTGGGTGTTGAGTTTGCTAAGTTCTTTATAGATTCTGGACAGTAGTCCTTTATCTGATATGTCGTTTGCAAATATCTTCTCCCATTCTGTCAGTTGTCTTTTGATTTTGTTAACTGTTTCCTTTGCTGTGCAAAAGCTTTTGATCTTGATGAAATCCCAATAGTTCATTTTTGCCCTTGCTTCCCTTGCCTTTGGCGTTGTTCCTAGGAAGATGTTGCTGCAGCTGAGGTCGAAGAGGTTGCTGCCTGTGTTCTCCTCAAGGATTTTGATGGATTCCTTTCGCACATTGAGGTCCTTCATCCATTTTGAGTCTATTTTTGTGTATGGTGTAAGGAAATGGTCCAATTTCATTTTTCTGCATGTGGCTGTCCAATTTTCCCAGCACCATTTATTGAAGAGGCTGTCTTTTTTCCATTGGACATTCTTTCCTGCTTTGTGGAAGATTAGTTGACTGTAGAGTTGAGGGTCTATTTCTGGGCTCTCTATTCTGTTCCATTGATCTATATGTCTGTTTTTGTGCCAGTACCATGCTGTCTTGATGATGACAGCTTTGTAATAGAGCTGGAAGTCCGGAATTGTGATGCCACCAACGTTGGCTTTCTTTTTCAATATCCCTTTGGCTATTCGAGGTCTTTTCTGGTTCCATATAAATTTTAGAATTATTTGTTCCATTTCTTTGAAAAAGATGGATGGTACTTTGATAGGAATTGCATTAAATGTGTAGATTGCTTTAGGTAGCATAGACATTTTCACAATATTTATTCTTCCAATCCAGGAGCATGGAACATTTTTCCATTTCTTTGTGTCTTCCTCAATTTCTTTCATGAGTACTTTATAGTTTTCTGAGTATAGATTCTGTGCCTCTTTGGTTAGGTTTATTCCTAGGTATCTTATGGTTTTGGGTGCAATTGTAAATGGGATGGACTCCTTAATTTCTCTTTCTTCTGTCTTGCTGTTGGTGTAGAGAAATGCAACTGATTTCTGTGCATTGATTTTATATCCTGACACTTTACTGAATTCCTGTATAAGTTCTAGCAGTTTTGGAGTGGAGTCTTTTGGGTTTTCCACATATAGTATCATATCATCTGCCAAGAGTGATAATTTGACTTCTTCTTTGCCGATTTGGATGCCTTTAATTTCCTTTTGTTGTCTGATTGCTGAGGCTAGGACCTCTAGTACTCTGTTGAATAGCAGTGGTGATAATGGACATCCTTGCCGTGTTCCTGACCTTAGCAGAAAAGCTTTCAGTTTTTCTCCATTGAGAATGATATTTGCGGTGGGTTTTTCATAGATGGCTTTGATGATATTGAGGTATGTGCCCTCTATCCCTACACTCTGAAGAGTTTTGATCAGGAAGGGATGCTGTACTTTGTCAAATGCTTTTTCAGCATCTATTGAGAGTATCATGTGGTTCTTGTTCTTTCTTTTATTGATGTGTTGTATCACATTGACTGATTTGTGGATGTTGAACCAACCTTGCAGCCCTGGAATAAATCCCACTTGGTCGTGGTGAATAATCCTTTTAATGTACTGTTGAATCCTATTGGCTAGTATTTTGTTGAGTTTTTTCGCATCTGTGTTCATCAAGGATATTGGTCTATAGCTCTCTTTTTTGATGGGATCCTTGTCTGGTTTGGGGATCAAGGTGATGCTGGCCTCATAAAATGAGTTTGGAAGTTTTCCTTCCATTTCTATTTTTTGGAACAGTTTCAGGAGAATAGGAATTAGTTCTTCTTTAAATGTTTGGTAGAATTCCCCCGGGAAGCCGTCTGGCCCTGGGCTTTTGTTTGTTTGGAGATTTTTAATGACTGTTTCAATCTCCTTACTGGTTATGGGTCTGTTCAGGCTTTCTACTTCTTCCTGGTTCAGTTGTGGTAGTTTATATGTTTCTAGGAATGCATCCATTTCTTCCAGATTGTCAAATTTGTTGGCGTAGAGTTGCTCATAGTATGTTCTTATAATAGTTTGTATTTCTTTGGTGTTAGTTGTGATCTCTCCTCTTTCATTCATGATTTTATTTATTTGGTTCCTTTGTCTTTTCCTTTTGATAAGTTGGGCCATGGGTTTATCAATTTTATTAATTCTTTCAAGGAACCAGCGCCTAGTTTCATTGATTTGTTCTATTGTTTTTTTGGTTTCTATTTCATTGATTTCTGCTCTGATCTTTATGATTTCTCTTCTCCTGCTGGGCTTAGGGTTTCTTTCTTGTTCTTTCTCCAGCTCCTTTAGGTGTAGGGTTAGGTTGTGTACCTGAGACCTTTCTTGTTTCTTGAGAAAGGCTTGTACCGCTATATATTTTCCTCTCAGGACTGCCTTTGTTGTGTCCCACAGATTTTGAACTGTTGTATTTTCATTATCATTTGTTTCCATGATTGTTTTCAATTCTTCTTTAATTTCCCAGTTGACCCATTCATTCTTTAGAAGGATGCTGTTTAGTCTCCATGTATTTGGGTTCTTTTCAAACTTGCTTTTGTGGTTGAATTCTAGCTTTAGAGCATTGTGGTCTGAAAATATGCAGGGAATGATCCCAATCTTTTGATACCGGTTGAGTCCTGATTAAGACCGAGAATGTGATCTATTCTGGAGAATGTTCCATGTGCACTAGAGAAGAATGTGTATTCTGTTGCTTTGGGATGAAATGTTCTGAATATATCTGTGATGTCCATCTGGTCCAGTGTGTCGTTTAAGACCTTTATTTCCTTGCTGATCTTTTGCTTGGATGATCTGTCCATTTCAGTGAGGGGAGTGTTAAAGTCCCCTACTATTATTGTATTATTGTTGATGTGTTTCTTTGATTTTGTTATTAATTGGTTTATATAGTTGGCTGCTCCCACGTTGGGGCCATTGATATTTAAAATTGTTAAATCTTCTTGTTGGACAGACCCTTTGAGTATGATATAGTGTCCTTCCTCAGCTCTTATTATAGTCTTTGGCTTAAAATCTAATTGATCTGATATAAAGATTGCCACTCCTGCTTTCTTCTGATGTCCATTAGCATGGTAAATTCTTTTCCACCCCCTCACTTTAAATCTGGAGGTGTCTTCGGGCTTAAAGATGGGTTTTGTTTTTTTATCCATTCTGATAGCCTGTGTCTTTTGACAGGGGCATTTAGCCCATTAACATTCAGGGTAACTATTGAGAGATATGAATTTAGTGCCATTGTATTGCCTGTAAGGTGACTGTTCCTGTATATGGTCTCTGTTCCTTTCTGATCTACCACTTGTAGGCTCTCTCTTTGCTTAGAGGACCCCTTTCAAGATTTCCTGTAGAGCTGGTTTGGTGTTTGCAAATTCTTTCAGTTTTTGTTTGTCCTGGAAGCTTTTAATCTCTCCTTCTATTTTCAATGATAGCCTGGCTGGATATAGTATTCTTGGCTGCATGTTTTTCTCGTTTAGTGCTCTGAAAATATCATGCCAGCTCTTTCTGGCCTGCCAGGTCTCTGTGGATAAGTCAGCTGCCAATCTAATATTTTTACCATTGTATGTTACAGACTTCTTTTCCCGGGCTGCTTTCAGGATTTTCTCTTTGTCACTGAGACTTGTAAATTTTACTATTAGGTGACGGGGTGTGGGCCTATTCTTATTGATTTTGAGGGGCGTTCTCTGAACCTCCTGAATTTTGATGCTCGTTCCCTTTGCCATACTGGGGAAATGCTCCCCACTAATTCTCTCCAGTATACCTTCTGCTCCCCTCTCTCTTTCTTCTTCTTCTGGAATCCCAATTATTCTAATGTTGTTTCATCTTATGGTGTCACTTATCTCTCGAATTCTCCCCTCGTGGTCCAGTAGCTGTTTGTCCCTCTTTTGCTCAGCTTCTTTATTCTCTGTCATTTGGTCTTCTATATCACTAATTCTTTCTTCTGCCTCACTTATCCTAGGAGTGAGAGCCTCCATTTTTTATTGCGCCTCATTAATAGCTTTTTTTATTTCAACTTGGTTAGATTTTAGTTCTTTTATTTCTCCAGAAAGGGCTTTTATATCTCTCGAGAGGGTTTCTCTAATATCTTCCATGCCTTTTTCGAGCCCGGCTAGAACCTTGAGAATTGTCATTCTGAACTCTAGATCTGACATATTACCAATGTCTGTATTGATTAGGTCCCTCGCCTTCGGTACTGCCTCTTGTTCTTTTTTTTTGTGTTAAATTTTTCCTTCTTGTCATTTTGTCCAGATAAGAGTATATGAAGGAGCAAGGAAAATACTAAAAGGGTGGCAACAACCCCAGGAAAATATTCTTTAACCAAATTAGAAGAGATCCCAAATCGTGACGGGGTAGAACGGGGATAAAAAGAGTTTCAAATAGGAAGAAAGAAAAAAAAAAGAAAAAAGAAAACAGAAAAGAAAAGAATTTAAAAAAAGAAAACAAATAAGAAAAATATAAAAAAGAAAAAATATATATATTAAATAAACTACTTAAAAAACGTTAAAAAAGAAAAAGGTAAAAGTTAAAAAAAAATTTACCAGAAGGCGAGGAAAAAAAAAAAAACAAAAAATGAAAAAGAAAAAAATTAAATTAACTGCAAGACTAAAAAAAATCACAGGGAAAAAGCCATGAGTTCCGTACTTTGCTTTCTCCTCCTCTGGAATTCTGGTGCTCTCCTTGGTATTGAAACCGCACTCCTTGGTAGGTGAACTTGGTCTCACCTGGATTTCTTGTTGATCTTCTGGGGGAGGGGCCTGTTGTAGTGATTCTCAAGTGTCTTTGCCCAAGCGGAATTGCACCGCGCTTAACAGGGGCTGGGGTGAGTAATCCACTCGGGTTTGCTTTCAGGAGCTTTTGTTCCCTGAGCGCTTTCCGTAGAGTTCCGGAGGACGGGAATACAAATGGCGGCCTCCTGGTCTCCGGCCCGGAGGAGCCGAGAGCCCAGGGCCCCCCTCCTCAGTGTGCCCTCAGAGAACAGCGCCCAGTTACTCCCGTCTGCCTGACCTCCGGCCGCGCTCCGAGCTCACTGAGCCTGCGACCGGTTCAAGGTAACACCGAGCTGTGAGCTTACTGTCGGCTCTGTCTCTGTAGCTGGCTTTCCCGTACCAATACCCGCAAGCTCTGCGACACTCAGACACCCCCGATCCTTCTGTGACCCTGCGGGACCTGAGGCTACGCTGACCCCGCGTAGGCTTCGCCCCGGTTTAGCCTCTGGAGCGATGTCCCTCAGCGGAACAGACTTTAAAAGTCCTGATTTTGTGCGCGGTTGCTCCGCCGCTTGCCGGGAGCCGGCCCCTCCCCCCGGGGTCTATCTTCCCGTCGCTTTGGATTCACTTCTCAGCCGGTCCTACCTTTCAGAAAGTGGTTGTTTTTCTGTTTCCAGAATTGCTGCTCTTCTTCTCTTTGATCTGCCGATGGATTTTCAGGTGTTTGCAATCTTTAGATAAGCTATCTAGCTGATCTCTGGCTAGCTGAAGTAGTCTCAGCCTGCTACTTCTCCGCCATCTTGACTCCGCCCCCTCTGCCTGAAAGTTTAAAAAGACCTTCGATGTGCAATTTACTTTTATGTGTCAGAAGTATTTTACTGTCTGTTATAGCTTTATTGAGATTAGGGACGAAGAACCATTTCATTGACCCCTGAAGGCTGCGTGTGCACACGTCTGGGCTCAGGGATGTCCTTTGTCTGTGGGAGATCCATGTTTGCTAATTTTCCTGCACTGCCAGGGTTGGCACCGCCCATAAGGAGATTTTATAAGCCTCGGGCTAGTGGTAGTCAATTTTTCCTGGGAGTACTTCGTAGATGTAACTTCAACATGTGAAGCATATCTCTATTCCTTAATAGAGAGCATGCCTGAGATTTGGGACTGGTTTATATTTACAAATTACACGTATCCAATTATATTCTAATAGGAAAGAGGATAAATTATTATGGGTTGAACTTTATCTCATGGGACCTCCTGGAATCACAGTAAAAGGAAACCTGAGAGTCAGAAATATTAAGGAAGCTCCTTTTCAGGATCTGCAAGTGATTAGGACTTTGGAGAAGACTTTGGAGAAAAATAAAAATGCAAGTATTTGGAGATTAAAAAAAAAATTGACTCCCAAGGTCATTTTATTTATATTTGTTTGTTCACAGTCAAAAAAGAACAGCTGATTTATATGATTACTAAATTTGGGTGAATGAGACATAATCAAGGGTTTATTATTTGGAAGAACAGAACCCGTAATCGTGACTATATTATTTTTATCTTCAGTGTTCTCAGAAGGCGAAGTGGGCTTTTTCTTTTCTTTTTTTTTTTTTTCATTTTATTTTATTTTATTTCTTTTCAGTGTTCCAGCATTCATTGTTGCAAAGTGTTTTTTTTTTTTTTTTCTGATTGTGATATGTGAAGCATTTAGTGATATTGGAGTCAGGGGAGGGCATCATTTTTTTTTTTCCCCAAAATACAGAATGATTGTCTTCAATCCCTTAGCGCAAAAATATTATATGTATCTTAGATATGGCGTGTAGACTTTAAACATACAGTCACGTACACTGTTCTCCATTTGCTCAGCGGGGAACGTTTATTTTTCCATCTCAGTACTGACTGTAATCTCCTAAAAGGCACTCTACTGAGAAGCAGGGAGGTGCCTTTCACACCTCCTAGGATTTACTCAGAGCGAACTGGGCAACCCAGGTAGATTGCCTGAACAGTAGGTTCAGTTCCTGCTCTTTCATGAGAAAACTTGCCCCCCAAATTGTCCTTCCGTTCTATTTTTGTTTCCTGTCACCATGGAGAAGGGCATGTGTGTAAATGCAGAGTTGGACTTGCACATAGCAGGGACGCCTCTGTCACAGCTCTGCCCAAGGGTCATCTCAGAGGGCAGGTCTCCACTTGCCCGGCCAGTTATACAGGACCTGAGGAACTCTCTGTTGCAAGTCGGTGGTCTCCAGCACAGCAACGTTAGGTGACTTATGATATTGAAATATGTAATATCCTTTTTAATTTTAGTCATTTTCAGATTTGGAAGAAATGTCAGCCTTTCACCTATTTGCCTTGTCCACATCACAATTGTTTTTCTTTTATTTTTATTTTTCTTTTTTAAAGATTTTATTTATTTATTTATTTGAGAGAGCGATAGAGTATGAGTGGGGGAAGGGAAGCAGAGGGAGAAGGACAAGCAGACTCCCTGCTGAGCCCAGAGCCCAACAGGAGGCTCGATCTCATAACCCTGAGATCATGACCTGAGCTGAAACCAAGAATCGGATGCTTACCGGACTGATCCACCCAGGCACCCACTGTTGTTTTTCTTAAGGAAACAATGTCCATTTGGAAAAAAAAAATTCTAGATATTTCTTCATTTGTCCTTTTAATTTTATTCCCCCCAGGGAAAATTATTGAATAATTTTCTTGAAAACTGAGTCACCCAAATAAAGAGAGCTGGAGAGAAATTTTAAGGTGTCTCTGTCATTTTATCTTAATTCCTTATTTAAGTGGGTAGGAAAGGTGATGGATCCTGGGATCAGTCTTTGGTCAATTTCCTTTCTGACCACATAAACCTCCAGAATATGGGATCTCATTGAGAGCACATCTTACCATGAGCCCATTTGTCGAGAACTTTCCCTACTGGCCATTGCCTGGCCCTCCTTGAGTCTGCTGGTCCTCCTACCAAGTGTGTTCTATGCTCCTTCTCAGGCATCTGAACACCAATATCAAAACTGACATCAAGCGTTTTCTCCCAGGAGACCATTTTTGACTGCTCCTCCCAAGTCCAGCTTCCTCTTTTAAAACTCATCTGAGCTTCCAGGATACACTTAAAATTGTGCCCTGTGCACGGCACAGAGGAATACATAAAGACATCAGATTGCTGTCTCTGATTTCATAAAGCTCCTGGTCCAGGAACTGAGAAAACTTGAAATTCTCCATCAAGTGTTACAGACAGGAAGTGGGAGTTTCAATTGACCCAGGCAGCTCAGATATTTAAAAAGAAATCCATTTCCTTCATTTCTGCGTCTGAACTGAGAGGCTGATGTCGATTGTGGAGTCCACCTGAAGAAATAGAACATGAGGTGACAAGCACAAAGTGAAACAGAAGGCCTCGGCAGGGCCCATGCTGGTGAGGCCGTGAGGATCACACCCCATTGGCTTTCTGGTAAATCTCCTCTTCCTGACCTTGAGCTTCCCCTGGAACCCTCCGCATGTCTGTCCTCCAGCAGAACAAGCAGATCTCTCCCATTCTGGTTCTTTCTGACTGATAGACTGATTCCTCAGCAAATTAAAAACATTATTAACACATCTCCTGTCTAGTTCTGGTTTTGATCACTTTTAAGAAATATTCAGTTTCAAGATTCCTTCTAATTATTTTCCTGACTTTTCCCTCAGAATCACCCAAGTTCCTGGATATCAGAAAAGACATTTCTGGTCCTACTAGCCTTCAGTTGAAGTGCTTTATTCCATATTAATTTTTAACCTCCACCTCTCCTGGCTCTGTCTGCAGGATGTGTAGCTGGGCACCGTGTAGGTGACTCCAACTAATGACCGCCATGTTTGTTACCATCTCTGGTTGTGAAATCCCTATGCTCTGGTCTCCCGGCCAATGTCAACCCTCTCCCAGTCCATGGTCCTGCTTAGTTTTCTGTGTTTCCTTCTCTTGGGGTCTCAGTAGCTCCAAGGGACTGTTTTTTTTGTTTTGTTTTGTTTTTTGTTTTTTGTTTTTTTTTTTGGTATTACAGAGAAACAAGCAGCCCCTTATGTTGCTGCCTCAGGCCCACAGCCCAATAAACTCTGTTAGCCATTGCCATGTTGCCACTGGGCACTCTGTGGGAGGTGGAACCACTCCTTCTCAGGAAGTCTCTCTGTCTTCACTGGCAGCACATGCCCAAAGAAATCAGACCCTTGTTTGCTGTGCTTGAATTTTAAGGAGGAAGCCAGCACACTCAGTTCAGAAACATGGCCCTCCTACTACTCTCCTGACTCTTGAGTTTTTCCTTGAGCATCAAGGTTTTTCCCAATATGGGAGGAATCTAATATCTCATTCCTCAAATTTTATTTTTTATTAATATAATAAAGTTAATACAATGATTGATAATATGTATTATAATTGTATGATAATATATACTATAATATATACTTCTGTATTATCATATAATTATAATGTTTAATAATTAATATATTAATATACTATTTTATACACACACACACACTTTTTCTTCCAGTTTTCTGGCTTTACTCCTAGATTGGGAAGGAGACAAACCATAAGAGACTCTTAATCTCACAAAACAAACTGAGGGTTGCCGGGGGAAGTGGAGTAGGGAGAGGGTGGTGGGGTTATGGACACTGGGGAGGGTATGTGCTATGGTGAGTGCTATGAAGTGTGTAACCTGGTGATTTACAGACCTGTACCTCTGGGGCTAATAATACATTGTATGTTAATAAAAACATTTAAAAAATAGACGTTTTATTAAAAAATTAAAAAAAAGAAATTAAAACACTTGTAGCAAATTGAACGGGAATAAATGCATCATACGTAAAAAAGAAATATCAGACTCAGAAGTACTAAGAAAATCCGTTTCTCCCTCAATAAAACCAAGTGTTTGCCAGTGCTAAGGGTCACAATAAGATTATTTTCTGTGTCTGGGGCCAATTTATTATCTTGACATCAAAGAAATGGGAAAGAAGATGCCTGGGTGGCTCAGTAAGTTAAGCCTCCACCTTAGGCTCAGGTCATGATCCCAGGATCCTGGGATCGAGTTCCACGATGGTCTCCCTGCTCAGTGGGAAGTCTGCTTCTCCCTTTCTCTCTGCCTGCCCTCCCCACCCCGGCTTGTGCTCTCTCTCTCTCTCCACTCTCTCTCTAATAGAGAAATAAAATCTTTAAAAAAAAAATAAAAGAGTGGGAAAGATCCCTGACTATTAAGCAGGAGAGGAAAAATGGGTCCATTTGTAAACCATAAATAAATGCATTTGGAAGAGGTTCACTGAGGTCAAGAGGTCAAGGTCAGCAGGCTTAAGGAATGGCTATGGACATGGGTGAGTAAAACTGTAGGAGTCTCAGTGAGGAGGGTGAACGTCACCCCTGCAACCAAGGGGACAAACTAGGTACACCAGCCATCAAAACTTCAGACACATAGATCCTCTGCCAGATATGCTTGTTTTCAGAGCCTGTGAAGTAATAAAAGGTGTTTCAGAAACATCTAACTGCAATGGTCACTAATCTGCATGTGTTAATGCCCTGTAAGTGGCAAAACCCACTAAATTCTAAATGACCTTGAAAATGCTGGCTGTTGGCAGTGGCTGCGGCAGCAACCTGGCAGAAGATCCTCGAACCTTCTCCCCTTGGGGAAGAAACAACATTAGGTGGTTAAGCGGTTGCTGGACCAGAGGAAGGAATCCTCTGAGTTACTGCTCTAATTCCACAACCCGGGTTCCTAGCATTGTTCTCTCCTCCACCCCCTTCCAGCAATTTGCTGAGGAATTTTCAAATAAGAAAACAATTAATTTGGACCCCAAAGCTAATTGGAATCAATAGTTAATGTTTCTCCCCAACTCTCGAAATTAATTACAAAATGATGTATGTTTACTTTGATGCCAGACTATGGATTTCTAAGGAAAACTTCCCCCCAGGGGCACCTTTTCAGCAAGAAGTCCGCTGCATGTAGTATGTCATGTCATCCCCTCCCCCAACCACCTTCCTCGTTTTCTCCCCTTGAAATTGTGTGTCCCGGGCACTGGTGCTATTGTGTCCAAGGATTAGCTGCACTTGAGACAAAAGGAATGAGCCTCCCGATGCATCGAGCAAATAAGGGGGTATTGATAGAGGTGAAGGCTAGGGGCATGGGGGGTCGACCCTCCTCTGTAAAGCGCTGTGGGTCCAAGCTGACTCCTTCAGCAGCAACATGGGCTGGCAACTCTTTCTCCGACTAGCACAAGGCAAATGCATCTTAAAAGGTGGACTGCAGTCCAGCCAGTGGCCTTGGTTCTGACTTTGCAAGGGGGAGTCTGGATTTTAAGAGGTAAATGGCTCTGCTTGTCATCTGGGTGCCTTAATATGTGGTGTTCAAGAACTTTCAGGTGGAGATCATAAACTATCTTTAGATGGTATCGGGGGACCTGGATGGCTCAGTGGGTTAAAACCTCTGCCTTCGGCTCACGTCATGATCCCAGGGTCCTGGGATTGAGCTCCACATCGGGCTCTCTGCTCAGCAGGGAGCCTGCTTCCCCCTCTCTTTGCTTATTTCTCTGCCTACTTGTGATCTCTCTCTGTCAAATAAATAAATAAAATAAATCTTCAAAAAAAAAAAAAAAAAGATCTGTAGATGGTATCATTAACAAGACAACTGGTATACTGGGGCACCAGGGCAGCTCAGTTTGTTAAGCGTCTGCCTTCAGCTCAGGTCATGGTCCCAGGGTCCTGGGTTTGAGCCCTGCATCAGGCTCCCTGCTCAGTGGGGAGCCTGCTTCTCCCTCTTCTCCCAGCTCACCATCTCTGTCACTCTCTCTGTTTCTCTCTCAAATACATAAATGAAATATTTAAGAATCAAAAAAAAAAAAAGAAAAAGAAAAGTGGTACACATAGGATGCTCAATACACATGCCTTTGATATGTTCTTTACTTGTTTTTTCCAATACATTGGTTGTCTGTAAGCCTGTTCTTACTCTAGCCTACTCATCCTGCATGTCCCCAAGCAGAGATAAGAATAAAGGTGTCATGGTGGTTTTTCCCTGTGGGAGAAAAAGAGGAGCAGAAGCCAAAGCCCCCTCACATTTTCAGAAGAGAAAAGAACCATACCAGACTTGAATGTTGGACCAGAATGTTAGAAGAGATGGATAGCAGTTAGAGACCACCGGTGCTGGGCTTGGCTGGCTCAGTGGGAACAGCCAAAGTATTCAGTAGCTGCAGAGGAGGGGGCATATAGTGGGATGGGTGGTCTCAGGAAAGCCAAGATACAAGTAAGACCAGTGTGCCTCTTGGTGAACTGTAAGGTTTTTTGAGCATCAGTGCAGGACAGGCTGGGCTTTGGCTTCCATGAGATCGGTGTAGGAATCCTAGTTCTGCTCCTGATGGCCTTCTTGACCTCTGTCCATACTCAGCTCCTCTGGGCTTGTGTTTCTACATAGTAAATGGGAATAATATCCATCTTAAATGATTGGGGGAAATATTGTTTTAGTCCTTTAATTAAATGTTAAAGCAATAAAATTGGAACTAGATTGTGTAAAGATTTGAGAGAGAAGGGGCTAGGGATCTGTGAGGTATTGGAAGTTTCCAGAAAGTGAGAAGAGGCAGGAGGCAGCTGGCTTCAGGGACTCTCTCTCCCAGTCTGTCTCCGCTTCATCTCTCAGACCTACTTTCTCCACACGGGGGAGAGGGTAGTACAGCAGCCTCAGTTCCTTCCCTCCCATATGTCAGCTTTGCCACCAGCAACAGTCTGAGATTTGCTCCTTCTGACCCCAAGAGAAATACTCTGATTTGAGCAAATGCCCCTCCCTGGCCCAATCAACAAGAACATGCCATTCAGATCACAAGATCAGAGTCAAGGAAGAAACATTCCCCCGAAGAGTCTTTTGGGCAGACAGACCAATAATGCTGATGAACTGTAATGGCTGATGGCAAAATGGTGGTCTAGGGACTTGGATCCAAAGCATCTTCTGGATTCTAGGCAACCCACAGGTGCAAAAAACTAAAAATGTTGAGTGATCACTTCATGCCAGGACATTTTGTATAGTATTTCACTTAACTCTCATATTAATTCTTAGACTAGGTAAGCAGTATTACATTTTTGGCATGAAGTAATTGGGAAATTCAGAAGGGTTCCAACTTCTAGCAATCACACATCAGGAGTACGTTCATCTGGCTCCAAAGCTTGGGTTCTTTCTGCCTTTCTGGGTTTCCAGAGGCCAAGGGGCCTTCCTGTGTGGTACAACATATTCCCCTCATTTGATTTTATTGAGGCCATGTTTGCTTAAAGCTCAGTGCAATATTCAAAGACACATAGGTCTAGGGCTCTACCCCACCCTGTTTTACTGTGAAAAAAATCAGTCTTTCTCACCATCTGCCAAATAAAAGAAAGCAGCTGCTCTTTCCATCCATTCCCTCCAAGCTGTGGAATTCTTACTTTGCATAGTCATGAGATAAAAAAGAGGGTCGTTTTCTAAAATGTTAAAAGCCATGTTAAACCCATGACCTCAGTGAGTAATATTCTCATGAGGGAAGAGAGTAGAAGTGGAGCCAGGCCAACCGGGGGTTGGTCTATGTGCTGGTAGTTGTGAGTAATTGGTAGCACCCTAAATGTCTCCAAGCCCCAGGTTTCTAATGGACAGAATGGAAATAAACTAAATATCATCATCCTAGAACTGATGCATTCACTGGTGCACTATTCTTTTTTTTTTTTTAATAAAGTATTTCTGATTGATTCTTTTTATGTAGCATTAAATAGCCTGGTCAGTGTTGCATGCTCTTATGAAGCTCCGGGTTCATTCCAAGTGAATTCCCACTGAGGGGAGAGATAGTGGGTGGCTGTGTGGGTTTTCAGCAGACATCCCATATGCAAAATCTTTTCATGCATCAGTTGCTAGAAAGTTGAGTCATAAATATTAAGCGAGTGACACAGGATTGGGAATGCAAAGGTCATTGCTTGTGGTTAGGGCAAGAGAAGTTGAAGATTAGAAATGGACACCCAGAGAAAGTAATGCCCAATCAATGTCTAGTAATAGGAAGGATGAACCAAACAATTACACTAGGCTGGTGTCCCTTTGAAATGACACCTGTGATATCCAGGTGTAATAATGAAAAATGTGGCCAGACAGATGCTTTAATTGTAGCAGGATTGACCTTGCTTTGGAAAGGCATGAGAATATGTTATCCAAATACACAAAATACTATTTAAGTTGCCAAGACACTATAAGAATAACTGCACACCCATCCCAACGAGACAGATGTTGCAGTGGTGAAAATTATATTCCAAATACATCTTGTTTTGTTGTCCCTTCCCTTGCCAACTTGGAAATAATACAGGACTCCAAGGTTAATTTACAGGAGGTAAAGTCAGAAAGAAAGGTGGTATAGATGAGCATGAAGTCTACAGGATCTGAATTCAAACAAAATGTCTATGAATTTTGCCGAGCTCCTGGTTTAAGACATGGAGGGAAGTCAAGATGTAGTGTTTTTATAGCTGAAAATAAAGATACAAGTGGCAATTTTCTTTGCTGACTAGGGAGGGTAAAATAGCAATAGAGAACATTTAGTAAATATTTACTATTGCCAGGCACCAAGTTAAACACTTTGCACATATTCCTTGACCCTGGTAACAATGCTTGCAACTGTTATGTTACAGATGAGGAAGAAAGAAACAGATAGGTTAGGCTAGCCTCCTGAGGCCACTCAGCTAGAGAACAGTGAGGCAGCAATCAAATCCACACAGTCTTCCCCAAAGCCCTGGATTTTTCCCCAAAGCCCTGGATTCTTCCCCAAGTACATTGGCTAGAGGGATAGAAAAGATGCAGAACAGCAGTGAGGAAGAATTGGACCTTCCTGAACAATTACATGTTAATGACACATGTCAAATGCTTAGCTGAGCTGGCACAGGGTAGGCACAAAAAAGGTGGGGGAAAGCCAGTTCCATCCTTCATTTCTCTCCCAGTAAAAATCAACAACAATCCTGAAAACTTAAGAATGTCCTTTCCAATCTTGGAAGTGGCCTTCCACAAGCGAACAAGAGGAAACCCTAAAACCTCCCCATTAAATAAGAAACTTTTTACTTGACAAAGGGAAATTCGATTTTAGCTTTGAAGTATGAAAAGTCCGTGGAAGCCAAGGAGCAGATGATTTCAGACAGCAACACACAGAGCAGGGAGCTAGGCGGGTGGGGTAAGGCTGCGATAGAGGCCGGGTGCAGGGGTCTGACCCCGCTGCGTGGACGTCTGGGTCTCCAAGACCCTTACCCTTAAAGGATAAGGAATGGCATCATTTTTATTAATAGGACACTATTCTTTTTAAAAAATCACCCTTCCATGGACAGAGAGTGGGGAGGGCAGGAGAAATTAAGAGAAGACAGCGTTTTCAAATCTTGGTGTCTCCTGTATGGCTCACTGGCAGGGACCAGCAGTAAAACCTCTTTTGCTAAATGTTGTGAGTTTAACGAAATTTACAATCGAGAATGCAAAGTCATCCACGGGGTGTACAGAAAAGAACATGCCTATACATCTTCTGGCTCTTGCTCTGTATCTTGTTTGCAATAACATGTGGTTCAGAAAATTAAACCTGAAAGGATACCAGGCACTCATTTGATTATAGTCCCCTTTCTACACTTGAGGAAATGGAGACCAACGGTACAGATCTTCCCAAAAGAAGACAGGATATTTATATAAACTTGTTATTTTCACATTTCCTTCCTCTGAGCTAGGTCAGAAAGAATGGATATTAAAAGGAACTCATCACCAGTGTCCAAACCAAAATGAAAGAAAATGATTAAAAGAAGACTGTATTTTTGTCTTGAAGAACCCCTAGAGATCATCTGGCTGTGCTTTGGTTCTGTAGGTCAGATAGGAGCTCCAATCCACCACTGCATGACCTTGGAATCATGGGGCATGAGCTGATCAGCTACGGCCAGAGACTGAGGGTAGCTCTTTCATAGATTCCATCCAGTAATAATTTCTCAACATCCTTATGAAATAGGGATTATAATCCCATTTTTTTTTTTCAAATAAGGAAGCAGAAGGCTAGTGGGTTTTTGGTTTGTTTTTGTTTTATAAGACTCTCTCAAAGGCAAATCAGCCAATTAGTAATAAGGATAGGCCATGGGGTACCCGGATGGCACAGTCGGTTGGGTGTCCCACTCTTGGTTTCAGCTCAGGTCATGATCGCAGTGTTGTGAGTTTGAGCCCCATGTGAGGTTCTGCACTCAGGAGGGAGTCTGCTTGCGGATTCTCTCTCTCTCTGTCTGCCCCTCCCCACACTCATTCTCTCTCTCTCTCTCTCTCTGTGTCAAATAAATAAACCTTTTTAAAAAAAGATTTTATTTTATTTTATTTTATTTGACACACAGAGAGAGAAATCACAAGTAGGCAGAGAGGCAGGCAGAAAGAGGGGGAAGCAGGCTCACTGCTGAGTAGAGAGCCCGATGCAGGACTTGAATCTAGGACACTGAGATCATGACTGAGCCAAGGGCAGAGGCCCAACTCACTGAGCTACCCAGGCACCCCTAAATAAACCTTTTTTTAAAAAAAAATGTGGACCAGGACTTCTGAAATGGGACTAAAATCAAGTCTAAGCCCAAGAGAATAAATTACTAAACACTTTTTTTGTGCTGGGTCCAGGTATGTGCTAGTTCAGTACTTATTCTGTGTTTTCTCAAATATCCTTAAGAGTAGCTGGTTTTGTGAAAAAGAACAGCCTTGAGATGAAATGAGGATGGTTGCTAGAATTTGCCAGGTCCTAAGCTCATGTCAGGTGACCTGAAAAAGTGGTTACTTGTCTTGCTGCAGAAAAGATTTGCTCACTCCTAAATAATGGTTCCCCATGTTCTTACACGAATAGAAATCTCCAAATATAAAATACTCATAGCATAAAAAAATGACCTGGAATATTCCAGACATTGTTAAGCTGTCAAAAATATTCGTCATCATAATACACAGTTTGATTAAAGATGGCTTCATGACAAAAGATGTTTCTTTATCAATTGCCTCCTGCCTGTCTTGCCAGAGATGTTTCCCATCATATTTTCTACATGTGTTTGACCATCTGATACTAACTGCTGGTCTCTGCTTACTTATTGGAATCTACTTATTCTTGTCTTGGCATGGAATGTCTTCCATCTCCAACTTCTCTACCTAGCAATCCCTCCTTTCTTGTGGGTTTCCACTAAAATTCTTTTTTCTCCCAAAAGTTCTCTTCAATTTTATGGTAAAGAATGAGAAAGGGAAAGGCAACATCAATTAATCTCCAACTCTGTACCAGGAACTGTACTAAGAATATGCTATGTCTTATCTCTCCCAGTACTAAGTGGATTGCATATGAGAAGCATGGAGGGAAGAGGAACAGATTTCTCAGTAAGTTCAGAACCCAAATTATTCAGATCACAAAGGTTCTAAATTAGAAAATTTCAAATGACAAAAGTGACTGTTCAGAATTAAAAGTACTCTAATTACAAAGGTTCCAAGTTGATGGCATAAAGACATATTATTTTTTATGGGTGATGAAGCATCTGGTTTCAACGTATTTGCTCATTCTCCTTGTTCTATGTTGCACTGTCAATGGACAACCATCTGGCCAGCTAGATGCTCAGACTATATTGGGGATGAATGTATCTTCTTTGGGAATATAGAACTTTCCTAATATTATATTCATATCCGTAACTCAAGGCCATTCATTCTTACAAAATCCAAGGAAATAATATCATTACAGCAAGTTTGTCGTTCCATGGATAACAAGGAGATGCTTTGAAAGTATGAGGGAGTTATTAAAGATTATTGGGTGATGGGACCAGGGGAGGTGGCTTAGGAAATGCTGGATGCAGAAGGCATGGTTCTGATTTCTCTCACAGAGTGGGTTTTGAAGAATGGGCAGGGCAGAATAGATTGGTTGGTTAACTTGCTAATCTTAGAAATGTATGCTTCTTTTTTTTTTTTTTTTTTTTTTAAATATTTTATTTATTTATTTGAAAGAGAGAAATCACAAGTAGATGGAGAGTCAGGCAGAGAGAGAGAGAGGGAAGCAGGCTCTCCGCTGAGCAGAGAGCCCGATGCGGGACTCGATCCCAGGACTCTGAGATCATGACCTGAGCCGAAGGCAGCGGCTTAACCCACTGAGCCACCCAGGCGCCCCAGAAATGTATGCTTCTTAATAGAGCTGTCTGTGCTGGGGAAGATTATCTAAAGAAACCAAGACCATAGCATGAAAAAGGGGAAACGATTTCTAGACTAATCACTTAGCCCCACCTCACTCTCCTTGGTTTTTCTCTTGAGTTCACAGCAGTGTTCTCTTGTGACTCATTTTAGAGTAGAAGGGACTCACAGCCACTGTCTAAATGGAGTTATGGTCCATGGTCAGTCCCATCCACCCATGTTAGACCATTACACAACATAACACAATGTGTGTGAAAGTTAAGTGTATCCACCTGTTTTGCTGAGTGGCCATGGGAAATATTTTGTACATGTGCTTTGGGGGGGGTGGAATAAAGGGAAAGACATTTATCTTAGCTTTCTGCTTCCTATGACCTGAGGCTTTCATTTTAATAAGGAATTCCTCTCTTGGCAGAGAAGGAAAACAGATGGTATATCTTTAAGTACATAATGTATGCTTCCTCCACATTATTTTTGGAGAGCATGAAGTATGATGAAGGGAAGTGAACTCATGCTGCGAGGTGCAGGCCCTGGGTTTGGGTGCCTGGGATAGCTTCCATATGTACAAGGTGATGGGTTTTCTGGATTCCCCCTGCCACCCTCATCCTCACAGGATTTGTAAGAACAACTGTTACTCAAAGAGAAACCATGTGCTTCCAGTCCATGAGTGACTAGTTTGTCTAACCTACGTGGGTTTTCCAAGAACCATGATTAAAAATTAGATGTCACTAATACTGTTCCAGATAATTCTGGAAAGCTCATTAGCACGATTCTTATAGAAGCTGCTTAGGAAATAATCCTCACATTCTTTCTTGTGCTTACGCTGAACTCAAGGTTACTTTGCTACATAGGTTGTTAAAAAATGCCTTTCTGGGGGTGTCTGGGTGGTTCAGTGGGTTAAAGCCTCTTCCCTTCGGCTCGGGTCATGATCTCAGGGTCCTGGGATCGAGACTCGCATCAGATTCTCTGCTCAGCGGGGAGCCTGCTTCCCTTCCTCTCTCTCTGCCTGCCTCTCTGCCTACTTGTGATCTCTGTCTGTCAAATAAATAAATAAAATCTTTTTAAAAAATGCCTTTCTGCCGACAGATGTAGAAGAGTAACCTTATAGCCTTAGGTGACAAGGCTGAACCATTCCCAAAAGATGAGTGTGAATTTTCAGGAAAATGCCATATACGATTTTAACAAATATATATCCAGCACAATGTCAGGTAGGGTCCTCTGGCCCTGGTCAGCAAAGCCCAAACTCAGAACTGCGTGAACAATTGGGGCCCAGTCGGCTCACACAACTGGAGATCCGGAATGGGCGGTTCTTGCCTGATCTTTACCTACGGGTTCTGGTCCGGTTTCTCTGTCTCTCTTGTGGCAGTACCCTCCTCTATGTATCCACATCAGCCTCAAGCCGAGCACAAAGGCTGCCACATTTCCAGCTCATATTTGTGCATTTGGATGATGAGAGCATCGGAGAAAGAGTAACTTCTGGAAAACCACTCAGACAAGTAAAGAAAAGAAACGTCGCCAACAAATGTGTCCTCACCTCCTGCCTGACTGCTATTCTCGCCTGTTCAGACCATGAGGAATTCCATGAAGTTTCCTTTTGTTTTGGAGACTGGGAACCAATGTTCATCTTCAACCCCTTGTCACTGGATTAAGAAGGGATTTATAACACTTATGGGCCAGTTTTCACAGAGGAAATGGTGGATCTGTCAACCATCGTAAGTCTAGCCTGCCTGACTGTTCTGACAGATACACGAAGTCCCTGCAATATTCTTTCCTGCCCTTTCTGTGGGGTGTTCCCAGGTCTCACTTCTAGAAGGCTGTGGCAGAGAGGAATCAGAGCATTGAGTTCCACAGATCAAAAACCATCTAGTCTTCAGGGCCGTACCCAGTTTCATTATGTATGTGTGTGTTTTGGTGCACACCTCTGGTAAATTCTTTTTTTTTTTTAAGATTTTTTTTTTTTAATACTTCGGGGTTTTTTGTTTTTGTTTTTGTTTTTGTTTTTTTTTAATTTTTTATTTTTTAAAAACATATGTTTTTATCCCCAGGGGTACAGGTCTGTGAATCACCAGGTTTACACACTTCACAGCACTCACCAAAGCACATACCCTCCCCAATGTCCATAATCCCACCCCCTTCTCCCAAAGCCCCTCCCCCCAGCAACCCTCAGTTTGTTTTGTGAGATTAAGAGTCACTTATGGTTTGTCTCCCTCCCAATCCCATCTTGTTTCATTTATTCTTCTCCTACCCACTAAAGCCCCCATTTTGCATCACCACTTCCTTATATCAGGGAGATCATATGATAGTTGTCTTTCTCTGCTTGACTTATTTCGCTAAGCAGGATACGCTCTAGTTCCATCCATGTTGTCGCAAATGGCAAGATTTCATTTCTTTTGATGGCTGCATAGTATTCCATTGTGTATATATACCACATCTTCTTGATCCATTCATCTGTTGATGGACATCTAGGTTCTTTCCATAGTTTGGCTATTGTGGACATTGCTGCTATAAACATTCGGGTGCACGTGCCCCTTTGGATCACTACGTTTGTATCTTTAGGGTAAATACCCAATAGTGCAATTGCTGGGTCATAAGGCAGTTCTATTTTCAACATTTTGAGGAACCTCCATGCTGTTTTCCAGAGTGGCTGCACCAGCTTGCATTCCCACCAACAGTGTAGGAGGGTTCCCCTTTCTCCACATCCTCGCCAGCATCTGTCATTTCCTGACTTGTTGATTTTAGCCATTCTGTCTGGTGTGAGGTGATATCTCATTGTGGTTTTGATTTGTATTTCCCTGATGCCGAGTGATATGGAGCACTTTTTCATGTGTCTGTTGGCCATCTGGATGTCTTCTTTGCAGAAATGTCTGTTCATGTCCTCTGCCCATTTCTTGATTGGATTATTTGTTCTTTGGGTGTTGAGTTTGCTAAGTTCTTTATAGATTCTGGACACTAGTCCTTTATCTGATATGTCGTTTGCAAATATCTTCTCCCATTCTGTCAGTTGTCTTTTGATTTTGTTAACTGTTTCCTTTGCTGTGCAAAAGCTTTTGATCTTGATGAAATCCCAATAGTTCATTTTTGCCCTTGCTTCCTTTGCCTTTGGCGTTGTTCCTAGGAAGATGTTGCTGCGGCTGAGGTCGAAGAGGTTGCTGCCTGTGTTCTCCTCAAGGATTTTGATGGATTCCTTTCGCACATTGAGGTCCTTCATCCATTTTGAGTCTATTTTTGTGTATGGTGTAAGGAAATGGTCCAATTTCATTTTTCTGCATGTGGCTGTCCAATTTTCCCAGCACCATTTATTGAAGAGGCTGTCTTTTTTCCATTGGACATTCTTTCCTGCTTTGTGGAAGATTAGTTGACTGTAGAGTTGAGGGTCTATTTCTGGGCTCTCTATTCTGTTCCATTGATCTATGTGTCTGTTTTTGTGCCAGTACCATGCTGTCTTGATGATGACAGCTTTGTAATAGAGCTGGAAGTCCGGAATTGTGATGCCACCAACGTTGGCTTTCTTTTTCAATATCCCTTTGGCTATTCGAGGTCTTTTCTGGTTCCATATAAATTTTAGCATTATTTGTTCCATTTCTTTGAAAAAGATGGATGGTACTTTGATAGGAATTGCATTAAATGTGTAGATTGCTTTAGGTAGCATAGACATTTTCACAATATTTATTCTTCCAATCCAGGAGCATGGAACATTTTTCCATTTCTTTGTGTCTTCCTCAATTTCTTTCATGAGTACTTTATAGTTTTCTGAGTATAGATTCTGTGCCTCTTTGGTTAGGTTTATTCCTAGGTATCTTATGGTTTTGGGTGCAATTGTAAATGGGATGGACTCCTTAATTTCTCTTTCTTCTGTCTTGCTGTTGGTGTAGAGAAATGCAACTGATTTCTGTGCATTGATTTTATATACTGACACTTTACTGAATTCCTGTATAAGTTCTAGCAGTTTTGGAGTGGAGTCTTTTGGGTTTTCCACATATAGTATCATATCATCTGCCAAGAGTGATAATTTGACTTCTTCTTTGCCGATTTGGATGCCTTTAATTTCCTTTTGTTGTCTGATTGCTGAGGCTAGGACCTCTAGTACTCTGTTGAATAGCAGTGGTGATAATGGACATCCTTGCCGTGTTCCTGACCTTAGCGGAAAAGCTTTCAGTTTTTCTCCATTGAGAATGATATTTGCGGTGGGTTTTTCATAGATGGCTTTGATGATATTGAGGTATGTGCCCTCTATCCCTACACTCTGAAGAGTTTTGATCAGGAAGGGATGCTGTACTTTGTCAAATGCTTTTTCAGCATCTATTGAGAGTATCATGTGGTTCTTGTTCTTTCTTTTATTGATGTGTTGTATCACATTGACTGATTTGTGGATGTTGAACCAACCTTGCAGCCCTGGAATAAATCCCACTTGGTCGTGGTGAATAATCCTTTTAATGTACTGTTGAATCCTATTGGCTAGTATTTTGTTGATTTTTTTCGCATCTGTGTTCATCAAGGATATCGGTCTATAGCTCTCTTTTTTGATGGGATCCTTGTCTGGTTTGGGGATCAAGGTGATGCTGGCCTCATAAAATGAGTTTGGAAGTTTTCCTTCCATTTCTATTTTTTGGAACAGTTTCAGGAGAATAGGAATTAGTTCTTCTTTAAATGTTTGGTAGAATTCCCCCGGGAAGCCGTCTGGCCCTGGGCTTTTGTTTGTTTGGAGATTTTTAATGACTGTTTCAATCTCCTTACTGGTTATGGGTCTGTTCAGGCTTTCTATTTCTTCCTGGTTCAGTTGTGGTAGTTTATAGGTTTCTAGGAATGCATCCATTTCTTCCAGATTGTCAAATTTATTGGCGTAGAGTTGCTCATAGTATGTTCTTATAATAGTTTGTATTTCTTTGGTGTTAGTTGTGATCTCTCCTCTTTCATTCATGATTTTATTTATTTGGGTCCTTTCTCTTTTCTTTTTGAGAAGTCAGGCCAGGGGTTTATCAATTTTATTAATTCTTTCAAAGAACCAGCTCCTAGTTTCATTGATTTGTTCTATTGTTTTTTTGGTTTCTATTTCATTGATTTCTGCTCTGATCTTTATGATTTCTCTTCTCCTGCTGGGCTTAGGGTTTCTTTCTTGTTCTTTCTCCAGCTCCTTTAGGTGTAGGGTTAGGTTTTGTACCTGAGACCTTTCTTGTTTCTTGAGAAAGGCTTGAACCACTATATATTTTCCTCTCAGGACTGCCTTTGTTGTGTCCCACAGATTTTGAACTGTTGTATTTTCATTATCATTTGTTTCCATGATTGTTTTCAATTCTTCTTTAATTTCCCGGTTGACCCATTCATTCTGTAGAAGGATGCTGTTTAGTCTCCATGTATTTGGGTTCTTTCCAAACTTCCTTTTGTGGTTGAGTTCTAGCTTTAGAGCATTGTGGTCTGAAAATATGCAGGGAATGATCCCAATCTTTTGATACCGGTTGAGTCCTGATTTAGGACCGAGGATGTGATCTATTCTGGAGAATGTTCCATGTGCACTAGAGAAGAATGTGTATTCTGTTGCTTTGGGATGAAATGTTCTGAATATATCTGTGATGTCCATCTAGTCCAGTGTGTCATTTAATGCCTTTATTTCCTTGCTGATCTTTTGCTTGGATGATCTGTCCATTTCAGTGAGGGGAGTGTTAAAGTCCCCTACTATTATTGTATTATTGTTGATGTGTTTCTTTGATTTTGTTATTAATTGGTTTATATAGTTGGCTGCTCCCACATTGGGGGCATAGATATTTAAAATTGTTAAATCTTCTTGTTGGACAGACCCTTTGAGTATGATATAGTGTCCTTCCTCATCTCTTATTATAGTCTTTGGCTTAAAATCTAATTGATCTGATATAAGGATTGCCACTCCTGCTTTCTTCTGATGTCCATTAGCATGGTAAATTCTTTTCCACCCCCTCACTTTAAATCTGGAGGTGTCTTCGGGCTTAAAATGAGTTTCCTGGAGGCAACATATAGATGGGTTTTGTTTTTTTATCCATTCTGATAGCCTGTGTCTTTTGACAGGGGCATTTAGCCCATTAACATTCAGGGTAACTATTGAGAGATATGAATTTAGTGCCATTGTATTGCCTGTAAGGTGACTGTTCCTGTATATGGTCTCTGTTCCTTTCTGATCTACCACTTGTAGGCTCTCTCTTTGCTTAGAGGACCCCTTTCAAGATTTCCTGTAGAGCTGGTTTGGTGTTTGCAAATTCTTTCAGTTTTTGTTTGTCCTGGAAGCTTTTAATCTCTCCTTCTATTTTCAATGATAGCCTGGCTGGATATAGTATTCTTGGCTGCATGTTTTTCTCGTTTAGTGCTCTGAAAATATCATGCCAGCTCTTTCTGGCCTGCCAGGTCTCTGTGGATAAGTCAGCTGCCAATCTAATATTTTTACCATTGTATGTTACAGACTTCTTTTCCCGGGCTGCTTTCAGGATTTTCTCTTTGTCACTGAGACTTGTAAATTTTACTATTAGGTGATGGGGTGTGGGCCTATTCTTATTGATTTTGAGGGGCGTTCTCTGAACCTCCTGAATTTTGATGCTCGTTCCCTTTGCCATACTGGGGAAATTCTCCCCACTAATTCTCTCCAGTATACCTTCTGCTCCCCTCTCTCTTTCTTCTTCTTCTGGAATCCCAATTATTCTAATGTTGTTTCGTCTTATGGTGTCACTTATCTCTCGAATTCTCCCCTTGTGATCCAGTAGCTGTTTGTCCCTCTTTTGCTCAGCTTCTTTATTCTCTGTCATTTGGTCTTCTATATCACTAATTCTTTCTTCTGCCTCACTTATCCTAGGAGTGAGAGCCTCCATTTTTTATTGCGCCTCATTAATAGCTTTTTTGATTTCAACTTGATTAGATTTTAGTTCTTTTATTTCTCCAGAAAGGGCTTTTATATCTCTCGAGAGGTTTTCTCTAATATCTTCCATGCCTTTTTCGAGCCCGGCTAGAACCTTGAGAATTGTCATTCTGAACTCTAGATCTGACATATTACCAATGTCTGTATTGATTAGGTCCCTCGCCTTCGGTACTGCCTCTTGTTCTTTTTTTTTGTGTTGAATTTTTCCTTCTTGTCATTTTGTCCAGATAAGAGTATATGAAGGAGCAAGGAAAATACTAAAAGGGTGGCAACAACCCCAGAAAAATATGCTTTAACCAAATTAGAAGAGATCCCAAATTGTGAGGGGGGAGAAAGGGGATAAAAAGAGGTTCAAAAAGGAAGAAAGAAAAAAAAAGAAAAAAGAAAAAAGAAAAAAAAAAGAAAAGAATTAAAAAAATAAGAAAAATATAAAAAAGAAAAAATATATATATTAGATAAACTGGTTAAAAAACGTTAAAAATGAAAAAGGTAAAAGTTTAAAAAAAAATTTTACCAGAAGGTGAGGAATAAAACAAAAAATGAAAAAGAAAAAAAATTAAATTAACTGCAAGACTAAAAAAAATCACAGGGAAAAAGCCATGAGTTCCGTGCTTTGCTTTCTCCTCCTCTGGAATTCTGCTGCTCTCCTTGGTATTGAAACTGCAGTCCGTGGTAGGTGAACATGGTCTCGGCTGGATTTCTTGATGATCTTCTGGGGGAGGGGCCTGTTGTAGTGATTCTCAAGTGTCTTTGCCCCAGGCGGAATTGCACCGCCCTTATCAGGGGCCGGGGTGAGTAATCCGCTCAGGTTTGCTTTCAGGAGCTTTTGTTCCCTGAGCGCTTTCCGTAGAGTTCCGGAGGACGGGAATACAAATGGCGGCCTCCTGGTCTCCGGCCCGGAGGAGCCGAGAGCCCGGGGCCCCACTCCTCAGTGCGCCCTCAGAGAACAGCGCCCAGTTACTCCCATCTGCCTGACCTCCGGCCGCGCTCCGAGCTCACCGAGCCTGCGACCGGCTCAAGGTAACACCGAGCTGTGAGCTTACTGTCGCCTCTGTCTCTGTAGCCGGCTTTCCCGTTCCAATACCCGCAAGCTCTGCGACACTCAGACACCCCTGATCCTTCTGTGACCCTGCGGGACCTGAGGCCACGCTGACCCCGCGTGGGCTTCGCCCTGGTTTAGCCTCTGGAGCGATGTCCCTCAGCGGAACAGACTTTTAAAAGTCCTGATTTTGTGCGCCGTTGCTACGCCGCTTGCCGGGAGCCGGCCCCTCCCCCCGGGGTCTATCTTCCCGTCGCTTTGGATTCACTTCTCCGCCGGTCCTACCTTTCAGAAAGTGGTTGTTTTTCTGTTTCCAGAATTGCTGCTCTTCTTCTCTTCGATCTGCCGATGGATTTTCAGGTGTTTGCAATCTTTAGATAAGCTATCTAGCTGATCTCTGGCTAGCTGAAGTAGTCTCAGCCTGCTACTTCTCCGCCATCTTGACTCCTCCCCCCAAAACTAAAACATTTTTAAGTTCATAATTTTCCCCAAGACTTTATATAACAATCTCTTACTTTTCTTGATCTCAATCCTCTTCATTATAAACCAAATGATCCAACTTGAGATTTTCCCCAAGGCTTCTATTTCCCATTCTTGGTAGGGGCGAAGAAATGGAAATGGTAGTCTGTAACATCTTTGTAGAGCTAAGAGCTTATTTTTTAAAAAAAGTTTTCTCTCTTTTTCTCCCTTTTCCCCAGTCAAAGCCAGAAGAGTAAACTGTCTTTAAAACTATTAAAGGGTAATTTTTAAGAGAGGGTATAGTCATGCCTCTTATACAGATATAAAATGAATTCGCATCAAAGACAAGTAATACGTTACAATTGGTCTAAAGGGGATTTCAAAGAGCAGAGGCACATATAGGGAACTGGGAGTTCTAAAATGAATTTACAAATTGATGCAAAATGAGTCTATCCACAGGGTAATCCTTGGTTGCATTCCATTTGACACAATCGATTTTCAAGAATTATTTGCAATATCATCAGCTTTCTACAGCTTACAGAGCTGTACAATAGTTCAAAGCCAGTGAAAGACTGAGACAATTTGGATGGGTGAAATAGACACTCGGGTTTTTGTTTTAGCTCATGTAAAGTCTCACATTTTTTTCCTCTACTAAGTTCGTCATCCCTAATATACCCAACACAAAAAAATAGGTATATGAGATTCCTATCAGAATTCCTCCTGAAAGATTTTCGACAACTATCCTCACTACTCTTTCCCCCAAAGCAATAGATATCGTGACTCTCTCTTAGATATGGGGTGATGAGATCCCCTGAGATGTTGAGATCTGGGGAGTATATATACGTATCTTAATTCCTACACCAAAGAACAAGAAGGGCCTTAAGTAATTCAAGATCTTCTGCTTTAAAAAGTACATTTGCAATCATCTCATTTCTGAAAAATACCTTAAATTTTACTTATTTGAAAGAGGTAAATGCAGGTCTAAGACCCTCTGAACCTAGTCACACTGTAAATGATGGGATTAAGAGAAAAGATACAAAAGCAAATTAGTATTTACTGAGCACGAGGCTTCAGCTTAGTGCTGCATATATCACATAAATTTAAATATAAAAAAACACTGTAGAGAAAATATTTTCTTTGTTTCATAGGCTAAGACACATTAAGTGACTTTTTTTTTTTTTTTTTTTTTTGGCAGAACAGAACATTTATATAGGAAACATCTGGCTGAACTGAAGAGGATCTAGGGGAGATAGGAAGCCCCCATTTTTCTTTTTTTCTTTTTTTTGTTTTTTTCAAAAATGTCCTAGACTTGAGGGGAGGGCTAACCTCCTGGGGTGACATGAGCAGGCCCGGTCTCACCCCACACTCCTCTATCATGGAGTATAGGATGTGCTGGAGGCCAGATGTGTGTATGCTGGGGAAACACAGGGAAGAGATGAATAGGGAGGAATGCCCCCTCACTGGAATCTGTTATGAGGGCTGAGAGTGTCCCCATCCAGCTCCTGGACTCTGGGGGTCTTGGGTGAGATAGGGGCTGGAATGGGCTGGGGCTGGGGGGAGGCTGGGCGCTCAGCCTAGAAAGCCATCAGGGTCGTCATCCTCAAAGTGGCCTTGCTGCAGCACCTTGATGTGGTGCTCGTAGATTTTCAGGGCTGGGCCCAGGCGGATGGACGGCCAGTCAGCACATCCGTGCGCTGCATGAGCAGCAGAGACTTGCCATCGATTTCCTGCTCTTGGAAAGCTGTTGCCTGCTCTGGGAAGCCGGCCTCGGTGAAGTACTCAACCACGTCCATCACTGTCCACTCCACGGGGTCAGCTGGCTTCTCTTTGCGCCAGGAGGGACAGCCAAAGGGGGTCCCATCGGCCCCTGGTAGGACTGGTTTTCCTGGGGGCAAAGGCACAGGGGACGGGGAGTCCGGCCCAGTGGCAGCAGAGGCTGATCCCCCTTCCTTATTCATGGCTGCCATGGAGAACACTTGGCGGGTACCACTGCCTGGTGCCGGCCCCCGACTTTCATCCTGGCCCTGGTGGGGTCCACAGGGTGACCACTCCTTGACCCTCTCCTTGGCACTCTGAGGGCCTCGCTGGCCATTAAGCTGGTGGTGCTGGGCACCTGCTGGACGGTCACCCTCAGGCACCTCTGAGCCCTCAGACACATCATCCTCGTCATCCTCCTCTTCCTCGTCTTCTTCCTCCTCTTCCTTCTCAAGCACTCGCTCTTCTCCACCTCTCTTGCTCTGCGACGCGCGGGCGCTGGCGGCTGGCGGCGCCCGTCCGGGCCTGTCCCTGCGGGGCAGCGCGAGCGCTCCGAGGCGGGTGCGCTCCAGGCGGCCTCGCGCTGCCGCCTCTTCCTCCAGCAGCCCCTGCACGCGGCCGCGGATCAGGCGGCCGCAGGCGCCGCCGCTGCCCCTGAGGCAGCGCACGACTTCCCGCAGGCTCACGGGCCGCGCCGGGCCACCGGCCCGCGCCGCGCCCCGCTCCGGCGGCTGCTGTGGCTGTGGCGGCGGCGGCACCGGACACATTAAGTGATTTAACCAAAGTAATGATTGGGATTCAAACCCAGATAGGTCTAATTCCCAAAACCCATTTTCTGTCAACCCAGAGAGGGGTAGAGAAGTGGTGAATCAGGGTCAGATAAAAGATCCTCACACGTGATGGTGAGATACTTAATTCATAAAATACTAGAGAAAAAAAAATTTCTCATGATGAATTTCTTCCCAAGAAGCACACTAGAGAAACACAATAAAGGCAGAGGAGCTCTGGGACGGTGGGGTAGGAAGAGACCCTAATCTGTTCAGCTTCCCCTCTTTCCCTCTCAGCTATTTCTTTGGGGTTTCTAAGGATCCTCAGAAAGCAGTTTTGAATCTTTAGCTCATACAACTTCACCAAAGAATCATCTCTGCACTGGAACCGTATTCTCTGATTCCAAATCCAGCGCTCTTCCAAAGAACTCATGTTGCCTGAAATGAACCTTACGTGTTGGCACTTGAAGCACTATTTGAATGTCACGTCTGGTGCTGTAACCAGACAGCAATCAGATTTACTCTTTTTCCGGTGACTCTCTGAGCTCATCTGTCTGGAGTTAAGAGAGCATCTCCCAGATGTCTTGTCTTTGTTTTGTTTTTATTTTTGTAGAGAATCTGCATGTAGGAGAGAAAGCTCTATGGACTACACAGTGGAAAAAAGTCAGCCTGAAGCCATAGTCCAATTTGACTGGGGACAAAGAGGCAGAGAACAGGATGAGTGAAGAGGGAGCGTAATCTAGGAATAAGGATGTGCTGCACAGGCTAGAATACTGCCGTTTGCCTGGCATCAAGTCTCCAACTGAGCCTGTGGCATTTGCCATTAGTTCTGTAGTGTGCTTCAGAAACAAACACCTCCAGACGAATGAGCGGTTGGTTGCAGGAGCATCAGGCAGGTAGGTTATGCTGCAGGAACATAACAATCTCCCAAAACCCATTTGAATCATCAAAATTGAATTCTGAATTATGCTAGAGATCTAACACAGATGATGAGAGAGAGAAATTCTGCTGACTTTGGTCCCTCAGGAACCCAAGCCGATGTACACTCCATGAAGATAAGTACATCTACCATCCACAACAGTGGGAGGGGAATGTGGCTCCTAAGGTTTATCCAGATGTGATGTGATCACTGAATCTTTCTACTAGCCAAGGCAAGTGACATGGCTTTACTAGCTTCAAGGGGGACAGAGGAGTGCTATCCTACCATGTACCCAGAAGGAGGACCAGAACATCCCAATAACCACACCCAGACCCAAACACAGTAGGATTTTGAATTTGCAATGTATACAGGTGCATACTTTTCTTACTGCATTTTTTCTTTGTGACCTACAATTCTAGTTACTACCTATATTATCTTTTATCCCAAAGTTTCCTGTCTTTCTCAGTACCTCTCATTGTACTACAAATTTCTTACCAGTGGCTCTAGTCCCAGTTCCCCAGTTAGTCCTAAAGAACACTGGCCACTCTCATGTTATTACTGTGCAGACTCAGCGTAGCTAAAGGACCATTGCCCAGGCTGGAAGCTACTTACTGCTCTGCTCCACCCACTAGTTTGGACCCATTTGACTATTGGCACATAGTACATCCAGCCTGACTTTGCACAATCCTTGGTACACTGATATTTGGATCGGTCCTTCCATCCAAAAGGGAGGTGACCTTAGATTCCTGCATTTTACCACTGGTCTCGTATTTAGAACTCCTAATGTGCTATGGCCATATATTTAATTATGATGCCACATAGCTTCTGACTCTCACATCTGCTAAATTGTGACATAGCATTTTGCATAAATAGCAAATATAACTTGCTTTCCTGTTGGGTTGGCGCTGAACTGTAAGTATGCGGTGAGTGTCTACCTAATTGATATCTTCAGCATGTCCCCCTTTCTTCCTTCCATCCACTGCTTCATCTTTCTCTTCTCCACACCATGTGTCTCCCAACAGCATTATTCACTGGATGAATGGGGAACCATGGAGAGAGGACAGGTGTGTGCACCCTTGGCCCAACACTACTCCATTTAAATTGTCTGGTTGCGAAATCCCTTGAAAGGATGTTTGAAGAATTAAAAACCCTCATTCTGTCATTTCCTTATGTCTGTTCAATGCTATTGAGTCTACATCATTAGCTTATGTTAGGACGAATTTATTTTAAAAAGATGAAGCACAAAAATTGATTGATCCCTACATGAAAACAAATGTATTCTTCATAATACTTCTTTGGATGAAGTATCGCTAACCCAGTCTTTGTAATTGTTTTGGTTCTTTCTTTCAAAGCAGAGATATTCATCTCAGTGGCCTATGGTCTAAGGCTCATATTGACACTCAAAATGGGAGAAAGAAGAAAAAGCATGCTGAAGTCTTCACCTCTGGAGCACCTGGGTGGCTCAGTCGGTTAAGCATCCAACTCTTAATTTTGGTTCAGGTCATGATCTCAGGGTTGTGATATTGAACCCTGTGTTTGGCTCTATGCCCTTTGCTGGGGGTAGAGCCTGCTGAAGATTCTCTGTCTCTCCCTCATGCACATGCATGTGAACACTCTCTCTCTCTCAAAAAAAAAAAAAAAAAGTCTTCATCTTTTTTTTTTTTTTTTTTTTGACAGAGAGAGATCACAAGTAGACGGAGAGGCAGGCAGAGAGAGAGAGAGAGAGGGAAGCAGGCTCCCTGCTGAGCAGAGAGCCCGATGTGGGGCTCGATCCCAGGACCCTGAGATCATGACCTGAGCCAAAGGCAGCGGCTTAACCCACTGAGCCACCCAGGTGCCCCCAAAAGTCTTCATCTTTTATAGAATCTTGAAATAGTGTGAGTTGATTTGGCTCAGAGACCCATCCATCCTATCCACAGCCCCTTCTCATCATTTTCCTCTACCTCTATAAAGTCCATTTCTCTCTGCTGGGGGTTCCTGTATGGAGGGCCACAGCATATGGGACACACTCTGGTTCTAGTTTGTTGATTCTAGTTCTAGTTTGATTGTTTACAATTTATGCAAAAACCAGGCAATTACTGAAACTCCCTGAACCCTCAGTTTCCAAATCTGAAATGGGCATAATATCCCCTGCCTTGTTCACATTAGCAATGAGTTTACTTTTCTACCACTTAAGAAAATAATAACCAATACTTGGTGGCACTCTGTTAAGGTTAGGTTTCACTGAATCTTCATAATACTTTGAGGTTATGATGATGATTGTTTCCCTTTTTTTGGAGGAGAAATCTGAGATTCTACAAGATTAAGTGATTTGTAGAATTGTGGAGCTGGTAAGTGTCTGAGTGGTAAGAGCCATCCATTTTACTCAATCTGACTCTAAATCCCAAATCCTCGCCATTAGGGATTTCTACTCCAATGAACCAATCCAGTGAGTTCAAAATCAGAAGAAAGGCTCCACAATTGTGAGAGACGGCTTCTGTCTATAACAAACCCCCATGTCAGGAGAAGGGACGTTGGCCACCAGGTGCAAGGATTGGACAAAGTTGGGAAGATACCCAACCAAACTCAAGCTGAGAAAATCAAAATCTCTGCTAGGTGGTTCTAATTGCAAAGCTATGATTGTTGTCATTCTGGATGTATTTGAACTGAGAAGTGGGGACACCACAGGTTTTGGATGGCCGTGTGAGGGGAAGCTGGTCTGAAAAGGGAGTGAGAAGAGAGCGGGTACACAGAGAGAGGCAGAGGTGAGACCAGGTGACAAAGGAAAGAAAGGGTGAAGAAAAATGCTGATGGTTTTCTACATCTAGATACAATAACAACTACTACTTCTTCTCCTTCTCCTTCTTCTTCTTTATCTCCTTTTTACAATTTATTTATTTATTTTAGAGAGGGAGTGTATGTGCAAGCAGGGAGAGGTGCAGAGGGAAAGGAAGAGAGAGAATCTTCACACAGACTCCCTGCTGAGCACAGATCCCAATGCAGGGCTTGATCCCAGGATCCCAAGATCACTACCTGAGCCAAAATTGAGAGTTGGGCACTCAACCAGCTGAGCCATCCAGGTGCCCCTTGATACAACTTCTTTTGAAGGTTGTAGTCACTTCTTGCCCAAATTTCTCCCTGTTTCATGCTTGCGCTATTTGGAGTGATTTTGAGTTACTTTATCCAAAATTTAATATCACCCCCTCAAAGCATCCTTATCTCCATTCCCAAACTCATATTCTTAGCCCCGTTATGCAGTTGTTCTCTTTGGTCATTTTGGTCAAGCCTTGACTAATATATAACATACAATAAATAAATGAAAGATAGTAATTTTATTATAAGTGGTTAAGATTACTAGCTTGGAATTCAGACAGACCTGGGTATAACCCTTAACTCCATTTCTGACTAGCTGTGTATTGTCTATGGCTACACTACGCTGAATACGCCTGACCTCCTCTAACTAGCTGTGTAACCTTGAACAAATTGTCTGTTCCAAGTATTCTAAGCCCAAATTTCCTAATACATTCAAAGGAAGAATAATGGGAACTCCTTTCTAGGGCTGTCAGGAAGAATAAAAGGGAAAATGCCTAACATGGATGGTACGGAATAAAATATCTTCCATAGCCATTAGCCAACTAATACAAAGTCCCAATTTTTAGTTTGAAGAGATCTTTCTGGATCTTGGTTCTGCGAGGGTCATGCCCTATACCCATTCACAAGCACCAGGTAGCTGGAGACCAGTGAAATTGTATTTCTTGTCCAAATTTCCTGTATTCAAAAACTCTGATCAGAATTCAGTCATTCTAGGATAAAGAGCTCTGATTGTCTTTTGTCCTTGAAAACACTATCACCCTTGTTGGCTTATGGCCAACCTGATTTCTGCACTGGAAGGGCTGCCTTTTGCTTGTAAAAGGAAACGGCTGCTGGGAACTCCTTTAGTGCTGTCTTCAAGGCAGATAGCAATAAACATCTGCGGGGAGCATGTTAATTGCTCTTGATCCTTGTCATTTTCTGCCTCATTACTGAGCCAATGCCAGGTAATGTCAGCAAACAGACAACAGTGATGTCCTGATATAGGATAATGAAGAGCTTTGGCCTTGGTGACTGCATCCCTACTCAATCTCACTGACAGATTCAAGATCCCCACACACATTTCAAGCACTAGGTTAATATACCTATGGGCAGTACTTCACGGGCTTTGGCTTTGTTTATCACCCATCTGCTTAAGAGATAGAAAATGATTTACTGCTTTTATTTAAAAACCATTTCCCAGAGCCAGAGAAATTGGCTCTAGGGTACAATACCCTGGACAGTTCTCTTAACTCCTGGCTGTGTGGCTGCCCCTCCCCACTCCCCATTTTGCAGTCCCCCCTCCCCCTAGCCTGGCACAGATGTGGTGAGTATGAATGCAGGCATGAGCAGATTATCAACTGCCAAAGTTATCACTAACTGGCGGGGTGACTTGCGGCAATTTACCTTACATTCCCGAGCTTAGTGCCTCATCCGTAAAATATGAGGGTGGATGATGGTATCTGCTCTTGTGAAGACTTTGTGACAATTAAGGATTAGGCATAGCTTCAGATAGTTACTAGTGCATGGTAAGTGCTGATAAAGCCTGGTTGTCACCATGATCACAAGATGGCCACCATACTGAAAATATCATGGGGCTTGGAGAGGCGTTTAGAGGTCATCTGGTTCTTTCAGTATATAGGTAGTAATGATTATTTTTTCCATCTTTTGGTTTTTTCTACCTTCTTGTGTTCTGCTGCCTCATCACCTGTATCTTTGTTAACTCCTGTAAGAGGTACCCTCCCAACAGCAGCTGTACCCATGAGTTATGTTGCTTGAATCTGACGTCTTCCAAACCCACTCTTATGGGCCTCTGCCAGAGCTGGGGATGGAAAAGCTGGCTCAGAAAAGTCCATATACAGTTCCTGGCACTCTGTTCAGCACACCCTGTGTTTGCTCAGCCCTGTAGTTAGCACACAGAGGTGCTTTGATCGTGCTCTTCTTGTTGGAGAAAGCTATCGCTGGTTGCGTCTGCCTCATCTGTGTGTGTGAGTGCTCCTCTGAGGGGAATTCCAGCCGAAATGGTGGCACTGCCTTTCCTAGAAGCCTTTGAATTACATCTATAAGGTAATAATCTTGGTGTTTAAAATTTTCCAATCTCATGCTATAACTATATTACTTCTAATCATTTTGGGAATCTGGCCAAAACAATATTCACTAAATCATTTTCAGAAAGCCAACGAGGAAGTCTGAACTCCAGCAGCCATACCTATAACTTCTATTTTTTTTCTGAGTTGAAACAACTCTCCCTGTTCGATTTCAGATGATTATGAATAATTTTGTATATCTAGCAACATATTGCCAACGTTGGCCTTTCCTTCTTAAGCTCATTATTTTGCTAATGATTTTCTTGGCCACAAAACTCATGAAATTCCCTTGAGCTACTTCTTCTTCTTCTTCTTCTTTTTTTCTTTAATTCTCAGGACTTTCATTCCATTTGTTCAGCATCTGTGCCAGACAACATCTGGAGCTTGAGGAAATTCCACTGCTCAGGGTATGATGCGTAAATGAAATTACTTTTTCATGCACTTCAGAAGAGATTCAGGAGCATCTTTCTGACCAAACAAGCCCTTTTGTTCTCTTCCAGCAAGTGTTTCTCATTAAAAATGTCATCTCCCTAATAAATTGCCTTATTGCCCCTGCAGCTGGGCCCATTGTTTTCATGGTTTTGTGCACACTCTGATTCTCACAGGGAACAGAAAGCAAGAGAAAAATGAGACTTTTCCCCCATTCTGTCTCCATGAAATGCCTTTCTTCTGCCCTTTGTATTTGAGTGAGAACTTGTCCTTTATGGGAGCCTCTATGCTGCTCTCAATATTCACTGCTTTGGCAAATTGTCCTCAAACACATTTTGCCAGATTTACTTTTCCTAATTAGATAGTGGATAATGGCAGCTTGCTTCTAGTGATTCCAACTCAGGCTGAAAGGTGGCATTTTTTGGATTATATCCTAGAGATTTATTTTTTGTAAGGAAATATTGAACATGGTCAGTCTCTAGTGTCTGCTATAAGAATATATACACCAATTTTAGGGAAGGCAAGGATCAAAGCAATTGAGAATGGGGATAGAGGATGGGCAGTGTACGTGTGTGTGTATAATCATAAGTTCCTTTAGAAGCCACGTAAAAGTGGCTCAGAACAATCTTAGAAACAATAATCTCAGCCATGACCTAAGGGTTGAGGTGTGAATATCTGGTTTTCCTATCTCTGGTTAGAACCAACTGTGAATGTGAAGGGTTCAACTTTTATCCATTTATTTTCCCCACATCCCTAACCCCCTTCCTCTTAACTCAATTGCTCAACTAACATTTATCCCCCAACTCAGCTGGGGCTTTATACATCCAAACTCATTTTCCCTGGTTGTTCCACCCACTTTCTATGTACGACATAAAAAGAAAAATAAGAAGAATGGTCTCATTCGAAGAGAGAAAAGACATTTCTGGCACGCAAATTGCTTTGTCCTGGGAATTCTTTTGGAATTTCTAGGTTTCCTCTAAGCCTAGAAGGGATGGATTCAGGAGGCTAGTGGACAGAATTGACAGGCTGTCATGAGTTGGATGCCTGGGCTGATTTACCATGAATTTCCCAGGATTTTATTTACCAACAAAAACATAATTTACCATTAACACCTGCTGTGTGTGATCCCTGTGCAACAGAGCAGCCTATTCCTGAGGCCAAGGTCTGTGATTGATATGCATCTCAGATTCTGCCTGAAATGTGGGGGACTCTGAGTTTCTGATTGAGTCATGCCCCCTCCTCCACCATGTCAGTCATCAGTGCAGCACTCTGAGGACCTCTGGGGGCACCCAGTTCAATCCAGTAACCATCTACAGAGGGTCTTACAAATGCTAATACAAGCCTATGCCGGCCCCATCAAAGGACTGTCTCTGTCCTGGGGGGTCTTAGAATTGACATATGGGACAACTTTCTAAATATTTGCACATGTTGTGATCATTGTAAGCCCAAGTCACAAAGACAGCAAAGGCAAAGAGCTTCACCTTAACTTGAAAATCAAGGGAAGGTTTACAATGGAATTAGTGATTAAGATAGATTTTGAGGTATGAATCAGAATTCTCATGGAAGACAAGGTAGGGAAAGGTTTTCATATCAGCGAGGCTAAACTATGATAGTAGAGGTATAAAAGGTCCCTTTACTTGTTACTTCACATACTCCCTGATCTTTCTTCTAGAAATACTTAATTAACAGATACCCTTAGGTAGACACCATTCTTGATGCTAGCAGTACAGTGATGAGCATGGCAAAGGACCTTCATGGTGCTCTTTCTAGTATGAGATACAGATTAACAATACATATGCAAATACATGTATAATATACATGTGCTACCAGAAACAATAAGTCAGAGTAAGGGTTAGGAAAAGGAGAGCATAGTATGGTGGTCTAGAATGATCTCTCTAAGGAAGAGACATTTCTAATGCCACAGAAGTTTGGATAGATACACCGTGATGTCTTCTGGAAACCATAAGGAATTTGTCTGTATTGGAGCATAAAGTGACAGGAATATAAAAGGCATGAAGCTCCTAGAGGTACACAGGGCTTTATACTGAGGGGTATTTGTGGGGTGCCCTTGGTAACGTTCTCACAGGTAATATCGTACGACAAGGGAGTTTGTATGCTGGTGGTAAAGTGAAGGTGGAAAGGAAGCAAGCCTAGACATGAAGCCCAGGTATCAATGTGAACATTGCTGTAGGGAAAGGAGGTTCTGGAGCCATAGATGTTGGATAATGAGATGGTGTTGTCATTGTCATTAGCAGCAGCACCAGCATTCCCTGAGCTCCTCCTATAGAATAAGGGACTGTTGGAAACATATTACTACAATTAACTCTTTTAATTCCTCAACAGCCTCTGAACCAGAGAGTGTATGTACCTAGCCCAGGCAATTCTAGCTAGTTCCTGGCAGAGAAAGAATACCACTCCAGGCAGTCTGTGGATCCAGAGCCAGGGCTGTAACTACTATATGGGACTGCCCGCACAATGAGAGACCATGAGGGCTGGAAAGGAAGGGAGGTGCAGAGGGGCTTCAAGGTGCATTAATTGACAGAGTTTGCTTAATGGGTTGAGGGTGTAGTAGTGATGGAGAGGAAAGAGTAGAAAATGCTAGAACCACAAGATCTAGCTTAGAAAGCTTGTGGACCAGGATACGTCCAACAGAGACATGCACTGGTTAGCCAAGTTCCAGTTGGATGGCCCCATAGTTTACACAGTAAGTAGCTAGAACTTTTTCACAGATGATTTATTTGCTAGTTATCCAAAAGCAAGCAACTTTTGCTTAATTAGGGAGCAGATCCCTACAGGATATGGCAGAATAAATCATGTGTCTTTACGGCTCCAAATCTTCTGGTAAATTCTCAGTGCTTTCCAAATGGAATACAAGATCCTTTCTCCTGGGATTAAATAAAAAAATAAATAGAGAAAACTCTGGAGTATAGTTCAAATAACTATATGTAGTTATACGATCTCTTTATTCCATCTCCCTCTGTTTTCCTACTAAAAGTCCAATGTCCAGTCAATTGGGCTCAGCAAACGTCTTGACCCCTGACGGATGCTCAGACACTTAGACCCTGAGTGGTCTATTAGAAATGGCATGGACTCCAATGTTGTAAAGACTAGGGCTACACTACCTGGTAAACTATGACGAATCATTTGATTTCTCTTTCAATTTCCTGGTCAGTACTGGAATGACCTCTGACACATCATCTTGTGTAGAGGACCAAATCATAATCATAATCAGAACATTTATTGTGATATTTTTAGTGTCTCAGATTCTTCTAACAGTCTCTGAATGCTGTTTCTTTTTTTCCTTTTAGATCTTATTTATTTATTTGTTTGTTTGTTTGTTTAGAGAGCAGGTGCATAAGCAGGTGGAGGGGGATGGACAGAGGGGAAGGGAGAAAGAGAATCTCCCCAGACTCTGCGAGGAGCATGGAGCCTGATGCGGAGCTTGACCTCAGTATCCCAAGATCATGACCTGAGCTGAAACCAAGAGTCAGTCGCTTAACCAACTGAGACACCCAGATGCCCCTTTGAATGCAGTCTCTTGTCTCATCATCCAAAGATCCTTTGCACAAGGTACAGGTGGAGAAAACTGAGGCACAGATCAGTTAAGTAACTTGCCCATGTTCACATTTGCTGAATTACTACTGAGCTGGGATTACACCCCAGGTAGCCTGACTCCATCCCCTTAATCACAACATTCGTTGACACAGTAAGAATGCACACCATACGTAAAGCATCTGGCACATGAGAGACCCTCTACTAGTGCCCTTCCCCACTTCTGCTCTTCTGCTGCTTAACACAAAACATACTAGAAATGGTCATCTGGCTGCGTATAAGGTTGATAATTTCTGTTGGTAAATAATGCAAAACGTGTCTTTTCCATTTGACACTGATTTCAACCTGGTTAACTGGAATCACCTTCCAAACCAAGCGAATACATATTATTACTAAGTGGGTTTTCTTTTACATGACTACAGCTCAGCATTAGAGATATATTCAACCAGCTCCAACCTGAAAGCATAGCATAGGGAAGATGCCCCCTCTCCCTTCAACCTTTCACTGAGTCGTTTCCAAGGAGGTATGCTGGAAAGGTACGGTGGCTTTGAGATATGTCACCTGATCAGGTTTCTCTTTCCAAGAACTCTCTTTTCTGTATATTTCTCCAAAGAAATTATTGTGCAAGATTTGGAAGGAAGGAGTGGAGCAGCAGCCATTTTTTTAGCTTCTACGTGATTGGTAACAATTTGTCGTGATCACAGCAATCTGGTGTGTGGCAGTGGCTAGAGCTGTTATGGCTCCATCTTCCGCTGAATCGTCCTTCAGCATCTCAGAATGCTGGGTCAGGTGTGCACCCTCAGTTTCATGACAAAGGACCCAGCTTCTTCGGGACACACACCCCAGGGTCAGAGGCAACAAGAACTGATGTGGACTTCGGTCCATCCTCAGGAGCTTTTGTCTGTGAACTTCAGTTTACCCTTGCTCTCCCCAGCTTCAAATTCATCTTCCCTTCCTAAGAGCCTGTCCGTTTAACCTGAAGTCTTGGCATCAGACACAAAGACAACAGTCTTACAAAAGATTGTCTTACACTATGTAATATATTTACTTGCATGGTTTGGAAGACTTTTCCCATTGCCCAAGTTTAAACCAATCCAATGGGAACATTTGTACAATAGTCTTGCAAAGATCAGTCTATCTAATATCCCTCTATCTATCATCTATCTTTCTGTCTATCTATCATAGGTATTCCTCCCCACTTGAACCCTGACTCTAATGAAGAAGAAGGTTTGAGACAGCTGGGTTCAGTGATGCACTGGTTAATGTTCAGGGACTGACTCTTTCAAAGCAAACTATAAACAAAAAAGAAATTCTTGGAGCGCCTGGGTGGCTCAGTCGGTTGAACATCTGACTCTTGGTTTTGGCTCATGTCATGATATCAGGGTCATGAGATCAAGCCCTATGTTGGGCTCCATGTTCAACACAGAGCCTGAGTGATAGTACCTTTCTTCCTCTGTCTGCTTCTCTGCACACATAATCTTTCTTGCTAACAAACAAACAAACAAACCAAAAAAAAGTTTTTTAAAAGAAAGAAATACTGATTTGTGGTGTTCGTCAATTTTCATGATGGAAGTACCCCCATCATGGCCTCTTTCAAGCTACCAGTGTGATATTACTGGATACAGACTTGGAAAATTACATGCAGTAACACACCATGATATAGTGTTTCCAACCTACAGATAAAATACACATAAATAAACTCAAGAGCGGAGCCAGACCTTGGTCAGGGCCAAATTGTAAATACCTTAGGGCTTGCAGGCCATATAATCTATGTTGTAACCATTCAACTCTGTCATTTTAGTTAGAAAGCAGCCATAAATAAAACAACAGGGTATGGTTGTGTTTTAATAAGAATTTATTTATAAAAATAGGTGATGGAATAGACTTAGCCAGCAGGCTGTATTTTGCTGGCTGCTGGCATAAGTGATAGCAAAATGTAGAAAAATAATTAAGGGGTACCTGGGTGGTTCAGTCAGTTAAGCACCTGCCTTAGGCTCAGGTCATGATCCCAGGATCCTGTGATGGGGTCCCCGGTCAGGCTTCCTGCTCAGTGGGGAGTCTCCTTCTCCCTCTCCCTCTGCCTGCTGCTCCCCCTGCGTGCATTTTCTCTGTGTCAAATAAATAAATACAGTCTTTAAAAAAAAAAGAAGAAGAAAAATAGTTAGTTTTGAGTTTTTGGTATTTTTGTCTTTGTTCTTAATATGATTTATTTAATTCTAAGCTTGTTATAATGTCACTGTAATAATGGCTCTGTACAACAACCGTTAACTCCCAGAATTTCTGAACACTGAGCAATCAGTTCTGAGGTCCCTGCAAACCCACTTCCTGGGTTCTGGCCTTAGATCAGCCCCTCCCAGCTGTGTAGCCTGGGGCAAATGATCTCAGTCCTCTCACCAGGGACCCAGGGGTGAAACCTTTCCAGCTATGCTTGAAAAGGATGAGACACAATGTATAGAAGGGACAAGCAGCTGGGGTTAAGTAAGTGATGAAGGAGGAGCTACATTAATAATTCATATCTCTCTTCAGTTATGACTTCCGGGCCAGTCCCTACGTGACAGAAGCTGGAAGGAGAGGAGGAGAAAGCATAGGGGATACAACCAGCTTCTACGCCAAACACTACAAAATGCTTCCAATGTTTAATTCACTTCATCCTCACATCAAAACGTGGAGTGGATTGTCATCTCTGTTTTACAGATGTGACTGCAAGATGCAGAGAGGTAGAGAGTGTGCGACGTCATTCGACTGTCAGGGCCAGAGCGGAGTTTTATCCAGGTCTCCCTGATTAAAAAAATCCTCTCCCCATTGTGTGGGCGAGTCCCCACCAGTAAACCAGTGGTCAGAGTTGAGTTGGTAGTAACAGCTTGGGAGTAATCAACATTTGATTCCAGTGATAAGTAGGGTTGGAAAGCGAGTTTGGAGACTCATTGTGCTGAATAGCTATGTTGGCTGGTGCTGCTTATATAGGATTTTTCCATGGATAATCAATGCCAGTGGACCTAAATCAGTAGACATATGGTAAATACTCAAGGCACCAAGCTAGGTGATAGGAGGCTCAGATAAGTGACACAGCCCTCTCTTCAAGGGGCTCCTGGCTCAGCCAGGGAGACAGACTGATCAAACAGCGAGTGGAACACAGCCCTTGATGACATGTCAAGGCCTATGGGGGGTTAAAACATAGTTACTTCCATGCATACACTCCTATCTCCAATCCAACCATTCAAGGTGATCTCATGAACTGACCACATGATAAATACATTGCAATTCAAAGCCAAACACTTTAAATTGACCCCCCCCCCATCTATTTAAAGATGTAGATTCCACTTGCTCTCTGGGACTCTTAGCTTCTGGTCCAAGTTCCTTAATAGATATTCATACCAACTGGTTTGGGATCTTCTATGTATGATGATTGTCATGAGATCTAATCTCACCCTTTGCATGATAGACTATGTTTCTACAATGAGTCTTCAGGCAACATACCATCAACTTTGAGATGACTGTTAACATGTCGATGGTCATTCTCACAGCAAAATAAACTCTGGGATCAGTGATTCCCTTCCCACTAGTTCCATTTTCCATTTGTTTCTGACTTCTTGTGATGGCCCTCAGAGAATGGAAAGGATTAATAACAATTTACAAGTGAGTCAGGAATTTAAAGAGAACACAGCAGGGTTGACCTGATCCCATTCCCCAGTGTCTGAGGCCTTAGCTAGAAGAGGTGAGAATGGCTGGGGTTATGCAAAGGGCAAAGCCTGGAATCATTTTGAGACTTCCCTACTCACATGTTGACAACCTAGGCTGGGATGATTGGAAGACCACACTCAGCTAAAATTTTCAGCTAGAGCACCTTCACGTGGCTTCTCTATGTGCCTTGCACTTCTTGGTGACAAAGTTCTGAGAAAATCCATGAGATCCTTCCAGAAGCTGATCTAGCCTTGGAGACCTTGCTGCCATATTCTCTTACAAAGAAGTCAGCTGCGAGTCAAGGGAAGGGGCGTTAGACTCAGCTTCTGGAGGTCAAGGTTCGTAGGGTGGGTGGGAGTGAGGTCAAACTGCAGAAGAGCTAATGGGATAGAAGATACTGTACTGGTCATCCTGGTAACATGTCCTGCACATGCTCCAATGACATTCTTTCGGCCTCCCTCTGCCTCTACCTACTCATGCTAGAGTAGTTCGCCCTGGCATCTTCCTTCCTGTATTAGTCCCCTTTCCTCTTCTCTCCCATCTGGACTATAGAACTTTCCTCCTTGATGGGATGTTCCAGTCAACACCCTCTTCCAGGTTGCTTTGTCCTGCAGCCAGAGAGACTTTCTTAAAATGCAAGCCTTCCCCTTGGCCCTTGGCATCTTCTCCCACTGCTCTGACAATTCATGTCCCATCTCCTTAGGCTGCCATCCCAGATGTTTCTGGATCTAGCCTTGTCTATGTCTGCCTCTTTTCTCTCACTGTCCATTAACTCCAAGTAATTCTCTCAACATGAAGAGTTAGATCACCTTGTCATGCCACAGGATCTGGAGGAGAACAAATATTTGACAAACTGCCACTTTCATCCCATTATTCGTATTAGCGAACGTGGTCTCACCATGAGGAATAATAGAAGCACTCCAAGAGACCGTCTTTTGCTGTCAGAGTTTAAAGAATGTAGAGGAACCTGGGTGGCGTACTCGGTTAAGCATCTGACTCTTGATTTCAGCTCAGGTCATGATCTCAGGGTCCTGAAATTGAGCCCCAGGTCAGGCTCCATGATCAGCAGGGAGTCTGCTACAGATTCTCTCTGTCTGCCCCTCCCCTTACTTTCTCTCTCATTCTCTAAAAATAAATAAATAAAATTTTTTTAAAAAAGAATATTGTTGAAGGGAATAATAGGAGGTTGCAATTTAGTTATTTGGGTTAAAAGAGTATTTGAAATGCAATATTGCAGATGAAATAAGATTTTTATATGCACTCAGTACTAGGTGCAAAAATCATAGAAAATGAATTACATTTTGTCTTTATTTTTACTTGAAACATCAGATCATACATCAAAGGTTCAACAACCTTATTCCTAGACAACTTAGCATTTTGCACCACCATACATTTTGCATTCCTAGCTAGACAAAGTGCACTTTGCATTCTGCACTGCCAAGTCTGGTGTAGGCAGTGTCAAACGTGTGAGGAGGTTTGATCTTGGTGGATACAGACACCTACCATACACATAGTCACATTATAATTGTGCATTCACTTGGCAACTTCATTAACAAATACTAACCAAGCCCCTGTAATTGGGCGGGATTGATTTTGGATGGTGGGACTAGAGCAGGGAATAATATCCTCCATGACCTTGTCCACCTTGCTTGTGAGCAGAAATTCAAGCGAGGTCTACCTTTTTGTGAGACAGGTAAGCAGTTTCTTCCATGAAGATCCAGTTCACTATAAAGTCTCAAACACCTCCTCAAAATTTCATGAAGAAAAAGCCCCTGTAAGCTTTCAATATGCCAGATTGTATTTTTTCTACTTATTCCAGAAGTGTATAGCTTGAGAGCCCTTAGATTTGTTCTTCAGAGGACATTCAGACATGCTGTAGGCAGGACCATAGGAAATTGCTGATTTCTGCTTCTTTTTGACCTATGAAAGCAATTTCATGTGATGCAACTTATGGGTTGTCCAGAATTTTCTGAGCACAACTGATAATAGTAATAATGAGAATGTTGTTCCCAGTTTTAGTGTCCATTCCTAGAATTCAGCATCAGACATGATGGTACGACTTGAGTTTAGGTAAACACCATGTATTGAATTAAGGAAATGTCTCATTGTCCTGCTGAGCCATGGAGACCATAGAGGCTGGGGCCGACTTCACTTTCTGTTTTATTTAGTCTCACTTTTGTGATCCTGAGAACCAAGAGCATTCCTGTTTCCCTCTTCCAATTTATTTTACAGTATCAAGAGAAAAGACACATGAAGAAACAATGAGGTTATTTAAAGGAATAAGAAGGTTAAATTAGTGACACAGCTCTTCTTTATCTACAGAGCATTCCATGAGTTGTTATCATTTTATTTAATTTTTACAAACATCCCATTAAGTGGGCTTTATTATTCTCATAAAATGGAGAAGCCAGGGCTCAGAGAGGTGACATATTGTTCAACATTACCTACCCAGAAAGAGGCAGTGGTGGGATTTGAACCCTATTGATCAGAGCTTACAATAAAACACGTTCTACATCCCTGTGCCCCACGTACCCCGACTTTTTCCATGAATGGAGTTCATCTCCTATTCGACTCTGAGCTTTCAAACATGAGCTGGTTCATCCATGGCAGTGGAAACAGTCCAACTGTTCTTAGAAGAAAGATCAACAGTGTCCTGTTAAACAAACTGAGGGCTGCTGGAGGGGTGGAGGTGGGGGGGGGTAGGGTCACTGGGTGATGGGCATTAAGGACGGCCCTTGACAGAATGAGCACTGGATGTTATATACAACAGATGAATCACTAAACTCTGCCCCTGAAAATAATAATACACTGTATATGAACTAAATTGAATTTAAGTAAAAAAAAGTTAAAAAATAAATTTAAAGTCCAGCTGCCAAAAAAAAAAAAAAAAAGAAATAGAGAAAGAAAGAAAGAAAGAAAGGAAGGAAGGAAGGAAGGAAGGAAGGAAGGAAGAAAGAAAGAAAGAAAGAAAGAAAGAAAGAAAGAAAGAAAATGTGTCTTGTTAATCTTTGGAACAGCATTTCTTAGAAAATATTGGGTAGAAAACTGATTTCTTTTTTTTTTTAATATTTAATTTATTTATTTGAGAGGAAAAGAGAGAGAAAGACAGAGACAGAGCATGAGCAGGGAGGGAGGAGGCAGCGTGAGAGGAAGAAGCAGACTCCCTCTAGAGCCCAAGACCCTGAAATCATGACCTGAGCCAAAGGCAGAAGCTTGTCCCACTGAGCCACCCAAGCACCCCCAGAACCCTGATTTCATTAGAAGCTCACTCTGATTAAAAGAAAATTTTGAAGCTCAGTTAATTGGAGTTACACAGTTTCATTTCTTTTAGTGTAAGAATTGCCAGCCTAAGTGAGCTAATATACATTTGAATCTCCAAGAAGGCATCATGAGATACAAATTACACACATGTATTTAACAACAACAACACACAGACAACTTTTTGAATTAAGTAAATCCTAAGACTGCTGTTCCATAGAGTACATTTTGAAAATACCGTATTAGAAAAGCCGTATCTGATTCCAGGTAAATAAGTTATCTCTTTCCTTCATGGCACAGCTTGCTGTGCTGGGAAGGAAGAAACATGCGTCTCAGCCAGATTTGGGGTACAACCTCAGCTCCATCACTCACCCACTGTGCTCACTTGGGCACAGTATTGAATCGCATGAGGGTTTTGCTACTCCAAGAAGGGGATAACAACTTCAAAAGTATCAGACTGTTATTAAGAATTGAGCAGAATGAGAAAAATGGAGCACTAGTTAGCATAGCTTGGCAGACACTTGGCACTCGGCCAGGCATAATTATTTTTCTCTCTCCTACAGCTCAATTTGAGTCTTTGCTTGCCATTCCTGGACTACTGAAGGCGATCTCTAACAGACAACACTTATCAATGGCCCTCATCCAAGGGAATGTCTCACAAACACGGTCTGCAGAGCATGGGATGTCACAATTCTTGCACGACGTGGAATGTCAAGGTTTATTATGTCCCTCTTCCGTTCCACCATGGCGTCTTTTTCATTTCCATGTGCCTGCATGGCACGTTTCTCACTCTGCAACCTCTGACATCTCCTTGATGTTTCTTTCACTCTTTCAACTGCTTTCCTAGCCCATCTGGCTGCATATTATAACCCTGCACTGCTAAACCTGAAATCTAATGAAGCAAGAGTGAGAAGTCAGCCTTGTTTCATCACTCTGCATTTTGCAAGCCTCTGGTTTCAACAAGGTGTAGTTATGGGACCATAACAAGACAGCTTTCCCTCTCTTGACCTCTACCTGAGTATTGCGGCTCTCAGGACATTCCATGCTTTCTTTTAGATGTTAGCCATGACCACTAATGCGGACTGTCTGAAGACTTCTGCTTCATTAACAAGGTGGCCATATGAGAGAACTATTTTCTCAAAATATTTTTTTTTCCTCTCTCCAGTTAGATCATGCATGGCTTTTCCTAAACTCAAAAACACAGTTGACACTTTCTATAATCAATTTCTTATTGTTCTCTTTGTGGGAGAAAGGGAAGAGGTAGGAAAGGAAGAGGAGAAGAAAGGCAAAGGGAGACAGTGCACATGCACACAAAAGCTCTTTCTGATCCAGGGCCAGAAGAAAACAGGAGCCATCATTGGACTTAGATCTTCATTCTTCCACAACAAAGAGAACCAAGCATCTTCACAGGGCGTATCAAGGTCAATGGATTTGACCCCGTTGGCTCTGGAGCCACCTTATAGGTGAACAAGACATTATTTCCGATTTGTTTCTTACTTCATTCGAGGTGATGAGGGCTGGCCATGATGTGAAGTAACATAGCTGTGTACAGATATTTTAAGCAGGTAACAGGCTGGGGATCTTCCCAAGGTAAGTGGAAATAAACCAACAAAGGAAACCAACATGTATTGGGAGTATTGGCTATGGCCATACTGAGAGCAGGTCTGGGCACACTCAATGTCTATTTATTTATTTATTTATTTATTTATTTATTTATTTATCTGGATTTTATTTACTTATTTGACAGAGAGCAAGAGATCACAAGTAGGCAGAGCAGCAAGCAGAGGGAGAGAGGGAAGCAGGCTCCCCGCTGAGCAGAGATTCCCAATGTGGGGCTCGATTCCAGGACCCTGAGATCATGACCTGAGCTGGAGGCCAAGGCTTAACCCACTGAGCCACCCAGGTGCCCCTCTGGAGGTCTTTTCAAAGAGAAGATCTGATTCAGTTATGCTTGCTGCAGCTCTGTGAGATAAATCTGAATCAACCCGTGAGGACAGGGAGGTTCAAAAAGCCTGTGTAATTTTTCCAGGGTCACCCAGCTACGATGGACAGAGACAGAGATGGGCTACAAATCTAGTTCTGTCTTCTCAAGCTTCAGGGCTCAGGATACTAAACAGCTGCTTCCCTCTCACTTTGGATCTTCTGGGAGTCACAGAAGGCCCCAGGACCCTTCACCTTCAGCCTGTGAAGTTCCACCTTTTTTTTTTTTTTTTTTTTGAGAAATCATTTACTTTTCTGACTGCATTTCCAAGTACTTGGATAATTCCTAAACGTAGTGTTAATAAGACTATGGAAAAGTTGAAAGGGACTGATCGTGTGTGCGTGTCTGTGTGTATGTGTGTGTGTGTGTGTGTATGTGTGTGTATGAGAGAAACACAGAGAGGGAGTTGGCTCTGCAAGTCAGCTGCCATGTTAACATTCACAGCAGGCGTTCCATCTACACACACACACACACACACACACATGCACACACACATTCATGCTCTGAGTATCACATGCATGTATGGACTGTTTACCCTACAGTTCAATGAAAACCTTTTCCATTATTTAATTTGTTTTGCAAAAGTGTGACAGAGAGACAGACGGAGAGACTGAGACAGAAAGGGAGAGAGAGAGAGGAAGAGAGAGAAAGATTCCCTGCCATTAATTAACATGGCTACAAATGTACGTGAAGCAGAAGGGATGGCTAATTCTCCTGGCCTACAATTCAACTTAAATCATAATTCCTAAGATAGATCTCTCCTCTCAATGTTAATGGGAACCAGATGCCTCTTGTTAATAACATACACTCATGGGAGAAAAAAAAAAAAAGAGCAAGAAACACTTTTATTTAAGTTTTGTTTTGTTTATCCAAAATTATTGGTGCTATCTAGCTAGGGACAATATACAATTCCAAAATACATCAATATTGAAAATCTATGGTTATTCATATAAGACCATTTGCATCATTTACCTCCCTACAAGAACATAATATGGAATGTGAAAGATACTTCTATTTTTTAATTATGTATTTTATTCATTCTGTGTTGGTATGAGTCCCTCCATTCAGGATATAAGATCAACACTAACATTAACATTATTTTCTCTTTTATTACTTTAAATAATACTCTTTAAATCTTAATTAATCTTAATTAATACTACCTTAATATAATCTTAATTAAGACTAACAAATGAGAAAGCATGATAGTTATTAATATGCAAATTATTTAATTACAAATGAAAATCATACATTTCAATCTTACTATTTTGGTATTAAAACATTATCCATTATAATCAAGTTCTTCTAATGAATGATCTAATGCTATGTCATTAATTGAAAACTTGAACAATAAAAAGGGGGAGACTATTTTTAAAGGACAATGATTCATTTTTGAATTAAGCTTATTTATATGCAAAGCAATGCCAAATAAGGCTTATTCTAAAATAGTTCTCTCTTTTGGAAATTTGACAATACCTTTACCATTTGAATAATACTTTTCTCTGCTTTTTTCTATTGCTGTATGCAGTTCTTCAGTTTTTTTCAGTGTAAACTAAGTGCCACCACATGTATTTGTCTAGAAGTATGTATTCTTGATTAAAACATGTAACAAAATATAGGAATAAAGCACATTATCCAAATGACCCAATTATACTAGAGTCCCAACATATCTAGTCACATCTCCAAACCACCTAGGCTAAAATGGGGATACAATAGCCAAGACATGGAAACAATCTTAATGTCTACTAATGGATGAATAGATAAAATGCACTACATGCAATCGAATATCATTTGGCTATGAAAAATGAGGAAATCCTGCCTTTTACAAAAACAAGGATGGACCTTGAGGACTATATGCTAAGTGAAATAAGTCAGACAGAGAAAGACAAATACCATATAGTCTCACTTATATGTGGAATTTGGAAAAAACAACTGTTCAAAATAGAGAGTAGACTGATGATTACTGGGGGTAGAGGAAATGAGTGAAGGTGGTCAATGGGTATAAATTTCCAGATAAAAAATGGCTAAGTTTCGGGGATGTAATATATGGTGTGATGACTACAGTTAGTAATATACAGTTAGTTGTATATTTGAAAGCTTCTAAGAGAGTAGGTCTTCAAAGTTCTCAACACCCAAACACACATAAATTGTAACTATGTGAGGCAATGAGTATGTTAACCTTATTGTGGTAAACTTTTCACAATATACACATGTATCAAATTATCGAATCCTACACCTGAAACTTACACAATGTTTTTTGGGTTTTTTGTTGTTGTTGTTGTTGTTTAGATTTTATTTACTTATTGAGAGAGAGAAAGCAGGCAAGTGGAGGGAGGGGCAGAGGGAGAAGGAGAGAGAGAATCCCAAGCATACTCCACACCGAGCAGGGAGCCCATGTCAGGGCTCAAATTCATGACTCTGAGACCATGACCTAAGCCAAAATCAAGAGTTGGACTCTTAACAGACCGAAGCACACAGGTGCCCCCTAAAATTTACAAAATGTTGTATGTCAATTTTATCTTAGTAAAGCTAGAAAAAATAAAACAAAATGAGGGAAAATCTTACTATGTGACCTTAGGCGTGCTACTTGATGTCACTGGCTTTGGTATCTTCATCTGTAAAATGAGGAACATTAGTAACTATCTCACACGGTCTTTGTGCAAGTTCCATGAGATAATTTGTATAATGTCTTTAACAGCTCTCGGCATACAGTAAGAGATGGACATACTTAGGCTGTAATAATTATGATGTTTATTTCTTGCTGGTAGCTGAATTTGCTGAGTCCCATCTGATAGGTGTAAAATTGCAGCCGATGGGATGAAAGGGGAATGTGTGCCGCTACCAGTTGTATTTTGGACATCACTAGGGGGAGCCAGAGGCAACCAAGCAACCATCTTTTCCAAACCTAACTTCATTATGCATTATCCACATTTGCCAAATACTGATAGTATGTCTATGATAAACACATTGTTACACAAAATTGTTAGTTGACTCCAAAGCTGTGTACAGTATAATTTTATATCTCAAAAAACTTATAAACTAATTGAAGAAATGAATAACATGCATTAAAAACCCATTAAATGATAAAGTATGACAGTGATATATCTCAGAACAAGAGTAATTGAATGCTTCATGGATGGCACAGACACTGCATTAAAGAATGTCTGAGCATTTGAATCATTACATTGTACAGCAGAAACTAATGTAACACTCCATGATAATTATACTTCAATAATAAAAAAGAAGGAATTATGTAAGCATTTTTTAAAATGTCTGAAAAGGGAATAATGTGTCCGTTTGGGTGGACATAACCTGGAAATATTTCCTCCACTTAATAAGAAACCTGAAGGATGAGTCAGATTTAGAGTTCTGGAATCAGCATTCCAGAAAATAGAACAAAAGAATCCAAGGAGGGAAGGTATTAATGTGCCAGTCACCTTCTAAAGGTTTTACTTCTTCATGCCTAATTAGTCTTCCCAAGTCCTGACTCCACTTCTGCCCATATCAAATGTTGTAAATGATTCCCACTGCTTACTGAATTGAACCAAACGTCCTAGCTTAGCATTGCATGCCTGGCTTCTTTTATCCAGAAATAAGGATGGAAAGTTACACTGTGGTTTGCCAATAAAATAAACTGACAGATCAGGCATGGACTCTATCATAGATACAGTAGGAACCAGGGAAGGATTTTGAGCAGCTGAGTGATGCCCCTTAGTATCAATATTAATTATATCTCACACACAAAGTCAAGTAATGCAAGACCAAGGAATCGTATTAAATTTACTATCTTAAAAAATGAGTCAATCCACTTTACTAATTGATAGAGATTGAAATCACCAACAAAATACTCGTTTTTTAAGCTTCTTTAAAAGTAGAGTAAAAATATGAAAACTTAAAAAAAGAAGTCATAGTTGTTTCAGCTGTCTTATCTTTTTCTCTTGTGGGTTGAGGACCTGGGGAGAAGCTTGATCAGTAGTGGAAATTACTTTTCCTCCTAGGCCTATCCAGTTTGAGTCATGCTGGTTATAAAAGGCAAGATGCTGCAGGTTTACAAGAAACAAGCCTTGGAGAAAAAAAAGTAATTAAATTAAAAGAAAGTGTTCTCTCTCTCCCTCTCTCTCTGTCTCAGAAAAATCAAAGCTCAACTATAGTAAGTCATGCTAGCTACTTGGAGAGGAGGGCAACTTTTGAACAGCTTTGTCAATCACTATCGCGGATAATTGAGTAAAAACTTCTTAAAATACTAGCCTTTGAAAAAAACGGTCACTTAGAATAAAAAGTTTCCATCACAGAGTTAACCTAGCTTGGGGGAAATCCATCATTCGTTTCCAGGTTGTGGGATTTTCTACATGTACGATGTGTTACATAGTTTGGAATATCTAATTTGACTCTAGTCTCATCAATTGTGAAGAAACATCACTTTTTAAATCTTTCTATAATACTAAAGCATGTTTTAATATGTGCTAACCCACTGGACTCCCTACCAAGCCTTTCCTACCTCTTCATGGTACCCAACAGTTATTTTAGAACAAATACTCTACTTGAGATGTTAGAAAACTGCAGGAGATTGAAGAAGAACCAGTCATAGTCCCTGCTCCCAGACAACAGACCAGCCACAGGAATAAGATAAGAAACCAAATATTAATGCCCAGAGGACTGAACAAACAAGCAGTGGAAATTCACCAGCAGAAAGCTCCTGTCTCCTTTGAACTGAAACATTACAGAAATATGAAAGGGTAGATACTGAAGACACAGGATTAGGAGATGAGCAGGTAAAGTATTCAAGATAAGGAATAATATGAACAAATCTTTCAAATAGGAAAAACATGGACTACAGTTAGAACACAACAATACTCTGGTTTAGTTGACTTGGAGATGTCTTAAAAGAAGGGGGAGGGGAGGGGCCCCAGGGTGCAATCAGCTTAGTGTCCAACTCTTGGTTTTGGCTCAGGTTGTGATCTCAGGATCATGGGATCGAGCCCTGTGTTGGGCTTTACGTTCAGCAAGGAGCCTGTTTAGGACTCTCTCTCCCTCTCCTTCTGTCCCTCCTTCCCTCTTTTTCTCTAAAATAAAAATGAATAATTCTTAAAAAAAGAATGTGGGGGGCTTGGGGGGACAATAACAATGTTACCAGACAGCTGAACTGGATAAAAGTATACAGGCATGCAAAGCCAATTTACCATATCCAGATCCAATCCACTAAGCAGTCAGGGGCCATTTGATATGGGGAGTAGCTGAGTCAGACGCAACTTAAAAATATTCAATGGTCATAAAATAGCAAATAAGCGAGAAATGGGAAAACCACAGGTAGCAAGGAGACCAGCAATGGTCCGGTGTTCAGGGAAGCAGAGGAAGCCCAGATTTCATTTTGTGGAAATAGAAAAGCTGGCATATTGAGAGAATTGACAGTGATTTTCATGCATTAAACAGAGTTCAGATCCGTTGATCTCAGAAAACAGCAGATTTGATGGTGCTTGTACAGAAACAGCAGAGCTGGGAAGAAATGGAAATTGAAATTTGGAGGTACTAGACTGTGTAACTACTCAGATTAAAACAGATGTATCCCACATTGGGAGAGGAATGTAAGCTTAGAGCCAAAAGGAAATTTAGGGCAATCCTTATATGTTTGAAACTCATCTGGATGCATTAGATATAAATTTTTTATCGCTGATATAAAAATTATAGGAAGTAAATATTATTTTTAATTTTTGCTAAAATGTTTTTTACTTTACAAATATATTATGAATTCTCTATATCATTTCTTTTAAGTCTACAGTCATTTGGTATTGATTTGTCATTTCATTTACTTATGTTATTTCATTAAGAACTTCCAATTTTTGATAATGTCAACCATTCTATTTTCTGTCCAAGACCAGTGACACCGACCACTGTTGATCAGTGTGAATGCTAATGGACAGGTAACAAAGCCATAGGAGATATTCATGATGTGTCCAAACACTTCTAGTGACAACTCTCAACTTGAGTCAAACCTTTAGCCAACTCAGCTACTAACTGCTGAAAGCAGACATTTGTAGATTTTTTGAATGAAATGTGGATATGTATCAGAAGCCCTAAAAAGAATCCGTACATTTTTATATTGAAAATACACTCCTAAGAATGTATCCCAGACAGGGAAGCACTAACATAATCATCTCAGCAATGTTTATAATAAGAAAAAGTTAGTGGTCATATAAAATGTCCATTTATTACAGGTAAATAAATTATGGTATATTAATACAGCTGACTTCTCTATAATCATGATCAATGATGAAGTGCACGCGTATTTGCTAAAAAGAAAATCCAGTGCATTTGTAGCAAATGAAATAGCTTATAAAACCATATGCATAGGGGTACCTGGGTTGCTCAGTCGGTTGAGCATCTGACTCGGGGTTTTGGCTCAGGTCACGATTTCAGGGCTGTGAGATCAAGCCCAAGTTGAGACCCAAGCTCAGCAGGGAGTCTGCTTCAAGATTGCCTCCTTCTACCCTCGCCCCATTCTCTCTCTCTCTCTCTCTCTTTCTCTCTCTCCCTCTCAAACAAAAAGGGAAATCTTTAAAAATCTTTAAAAGCCTTAAAAATTATATGCATAGTATAATCGCATATATTATGTTAGAATATATATCCATATAGAGCATTTTTGAACATGCTTATCCATATATTTACTTTTGAATAAACCTCTCCATTATATTTATCCTACATATATCATGTGATATATTGTATATATATACATACATACATATATACACACAGATATATATATACACACACACACATATATGGATTATTTGCAAAAAAATCTGGAAATACAGTCTTGAAACATTACTGGTAATGAGTTTTAGAATAATTTGGGGTATTTTTTTCCCTCATTGACGTTCTGTGTATTGACCATGCGTTATGTACATAAAAAGAATTCATAATTTATAAATAGTTAAGTGGCTCTGTTATTGTTTTATTACAAAAGTTTGGCTTATGATAAATACAGGTGAGAGGTTGAGGTCAGAATATAAACTCAAGGGTAGTTTCTTTTTTTTTTTTTTTTAAAGAATATCTATTTATCCAACAGAGTGAGAGAAAGTGAGAGAGCTCAAGCATGGGGAGCAGCAGGCAGAGGGAGAGGGAGAAGCAGAGTCCCTTTTGAGCAGGGAGCCTGACATGGGGCTCGAGCCCAGGACCCTGAGATCATGACCTGAGCGGAAGGTAGATGCTTAACTGACTGTGCTACCCAGGCACCCCTCAAGCGTAGTTTCGGGTAAAGGTCAGGCTGGTTCCCAACACCGGAAGATTAGGTAAAAAGACAGGTGGCGTCACAGACTCCCAGGCTGAGAGAGTAAGCCAGAGCCTGAGTAACAGGTTACAATGTGGAGCTGAAAATGTGCCCAGAAGTAGAGAGACATAGTTGAAAGGGCTTGGAAAAAAGGTGTCAAAGATCACCCCTTCTAATACAATGTCAAAAATAAGGCTCTTCTGGAAGCCCTCAGCTTCAACTTCCTCAGTAAGAGAGCCATCTGTCTCAACATGGCTGCATTCTCAAGCTGTCTGGCAGCTGACAAAATACTTCATCTGTGAAAAGAAGAATAAAACATGGCAGCGAATACTGAAACAATTTCATAAGGTATAGCAAATAGGGAAAAAAAATTCCAAAATAAAAGCAAAAACATCTCTTCACTATTGTGGTTGCAATTCCAAGTAAAGGCTTAGGAAGTTTTTCTGAGTGAATAATTCTGTGTTCACTAGAGGAAATATCCTCAGAAAAGAAATGCTCAGAACAGCAAAATTTTGATGATGGGGATTGGCCCAGGATCACCCCAAGAATGCACTCTCTGGCTTTAGGGTAAAAAAAATTCCTGGTCAGTATTAGCATTTTTCTGTTCACTATCAGCTTTGTGCAGGGGGTGGTTCATATCATCATCATTATTATTAAAAACACATGTCAGAAAAATAAAACTAATATACATCATCAGCCAGTGCCTTTAACAGGAAAGGGCTGGATTTGAATGCTCGGATGTTTCTGTAAATTGTCAAAAAATACATCTGGCTAATCCTCCTTACATATAGCCTCCTTCCCCCGCCGCCCTTTCTACTCCAAAGGGAAATTGAGTGATTATTTGGACAATATGCTGTGTTGGGGCAGGAAGTAACAACTGGAGAGGAATGCTGGAAGTAGAGAACATTACTCTCACGTCTTTTCTTGTGAAGTGATTGAGAGGCAGACAAAAACCGGATGGGTCCTGGGAGGAGGGAAAAGCACAGAGGATGAAGCTAGGCAAATGTTTACTATTCCTTACAGTGCTGAGTTACTGACTTGCTTCCCAACCCTCAGTGTCCCATCTTGCTGAGTGGCAGTTAAAATGATTCAGGTTGTAAGAGAAAAACAATGTTTAAACTAGCTCAGGTATTATGGGGGAATTTATTGGCTTATGCAACTGACAAGTCCGGAGATTGGATAAGCATTTTTATCAAGATTCTAGCTCTCCTTCTCCATGTGCGTCTCAACACGTCCTGCCTGTAAATTTCAGATTCATCCATGTATCACGTCAAGAGACACGGAGACGCTACAGGTGTCCCACAATCCCCAGCTCTACTCCTGAGCATTTCATGACTGGACCACCTTGTAACTAGCCAAAGACTGCCCTAGGCTTTATTTCCTGAGCCAGTCACTTTTTCAGGGCATTACTTTGATTGGCTAAGACAATTTATGAAGTCTGCTCACCTGTCTGACCACCTGTCTGCACAACAGGAAGAAGAAGGAACGGATGTTGGGGAATCAAGCAATGTCCACTCCTATGAACTGATGAACTCCCCCCACCCTTCTTTTTTTTTCCCTGCCTAGTGACATGTCTCAGTCACTTAAAATGGTAAAACTTAAGACTGAGGAATTTCTTAAGATTCTTTTCCCTATGCCCACACCCATTCCTCAGAAAATGCAGTTGGCTAAATCCTCAGTATATTCATGGTCTTATAGATAGGCTAGCTGAGTGCAAGGAAACCATGTCAAGACAAAACAGATCAGAACTAATTTAGCCTTTGCAGTAGGGAGGGAGTTCCTAAGCTTCAAGTGAGACACCCCAATATCTGTTTTTGCAATAGCCTCAGGTAAAGGGGAAACACAGGATGCCAAATGAAGTTAAACCTTGAGACTTAGACAAAGATCTTCTTCAGGTGGCCCAATACATGTGCTGTCAGTTGATTTGTCCATTTCAGTCCTCTATTTCCCTAGGAGTGAGGTGGGAGAGGAAATGGAGAAATCCAGGGTCCTCCATGATAAGACCATAGAAATATAGGTCACTATAAGAAAAAATCTATAATTTGGGGCATCTGAGTGGCCCAGCAGTTGAGTATACAACTCTTGATGTCAGCTCAGGCATGATCTCAGGGTCCCATGTCAGGCACCATGATGAGCTTGGAGCCTGCTTAAGATTCTCTCTCTCTCTCTCTCTGTCCTTCCTCTTACCTCTCTCTCTCTCTCTCTAAATATATATATATATATATATATATATATATACACATATATGAATATATGAACATATATGAACATATATATGTTCATATGTGTGTGTCATATAATAAAAAATTAAAAATGCATAATCAGATAACAATACCAAAAATGAGAGGAGGCTCAGATTACAGTGGAGATCCTAGCCTTCCTAACTGTACTATAATTCCTTCCTCCCCACTCCTATCTTCCTACTCATGACATATATGTCTAATGTCATGTTACTGAAGTGTAAGATCCTCCAGAGTAGTTCTTTTATACCTCCAAAGTGCCTAGAAGGCTGCCCAGCCTATCATACATACTCACTAAATATGAGTTGTTGGATGGTGGACGCATGTCCCAGGCACTGCATATTCAGACAAAAGAAACCATGAAAACATAAACATAAGGTCTCCTTCGTTCTTCCTGTGCTATCCCCTGCTCTCCACTCTGCTCTGCATGTAGCCCCTACTGTCCACATACAACCTCCTTGTGTGCAGCTTTAATCCCCAGGCAAATCAATTCATGCAAAGACATGCCTGACTGACTCCCCAGTATATAGGATTTAATCACTTGAGCTCTATGGAGAAAACCACAGAGAAGTAGATAAATAAGTAGGTGGGTAGATAAGTAGGTAGGTAGGTGGGTAGGTAGGTAAAGATTTTTATTCAAAAGTCATTCCCAAATAGCCTTTTCATTGTCTTTGTAAGATCCCCTCACACATTGTTGTAAATACTTACAAAGAACAAGGGTCCAGAATGGGCATAGTAGGTGCACAGTGCCATCACAGACCAGGGGCCCAATAAGACTTGTTCCTGTCTGGACATGCTGTGTGTGATGCCTGTTCCTTGAGTTATGGTACCAGATCTGGATCACCCCACTTAGAGTTAGTTTAAGCAAGGAATCTTGCTCCCCTGTTTCTGTAGACTAGTGCATATGAGAAAGACTAACTGTGGAAGCCATTTAACCCAGATCCTTAACGAAATCAGTGCCTTCAAGATTTTCCCCTCTTTAACTCTTCCCCAATTACTTTTTTTGTTTTTTCTTCACTATGAGACACAGGTTACTGAGAACAGATGCCAGCTGGGCTGCCGCTCCTCCCTGGTCCTCCGTGACTCCAAACGAGCCAGAGTTGGGCAGGAAGGTAGGGATGGAGCTTTGGGTCAATGAGCCTGGGGAGGAAAGGAGGTGTGTGTTCTAGAGCTTTGGGAGTCTGGCGTGTGGGGTCACATTGGAGTGGCTCATGGGAGCCCTACAGCTTGTGTGATACTTATTAGGATCCAACCTGGGGCATAACTCCTTCATCTTCAGAGCCTGGACTCCAATTCTGAAGAGTATGTGTTGATCAAGATTTCAGATACTCCTTACAGTGTCTATGTATAAACAACAGTGTTTTTGTCTTCAGTTCACTCCCAAAGATAAGTGTGAGTAAGCACATGTGATGGAGAGATAGAGCTCCTCTTGGGAGCTCTATCACATATCACATTTGCAAGCTTGTAAGCCATAAATAAGCTTACATATATATTTCTCAGCCTATTAGTCAAGTCAAAAATCAGTCTTACTGTATACAAACACAGTGAGAAAAAAAATCAAAATAGAACAAAAATAGGCATCTCTTCTCACTTCTCATTGGCGGTGGCATCCAACAGCTTTTATTACACCATCACCATCAAACACAAATGCAGGGGGTCCTGCATTTGGCTCATTGAGGAGACTCCTGCTGCCCAGCCTGGAGGCAAAGTCAGTTATGGTTTTGTTCTTACAATCTTACCGCTAAGTTCCCCACCTGCACTCTATCAGTTTTTCATTGTTAATATATTGTGTGGATTCTATCTAATGGTGTGCTGGTAAATGCTTATAAACCAACTCTCTGGGGAAAAAATGTAGACATCCATGTACATATGTAAACTAATTATAATTAATTATCATATAGAATGTTGATTTGGTTCAGATCTCTTATATCCATAGTCAACCTATAGTCACTATGGATGGATGAATGTAGTTTTCAAGTGGATGTTAGTTGGGGATTCCTTTTACTTTACTGAGAATGGTGAAAGCAAAATAACCAAGATGTATGTCAAAATTCCATTTATTCATTCTTTTGTGTAATCATAATATTTTTCCAATGCTGGAAAAAATAAATCCTTAATAATTTGTATAATGCACAATACCATGTATGAAGTCTTGACATGTTTTTAAGTTGTAGTGTTAATATTTTCTCCATCACTTTCTTAAATGTTTTTTTAAGATTTTATTTATTTATTTATTTATTTGAGAGAGAGAGAGGGTGACCAAGCAAGAGAGAACAGAAGTGGGGAGAGGCAGAGGAAGAGGGAGAAGGAGAAATAGACCCCCCTGCTGAGTAGGGAGCCTGATTCCCACTCAATCCCAGGATCCTGGGATCATGACCTGAGCTGAAGGCAGATGCTTAACAGACTGAGCCACAGATGCTCCCCCACTTTCTTATGTTTAGACAAAATAATAAACCAAACTCCTGCAAAGACATGCCTTCCTGACCCTCAGTACATATAATTTGAGGTACTTTAGACATTTTTAGTCTTTGCTGATTTTCTTGGTGTAAGTATTCTCACCATGGTTGATTTTAAACTACCAACTGGCTGTGATTCGAAGTGGAATCTGAAAGAGAAGAAGAATAGCTCACCGTGATGTAGTGCTTTCATTCTACACATAAGACAGACACACAAAACCTCAATAGCACAGATAAGAATAAAATGCAGCAAAATAATTGGTAAATGAGTTTTGAATATTTATTGCTTTTGTTTTAAGATTATTTAGTTGTAGGTTCATATATTTTTTTGTTTGATAATGTCCGTGTTTAACAACCAGCTCAGAAAATCTGTGAAAATTTGGCCATTGGCCCTCATGGTTCTGACACACCACTGAAGACTGCCTTTCTGTCATTATTTTATTTTATTTATTTATTTTTGAGAGAGAATGTGTGTGCATCAGCTATGGGGCTGGGAGGGGCAGTAAGAGAAGAAAAGAGAGAATCTCAAGCTAACAAATGTGGGGCTACATCTCACAACCCTGAGATCAGGACCTGAGCCAAAATCAAGAGTCCAACGCTTAAACGACTGAGCCACCCAGGAACCCCACTACCACATCCCTCTAAAGTGTTAGTCTTGATGATATTTTTAAAAAATTCCTGTCTTGGCTCCATAGCTCAGGCGTTAGAGCACTTTTCTTGTAAAATTTCCTCTGTCTGCTCTTTCTTCATCAAGGATCATTTCAATCTAGTCTTTTTATTGTTATTGTAGCTCTGGGCATATTTCTCAATTCTTTCACTCCTTCAATTGAAACATTTTACCCATTTTCTCTGTCTGTCTGTATCTCTCTTTTATGTTGAGCATTTCCTTTGCCTCCTCCAATGATTATTAAATATGATAAGGGTCTGAGGTCTGCAAATTATTACTGGATATGGTATAACCAAAAAGTAAGCCTATAAAGCTCATAATCTTGGTGAGGAAATAAAGTGTCAGAAGGATTAGAGTAGCAGAGGATTCCCAAGCCACGTGTGTGGCCCCTGGCTTCCCCTTCTCCTACCAATCAGAGTTCAGCTTTCTACAGGGACGATCTAACGCTTCTCCCCACCTCTGACCTCCCTCACACTACCTGGCACAGTACGGAGGCCATCTTGAACATTTAACACGTGCTGTCAGTTAACTTCTCTGCCAAGTGGGCAATTTTCAGCTTTTCCTATCTGCAGCCCCGGGCTGATTTTGACTGGCTCTGCTAGATCCTTCCTCACTTCCACAGATGTGTTTGGGGACCTACTGGACTTGCTTGTCAGAGTCTCCCTGCCAGATTTCAGCTGCCTAAGACTAAAGGGACTGTTCCAAGCCTCCTGTTTATGATTCCCAACTCTGCTGACTTTGGCCTCCAAGGGTGGAATCTGCACTCCGTTGGAAAGTCGATTGGATGGAGCTCGCCTCTCCGGTCCTGTCAACTTTGACCTCGAAGAGTGTGTCCTGGCACCAGAAATTAAGCTCCATTTTAAAATTCAAATTCAAGACACCCTGCAGTTTCTGCTGGAGAATTCAAGGAGTTTATATGCTAAGATCAGGTATTCCAGGACTGAAGCTTGCAAATCCAAGAAATACAAAGTAACCAGGGGTGCAGTATTTGAACCACAATGAGAACTGGCACAATTTCTAGGATCTATGGAGAGGAGGGGTAAGCCCTTCAGAGGTGCCACTGAAATGTCCCTGACAGGCTTCCTAAGGTGCCTTCACGGATGGCACCAGGACATCGTTCCCAGACTTGATGAGGATTAGTGCTGCTGTTTAAATGTCTGTAGGCTACCTTGAGACATACTCAAACTATAATACTATAGAATAATATTGTAGACCCTGAGTTCTCAGACCTGACACTAGTCTTTTGGAAGGCAGCAAATGAGAGGAGAAAAAAGTATAGGTGATCAGAATCATATGGTGAGTGTGGTCCCTTATAAAGTGTCCAGGCTAGTCATCATGTTGTAAATCTGAATTTAAGTCCTGCTTGAGGGGAGAAAAAAAAAATATATATATATATAAAATTATGCATATATATTATTATATACTATTATTATATATAAATTATATACTATTGTTATATAATATATACAATATAATATATAATGTATACACATACAGACACACAGCACACACATAGATCACATACATACATGCACACATATGTAAATTGTATGCACAGATCAAGCTGTTTAGTATTTTCACCCAAATAATAGAACTTAGCACTGGTCAAAATTTACAGACCAGCCATCCAATGGAAAAGTTTGTTTTGCTAGCAATTGCTATGATTTTTACTTTGTATATACTAAAATACAAAAGGTACTAGTGTGAGGCATAATAAACATTTGAACTAGGCTGTGGACATCGTCACGTGTGGATGTCACGGATGTGAGGGAGCCATCTGTACAAAACTCTGAACTTCCGTATCAAAGCATCATGGGAAAACATTGGTTGAAACGTAAATCTCTTAAGACCTGGACGACTGTAACTAATTTACACACAATTTGTAGCTTTCCTTTTTTGTGTGGAGGGGAATCATCCAATGAAGAAAGATGTAAATTAAGTAATAAAACATCATCTTTGTGTCTCTGAAGTTTCAGTCACAAAGACGTTTTCTGGATTTTGCCCATTCCATCTGGCAATGTACAACCAAGTGTTGACAGCAGAGTTCTGAGGTCTCTCTAGGTCTGGCATCACACGCTGTACCATGGACAACAGAGCCCCCCACCCCCACCCCTTTCACTGCCTTGGGGATATGGAGGCTCAGGTGCTCCATAGAGAATGAAAATTGGTACAGACAACCAGAGGGTCACCAGCTTCCCGAGCCATGAGACTTGGCAATGGTGTAGGCTTTTATTTGTTGGAGATCATGATCTCAGTGTGGTGAGATTGAGCCCCATGTCAGGCTCTGATCTTAGCTTAAGATTCTCACTCTCCTTCTGCCTCTGCCCCTCCCTGCTAGCACTCTCTCTCTCTTGCTAAAAAATAAATAATAAAATAAAATTGCAAATTTTTCAGGTGCATGGGTGTCTCAATCGGTTGAGCATCTGATTTCAGCTCAGGTCATGATCTCACAGTCATGGTAGGATTGAGCCCTGTGTCGGACTCCATGCTCAGCACAGAATCTGCTGAAGATTCTCTCTCTCCTCCTTTCTCTGGCCTCTTATTCTATAAATAAATAAATAAAATCTTTAAAAAATTACAGACTTTTTTGAGACTCTTCATATATATTTGCAAATTACCTTCTAGAAAACCTGTACCAATGTACACTCTCAATAGCAGTGTTTCGTACATATTTGTCATTATACCATTACAAAAATTAAGCATTTCTTTAGTTCTACTAATTTAATATGAGCATGACATATCACGATTACTTTTTTCCATAATTTCATACATGACTTTATTTATTTTTTAATTAATTTTTATTATGTCATGTTAGTCACCATACAGTATATCATTAGTTCTTGATGTAGTGTTCTATTATTCATTGTTTGCTAGTAATACCCAGTGCTCCATAAAATACATTCCCTCCTTAATACCCACCACCAGGCCAACCTGTCTCTCCACCCCCTTACCCCAAAAAACGCTCACTTTGTTCCCCAGAGTCAATAGTCTTTCATTGTTTATCTCCCTCTCTGATTCCCCCCCTTCATTTTTCTCTTCTTTCTCCTTCATGGAATTCCTTATGTTCCACATATAAGTGAAACCTGATGATAATTGTCTTTCATTGCTTGGCTTATTTCGCTAAGCATAATCTCCTTCAGTTCCATCCAGGTTGATGCAAATGTTGGGTATTCACCCTTTCCAATGGCTGCGTAATATTCCATTGTATATATGGACCACATCTTCTTTATCCATTTGTCTGTTGAAGGGCATCTTGGCTCCTTCCACAGTTTGGTTATTGTAGACATTGTTGCTATAAACATTAGGGTGCATTTGGCCCTTCTTTTCACTACATCTGTATCTTTGGGGTAAATACCCAGTAGTGTAATTCCTGGGTCACAGGGTAGCTCTATTTTTAACTTTTTGAGGAACCTCCACATTGTTTTCCAAAGTGGATACACCAACTTGCATCCCCACCAGCAGTGTAAGAGGATTCCCCTTTCTCTGCATCCTCTCCAACATTTGTTATTTCTTGCCTTTTCAATTTTTGCCATTCTAACTGGTGGAAGGTGGCATCTCAAGGTGGTTTTGATTTGAATTTCCCTTATGGCTAATGGTGTTGAATAATTTTTCATGTGTTTGTTAGCCACTTCTTTGGAGAAGTGTCTGTTCATGTTGTCTGCCCATTTTTTGACTTGATTATTTGTTTTTTGAGTGTTGAGTTTGAGAAGTTTTTTATAGATCTTGGATATCAGCCCTTTGTCTGTAGTGTCATTTGCAAATATATTCTCCCTTTCTGTGGGTTGTCTCCATTGTTTTTTTTACTGTTTTGCTGTGCAGAAGATTATTATCTTGATGAAGTCCCAAAAGTTCATTTTCACTTTTGTTCCCCTTGCCTTTGGAGACATGCCTTGAAAGAAGTTGCTGTGGCCGATGTCAAAGAGGTTATTGCCTATGTTCTCCTCTTGGATTTTGATGGATTCTAGTCTCACATTGAATCCATTTCATCCATAAGCCTTCCCCTTACAATCAGGAACACGACAAGGATATCCACTCTCACCACTATTGTTGAACATAGATGAGAAGTCCTAGCAACAGCAATCAGACAACAAAAAGAAATAAAAAGTATTCAAATCAGCAAAGAAGTCAAAGTCTCTGTCTTCACAGATGACATCATACTTTATGTGGAAACCCCAGAAGACTCCACCCCCCAAATTACTAGAACTCACACAGCAATTCAGTAATGCAGCAGGATACAAAATCAATGCACAGAAATCATTTGTTTTTCAGTACACTAACAATGTAACTGTAGAAAGAGAAACTAAAGAACTGATTCTATTTACAATAGCACCAAAAACCTTAAGATACCTTGGAATAAACCTAACCAAAGAGGTAAAGGATCTATACTATAGAAACTACAGAACACATATGAAAGAAATTAAGAAAACACAAAATGATGGAAAAACATTTCATGCTCATGGATTGGGAGAATAAACATGTTAAAATGTCTATGCTGCCCAGAGTAATCTATACTTTCAAAGCCATCCCAAACAAAATACCAACAACATTTTTCAAAGTGCTGGAAACAAACAATCCTAAAATTTGTATGGAACAAGGAAAGATCCCAAATCACCATGGAAGTGTTGAAAATGAAAAACAAAGCTGGAACATTACGTCACCAGATTTCAAGCTATATTACAAAGCTGTGATCACCAAGACAGCATGGTACTGGCACAAAAACAGACACACAGATCAATGGAACAGAATAGAGAGCCCAGAAATTGACCCTCAACTCTATGATCAACTAATCTTCTACAAAGCAGGAAAAAATATCCAATGGAAAAAAGAGAGTGTCTTCAGTAAATGGTACTGGGAAAATTGGACAGCTAGTTATATACAGAAGAATGAAACTCAACCATTCTCTTACACCATTCACCATTACTTTTATTTTTTTAAGATTTTATTTATTTATTTGATAGAGATCACAAGTAGGCAGAGCAGCAGGCAGAGAGAGAGGAAGGGAAGCAGGCTCCCTGCTGAGCAGAGAGCCAGACGCAGGGCTTGAACCCAGGACCCCGGGATCATGACCCGAGCTGAAGGCAGAGGCTTTAACCCACTGAGCCACCCAGGCACCCCCACCATTACTTTTTAAATTTACATTTCTTTGATAATCACTGGGTTGAATTTTTGGTTTATATTTTTTTATTTGTATTTCCACATTTGTGAATTAGTCATGAGTTTATTTATATTAATTTTTGTATTGTTAATTTTGATAAGTGCTTTTCATATTTTTCATGTATTTTCCAATGTGCATTTGCCTTTTAATCTTAAGAAATTAATTGATATGTGAAGTTTTACTTCATAGCTTCCTTTGTCTCCTTCTTTGGAGTTATGATGAGAAAGACTAATCTCAGAAATCAGATCCCCATTCCCCTTTATTTTCTTCTACTCCCCATATGGTTTCACTGTTTTACATTTTGCTATTTGGTCTGTCAGATGTACATTTTAGTTTGGGCTATGAAAAAGGACAGTATCTTGATTTGTTTTCAAGAATACATCAGTTGCCCCAAAAGACTCTAAGAAATAATCTTCCCTCTTTTCTCAATTCCTTGTGATAACAGTTTTACTCTGTGTTGTAGTAATATCACAAATACACGAATTGAAAGAGCTGTTCATGTACTCTAAATTCAGTGTCGTTTTCATTTTATGCCTATGTGTCCCTCTATTAGTTTATTTTACTAGAGTACCTTTGCAAGATATTTTTATATCTTATATAAAGGCAGATCTATTTTCCGTGTACTTTTCTGTATTTTCTTAGTAGCAATTCTCCAGTTATTTATTCTCCCAGATGTGTTTTAAAGATACATTATCAAATTTTTTTCCTCTCCCCCTTACTCTTACATAAATAACATCATGACTTTCATGATATCGAACTTAAAATTAATTTTGGAAAACAAACATCTGTGTACCACTCCTTTCCAGTAATACACTGTAGTATTTCTCCAGATCTCCCTGTCTCTTTGTAATGTTACATTGTGTCTTTACTGTTGCACAGTCTATGCTGAAGTTATACCTACATATCATTTTGTTTTCTTTGCTATTAGGAAGGAAATTGTTTTTCCAGTATACATAATTTTTAGTTGATTCTCCTGGTTTTACTAAGAAAGCAAATAAGTAATTTGCTTATAAATAAGAAACAACTGATAAATTGTCATCATCTTTTACCATACTTGTAACTCCTTCTTTGTTTATGGTATATGGCATTGGTTGGATCATCCAGAATCAAGTTAATTCACAGTTTAGCGCTGAGACTAGACCTCCTTGTCAAGAAAGAAATGAGTCCCAGAGCATGTTAATGGATAAGGAAAGAAGATTAATGGTTAGATAAACTCTATATTAAATAGCTTCCTGGAAATTCATATGCATATTAGCATATAAAATCTTCTGAGAAGCTCTGCAAATAAGAACTCTGGTGGTGGTGGTGAGTTTTGACCTATTATTTATTATGTGTTAAATAGTATTCCCAAACCCAATTTTCCATAAAGAACTTCCTTTATTTTTTAATGATATTAACATCCCAAATACGTTGTTCTTTATCGTTTTAAAATATTTAGCCATTTATACTTTAAAATATGCTTGGAAAACAAGAATGGATAAGACTTTGTTCAAATGTTTATTATTGTTTGACATATTACTTTATCTTTGGTGATAAGTACCTTAAAATATTTGAATTCATGGCATGAATCATATTATCCATGTTATTTTTAATATTTTGTTAAACTTGATATACTAGTATTTTATTTAATATTTTTGCAGTTATATTCATGAGAAAAATTGGTCTTTATATTTTACTAGTGAGCCTTTGTAAGTCATTGGTAACAGAGTTTTGCAACTTTTATGAATGAACCAGGAAATTTTCTCTCTTTCTCCCTGCTCAATGGAGAGCCTGCTTCTCCCTCTCCTTCTGCCCCTCCCTCTTCTCATGCTTGTGCTCTCTCTAGTCCCTAAATAATATCTTTAGAAGGAAGGAAGGAAAGAAAGAAAGCAAGCTTTCTAGATCAGCCATGTGCAGTAAGTAGAACTTTCTAAGATAATGGAAATGTTCTGGATCTACACAGTTCAGTAGCCTCTGGCCATAAGTGAGAACTTGAAATTCAGCTAGTGTTACTGAGCTTTTAATTTCATTTCAAGCAATTTAAATTTAAATAGCCACATGTGGCTAATGGCCATCATTTGGGACAGAATGCTCTACATGATGGTGAAGAAAACTACCAAGTTGGTGAAGGAAGGAAGTTTCATGAATGAGAGATTATGCCCTAGAGTACATAGTGTTTCCAAAGATGGCCACAAAGTAACTCTCATCCCACTTGCTTATTTGCAATACAGCCTTGCTGTGACTCTGTTTGTGGACATTAGCTGGTATTTATAATCATAGTACTGTCCATACAGAATTCATATTTTGAGATAACGAGGATGATGGAAGAAGGTTAGGAAGTGTATTTATGGGGAGGGAGGATCTAAGAATATTTAAATACTCATCTTCTTTAGTGGAAGACAATAAATTATCTCTGAAAATAGAAACATCAAATGTGTTGGTTATGTACCAGTAGAAAAATCTACAACTATTTGAGGTTGCTCCTGGGGAACATAAATTTGGGGCCTATACAGATGAAATGAATACTACATTTTTTATATTGAAATATTTGATATTTTGAAAGCTGAATGTGTATTCTTAAATAAGGAAGGCATGCATTGGGATGAGCACTGGGTGTTTTATGCAACTAATGAATCATTGAACATGACAACAAAAACTTACAATGTACTGTATGCTGGCTAACTGAACATAATAAAAAAAAGAATATCAAATGAATCAAGGCAATTTCCAGTTGTTGGAAAATAGCTAATGTCCATCCTGGTTAGACCACCTTGTCACATGAACTTGTGGATTTTAGAGAAAATCTTCTGGTCGTGTGAGAACTACAGTCAGTATTCTCAGTTTCAGTCCTGTACCCCCACTTACATGCTCATGCCAATTTACATAGGGAAAGAAGAGGGCAAGTCCATAGCCATTGGCTGGGTGGTGACCCAGGACTCCCTCACTTGTCCTATCATACAATCCCTTCTGATCCATATCCCCTTCAAATGTCATATGTTGAATTAAACTATGCTAATTTACAGCATTTTAACCAAAAGTCTGGCTAGGATCTCAATGTCTTGAGCCTTTTGAAAAGAGGATGCAACAGATCATGGATGGAGTGGGGCATGAGGTCTCAGGGATTGCTGGGCAGATCTAAATTATAATTTCCAAAGATAGAATCAAGTTGATGTATTCGAAGGAGCCCTGTCCTGGGGATCCAGAAGGATCTTTGAGGGGACTGAAAAACTATAATGGACTCCTCTGGGCCACGTGGCCTCAATAGCAGTCGATGCCATGGGAACTGAGGAATTCTTCCTTCAGAGTAGAATTACGGACAGAAGCTGGTAACAGATTGGCAAAGAAGAGGGAGAAGGAAGCTGGTGTCTTTTGTACCAGAGAAATGGTGAAGCTAGGGTACCTAATAACGCCTCATCAAGAAAACCGCAGTTCAGGGCTGTTGACTAGTTATGAGTGAGAAAACGAAAATTCTGATCTGGGATTAAAGAGGAATCCAGCTGCAGGCACTTGAGTGGAAAGACCCCCTTGTTCAAAGAATGAATGGAAGAAAACATGGCCCATGGAAATTGGGAATCAGGATAGACTGAGTGACGGACACGTGTGCCATGGCCACATTGCCTTCCTCATTGAACCTGGAACACTGGAAGTGCAGCCATTCCCAGGCCTTCCTCCTGAAATCCATGGGCTGGGGACTCCCCCACCCCTGCCTCCCCCGGATCCCTGCTCAAATGTCTTCTTCTCCAATAGGCCTTCCATGAGATCACTTCCCAGGTGCCACTTCTTGTTCTTAGAAGACTTTCCTTTCACTGGCTTGACTCCCACAGTCCTCCAGATCTTTCCAGAAATTCCTCTAGTTTCTTTGACACCCTTCTAAAACAATGCTCTGTGCTTGTGCCTGTGATAGCAGAGATCTCACCCCTCTTAGCAGCCTGCTTGCCTGTCTAACTCTCCCAAGTAATGTTAGGTGCCTGGAGAGAAACTACATTGTTTTATTCTCAGCACCCGGCTCATAGAAATAGCTCAGAAATATTTGTTAAACAAAGGCAGTGAACTATGCTCACATATTTATTCTTGGACAATGTATGCCTTTGTATTTATGGATTCCCACATTCCCAAGTCATTGGGTATATATATCCACGTGATTCCCAAATGTCACTGCACTATTCCTATCCTCTGAGGCCAAATCCACAAATCTGATGCCATATGAGATATTCTTAGATCTCCCATAATTTTAAAATAGACAATAAAACAAAGCAACATCCCTCATCTCCTCAGACTCAACCTTCTTAAAAGCCTCTACTCTACCCTTACTTGGAACCTCAAATACCTTAAAAGGGTGACCCCCAGAGACTCCCTGCATTTCCTCACAATCCCTGCTCTCTTGGTTCCCCCGCCAGGGGGAGGGGGATGTCTCTGGAAACTTCCTTTCTTGAAGCTCTTCGGGGAGAATAATATTCTCCAAATTACATGGTCCTTTTTTCTTAGTCATCTCCCCACACTAGCCTTGATTATTTCATAGGAGATAAAGAAAAGTCCTGAGACCCTTCCCCAAATCTGGAGAGCTGGAGGCTTCCATAACTCACCCTCTTAGGCCACGGTGCCCCCTCAGGGCTCTGCAAAGTCACAGCCACCGCACGTTGTGTATCGTGAAGCTGGCATAGATGTTTTGAGACTAGGCAGACCTTCTGCAGTGTTTAGTTTTTGGCAGAATTTATGTTTTTGGCTGGCCGCCACTGTGAAATGTGTTTAGTTTTAACTGACAGGCCTGTTCAACACCACAGGTCATAGGTAAGCCGGCCTGATCCTGACAGGGCCAAGCCAAGATGGGCTCCCATTCCCGATTTCCTTTTGCGCTTTTGACTGCCTTACTACAGGTTAATCCCCACAAAACATGTCAGTCCTTCTACCTGATTCTCTTAGATAGGCACTCCCTGCTTTGTGAGGACACTTGTCCAAAATCCAGGGGTTGGGAGAAGCTATGCAGGGAGTAGTAAAAGAAAGGATTTATCGGTACTCTGGGAAGTGAGACTTCACAGTGGGCACATTGAGGAGAAGAGGGGTTGACGGAAGAGATCCCGTGAGACGTCATAGGGCCTTTTCCACCTCAGATCTGCACGGCGTTCGGGAACAATTTGACAGTTTGACAGGAGAAGGGCCAAAGAGACGTGTTGTTCTGATATTTGCACACCAGTGTCACCGGAACACAAGGAGTTTTTGTTTGACTTTTTCCCCTGAGAGAGAGATGTGCAGTGAGCCGTTTTGAAACTGCTTGTTTTCTGTTTTATTCGGTTCAATGACTAGGATTAGTCTTCTCCCTACTCTCAGTCAGAATCTATACCTCTGCCAGGCTGGAAAAGCATATACTCCCAGCATCGGAAGTGTGATCCAACTGTTATGAACGTCGAAAAGTCCTTGTGGGATGGGTCAGCGAGTTAGAGGATGGTGTAAGGATGGAGGTCAATGTTGTTTCACCTGTGGTGGGAAATGACCTCAAAAAAACAGTCAAAGTCAAAGCTAACCCTCAGAGTTTATGACTAGGATCTCACAGCTCAGAGAAGTTACAACAATATTATGATGATGAGCAACATATTGATATCAATAATATTGATAACAACAATATTATGATGAGCTAGCAATGATCATCGGAGAATATTAAGTATGCGGGATGGCTTCATTTTCATTTTTAAAAAGATTTCATTTATTTATTTGACAGATAGAGATTATAAGTAGGCAAGAGAGGTAGGTATGGAGAGAGAGGAGGAAGCAGGCTCTCCGCGGAGCAGAGAGCCTGATGTGGGGCTCGATCCCAGGACCCTGGGATCATGACCTGAGCCGAAAGCCGATGCTTTAACCCACTGAGCCACCCAGGCGCCCCTTCATTTTTATTTTTTGAAAGAAAATAAGTAAAAGGTAAATAATGTCATGAAAACATAAGTTCCATGAAGTAGGGTTTTTGTCTATGCATTTTATATTGTTCACTGCGAAATAGTCAATGTAGCTTGACACATGATAGACACTAAATAAGTACATATCAAGTGAAAGAACAAGTAAATTAATAAAAAGTTTGTTTTCAGAAGGCACTTAAAATGGGACAACTTAGCATCCACGACATGTCTAAAAAACCTAACTGAACTCTACCAAACATACTCCCGGGTAATATGAGAAATTTTCCCAGATGAATGATTTAATTTTATTTCTGAGATGATGACTTAAACATTGTATGAAGCTGAAGTACAAAATGAAGGAACACACCTGGACTTAAATGCATTAATTCAAACTCAAATTTTACACATAAACATAGATGTATACACACATATGTATAAATCAAACATGTATGTTTATGTATATGTATTTATCCTCTTTCTATGTATATATATTTTTGCATTTTTTTAATTTTTTAATTATTTTTGTTAACATATAATGTATTATTTGCCCCAGAGGTACAGGTCTGTGAATCATCAGTCTTACACTTTTCACAGCACTCACCATAGCACATGTCCTCCCCAATGTCCATCACCCAGCCAACCTATCCCTCCCACCCTAACCCCCAAACAACCCTCAGTTTCCTCTTTCTATATTAATAAGTAGAAAAGAATACTATTAAAGGACAACATGGGACACAAAAGTCCTTACCATTATCAGCCACAGAAGAGGAAGGGGACACTGAGCTGTAGATTTCAGAGGCAAATGAAGCTGCATATTGGAAACAAAACAACACAAAACAAAACCATAGCTGTGTTAATTTTATTTTTCCTCCATTCTGTTGGCCCTTGCTGGTTTGGGCCATGACCCCTTGCTCACGAATGCACCCTTGAAGAAGTTCTTAATCATGGACCCATTCCAAGGATTATGGGGACTCGAGTGTACATGCCCCATCCTTTGGTTCTGGGGAGGCAGGGACAGAATATAGAAGCCATCAGGCGTTTCGTAACAGCCCCTTGGTTCAGGCATGGCTTGGAAAGGGCCCGGGCATGGCAGGCTCTCCAGGAGAATTCTCCAGCAACAGTGTGTCTCCATTTGCCTCCTTCAACAGGTCTTCAGTTGACTGTATTAGTTCATCAGCTTCAGACTTTGAATTGGCACAAATGCATTGTGCAGATGGGGCAGTCACATCGACGGGCCTGGAACTAATTAAAAACTGGAATATTTTAGATCAGGAGGAGGAAGAGTGGCCAGATTTGCAAGGATAGTGCAAGTGAGCTAAAAGAGCAAATTGACCCAGCCCTATGAGAAGAGGCACTGCTGCCTGACCTTAGGTAGCCCCAGCTGGGCTTAGCATATCCCCTCTGAGATAGACCCTGCTTGCCTGACAGGTCCTGAGCCATCCCAGTGGCTTAAGAAATACTATTATTAAAAAAAAAAAAAAAAAGTCCTCCTAGTGGCACAATGTTTTCTTAGGAAGAACAGGTTTGCCAAGCTTGTTAGTTTTGGGGGAAAGACACATCCAAGTGAGCGAAGGCCTGTGAAAAGCATTTATAATGAGGGAAAATTAATGCCTTGTTGTGTGTCAGGGGCTATGTTCAGAGGACTGGACTTTAGGCCGGCTGGACGCACACCCAGCGACTTCCCGCCACAGTGGGACACCATCCACACACCTCCCCTCTGGCCTTCCGCCCTGGCTTCTACTAATTCAGCATTTCTCTCCTCTTTGTCGCCCCCTGCAGGCTACACTTGGGATTCTCTTAGACTACATGCCGAACGTTTCTCTGCTCAGAATTGAGTCTCATCTTGCTAAAAGAATCTCACCTTGGGCCTACCTCTAACCTGGTCACTCCAGATTTTAGAGAACTACTCAAGCCTGTTTTCAGCTTTACTAATCAGCTCGGAGCTAACGGTTGTGAATTCAAAGAAATCCACAGGTGGCTGGTGTCAGTGTTTTGTTATTGTAACTTTTTTTAAATACTTAAATTTTATTTGATTTGTACTGAAGTGCCCAGCAGTGGTCTACATCATGAAAGACATTCTTCCATTTAGTCCATTCAACAAGAATGTAAAGAAATTGATATTGTTATTCTGGTTCTTTTACTTTTTTAGCTGAGGTAAAATACACATAATGAAATTTACCATCATAACCATATTTCAGTGTAAGTCAGTGGCAGTAAATGTATTCACATTATTATCCAACTATCAACAACATCCACCTCCAACACTCTTTTCATCTTGCAGAACTGAAGCTGTGTCCCCATTAAACAACTTCCTGTTCATCCCTCTCCCCAGGACCCGCCAACTGCTGTTCTAGTTTCTATCTTTATGAATTTGAACATTCCAGGTGCCTTGTATAAGTAGAATCACACAATATTTGTCTTTCTGTAACTGGCTTATTTCACCGAGCATAATGTCTTCAAGGTTCATTCATGTCCTAGCCTGTGCCAGAATTTTCCTCTTTTATAGCTCAATAATACCCCATTGTGTACATAAACCACATTTTATTTACCCATTCTTCTGTTAATGGGCACTCAGGTTGCTTTTACCCTTTAGCTACTCTGAACAATGCTGTTATGAACACGAGTGTTCAAATATCTTCTTGAGACTGTGATTCTGTTTTATAGGAGAGCGTTCCGTGCCTCAGCATGGAGAGGTTAGTAACTTGCCTCAAGTCACATGATAGTTAAGTGATGGAACTGGGATTTACATGCGTGGGCTCTCACTGCAGAACATGTCTTTTTCATCTCTGTCCTCCCTAGCCTGTTTGAAGGGCAGATGTCTGCCCCAGCAATGGGGCTGAGGCATGCTCTGAAACAGCCCCAAAGAGTTTTGCAGAACATCTTCGTTGTTCTACTAATTTTTGAACGAATGAATGAATTTTATGAATGAATTTTTGATGTGAAATGACACTCCAATATTCCAAAAATGTCAGGGTTAGATAAAAGCAATGATAATGGTAATGCTTCATATAAATCAGTTCTTATACTGACTACATAAATATATTGATTCTGATCCAAAGTAATAAAAAGCTTTAGCCATTTTATCCCACTGTGTGCTAACTCCAATCACTATGATAATATCCACAAGGCTCTAGCATTGTTAATAGGTCCTTCATATATTTCACCCTACAAATGACTTGCCAGTGTCTCCATTTTACAGACAAAGAATCCAAAACATGAAATATTAGAATTTAGTCTGCCATGTGTCTGACTCCAACACCAACAAACTTCAGTGAATCAGATGCAAACAAAAATATTTGTACAAAAAGTTTCTATGAATTTTAGATACATAGCTTTGGGAGAGAAATATGGAATGATCCCTAAACATGAACAATTTGTGAAGGTCTTTAAAGGACAGAGGTTTGTGTCAATGAACTAATGAATGACCTATTGAAAAGGACAATGTGTATTTAAAATCTAATAAACTCCCATAAATGCCACCATATCCTGCAAGTCACTGCCGCTGCCTCTGACAAATAAGCTTTTATGTGAAGGATCTGCTCTGGGAAGCTTGTTCAGCAATCTCCTGCTCAGGCCTCCTGGCTCCTTTTCAAAATGTTTCCAATGTTTCAGCCTCCAACTCAACTCTTCATCCTGGAAAAGTCTGTGTCTCATTCCAGCTTGGTGCTGTGATTTATTTTTGGCGGGTAAAGGGAAAAATTAGTCATACCTACTCTCCTATTTGAGTTTAATGGGAGCATTGTGGCCAGTGGTAAAGATGGTAGTTTATCAGGCCGGTGACTTGTACGGTTTATGGCATGGGCCTCCTTGCTCCTCTGTTCCTTTCCCCTGTGTGTCACTTTACAATAATAATGCAGAGGTGAGGTCCGATGTCTGACAGTGGATCTCCTTGTATTGGGGTCTCAGCATTGCAATAATGTCCATATTATGAAAAGAAAGATGATGTCACTTCCTTGGCCGTTGGAAACAAAGGGAGGGCAAGTAAAAATGACCAGGGCCACCCAAAGAACTGCCAATCAATACTATTGACGATGAAGAGGAAAGTGTTCTTTCTCTCCAACATAAAGTATGACTGAGCTAAGCAGTATTGACCTTGGGGTAAGGCATTTCTTAGCATTTAATGAATGGCTGGAAAGCTGATGGACTTTTAGTCAAGCTGGTTATTAACTGCCTGAAAGTGCCTGACCCTGGAAGTCATAATTAGGGCTGCAAATACAGAACACATAAGAAAGTCCTAGTCTGGTTCAGACAATGAACTGTTGTGAGCAAGTCCCAACTCTGGACCATCAGATTGACCTTACAGAACAGCTGGGGTTGCCCCCACCACAGAACAATTCCTAATGGACATTATCTCATAAAGACCCAATGCTAGGTGTATGTTCCAAAAATAAAAATGGATGGCAGTTGACAGATTACAGAACAGAATATGATACACTGTAAATATAACAGGGTACCTTAAAGGTAATGGGCAGAAGAGATACCACTAATACTACAGAGGCCAGGGCTGCTCATCAGAAACATAATGTGAGCCACATATGTAATTTATAAATATCTACTAACCACGCAAAAAAGTACATGAAAGGAATTTGAACAATATATCTTTTCTTAATCGAATAAATCCAAACTATTAACATTTGTACATGTATTCAAATAATTCTTGGGATATTTTACATTTGAATGAATTCATAAAATGAATATTTTACATACATTTCACATACAAAGTCTTCATGATTCAGTGATACACTTAGAGTACATCTTGATTTGGACTATCCACATTTCAAATGCTCATAATCCCATATGGTTCGTGGATACCATTTTGGAGAGTGCAGGCCTATGAAATTGGCTTGATTTAAGTAATGCATTCAAACATGTAATGGGTCAAATGGCCAAAGGGTTGCATTTTCCTATAACTAACTTAGGAAGAGAATGCTAATAGTTTTTTTTTTTTTAAGATTTTATTTATTTGATAGAAAGAAAGCAAGAGAGCATGCACACAGAGGGACAGTGAGAAGCAGACTCTCTGCTGAATAGGGAGCCCAACACAGGACTCAATCTAGGACCCTGGGATCATGACCCAAGTGGAAGGCAGATGTTTACGCAATTGAGCCGCCCAGGCTCCCCAAGAATGCTAATAGTTTTAATTATATATTTAAGAAAATGTGAAGAAGAATTATATATTTAAGACAAACTTAGTGGTATTTAAGTTGGAAAAAGTTTTCATGGTGACTAACTTTTGCCATGTTCTGTGGTGCTTTGTTGATTTAGTTTTATTCACAGAAACTTTTCAAGGTTGTAGGGGCAAGAAGACTGGAATTAAGCTGGAACGGAAGCAATATAGTGGCGATATTCTTTGGAAACAATCTGGACTTAGAGAACAGAAGGACCTTCCCCTGACACTTTCTCACTCTGCAACATGGGGCAAACTATTGTACTTTTGAGGAATTGAGTTTTCCAATTGCTGACGTGTGGATGGTAATGCTGACCTCCTTTGGGCTGTGAGGATTGGATGAGATAATGCATGACAAGTCTGGAGGTTGGTATCATCATCACCATCTGCATTAGCATTAGAAAGTACTAAAAAGTACCCCCGCCATGAATGTGTCGCCATGAATGTTCAGGGAACACGGCACTCTCCAGGCACCTCTCAGGGAGAAGGTGGGAAGATTATTTTAAGTGGTAAAATGGTTGAGTTGAATATAAAAGATGACAATTCGATACAATTAATTTGCTAGTATTGGGTATGACAGCAGAAAAAATGTAACCACACATCTAGTACAATATTTCATTTATTCATTTTCTAACTCATTTACTCAATGAATATTTATGTTTGGTCACTATGCACCATTCACTCTTGAATACCAGGGACACAGCTTTAAACAAGAGAGGCAGAGCCTTCTCTTGTACGGAATTTACATTTTTGTACAAAAAGACATGCAGTACACAAGCAAAAATAAATGCACAATAATGTTATGTCAGATTGTGAAATTGCTACCGGGAAATTCACACTGAGCGATGAAAGTTATCAGTCATGGGGTGGACTGTGGCTGCCTGTGGCATGATTTTAGAGGCTGGCAAGAAATGCTTCTTGGGTTGCTGGAAAGGATAAGATGGATCATCAAGGAACAAGTCTGAGATGTGCATTCCAAGCAGGTGGAAAAACATCTATCCCTATATTTTGACTTTAATAATGTAGAATGTCTGTGTTCAGATAAGATGGCTATACAAAATGTGAATAACTTCAAGACTTCGTTTCCTTTGTGGAGATGACAAGCCTTCAAAATTAAGCATAACTCTGCTGGTGAGCAATTCTTAAGTTCAAAAAGCTGTCTGCGGAGATTTTTACCCATGAAGTTCAGGTTCACATTGCTCCTTAGAAGAGAACACCTTTATGATGGCCACACTCTTGCTTATCAAATCCAGTGGCTTTCTCTCCTGAGAAGTTTTTAGATAAACCCTGTGGAATTCTGGCTTTCTGAATCACTTTCCTGCATTTCAAAATGCCCACCCTTCCTTATTTTATGGTGTCTTTCCCAGTAGAGTCAAAAGCCATTGACTAATTTTCTGCTCACCCTACTCCAAACGTAGTCCTGTCCTGCCTTCCTGATATTACATCCAAGTTATGTTAATAAGTGCTTGAGAAATTTCAAACCTAGAGGCCCCTGAGTGGCTCTGTTGAGTGTCCAACTCCTGATTTCCACTCAGGTGACAATCTCAGGGTTGTGAGACGGAGCCCCTGGTCAGGCTTGGCTCTTGCTCAACACAGAGTCAGCTTGAGATGCCCTTCCTCTCCCTCTGCCTTTTTCCCAGCTCTCTCTCTCTCTCTCTCTCTCTCTCTCAATCAAATAAATAAATAAAATCTAAACAAAAAAGTAAAAATAAAAAAATAAGAAATTTCAAAGCTCTTTGTCTCCTCTGTGGTGTAAAACCTTTTTGTTTATTCACATGTGTGGCTCATGCATACACTCCAGGATCTTGGGTAGATGGTGGAACACAACTTCACATTCCATGGGCATTCATGTTGTCCGTCCGAAGCACCCACTCAAGCAAAAGGTTATTGCTACACTGTGCAGTATTTGGGTGGGATTACAGAGCACAAAAGAAAGCCAATAACCATTTCCTCATTGTGCACATAGGAAGCTTGCATTCTTTTTACATTTTTGCCGAGACAGCAACAAAAGCTACTGCTCTTTCCGACTTTGAGAAATTCAATTAAAAACTGTCCACAGTTGACGTTCTCATCTAAGGCAGGTCGGCTCTCCATTCCCTTTTCCTAATTAAGTAGAAGACCAGAGGTTTTGCCTCAAGGCTTCTTCTAAGAACCATTTCTGCTATCTACACCTGTTGTTAACAACACTTACTCTGTTTTGTTTCCAGTTCTTCACGTGTGTAGTTCATTAACACTACAGGTCAAAGAGTCTTAGTGAAAAGCCAGTCTACAAGATTGATTTTAAGTCTCTGTTACCAGGACCTTGTCTATACATTTATTCTTAAACCCATAGATAACATCTAAAGATAGAGATGAAGAACAACACTAAATAATAATGATAAAGACCATTTATGAAATGTTTATTAGATGTCAGGCACTGTGTTAAACCCTTTTCCATCTATTTCTTCATTCAGGTTTCATTATAACCCTAGAAGAGAGATATTAATAACCCTGTTTCATAGGAGGTAGCATGAGGTCCAAATAAATTAAGGGTATTTCAAATTCATCCAGCCTATAAGTATTGGAGCAGGGTTCAAATCCAGGATTGACAAAGTCTGGGGTCTATGTTCTTACCAGTATACAAGAGCCAGATCATAAACCAGCATCAACAGCCTAAATGGTTTCTGGAAGAATACAGGGTTGGGTATAAGTACATAAGGATGGGTCTACACTAGCAGAAATAAGAGGAAAGGTAGACAATGTTCTTCCCTTCATTTCCTGTTTAAACAAAACAAACCCAAATCAAAACCAAACAAAATAGTGCAGGTGAAGGGTGGGTATGGTGAGAAATGTGAGCAACATGGAGGGGAGCTGGGGTAGAAACTGGTATGGAGGACTTTGAAACTATCCAGAAAAGAAAAAAAGACGAGTCATTGTGCTTATTCTAAGAAAGTGTGAGGGGACACGTCTCACACTTTTTCAAATGGTTCCCTATGCCATAGCTTACGTTGCTATCAGGATGATTTAAGAGCACCCTATCCCTAGAGGCCCTTTCGGTGGCAACTTTATAATCTGTTCAGTGTCCAACAAGACTTTCTCCAGTTAGCAAATAAACAATTTCAAGGCATAGCTTATAGGGAATTTATTTTAACCTGCTTTTATTTCATGGGTTCATTCCAAGTTAACTTTGCACGTTAACTATACAGGGATAAATGTTTCCCATCAGGCCAGGAGGGGAAAAGATGAGGTATAAACATAATCCAGACTAAAAATACAAAAACCATCTCTGGATATAAAATATTTATAATTCACATATTTGAAAAAAACCCACAGTCCTTTTCTTGGGGAGTGTGGAATCATTTCTGATGATTATTAAATACCTCAAAAGAGAGGTATCATACTCCTTTAGGCCTATATGTCATATTTTGCCCACCTTTTTATAGAAGTCATTATTAAGCAACAGCTGTAAAAAACCCTCAGTAGCTTGCCCTCAAGTAACTTGGCCACTACTGCCTGGAATGAGTACAGAGACAATTCAGTTATTGCAACCAATACACAGTCCTGGAAGCCTGAAGACCGTGTGTCTCATCAAGGTTTTCCTACTAGAATCTGGTCCCCGCTCTTGTTAGCCAGAGTCAACTCGACAGCACCCTCTTGGGTTGGATTTTCCCATTCCTCTTCTTTGAATTCACTTCTCAAAACAAATTACTTGCACCTAAGTGCTTGCTTCAAGCTTTGCCTTTTAGGGGAGCCCAAGCTAAGAAAAAGTTATTACCCTATTTTATAACTAAAGCAAGCTATCTGTTTAGTGTCTCTTGGAAGTGTTGGACAAAGTGGATTTCAAGCAATCTCTAAAAGCTCATTTTTATTGAAAATGTATTTAAAATACTTGATACCCCTTACACAAGTTAACTTTCCTTAGGGTCTAAAATCAAATTTGGCACTCACTAGTCTAGCAAGAAAGGCATGAAATTTTAGTGTGCACATAGTTTTATATTTCATATATCCATGATTTTGTGGATTGTGAAGTGTGTAAAACATATTCATCCCTGCTTAAGATTACATCTGGAAGATCCAAAAAATGTGACATTTTAAAAATTAACCAAAAAATCAACCAAATTCATCTAAATTTCTTGATTTGACAGATGGCATTTCCTGCAATAGAGCAAATGGAAAACTTTTCAGAATATCTTAAGTCACACATCATGTCACTTCTCTGCAAAATTTTCTCAGGAAGACCAAAGATGGTAGACCCCTGATCTCAACCTTGATATTTTTTATAAGATTCTCATAAAGAGTTGGTTGTAATTTCAGATTCCCTAGACATCTACCCTAGAGTTAGCAGGCCAAAGATGAGCCCAAGGATATACATTTTTATTCACCTTATCAGAGATTTCTGAAGCAGATGACCCTTGGGCCATACTTTAGAAAATGCAATTTACAGAACCTTCACATTTCAAAGATGGAAGTTCATCTTGTAGCTAAACCACCCATTTTGAAGCTTAGAAAGATGATCCAATAATACTCTTTCCTTTCTTTGTTGTTGTTGACTGGGTATTGAAAGCATGACTAAGAAAATAAAAACAACTCTAAGTACTGAAAGCTGAGGGCATTTATTTATTTTTTAAAGATTTATTTTACTTTTAAAGAGAGAGAGAGAACAGGGATGGGGGCAGTGGGAGAGGGAGAAAGAGAAACTCAAGCAGGCTCCCTGCTGATCACTGACCATGGACCCCAATGTGGGACTCCATCTCACAACCTGGAGACCATGACCTAAGCTGAAATCAAGAGTTATATGACTGAGCTACCCAGGCATCCCAAGCTGAAGGAATTTAATGCAAAGTATTGATTTCAGAGGCAATGAAAAACCTCAGAAGCCAAATAGGGGTAATGAATTAGCATCAGGAAGCCACCACCACCCTGAGCCATGATTGTCGAAGGAGGATGTGATGTTCTGATATCCCAAGGGACTGATGTAGTCCCAAACAAACCAGTACCATCATGGTCTTCTACAGCAGGAAATGGGGCAATGTTACTGAAGAACCCACCTAAGAACAGTAAAGAAGGGAGAAAAATGTCCTGGTGTCTCCCACCCTTTTCTTGCCAGGGCCTTCCATTGGCTGAACCCAACTGGAAGCTAGATGACAGGAGGACCTTGGAGGCACTGCCACCAGATTTACCTTCCTCCAAAGATAAATGGTTTGAGGCAGAAGCAGGGGAAAGGCAAGGGATTGTGAAACAAGCAGACCCAGGAACATCACATTAATTCATATCATCATGTAGACTTATGGTAGAATTGTGGGTATTCATCTCTTCTTTTTTCACATCTGTGTCCTTGGAAACTGAATCTCTACAGACTCTACACAGGCCTACTGGTCAGTGTTGCTCACCTGACTGAATCCACCAGGCAACAATTTCCCCCCAGCGTTGTTATGTCATTATCTAAGACCATTTCTTTGCCTTATTAACAGTGGGTACCATATAGATATTTTGCCAGATATAAAACAACTTGTCATTATAACAACAGGTTGAGTAGAAACTTCCTGAAGGAAGCTTCCTCCAAAGTCTCTCTAATTCCAATGTAGCAATTTTAAGAAAAAGACTGACTCTAGGAATAAAAGGGTGTGAGGGTAAGTGAAATTTGGGAACATGAGGTTAAAAAATTGATCAGGTTTCTTTATCATTAATATGTTAATGTGGATCATGAGTCATCAAAAGGGAGATCCAGGATGCAGTATTTGCAAACATGTAATCATTTGCTTATTCATTTATTCAACAAATATTTACTGATCAACTAGTCTATGCCTGAAACTGTCAAGTGCCAGGGTTGCAACACTAAACAAATGAACAAAATCTTCAACCTCATAGAGAATAGATTCTAGTGGAAGAAGTGAGTAAAAATAAAAAACAATAACAAACAAGTAAACATACAGTATTTTTACAGTGTTTTTGCTTAAATTACCATTCAATGATTACACTTTCAGGAACACTGTAAATGCTTTCAATTCTGTTGTGAGGTTGCTCCCAGACCTGTCAGATTCCAGACTCTTCTCCTTCTACTCCAAATTATCGTTTTTTCTTTTTTAATGTAGACACAATGATAGCGGTTATGTGATGGCTCTGGGGTCAGGCCACCCCTTTTCAAATCCTGGTTCTGCCTTTCACTGGGAGTATAATCTCTGTGTCTCATTCATTCATTCATTCATTCAAAGCGCGTTCCTTATGCCAGGACCAGTACTAGAATTTCAAGATCCATCAGTACACACATGAAGAATTTATGTTTTATAGTCGATTTCTTCACGGAAAAATGAGGATATTAATAGCATCTGTCTCATCGGATTGTCAAGAGGATTAAATAACTTAATCCATGTGAAACACTTAGAACATTGCCCAGCACATCCTTGCTAAATGTTAGCCTTGATTAATCACGCCATCCCTATGTTTAAAATGCTTGACTGAGTCACTGCTGCCTTTAGGGTAAATTCCAAACTGAGCACAATAGACAAAGCCTTTCAGGATCTGGCTTCTGACTTTGCATCTTGCTTCATTCCCCTACACACTCCTTCCCCTCCAGTCATATGGAATTATTCATGGATTCCATTGTGTGTAGTACTTTCTCACTTTATGCCTTCATTCACCCAGTCCTCTCTCTCCTGAGTCTTCTTTGTGAGTCAGTGCCTTTTTTCTCTTCAAGAATTAGCTCAGTTTTTCCTTTTGTAAAGACCATTGTGCTGCTTCTTCTGTGCATATCCACCACTGCAGCTGGTCACATTGACCCCCTTTCCTACAGAGCATCCATACCTGACTATCGACATTTCTCGTGGGTTTCAATGAACTCATTTATATCTCACATTGGGCTACAATGCATCATGGTGACTAATAGGGCTGTGTTCAACATGGCAAGACAGCTTTGTGCAACCAATGCCTTGAATCCTGAAGGCAGAAAGGCTCTAAGAGAGAGAGTTGCAGCAGGAAGGGAGTTTCCAATAAATAATGGTAGAACTGAGCTCCTGTATTTAATCCCCACCCTTCCAAAATTCTCACATAAATATGACTCGCACACAAATAACAGCAAAGATATTTTAAAGTATATAATAAACATGTGTGCTCACCATTTAAATGGATACCATGAATGGATATGGAGATTTGGAGCTATTTCTTAATGGTAGAAAATTAAAGAGTTTGAGTGGAAAAACAACTGAAGTAGAGAAACTCACAGAAATCCACAAATACCCACAGGCAAAAGCTGCTGCACAGGGAAGAGCCCGTCTTCCCAACACACGTCTGATGGACACCAAGGTGAGGTTAACTGACATTCAGAGCAGATGTGGGCTGGATGCATTCATCCAGGTTCAAGGTTAAACCTCTGTTTCAAGATCAGCTGGATAAGGCAACCCCTTTCCATCACCGACATTTATAGAGCTGCTGGCTGCAACATTTTTCTCACTAGGTAGAATCCCATAAACTCTTTCCTAAACAACTTGAAATAGCATCCTGGAGAACACTCATGGTATAAGTGCTGAGGAATGAAAGAGCAACAGAAAAGAGCGTGAGATAACTGAAGTCTTTAAAACAAGATCCAGATGAAATTAAAACAAGATCTTGGCACCCAGGAGAGTAAATGATACATTAAATGTTACCACCTGAGAGTCAGTCCTTGCTGCCCGCTTGTCCCTGAGCTCCCTGCCTGCTCCCTGCCGGAGTACAAAATGGAAAAGATTGCTTCCGGAGAGAAGCAATTGACTTGCACAAAGCTCAGGTATTTCTCCTGTTCAGGGGAGGATCCCATTTAGGAGACACATACACATGATGGGGAGAAAAAGACTCACTCCACCTACCACACTAATCAAGCTAGTTTTTTATATACTCTGGTAACTGAAAGTCACAGAGCATGCGAGGAAAACCCGGAGTTTGCAAGAAAGAGTTTTAAGAAAAATAAAAAGAATGATAGCCCTAGGGGAGAAAAATGAAAAAGAACTAACGAGCAAAACCAAAAATCAAATCAATATCCAAAGAAAGGTTTAAGAGCCTATTTCCCCCATAAAACAAAAAGGCGTGTTGGGGGAAAAGAAGAGGGGGAAAGCTACAAAGAAAACACTAAAAATATGAATATGAAAAAATTTAAAAATAGCAAAATAATGCAACAGCAATAGCCAGAAACCAAATTGTTGACCTAAACCATAAAGCCCCAGAAATGTCTCTAAACATATGAAAGGAAAAAGTGGACATCAAGTGGAATGTTATGAGGTAGATATTGAACTTTTGATGTTCACCTTCTGTATCACTGAACTTTCCTCAGACTGTACTAGATGGGTCATGAGTAGGGGTGAGGCTGTAAAGACAGGATGCAAAGTCAACTCTTCCCAGAAGCCTAGCCCCAAAGAGGAGCAGAGAGATGGCCAAGTGGCTGGAGATGTTAACTGAGCAAGAGGGGGTATATTTATTTTTCCAAGAGGCACAGGGTCGTCATGAAAAAGAAGACATTCCAGCAAAGGGTAGTGTAAGGTGCAGCTCCAAACTATCTTTTAATTGACCTAATAATGTTTTCTAGGATTTTAACTTTATCACGATTCTCAGTGTCAGCCAATGATGATGGACCAAGGATAAAGGGTAAGAGCCACTGAATTACCACAAGGGCGGAGTCGGCACTCCTGGTTCTCTGTTGATCCTGCTTGAGTCAACAATCCATTTTAGAAAATTGTTAGACATCATAGGCTATGTGCTTTTTAAACCATACTCTTACATGAGCCTTTGAACCATATCGAGTGAGGAACGGCGATCTCTGGATTATATTGCTGACAGATGTGTGTGCTGCTACTGCAAATAGCGTTAAAACCCAGTGAGAGATGTTTGGCTGACATCCCTCTGGGAAGGCTGAGCCACTTAATAAGAACATTCCCTCGGGGATGAGCTGTAGGGCCGCCAAGGTCAGGATCCTGCATAGAAACACTGTGTCTTACAGGCATTAACAAGCTTATTCAATATTGGACTCACATTGAAATTTTTTGTTGAATTGTCGACTTTGTGGTGGAACCATACACTTCTTAAAGGCAGGAACTGTGGGATATTCTTTTCTGGGGCTCCAACATCTAATTCAGGGGCTGGCAATTGATGAAATATTGATTGAATGATGGAATTAAATAAATGTATTCAAGAGCAAAATCATTAAAATTGGAAATGTTATAAATAACACACTCATGGTCATAGAGGTTACTATTATTCCTATTACCATGACGATCATACACCCTAGAAATTCTGAGACAAACCCAATTTCAAATCTGGCCATTATCATAGAAGTGCCCCGTTAGATCATGAAAAATGAACTTTGCCTATGACAGATAGCTCTTCCCATCTAGTACCTCCCTTAATGATTTTTAAGGGACTACCATTAAGAAATCTTTTATTGGTGTTAATACTCTTTTTCAATAGTAACAACAAAAATAACAATAGTACTATTTACTGGGATGCCTGCGTGGCTCAGTGGGTCTGCCTTCAGCTCAGGTCATGATCCCAGGGTCCTGAGATCATCTTGCATCAGTGGGTTCCTTGCTTAACAGGGAGTCTCCTTCTTCCTCTGCCTGCTGCAACAACCCCCACCCCCGCCCCAGCTTGTGCTCTCTTGCTCATTCTTTCTCTATGACAAATAATAAATGAAAAAATAAATAATTTTTAAAAATAGTATTATTTACTGAATTTGTCAAAGCATCTGTGTGTAACATTTTATACATCACACATTAGTGCATTTAATTTTCAAAGTAGAGTCATAATTATTATCATCTCCACATTACAGGTGAGAAAATGAGGCTCAAAGAAACATCAAAACTGCCCCAGGCTCACAAAACTAGTAAGTGATTGGGGGTAGGGCTGGCAGCCAGATAGAAAATACCATGTGAGCCATAAGAAGGGCTATCTTACCACACAGCTCTAGAAATGTACATCCCCAACATTGTAATGAACAAGGCTCTGGTCTAAGGCAGCCCAGGGTTGGTGAGTTGGGGTGGGGATAGACAGGTGGATCAGGCCAGCAGTTAATTCTGGAAAGCACAGATGCTGGAATCCAGAGAGGAAAGTCCAAGCTTGGACAGAAAGCAGAGACCACGCTCCAGTAACAAGCTTAACCTATTTCAAAATGGAGTCTGTGGCCCAGCCTTTGTCTTGGACTTGCCATCCATGACTAGTGCCCTTACTGGAAAGAGAATTTACAGGGTGAGGGGGACGAGAGCCCTTGTGCAGAGCTTACAAGATGGGAACAATGACCTGTACTTTCCTGAGCGGCTCTGAATGTGTTTCCAAAGTACCAGCTAGTTTCAAGTTGCTTTGGGGTGTCTTTCCTCTGAACACTGACTTCATTTCAGAGAACTTCTGTTTTATTAATTTACTATAGGAAATAAGGACATTAGAGAAATGGTAGATAGTCAGCAAAGAACAAAAAAAAAGTTGGGGGTGGCAGGGTATCTGTACAGAGAAGCTAGTCTGGAAGTTTCCAAAAGAGATATTTCACTAGTTAGGAAATTGACTTATTTATTAATATAGTTCCTTGACCTCCCGCCAAGCATTTCTTCTCCCATCTCCCTCCAAATTAGAGAAGCAGCATATGATTTATTTTCCCTCTTAGAGTACCTCCTCAGTGAATCGTTGATTGGCAGCAGATTCTGTTGGGGGAAACCTGGTAGAAATACTTGAAAAGGCATCAGGGACTGAATCTACTTAACAGTGTGCCTGCCACTTCCTCTGTTTCAACCACGCCTCCCCTCGATGGGCGGGGAAGATTTATTCTCCAGTAGTGACAGTGTGGCTCCTTACAAAACCTGCTTCAGCCTGCCCAGGGATTGGCAGTTTACCTGCTTCCTTGTCCCTTCCCTTCCAACTGGAAAGCCTCCTGTGAGTGAGTGGTGGATGGGCTTCTGTCGTCAAATACAGGCCAGATTGAGAGACTTTTTTGCAAAGCTGCTCGGCTAATTTAGACCCCCGTGACTTCTCTTCCAAGCTGTGGAAGCAATTGCTGTGCACGTAATTGCTCTTGCATCATCTGTCTGAGGAGCCTGGTTCTTATTGTGAGAGATAAAAGAGTCATGTGTCTTTCCATGAAGTCTAATGGAGATGGGATAAAATTGGAGGCTCCCTTGAGGTCTGCTGGGAAGTTGATCTGAAAATTGTGTTCACATTTTCCCCCCATCATTTTTAAATGGGTTAATAGGGGAAGGCCATCTGTGGATGATCCCTGGCTTCCTTTCTTTGCTTCATGCTCAAAAACACAGTTTAGATCTTCTCATGTGTATTAACACCCATTACCTCTACTGAACAAGGACGTGCAAGTGTTGTCATTGCCATAACACGGAGGATACTTTCTTCAGATAGGGTTTGGAAAATTAATTTTCTTCTGTTCTTTGGTTAACTGTTCTCAGCACAGCGATGTGTTGTAGGGACAGATGGGTTAATCTCTGGAATCCCACTCCCTGTTCCCTCTCTCAACCAACTCCCTCCAGCGTTCCCTTTTTCTGTCCTGCATTCACTGAACAAATACATGTAAAGGATCAGAATGAAGTAGCAACGGGTATATTGAACTCTAGGATTATTTGTATATTAGGAAAAGATAGACACAATGGATAATTTTAATCTAAAAAAATTTTAAAAATCTCATGTCCACACAGTTGTGCATAAAATTTTGGGACTCACAGGAACCCCTTCCCCCCCCCAAGCCCATTTATTAAGACACTGGATTAAGATCACTTAACTTTAAAAACAAAAACAAAAACTCAGTGTGAGTGGGATTTTGTATCTGAGTAGCCTGCCGGGAAGGTATTTTGTTAGGGGGTGTTCTGTGGCCCTCCATACATGTAAATAATAGACATTTCCAATTTCTCTTTTGCTCAGGTTGCTCTCGTGTGATCACTTTTACTCCATTGGAAGAATTTTTCCTTTTATTTATAAACCTGTAAAGTGTCTCAGGGCTCCTTTGTGCCTGGAGTGGGATGGCTCATAGCACAAAATGAGTATTACACACACACACACACACACACACACACACACACGGCTGATGAGCTGTAAGTTAAGAGCTCTGGATATTCCCTCCCTCTTCTGTCTCTTGTTCTCCACAACAGAAATACTAGATGAAATATGAGAAAAAATGTATCAGAGTTTGAATGTAGAAAGGGAATATCCAGACGCCATAGGAGTAGCAAGCTCATCCCCAAACAGGAAGTGACAATGGAAGGCCAAGGAAACAAGGAGACAGTGAGCCCTTATATGCACCTTAGGGGATGGGCTTGTATCACTGTTGCTCTTTCTAGAGCCCAGAGCTTTTGCCAGAAGGAGGTGGAAGGAGTAGTGAGCTAAAAATGGGCTCCCTGCATAAAGCCTAGAATTTGGGAAAAGTTGTCCCACGCACAAAATTTCCATTTTCCACATAACCACGTGTTCTGTCATGGGGCTACTTACCCAGGCTTAGATGGATGGTGCTTCCCTTGCAGGAACTGGAATTTCAACAGCACATTTCCCTTAGGCAAGAAACTCATGTAAAAAACTGATATAAAATTAACAAGGGACTGAAGAGAGACAAGTTTGAAACTAACCCCCTAAAAGTCTGCTTATAAAAAATCAGTGCACATATCGAATTATCTCAGAAGTCAACAGAGGAAGCAGTAAGCAAAGCACAGAAGCAAACATATCCTGAGAGAAAGTCAATGAGTCTAAACAGAGGGCAGTTCACTCTTCATATGGCAGGAAGAAAGTTACTTAGAAATAAGTGTGTTAGAAAAAAGGAAGAAGTGTGTTACAGATACTCAGAGATATAGAAATGAGTAGAATACTTCACATTTGAGAATACATGAAAATAATAGGAAAGTAAAATAAAATAAATATTTCAAAATGTATCAGATAGCTTTTATTTGCTTAAATATGCTAAATGTAGCCATGTCTCTATCTCCATTCTACACAGAGAGCCAACTAAAGTGACTTTAAAAAACTACATTTGACTGCAAGGGCAAAGAGAATGACAAGATGACCACAGATAAAGAACTCTAAGTGCTAAAAAATAAAGTGCCTGGGTGGCTCAGTAGGTTAAGTGTCTGCCTTGTGCTCAGGTCATGATCCTGGGGTCCTAGGATTCAGCCCCACATCTGGCTCCCTGATGAGAGGAGCCAGCAAGGCTGGCTTCTTCCTCTTCCTCTGCTCCCCACTCTTCTCCCCCTGTTCCGGTGCTCTCTCTGGCTCACTCTCTCAAGTAAATAAATAGATAAAATCTTAAAAAGATAAAAAAACAAAATAAAAAATAAAAAAGGACATCCAAAGGGAAGCAACTGATTTGTGTCCCCAAATGCTGAAAGCTCAAAAACCAGAAACACTGAGTAGGAGAAAGTGGAGTGAGAAATGGATCTTAGTCAGAAGGAATGATTGAGACGAGAGGAGCTACATTCCAGATCTTCCCCTTTTCCTCCCATTCCCACAACTGTAGCAAAAGAAAAAATTTACTCTGGAAAGGATGATTGTTTTTCTAGGACACCCAGATGCAAGGTATAGGTGAGGGTTGGCGTTCAGTGTCATTGAAAACACCAGAAGGCAGATCAAGTCAACAACTATACCTTGAACATAAGACTTCTTTCCCTCATTTTCTTTGTTCCCCAGGGTTTAGGTTTAAACCCCCAATAGCAGATATGTGAGGATCATAATTAGCTAAATAGAATCATCTGAGAGAAAAGACCTACAGACATTAACATTCAGTCATCTCCAAAAGAAACTTCTAGATCCTTTTTCAGTTTTTCATCTAATAAAGTTTATCAGCTATTACCATGTACACAACATAGCACTCAACATTTCAGCATCTCCTTATTTAGGAATGAGGAGTAGATCCCTTGTTACTGGTGGAAATCCATGCAATAAATTAAAAGAAGGAAAAAAAAAAACAGAAAAAGAAAGAACTCAGAGGAAACAGAGCAATGCATATTATGGGAAAAAATTAAACACACACACACAGAGATAAGAAAAAGCATTATTTCAATGAATCAAGAAAATAATTTGTAAAGGAATTTTCAACAGATAAGAAAAAAATACATGAAAACTAAAATAAGATTTAATAGGATGTTTGAAGAGATAGTGGAGAAAACCGTAAAAAGTCTAAGAAAAAGACAAAGATTTGAACATAAGAGAAGAGTAGCAGAAAAAATTAGAGGATTTCTTTTTGGACCCAGCATCTGACCTTAGTATTTCCAGAAAGAGAGAAAGTAAGAAATGGAAAGGAGAAAATTATCAAAAAATAATAGAAGAAAAAATCCCAGCACTAAAATACTGATTTTCTAGTTTAAAAGAGCCCATGACATATACCAAACAATGAACAAGTATACACATGCATGTACACACATACACACACACACACACACACACACACATGCATGCACACACCCAAAGGATATTATATTAAAATTTTGGAACGTCAAAGAAAAACAACATAACCCTAAAAGGCTCCAGAAAGAAAAATCAGATCTCACACAAAAGGTAGAGAATCAGGGCGCCTGGATGGCTCAGTGGGTCAAACCCTCTGCCTTCGGCTCAGGTCATGATCCTGGGATCCTGGGATCAAGCCCTGCATTGGGCTCTCTGCTCAGCAGGGAGCCTGCTTCCCCCTCTCTTTCTCTGCCTGCCTCTCTGCCTACTTGTGATCTCTGTCTGTCGAATAAATAAATAAAATCTTTAAAAAAATAAAAGAAATGTGGAGAATAATAGTGATGTGCAATTTCTCTAAAGCAATTCCTAAAGCTAGAGGACAGTGAGAATGTGTGATCCATGACTACATTCTGAGCATTACACTATCACACACAAAAATTATTTATGTTATAAAACTGACGGGGCGCCTGGGTGGCTCAGTTGGTTGGACAACTGCCTTTGGCTCAGGTCATGATCCTGGAGTCCTGGGATCGAGTCCCGCATCAGGCTCCCAGCTCCATGGGGAGTCTGCTTCTCCCTCTGACCTTCTCCTCACTCGTGCTCTCTCTCACTGTCTCTCTCTCAAATAAATAAATAAAATCTTTAAAAAAAAAACCTAACACACACACACAATCATAGCAAGAGATTTAATATTCCTCTCTCAAAAATAAAAACATGAACAAGGTAGGGAAAAACAGGGCAAAAATATTAAGGTCAACACAACTAAATATTAAGAAAAATATTAAGGTTAACACAACTAAAATTTCATCTAAAACAGATGTAAATATTTGTGAATTTAGAGGAGGCACTACTGTATGGTGGTTGAGAACAGAAGATTGGGGGGAAGACATCTTGCTAGATTTAAATTCTTGCTCACTGATTCACTAGCTGTGTTACTACAGGTGTACACTGGTTTCTTCAGCTTCAAAATAAGTATAATAATAGTGCCTACTCCCTAAATTTGTTGTGAAAATAAAACTAAATAATGCAAACCAGGATCCTTAGAGAAGTTTCCAATACAGAGTGACAACAGGTGTGTGCATATGCACATAATTCTTCACTAAAAATACTTATTTTTTCAGAAAATGAGAAACATTTACAAAACTAACCATAAAAATCTCAATATTTCTATGATAAATTCTTACAAGTATACTCATTTGAGTCTGGGACAAAGTCAGGATCACTCTACTATTTAAAATTATGGTAGAGGCCAAAGAAAATGAAATAAATGAAAAATAAATTTTATAAGAGCCAGACAGAAAGAGACAAAACTGGCATTATTCCCAGAAAAATCATTGTCCAAAGAGAAGATATAATTGTGTCTATAGTCAAATTAATAGAATAGGGAATTGAGCTAGCATGATAACTCTAGGAAAATACAGTAGTACTTCTATGCTTCAAAAATAATAAGTTGGAGAAAGTATTACATAAAACAAATATCCCATTCAAATGAACAATCAAAATTATTATTAAGAGCAAACCCCAAAAGTAGAAGCAAGACCTGTATGGAAGAATGTAAAAAAAAGAAGATCTATATGAATAAATTAGAATATACAACATGTTTATGAGTAGAAAAAATAATATTTTAAGATTTTAAATATTCACACATAAATCTATAAAATTAATAAAATTCTAATTAACATTTCAAAAAGATGTTTTTGGTGAATCTAGACAAGTTAATTCTAAAATTTATATAGAAATATATAATGTCAAGTGTAGTGAAGACAATTCTTAAAATAGAACGAGGTAGAACTACCAGATATCATCTCATTATAAATTTATAATGATTAAAACAATATAATGTTATCACAGAAAAAAAGGGGATAGATAAATCATGTTAGAAAGCTTACAAGAAACCACAAAACATACATGTGATCTTGGTATATAATGAAAATGTTATTATTGGTTGGTAATAATCTCTAAACACTAAAGAATTTTGAATTACTGTATAAATATTATTATTTCTATCACCACACTCAAAAAAATCTGTGGCTTATTAAAAAAAAGATGTGCTGCATGCATTAAGAACTAAATATGAAAAAATAAACTTTAAAGGAATTAAAATAAAACATAAGAAAACAGGCTAAAAAAACTTTAAAGAAAACCCCAAAAACACAAATCAGAAAGAAAACCATTGAAAATTTAATTGATATCAATGTATAATCCCCAGTGAATAAAGAAATATTGGGCAAAGTTGTTTTTTTTTTTTTTTTAAATGAAAACCGAAAAAGACTGGGAAAAGATAGACACTATTGAAAATGGTTAAAATTTTGAACAGGAAATTTATATGAGACACTCTGTTTAGTTAATTCACAGAAAGACACACTCAGACCCTTAAAATTAAAATATCACAATAACAAACCCCTTTTCAACTACTAGTTTTCCAAAAAATAAAAAATAATAATAATAATAATAGCAATTGCTGGCAAGTAGGTAAGGGTGTGAGGAAACAGGAAATTTCACTCATAGGTAGTGAGAGTACAAATTTTTTTCAAGCACTCTGCAAAATAACTTGGCAAAACATACTACTATTTGAAAAAGTTATGTTGACTTTCAATTTCAGCTCTGACTTGTACAGAAGATGGAAATCATCATTCTCATCCTTACAACAAGGAAAAGCTGGGCAAAGTAAATTCAGTTGCTTTTATGGACCCATCAGATAATTGAGGCTGTAGGATAAACCATCCTCCTGAAATGTGGAGAGAAGGTGCCTCCAGAAAGATGGAGGGGATGAGATTTGCTTACATGGAACAGAAGCTGTTGGGTGCTGTAAGCCAGTAGGAGCACTTAACTGGTAGTTTTGACGAATTGATGAAGGCCGAGTGTGGACTAAGGATCAGAGTCATATAGATATCTTCACACTTTGGGGAGATCCCCCCCACCGCAGAATCCCACCAGTCTCAAACGGAAAATCTGAGAACATGCCCTTCCCATTACTCCATGTTCATTCACCTTGACACAGAAAGAAAGGAGAAATCAGGATGATTAACCAAGGTTTAATCTTCCAGAAGAATGACATGGACCGGGGATAAATATACATCTCACCCCAGCTAGAGGAAGGTAATTATGCCCTATTGCAGCCCTCCAGCCTTCCTGTCTCATCTAAGAAAAAGAGGGAGGGGAAGCTGTTGATCACAGGGAAAAGGCTCCTAGCAGGTAGACTGTGAATGCTGCAGTCTGGGAAAGGAATGGACACAAAAAAGGCATAAATCTTCACTCTTGGAGGGGGTTCAGAAACACTTATGAAAGCCACACTTCCCAGACACAGGCCCTTCACGCACTTCAAGGATTGAAACAACATCATCAACAACATCATCACCTTAGCAGATCCTACTCCATACCAATAGCGTCCCCAATAACAGAGGATTCCAGCTGCAAGATACAGATCCTGTCCCTGGGGAGCAGTACAAAAGGAAGCATCAAAATGGAGAGGGGAGACAAAAGCAAGTTTACTAGAGGAATTCGAAGCTTCTGGTGTCTATAGTAATAACATTCAACACAGACCAACCCTTAGCCAAATCAATATAAATCCTCACACTAAAGACTCTCGGTATCTATTACCATCATATAACATGCCTCGCTTTCAACCAAAAATATCATACATTTCAGAAGCCAAGAAAGAACAAGTCTAAAGAGACAAATCAATCATTAGAACCAGATTTAGAGATGGCACCACCATTAGACCATCAGAGAGGGAATTCAAAATAACTACAATGAATATCTTTAATAATTTAGTGCAAAAAGTAGGCAACATGCAAGACCGTATGGGAGATATCAGGAGAGAAGTGACAATTATAAAGAAGAATGAAAAAGGATGATAGAAGTAAAATTTTAAGAAACAGTCAAAGAAATGAAGAATGCTTTGGTGAGCTTGTTTACAGACTGGACATGCAAAGGAAAGAATTTGTAAACTTAAAAGTAGGTTTATGCTTTGTATTTATGCCCGCAGTCAAACCCCATGCTTGGAAGATGCCTTGAAAACAGTTGGCACCACAATTGACACCCAGTGATGCATAAGTTGTTGACAACTTGTAGTGGTATTGTTTTATTCACAGTTTTAACATGCCTGTCAGGTGGTGCCTGCATTGCTCAATCAGTTAAAAGAGCGACTATTGATTTCTGCTCAGTGTCCTGAGATCAAGCCCTGTGTCAAGCTCCCCACTCAGCACAGAGTCTGCTTGAGAGTCTCTCTCTCCCTCTGCCTCTCCCTCTTCTCTCAAATAAATAAATAAATGAAATCTTTAAAAAATGAAAAGTTAGATTGTTGGTTGTTGAGAGTCATATCCAGACCTTGGGCACACACCAGCAGGGCTCTGGAGAGTAGGACTTCTCTCAGAGCTCTGTCTCTTCAGGTGAGACTGGTACCTGGATCTGATATCTCTTTCCCTGTGGGTCCCACTCTGCCCTCCTCCTGGGCTTCACCCAAGATTCTTCCAAAACGATTCTGGTATTTACTTCCAAAAACAAAAAGACTCTCTTTTCTTCTCCCAAAGTGTTCCCAGAGGTTTCCTTAGGAAGAAAACAATCACCCTTTGACTATAGACTAAATCAGTGTCAGGTGAAAATTCTGTATGCCCCTACTATGAAGACTAAAAACACCAGGCCATTGGAGCAAAAAGTCTTTTTTCCACTACCTTGGGGGGGTTTGGTGGGGAGAGAGACCTGTTTTGCTTTTCCCTCAAAGACTTGCCTTATCCTTAAGACTAAGCTACATGACTTCTAAAAAAGAAAGAAGAAAAAAAAAAGTTGTTTTGTATCAAAACAGGTTGAGCATTTTATATCAGGCTGTATGAAATTCACAGGAGCCTGGGAGGAATATATGCTTTGGAATTACTAACATGAAGGATGAATGGTTTTCTCCTTTTATAAATCTGTAGAAATTCTCATATCTTTTGAGCAACCAGGGAGCAGCACCAGTCCTAAGATACATCTTTCCAATAACTCACAGAAACCCTTATTAACTAAAAGAGGAAAGAATGAAGAAAATGGGACCTATGGTATCCAAAGGGTTGTCCTCAGCCCCTGATGACCCAGTAGTCCTCCTATTTCATTGCAATGTATGTTTTTGTCTCTTTCCTCCACAAGGCTCCAAATTCCTAGAGGGCAAAGGCCCTAACTCCATTCCCAGAACATGGCATTGGTGTCTGTTTCATAAGAGGTTCTCAGGATATCTCTTGTGAAAGAGTGAATTAATGAATTAGTGAACAGAAGATGTTAGAGAAGCAAAAGTTAAACAGGAATGAACAAGGACCATTCAGTATTTATTATGTTATCTAGAGATAATTATTTATTACAGAAATCCCTCTTTTTCTATTTATTGGTACATCAAATGGAACAGAAATATCAACTGGAATAGAAAAAGGCCTCCTTTATTATTGGCAGGAAGTAGCCTAATTAATTTAAGTTATTTGATCAATACTTTTCTCTCTTGCTCAAAGATTATTGTTTTTAAATCTAGCAAAATGAAAAAAAAAGAGCTTAATTCATAATATTTAAAGTAATCCATACATGTTGAAATATTTATTAATGAAATGGTGCATCTTAGATTTGCTTTGAAATAATATGTGTCTGTAGGGGGAATTGACTAGGGATCGAAGTGAAACTAGATGGGGCATGAGTTAATAGCTCTTGAAGCTGGATAATGGTAACATGCAGATTTATTAATTACTATGTATACTCTATATAAAAAATAAAGTAATTTTTTAAAAGTTTTTTTTATTTATTTGACAGACAGAGATCTCAAGTAGGCAGAGAGGCAGGCAGAGAGAGAGAGAGGGAAGCAGGCTCCCTGCTGAGCAGAGAGCCCGACGCAGGGCTCGATCCCAGGACCCTGAGATCATGACCTGAGCCGAAGGCAGAGGGTTTAATCCACTCAGCCACCCAGACACCCCATAAAGTAATTCTTTACATGGAACTATTCCTTTATGTAAACCCAAGAGGATGAGAATCCACATATTTGTTTTAGGATTAACAAATATCATGAATCATACATTTATTAAAGGAACCACCTATTCCTTCTCTTTAGAAAAGCCCAGCAATGCTCCCTCTCCTCCTAGGCCCTGCCTACGGAGGTGGCAGCCATCTCTTACTCAGCATCATGGCTGCATTTGGTCATCTGGTGAAGTCCAGGGTCATTAAAAAGAGGATCAAGAAGGTCCTCTGGCACCAGTCAAACTGATATGTCATTATCAAGTGCAACTGGTAGAAACCGAGAAGCACTGACAAAAGGGGAACAGAAGATTCAAAGACCAGATCTTGATGCCCAAGGTGGGTTAAGAGAGCAGCAAAGGGCATGCTTCCCAATGGCTTCTGGAAGTTCCTAGTCCACAATGTCAAGGAGCTTCATGGGTTGCTGATGGGCCACAAATCTCACTGTGCAACAGACTGCTCACAGTGTCTCCTCCAAGAACGACAAAGCTACAGTGACAAGAACGGCGCAGCTGGCCCTCAGAGTCCTCAGTCCCCATGCCAGGCAGTGAAGACAATGAATAGACAGCTTATGTGCATGTCGTCCTTGTGCTCGTGAAACCATAAAACAAAACAAAACAGTTCAGCAATAAAATAAGCATCCGCTTTCCCATTTTCCTATAAAAGTCTCATGGTATAAACAGCTCTCTTAAGAACTTGAGCAAAATTTTATCACCCAGGATTTGAGAAATACAAAGGACAGGACTTGAAGGCAGAAGGTTATAAAGGAAAACATGAAAAATCACAGCTGAACGTTTGCTTTAGGGATCCGAGTGCCAACGCGCTGGTGAGTTCAGGTTTAGAAATTTGGCTTCCCACGCCAACCAGGCTGCAAACAGCAGCAGCCCATCTAGACTGGGTCTTCAAGGAATGGGTCTCTGAAGACCTCAGACCAACAGCCTCAGAACAGGGTAATCACAGAGCCATTAGAGTCTGACTTTATTATATGCTACAGCTTCATCGGGACCTCAGTTCCTGTGAAAACACTCTAAAAGCTAGTTATTGGTTTGTTTTGTTTTGATTTATCATTTTAGTGGTTGGTTTGTTCACCAGTTGTGGTCATTTCTCAAGAGGCCACAATGAAATCTCTTGTGATTGCTTCAATGTCTCATGTCTGCTTCTATTCCCAGTTTACTTTTATGAAGTGGCTAATGATAATATTATAATTTGCTGAGAGAGAGTTGCATACCCTTCAAGGAGCCTCCTAGAGCACAGGAGTCAGAAACCCAAATAACTACAGCCATGTCGTCCCTTTGTCCTCCCTGCTACTCTTGAGGGCATTAAGATAAAGCCCCACATTCTGGACATTGGCTTCTATCTGAGTGGAAATTACTAGTTTGAATATGCATTCTGTATTCATGTTCATTCATTTGGTTTTCAGAGGAGAGAGGGGCCGTCTCTTTCAGTGAGTATCATTGATAATTCCAGGTGATCTTTATAGGCATTATTTTGTTCAATATAAACATGAGCATTGGTCTTGACTTCCACTCAACTCTTGGGCACTGGCTCCTGGCAAATTGTGTGCCAGGCATAGGGGATCAAATGATAAGACAAAGTTTTCCCTGGAGGAGCTCAGAGTTTAAAACAGGAGATAAACAAGTAAAAATGCACTCAGCCTTGGGGATATACAAGGGTGTGCACAAGGCATTAGGGAAGCAAGGGTAAGAGTGTCTCAGACGGAGAGAGGGAGAAGCATTTCTGCTGATTGTTGAGGGATAAGCAAGTCCTTATCAGGTACAGAAAGGGAGAGAAGACAGGTGATCAAGAACAGTGTGGACAGGGGTGCCTGGGTGGCTCAGTGGGTTAAGCCTCTGCCTTCGGCTCAGGTCATGATCCCAGGGTCCTGAGATCGAGCTCCACATTGGGCTCTCTTCTCATCGGGGAGCCTGCTTCCTCCTCTCTCTCTGCCTGCCTCTCTGCCTACTTGTGATCTGTCAAATAAATAAATAAAAATCTTAAAAAAAAAAAAAGTAGTGTGGGCAAATGCGCACAGGTAAAATGGTTCGTGGCATCCCCCAGCAACTCGATACAGGTTGGCTAGAAGGTAGAGTGAATATGAACAAGCGTTGAGAAATGAGTTTAGAAAATGGGAGCAGGTCATACAGAAGTAAATGTTAGAAAGAGTCTTACTCCACAGGATGCTGCAGGATTTCAAGTACACATTCCTCAAATCTCTGTACATGAGCAACCCTAGACTTGCCTAGACAATCCACACATGTCTAAGTTTATCTGTAAGCCTGGCAGGTGGCTCTGCCTGGAGCCCATTCATGCAAAGACTGTGACAGAGAAACATCAAGGGGAATACGGTCAAAGGGAACAAGAAAAACCAGGCATGAAAGGATTGGCTTTGGAGCTGAGTCTTGGTCGTTGGAGAGAATTTGTGATTCTGAATACAACATGGTTTCTAGCCATCTGGTATGTCTTCAGCCTGGTCTCAAGGAGACATGTTGGGACCTGGAGTGGGAAGGGACAGTGGTAAGGTGATGGGGGAAAGCAAAAAACGAAGCCTGAGAGTGCTTCTTTGTCAGTTTCTTTAAAACCTTGAGACATAAACCATCTTGCTTTGAACACTGTCTAAACACAAGAATAGGCATTCTCTGTGACTCTCCCTCTTGGTCGTGGAACAGGGAGCACACTGGCATCCTGCGGTTTGCAGTGTGTTGATGGCGGTGCCCTTGAAGGTGACGGTGATGATGTCAGGAAGGACGCCAGTGTCCTTCAGATCAGGGGCAGTGGGGCAGGAGATGGTCATGCCCCCAAAGTCTGGCTCTAGGTGAGTTCCTATCCCCAGATGAACCACTTCCTGGGGTTAACGCTCATACCTCTCTCCTCCGGGTTGTATTGCTTTATTCACTGTTGCATTCTTTGAGCCGATCTTAGTGCCAGGTGTGAGTAGATGCTCAATAAACGTTTATTAAACCAAGTTCAATTTACTTGTAAATTCATTGTAAAGAAATACCAATCGGGAGCGCCTGGTGGCTGAGTGGGTTAAGCCTCTGCCATCGGCTTAGGTCATGATCCCAGGGTTCTGGGATCGAGCCCCGCATGGGGCTCTCTGCTCGGCAGGGAGCCTGCTTCCCCACCACCCTCTCTGCCTGCCTCTGCCTACCTGTGATCTCTGTTTGTCAAATAAATAAATAAAATCTTAAAAAAAAAAAAAAGAAATACCAATGGAATATGTTAAATAGAGATCAGCAAAGCCTCAGAATGTGTACTTCGGATGAAACTGCCCCTTTGACACTGTTCTCTTTCCAAGTTGACAAGCAAACTGCCACATACCATCTCCCTTTGAGGGTATTTTCTGTTCTACTAGATTCATCTTAATGGGACTTAAATGAGTTCAGAACCTTGCCGTCATCTTTTCGTTTTTCATCCAGGTGTGTCACTGACACTCTGCCCTACTCTGCCGTCAGGAGCGACAGTATCCCCTGGGATTCCTTAGAATAATCACCCTAAAGCTCCCACAGACTCTGCGAACATCAGCACTGATTTTCTAGTAAGATGTCTAGCCCACTCCAAAACCCCTCAGAGAACAATGAACACTTTTTTTTTAAAGATTTATTTGTTTATTTTAGAGCGACAGAGAGTGGGGGAGAGGGGAGAAGGGACAGACTGAGAGGGACAGAAATCCTCAATCAGACTCCCTGTTGAGCACAGAGCTTGACTGGGGGACATGGGGGCTGGATCCCAGGACCCTGAGATCATGACCTGAGCCAAAGTCAAGAGTTCAACACTTACCCCTCTGAGCCACCCAGGTGCCCCTACAAGAAACATTTCTGAAACTCACAAGACTGCCTAGGGTTTGACCTAAAGGAGGTGGAACTCCCTTGATTCAAACCTGTTACATAATGGTGAGGGCGACAGAATGAAGAAGCAGACAGGTCTAGTAATGGTCTCAGAATAAGCTCTCCAGATGTGTCCTATATATATATATATATATTTTTTTTTTTTTTTTTTTTTTCTCAACTCGGGCTGTCATCAACATTTCAACATTTAATGTTGGATTTCCTGCCTCTTCTTGCCTGCCATGGAAACTGAACCGAAGTCTCCCCTTCACAGAAGGAATCACACACTCCCACCCACCCCACACATACTTTTTTTTCCACTGTGTTCTCATCTGGGAGCATCTCAAGCAGGGTTTCCTCTGCAGGTTGCAAGTTAATGTCACAGAGGGGAAGCCAGCATGTGAGAGCTGTCACACATCAATCATTTCCTCCGATTTCACGCTGCAAGGCACACATTGATTATTTTTACTTCTTGGCTGTATCTCCTTCCTAAACTTCCCTGGGGAAGAGAAAGAGCCCTGCTTGATGTAGGGCAAGTTTAAAAAGAGAGGGGCATTTTTCAAAGGGAGCTGTACAATCTTGCCTCCCTCTCACGGAACGTTTTGAGCTCCATCTGTGACACTCGGGCGTCCCCCCTTGAGCAAAGGCTGCACTGCTCCCTGGCATCTGTGTCTGCTTCACTGATCTCAGACCTTTTCAACCATATCATTGCTGAAGTTTCCATGTATCAGCAGCACTTCAGGAAGAATCATGAGGAAATAATTGGCGTATCTTGAGAGCCCAAATTATGCCAGAACAGAATTGACAGGGCAGCAGTAATTGAGGAGAAAATGTTTTTTGAGAGAAGTCTCCAATTTAGCTTTCATATTTCTGGGCTCTGAGGTTCCAGGGGGTCTTTGTGCGGAATGGGGAGGGCAAGGAAGGTCTCACTGTAGCCAGGCTGGCTTCCACTCCCTGTTTCTGGAATAATGACAGCATCCTATGCCTATTTGTCTCAGGGGATTGGATTTATAAGCCTTGGTCACAATGTCTAGGGTCACATAGAGGTAGAGATTTACACGAAGAAACCTGTCTGCTTGTAATAAACTGTAGACCTCAGGTGGCTGCTCAGTCCTTGGAGAGAATACCTTTGCAGACAATAAATAATAAAATATTAGTCATAACCTAAAGCAACAATAGCAGCTACCATATATACTAAGGACCTTCTATGGGACAGATATGATGCTAGCACCATACACTCACACCAAGACTGACCCTTCCTCCGACCTAGGAGTGATCATCATTTACAGTTTAGAACTGTGAAATCAGAGCATCTGACAGGTTCAGTCACTTGGCCAAAGCCACAGTTTTGAGGGAATATTAAACCACAACCTTATCTGACTCCTTCTTGCTTTGGAGCTTCTGGTACCTTTTCCTACCATCCAGGTTGTGAGACAGATAAGGAAAATATCTTAATGTCAATGAGTGAGTTATATTATTTTCCTATTAAACAACACCTAAATCGACACATGGGTGACACAGTCGGTTAAGCGTCTGACTCTTGGTTTAGGCTCAGGTCATGATCTTGGGGTCATAAGTTCAAGCCCCAGGTGGGTCTGTGCTTAGTGTGGAGCCTTCTTAAGACTCTCTCTGCCCCTCCTCCCTCAAATAAATAGACAAATCTTTATTTTTTTAAAAAAGAGATTTTATTTATTTTCACACGAGAGAGTGATATTACACAAGCAGGGAGGTGGGCAAGGGGAGAAGCAAACTCCCCACTGAATGGAGTTGAAAGCAGATGTTTAACTGAGCCACCCAGGAGCCCCAGATAAATAAATCTTTAAAACAAATAACATAACATAAAACAACACATAGAAGGCAAGGTGTTGATTAGGTCTATTGCTTTCTTAGACCTATAAAGATAAGGCATTGGTGACATCTTGGTTTGGAAAACCTTACCCTTTCTGTTCATGACCCAGGGCACTGTAATATAGCAGAAAGAGTAGTTAGATATGTTTGGTTGTCTATCGCTGGGGGCACAAACCACCCTAAACTTAGAGTTCTAAACAGAAATAATAATAATAATAATAATGTATATTTGCTAACAACTCACAGATTTAGTCCAAGCTTTGAGTCTCTGCTCCCCACGGCATGAGCTAGGTGAGTTTGACTCTGTCCAGATCTGCTTCCAAGATGGCTCCCGCACATGGCTGACAAGTTGGTGCTGGCTGCCCCCTGGAAGCTCAGTGGAGGCTGTCAGCCTGGAGTTACTCCATGTGGCCAATCCACTTGGCTAGTGTGGCTCCTCTCAGTGTGATATCTGGGTTCTGAGAGGGTTTATTCCAAGCAATCCAAAAGGGTAAGACCCAGTGGGCAGATTTATGAAGCCTCAGCTTACTTTACACTGGGATTACACCAAAGCTAGTTTCAAGACCAAGCGTGGGAGGAAACTACACAAGAGACTGAATACCAGAAGATGTGGCTCACTGGGGCCACCAAGTAGCAACTCTTCCTCAGACACATACTGACTTTGATCCGAATAGGGTCTCTGAGCAGTTAATGCTTCCTATGTAAACCTGAGAATGTTGCTGAGCCTCTCTGTTCCTTTCCAGCCCCGTCTGTGAGATTGGCTGAACAGAATTGCCCACATACCTTAGCTTAATTCCTCTAACTTCCACACTCCTGTGGGATTAGTGTTCTTCTGCTTCAGTATCTGGCAATTCTGAATTAACATTAATAAAAAATAAATCAGGGCTCAGTGTCTGGGCAACACAGAGACTCAGGAGCTGGGTAAGGGTGACAAACCTTGCTTTTTTCTCACAGAATCCTGAGATAATGGATGTTATGTTTTCTTACTCAGGAAAAAAAACTGAAGAGAGAGATTCTAGAATACTTTACAGGGTGTTGACATGAAAGAAGGCTGACTTCTGACACGAAAGAAGGACACAGGATGATTGATCACAAAGATTATAGTCTTGCGAGTAAACAAAGACTGGATATAAATCTCACTCACGTTGCTGAGTGGATGCCTCTCCCGGAAACTCAAATGCTGTTAGCCTTTGTTTCTATATTTTAAAAGTGACATCCTGGATAAGCTAAATAAGATATTAGATATAAAGGGCCTCTCACAGAGTCCTATATTATGGGATATACTCAGTAAATGATATTATTTTTCTACTTGTCAATATTAATAAGAAAAGAATTACCACTCTTAGCGACCTAAATAATCAAAGCCAAAAAGACACCAAGTGGCTTATATCTTCATTTTCTTGCTTTCTTTGCATCAGGATTTCAATATATTTGTTCCAGACTCTGCTTTGGAATCAGTCCCAAGTTCCATCAGATTATGTGGTGTTGTAGGCACTTATCTCTAAATCTGGATTTCCTCTCATAAAAGAGGTAAGAAGATGTTTAAATTAGATATGGGATAATTTTACACATACTTGGGGTTTTATAATTAGATGAGAATTTTTAACACTGTAATTGTCACCCATAATAGCATATGGATTCAACCACTGTACCAAAGATTGGAAAATAACAGTACCTGAAGTGTTTATTTATTTTTCTATCTCCACACAAGTTTAAGGATCAACAGTCCAGGACTTAACATGATGACTCTACATCACCACCTTTCTCTCTTGTTGCTCTGCCAAACTCAATACAAAAGTTTCCTCTCATGTCTAAGGGAGTAGCCCCAAATTTCACCCTTACATTGACATTACCGTCAGTGGGAAGTACAGAGGAAAAAGTGAAGTTGGGGCCCAGAAATTGCCCATATCCCCTCTGTACACACACAGCATTGGCCAGGACAGAAAGATTATAGCCATCTAAACTTCAAAAGAGGCTGAAGGGGCGCCTGGGTGGCTCAGTTGGTTAAGTGTCTGCCTTTGGCTCAAATCATGATCCTGGGGGACCTGGGATCAAGTTCTTCTTTGAGCTCCCTGCTCAGCTAGGAGTCTGCTTCGCTGATCCCTCTGCTGTTTCTCCCGCTTGGGCTCTCTCTCTCTCTCTCTTTCTGGCAAATAAATAAAATCTTAAAAAAAAAAAAAAGAGGTTGGAAAATGCAATTTCAGCAGGGTGGTTACCTGTCCTGCTAAAACTCAATCATTCAATCGCTAAAGGAAAAACAAAAACAAAACAGAACGAAGCATAAATATTGAAGACAACCGACAGACTCTTCTACATAACCTGTAATTGAATCTCTAGTTGGCTCAATGTTTTCATTTGTTTTGTTTTGTTTGAAAACATTTTTATGTGTCAGAATCCTTTTTAAAAAAGAGACTTTATGGGTGCCTGGGTGGCTCAGTGGGTTAAGCCTCTGCCTTTGACTCGGGTCATGATCTTGGGGTCCTAGCAGGAGTCCCACATTGGGCTCTCTTCTCAGCACAGGCCCTGCTTCCCCCTCTCTCTCTTCCTGCCTCTCTGCCTACTTGTGATCTCTGTCAAATAAATAAATAAAATCTTAAAAAAAGAAAAAAGGAGACTTTGAGAGCACTTGGGGGCTCCCTTGGTTAAGCATCTGACTGCTGATTTCAGCTCAGGTCATGATGTCAGGGTTGTGGGATCAAGGCCCACATCAGGCTCCCTGTTCAGTAGGGACTCTGCTCTCTCCCTCTCCCTCCGCCTCTCCTCCCCAAAATAAATATATGCATCTTTAAAGAAAAGGAGACTTGGCATTAGATACAATGTTTAAAAAGGAAACATAATTGTTCTGCACTTAGGTAACAGGTGATATGTATTTTTTATTTCTCAATGAGAAAGTGCCATATTTTAATAAGTTGAAACTGGTTTGTGGGATTGAGGGCTGCATGGAGAATAGTTTATTACAGGGTTAACAAACCTTTCAAAAAGGGTCATAAAAGAAGTATTTTAGGCTTTTTTTTAAACATTTATTTATTTATTTGTCAGAGAGAAAGAGAGAGCGCACACACAGCAGGAGGAGCTGCACGCAAAAGGAAAAGCAGGCTCCCCACTGAGCAAGGGGTCCCATGTGAGACTTGATCCCAGGCCCCCAGGATCATGACCTGAGCCAAAGAGAGACACTTAACCAATTGAGCCACCCAGGCATCCCATAGGTTTTAAGGGACATTCTGTCTCTGAAGCAAACACTCAACTCTGCCTTTGTAGTGCGAAGGCAGCCATAGGCAGCACATGAATGAATAGGTATAATTATGTTCCAGTAAAGCTTTATTTATAAAAATGGGTGATAGACCAGGTTTGGTCTGTGCAAGTTTACCAACTCCTGATTTACAGACTGCATAATGGTTAATGGCAAGAATGTTCTATCCTCCCCTAGAATTAGATTATGGAAGTCCACTGAGAGATGCCATGTCAATATATACATTTATCTCTGACCCCATTGACTAACTAATTTGAGCAGGGAGAAAAACTGGTACACTGGGACCATCATCACTTGATCACTGATGCTGAATGAATTATAATATTGGTCTCCAGGAATAACTAGTTGGGCATTTGAAATAATCCTTGTATATATCATAGAACATCTAAGTAGAAGAGACAATGTTCCAAATATTCCCAGTCTTGTATATTTTGTTACTCCATTATGTATTCAATTGGGGGATTTGACATATTTAATTGTTAATAAAGTCTCCTTCTTCTAGACTTCTAGGATTCACCGTAAAACTTAGTGCTGGCATTTTCTCAAGAAGAGTGAGTGAATGACTTCATTTGCTCAACAAACATTTTTTTAGACAATTATGATGGTCTGGCATTTTTTAAAAAAATATATTTTATTTATTTATTTGACAGAGAGAGCACAAGTAGTCAGAGGGAGGCAGAGAGAGGCAGGGAAGAAGCTCTCTGCTGAGCAGAGAGCCCCATGGGGGCTCAATCCAGGACCCTGGGATCATGACCCGAGCCGAAGGCAGAGGCTTTAACCCACTGAGCCACCCAGGTCCCCTGGGCATTGTTTTTGTACATGAATGGAAGGTCACAGAACAAAACTAAATTTTTGGTCTCACGGAGCTTACATGCTAGTGGCTATAAAAAAAGAATAAAAGAAAGGGAGAAATGAAGGAACGAAGAATGAAAGGAAGGAGAAAGAGATAACAGAAGAAAATAAGATAGTAATAAGTAGAAAAAGTAAAGTAGGGTGAGAGAAGCCAGGCAAAGCCTATTTGAAGAAGTTACATTTAAACCTCCATTTGTAAATAACAAAGAAGATTTTCTTGAAGTTCACATGATGATAAGGAGGAAGATCATTACAAAGCAAGGGTATCGGGTAACAAGACGGGAACTGAACACGTTCTAGAAACTGAAAATGGCCCAAAGGAAATGTGGCAAGAAGTAGGACAGAGGGGTGCCATAGGAGGCTGGACATGTAGGTGATAACCAGAAGACACGAAGCCTTATAGCCCATGGTACAGGGTTTAGACTATATTTTAAATCCAGTATGAATCCTTTGAGGAATTTTAAGCAGGGAAAGTATTGAGTGGATAAATGAAACAATTAGGAAGAGTAGAAAAAGAAACAATATCTTCAAAATGCTTTACATTTTTTAGTGTGATTGCTAGTGTATAATAATTATTCCATAAGGGGGTGTTGCCATTAGGAAAAAAAAAATTAACGGGGCTGCCTAATGGGAAGGCATTGAGGTGGAGCTCTGAGGTCATGGCGGGAAGGACTTAGAGTGTATGTGTTCATTACTATCAGCTTCCTTTGGTAAAGAAAGTACTACAACGAAGAGAGGAACTCAGGCAACGAGCCACTGTTTGTAAGTGGAGACGAGTATGTGGATAGAAAATTAAAAGACAGTGGACCGTCCACGGTCTAATAAGCCATCTGACGGGAAGTAGGGTTGATAGGTCCCCTCTAGACTTGATCAAGAGTTTGGCCCAACAGCTGGAGATCCTGGACTTTGGACTGTGCTTTGTTTGTGGGAGAGGACAAGGAGGAAATGGGTATTTTCTGGCCAAAAAGATGAGATGTGTTAAGGCAGAGTCATTTTCTCTTCATTTCCAGGCTCTCTTGTAGTTTGGTGTAATAGGTTACCATAAACTGTAAAGAAAAGTGGTGTGTGTCACATTTGGGACTGTCCATAGAAAACCCCCAATGCATGAGTCACTAATTCTCTCTTCTGCCTCCTCGATGTGGGTAGGCAATGGTGATCTCAGAAACAACATATTTAAGATGGCAGCACAATAAGGTATGGAACTCGGGTTCCCAAAGCACAGCCTGGAGAAGCGCCCCAGCTGGTGAGGAACACCTGTTTTTATTCTAAATGAGGAGAAACACATTTCTATTGTGTTTGAGCCATTATGGGGTTTTTACAGCATTACCTGAACTAACAGTTCCTTGACTGAGGAGCAGGTTGGGGAAAAAGGCCAGATGGAGAGTTTTGTTTGTTTGTTTTTGTTTTCTTCTTTGTTTTGACACATTAAGTTCTTGATGCATATTACAAGTGGCTTGTCTTATAAGCACTTGGAATATACAAGTCTGGAATTCCAGGAAGGGATCAGGGCTGGACGTTTGGGAGTCACTGGAACCTAGATGGCTTTCACAGCCACAGGACCCAGTTAAGAGAAGGAGACTCTAAACTGATTCAGGAGCAGTCAGCATTTAGGAGTCAGAAGCAAAAAAAGAGCCAGAGGTAAAAGCCAGGATCCGTCCAGTGAAGGAGGAGAAAAACCAAGATGAATGATATCTCCCAAGGTGAACCCCACCTAAATACAAGTTCATGTCTGAAGTTTCTAAGTTACACATCACCCCAGGGGTCTCTCTGGGAGGTAAAACTTTGCAACCCTTGGGGTAGAATGTCAAAGTTTATTTCTTCAGAAGTAAACTGTAAAGGAAACCACCAGCTCAGTAGACCGCACACCTGTGTTTTCTGTAGTCCTTTGCTCAAGGGAATAGTGAGTCAGAACATTTGAATTTAATGCTTCACTTTGTAATCCCCTGGGTACCAATGGGGCTACATAAACAGCCATTTCCTGTAACCTCAGACCATACATCCAGTTCTCACCTCACTCTTGTCACCCACACATACTGACAGGTTTCCTCCTCCTACTACAAGGTTTGAAATGAGATACAAGGGAGGGGGGGGGGACGAGCAGGTGAGCAGGAAAAAAAAAAATAACAGAAGTCCCCACCATTAGAGTTTCACAGGCAAAACACTCACTCATCTTTGCAGAGAGGAGACGATAGGGATGAAATAATCATGTGTAGAGTTTCTTCACATTCAGAGGGTGCTGCTGGAAAAGAAACCGAGTCTGAAAGTAAGGGTCACCGAGAACAGGCCAGAGCATGGAAACACAGAGGAAATGGCTGGATTATTCCAACCTGGGTTTCAGGTCATTTTTCCATCAAGCATCTGGGCAAGGACTTATTTATTCATTGCTGGGGAAAACAATGTTGTCTGAAGGGAGATGAGTCTTTGTTTAACTCACTATTTTACTATTGTAAGGGTCAGTGTAAGGAGCTAGAACTAAGAGACACCGGACTTTCATGGACTGGATAAAACAGAAGCTCATTTTTACCTCTTACTCTCTCAAAAGGGTCCAGACGTGAGTGACTGAGAGCAACCTGGTTGGCAGCCCTTTGATCCTCCCCATGTGGCTTCCATGTTAGAATCTAAGGTGTTTTTTTTTTTTTCCATTTCTTCACCACAAGAAAGGGAGAAAGAGAGGCAGTGGGGAACTCGTAATAACCTTAGAGAAAATGACACCAAATTATATACAATCATTCCTGCTTATATTCTGCTGGCAAGAACTCAGTTGTACACCTAGCTGCAAGAGACTCTGTGGATGCAGTATGGTAGCCAGAAAGCCAAATCCCTTGCTAAAAGTGGCATGTACTTTGTAGGAGAGGCTGCCTGTCTAAAAGGAAGATCAGGAGAGTAGATTTCCAGGAAAGATTAGGGATGTGTGTCATAATGTTCAAAATAAGAGCCGAGGTTCACAGTCACAAAATAGATGACAGGATGGGAGTGCCCTCCTGGACTTCCACTAACCCAGCCTCAGGCTCTCGGTCACCACCTCTGCCTTCTTCTCCCCTTTTGGGATGCTCCTGGTATTATTTTAACATTGACTTGAACAACATACAAATATAGGGAACCCCCATGGTTAGTATTAACCTTAGACTTCCCTGCATCTCAGACTTACAGTAGAAGTCAAATAGGGTGGTATGTGAGAAGCTATTTGTGGGAGTTGATATAAATACCAAAACAAAGTCCAACTTTTAGAGAAGAAACAAACCTTTGACTTAGGTTTTCTATTTCCCATTTCCAAGGCTCTGGGAGAAACCATACTAATGTAGTCATGTGGTCTATAATTGTTTGAATATGCCAACGTGAGAAAATTTAATTTTGTTTTTTGAAGACTCACTTATCCTGTGGTGCAAGCTTCAAGGGTGGTTTCCAGCTGTCTTGGTCAGCTTGGGTTACTATAACAAAATACCGTAGGCTGGGTGGCTTACACATAGACATTTGCTTCTCACGGTTCTGGAAGCCAGTCCAGGATCAAGTTGCCATCTAGATTTGGTTTCTGGTGAGAGCCCTCTTCCTGCTTATAGACAGCCACCTTCTTAACAGGGGAAAGAAAGAAGCTCTGGTCTCTCTTCCTCTTCTTATACAGATTCTAATGCCATCAGTAACCTACTCTCCTGACGTCATCTCAATCTTATTACCTCCCAAAGGCCCCACCTCAAAATATTATCACATTGGTGTAGAGCTTCAACATAGAAATTGGGGGCGGGGACACAAACAGCCCATAAGGTAGACAATTCTCATTTCTTGATATTTATGCCACTGTGTTCTTCTTGTCATAGGAACAAGTGTCCGCCTTTGTAACCATAAGTGAATGTGTTGACTTCTGAACACAAGTCATAAAAGATACTGCCACTTCTATCTTGCTCTCTTGGATTGCTCACCCAGGATGAAATAAGCCATTATATTAAGACACTCAGGCAGCACTGTGTAGAGACTCATGTGTACAGAATCCAATTCACTAGCACCAAATTACCAATATTGGGGTCAGTCTTCCAGCCGCTCAAACATTCAGATCATTCTAGCTCCCTAGCTCTTTAATCTTTAGCAGAGGCCCTAACATCATGAAGCAGAGACAAGTCATCCCTGCTGTGCACTGTCTGAATTCCTGACCCACAGAAACTGTAACATAATAAATGATTACTTTTGTTTCAAGCCACCAAGTTTGGGCATTGATTGGTGATGCAGTAACAAGTAGTATCTTTCAATTTTGATTTCTTTTCCATTATATTTCTACTTCTGTTGAGTGGTATTGGGGTAGCCATGGGCAGTTGAGGGATCTTGCCAAGGAATAGTGAATTGGGGAATACTTGAAGTATTGGATTAATGGGGAATTTTTATGAGTTTCTAGCCAATATTGTGCATAGATAAGTTCTCTCTAGCTGTCTAAGCATACAACCACTCCTGAGTTTTCCCTGTCACTGTAACAGCAGCTGTGTCACAATAATAACCCATCTTCTGGGGCATATGGTCCATGCAGGAGACACAAGATAGGAAATACAGGAGGCAGAAATTAGTCTGTGGAAAACTCTTTTATTCCAACATGTATAAAACTATAAGTAGAAAATTTGTTTCTTATAAATGCCAGTCAAAATGGGAGATTCTCTACTATCAACAAACATGTAATAATGGAATGTACACAAACACAAACACATACCATACTTCTTTTCTCTCTCTTTTTTTTGGAGGGGGAGTTATGCAGAATAGAATTTAACAAAATTCCCCTATTTAGAGTATTCAATCCCATAGTAATACTACAAACTAAAAGTGCATCTGTGTGGAAAATAACATGTTTTTCCATCCTAATTCTCAGTAATAATAATAATTAATAATAATAATAATAGATCACCATGTAGAGGAAAATATGAATTTTCTTTCAATATCTTTATTAAAATAATAAAGCAAAATTATTGTCACATGAACAAGTGATTAAAGCATGTGTAGCCACAAATGAAGAGATAAGGAGGTAGAGAGGTGGGTTGGGCAGCTAATTAATACCATGTTATGCTATAATTCAAGATTTTGTGACCCTTATGAATTTGTCATTTAGGGGAAAACTTTTCTCTTCCTCACTTAATATTTACTTTTTGACCTAATTTTGCATCCATGACATTTTCTTCTTTTTCTTCTTAAAAAGAGCCCCCAAGATCATATAGGTTTTAGTCTCCACAAAATCTGAATCTCCCTTTGCCTGATCTTGCTCTTAGAACTCCCTCCGCATTAATTCTTCTCCATTCATTCATTCATTCATTCATTCTTCAAAATTCAGCCCCAGCCATGCCATCCCAGTGAAGAGGATTTCCAGGATGGAGCCATCCTTGGTGTGAGCCCCAACAGTCAGTGTCTCCTGCCTTTTACATGTTGTTGACATCCTTCCCTTCCTCCTAGTCGCAGTGTTCTGAGGACAGGCAGCACCACCTTACTTATTTTTTAATACACAAGACTCAACAGTGTCTGGTAATGAGTAGATGCTTGCTCGAAATGTTCAGCAGCACAGCTCCCATGCTGGGAGCTCTGACTTCACCGAACACTCAAAATATCTATTTCATACTTTCATTTCAATCTACAAGTACCAAACTCAGTCTTTGTTGAATTTAACTCAAGTACTGATTTTCTTTTCCTCAGTTTTTTGACTTAACCCCTAAAGTCCTTATCAATATGTATGGTGGATAGTCAGTCTATGGGCCCCACAACCTTGTCCACATCCTAAGGCCTAGAGCCTATGAATATGTTCCTTTACATATCAGAGAGGATTTAAGTTTGCAAATTGAGTGAAGAGTGCTAATTAGATAAGCCTAATAAGGAGATGTTGTTTTGGATTATCTAGAGAGGACAAGCAGTATCAGGATTGTTCTTACAAGGGAATCAGATGAAAGACCCAGAGAGACAGCAGTTGAAAAAGGACTGGGCCCAACAGTGTGGGCTTTAAAGATGAAGGAAAGAGGCCAGGAGTCAAGGAACATGAGCAGCTTCTTACAGCTGGATAAAACAAGGCAAGAAATTCTCCCCTAGAGTCTCCAGACAGAACACAGCCCTGCTGACACCTTAATTTTATCCCAGGAGACACATTATACTCTTCTGACCTCCAGAACTGTAAGATAATAAATTCATTCTTTTTAAGCCACTAAAATTATGGTAATTTGTTCCATCAGCAACAGGAAATATATACAGTATGGTAAGCCTACACAGTATAAGCCTTTGTTTAACTATAAATCATACCTAGACACTACCTCAGAGTATGGCATTTACTGAAATCGATGTTGAAAATATGTTTAGAAATTCATTTGAAGTAAATAACTCTTAGCTTACCAGCAAGCGTTCCCTTTGGGAGCAGCCCAGCCCTGCTAATATTAATCCAATAGGCTTGGAATACAGCTAGATCTCCCCAGGACTTTAGCTGAGATCAGTCAAAGGAAGAAGTTCCAATGGGTTATAATATTAACCTAAGAAACCCAAATAAGTCAGTGCTCTAGGTTATGTGACATCTTGCATTTTGTCAATTTTCCTCTATTCATATTGCCTTCTGTTTGGTTATTGAATGTTTACATTCCAAGGAAGGCAAAACAGCAGGAAAATAAATAAATTCTTCTAAGTTCGCCATATTGGCTATTAATGAATGGAAATCAATGGCAGAAGGTGGCACCCTGATCAGCTTTCTTCCAAAAGTCAAAAATCTTATTTAAGAATGAGTCATTCTATCAATATATTCTTCAAAGGCTTCTATTCTTAGAACAAATACTTTTATCTGTCCAGGCCATTCAAAGAAATGGCAGATAAGTTAACCTTACAAAACAGAGAAAACAAAACCTTACAAAAACAGAGAATTTGTAGCTTTACAAAGGATGAATTCAGAAAGGATAACCTGTTGCTTGAATAGGTTGTCTTTGCTCTTTTCCTTGATCTCCTCTAAAGATTTTAACAAAAATAACCAGAAAAGGACCTGATATGACTTGTATGTAAGGGACATCCCTTGCCAATGAGAGGGTGCACCAGAAGAGTTAAAAGCAAGGAAACCGTTAAATAGGTTATTGTAAAAACAGCTCCAGTATCTACAAAGAGGGGCTGTGATTTGCCACCTCAGAGACAACAGAACTATTCTCGGTCACATTGACACCACGCATATGGTGGATATTGTTTTTAATTATATTAGTCTGAAAGCTTTTTAGGGATAATAGCCACATTTGCTTACATTTCTATCTTATATGCCAAAATTATTGCTAATGTGAGCAATAATATAATAACCTTGCTTTTCTTTTCAAACGGTTAGTGTTTCCAGATTTGTGTCAACTCAGATATTTATGGCAATGGTCATTTCAATACTTTGATTTCTCGTCTGGAAATTCAAATTAAAGTGGCAGCTGGAAAAGGAAAGAAGGGGGTGGAGGGACAAAAAAAATTTCAGATGTGATTCAATTATTCAGTTTCTTCAAGCTCTTTGGTTTTCCCACCTCTCACTTAGACGGTTCATAATATTTGACATTTATAGAGCTGCTTTCAAAACAAAGACCCAGAAAGCTTAATGCACCATGGTTAGAGGCAGAAGGGAAATCAGCTCACACGCCAGGTGCGTGACGCCTCCTCTGATGTAGACTGCAACAGCTGGGCCACAGCTGGTGGGTAATGAGCACGGGACAATGGCCCAGAATAGGAAGTGGAAAGGAATTCTGGGTCCACTTGAAATTTCAAGAGCAGCAGGAGGCAACAGCAGGAGATAACACATCTGAAGTTTCTTGGGATATTCGTCTTATAAAACATTCAGGCTCCCACATCAAAGGGGGGGAGGGACACATTTTCTGGCATGGCAGAGGAGATCCTCAATCAGGTGGAGGAGATCCTCTCAATCAGCCCTGACCAGTCAGAAGAACGGTTTCAAGACACTGGATTGCCATGCCCAGAATTGGCACAGGCAGGAAGCAGAGATGCCCCTGCCTTGAAGGATGGAGACAGAAAAGTGGACTTTCTCCACACCGCACCTCAGTGGGTGGTTTTGTATCTGGCAGACAAGGGTAAGAGCCACCACTTTTCACTGGAGGGTTTAAAACAATGTGGTCAAGTCCAAATATTTTCAAGATTACTTTCCTGGAGAGTTTGTCTCATGCGTGGAGGACTGGAACACTCATTCCAATCTGCTCGCTTCTGACATTTTTAGTGCGTCTTCTCCAATTACACCCCAGCAGAAAAATAAATGAGGATGAAGCCTTCGGGGCTTCCTTGGTGTGTGCGTGCGTGTGTGTGTGCGTGTGTGTGTGTGTGTGTGTGTGTGTGTGTGTGTGTGGTGGTGTTGTTCTGAGAAGAAGATTGGAAGAAAATAAAGGGAGAAAATATACCCCTAGTTCACTTGGACCTGCTGAGCCATTTGGGCTAATTACAAGTTAATAGTAAGGGAGGAAATTACCACAGAGGTGACAAACTATGACAAACACGAAGGCAGCAAGAAGGCCAACAGTCATGGCTCTGAGATGGGAGGTTCACAGCAAGATGTGCAATTGATTGAAATGTAAGCTCGGTTCAGGATTCTCCTCTTGTCGGAATATTGGTAGTAGAAAGACAGACACAGTTAGAGGTCATTTTCTTGCAAAATGTGCAAAGCTTCCTGGTTTTAAAACAAAAGCCTGCCTAGACTGTGACTCTGGCACATGCCAAGTTTTTCTGGGAAGAAAAAGCTGCAGACCCTCCTTCGGCCAAGCCACACAGCGCACTCAAGATTGGTTTGCAACGCATGGGAATGTCTTCACTCTCTAAATGTAACGTATTATGTACAGAAAGAAAGCTACGGCAGGCATCTTATCAAACAGGGAGCAATGTGTTAGCTGGAAGATGACAAGGAAGGTGACAGGAAGCAGATCTGGGAAGGAGAATTGTGAACAGAAGCCCTTGCTCCCAGGAAACAGACGTGAGAGTTGAGACTGGCTGTGAGAGAATTCCGTTTACCCTAACACAACAGAAGTCGGGGTTTTCCTTCATGTGCTCACCAAGTCCTGTGTCTGGTCTTGTCTACTTGGCTAGATCCAGTGGGCTGGGCCAGATGTGCAGATCAGATGAAGGAGGGAGGAAGGAGGAGAAAGGAGATTGGATCTAGTAGAGTGCTCAGAAATTCATGAAAAGGGGTTAGATCCTAGCACTAACAGAATTAACAGATCTATCATTTGGTTTTCCACCTACAAAAAATCCTCATCAACAAAGAGAAAGAAAAAAAAGGGGGGGATATCTATGACATGTTCATGGAAATGGCCTAGTACTTAGGGGAAAGGGCATGGCTTTCTTTTTTTACATTAAAGGGAGTAAAACAGCTTTCTCCAAATGCAGTCCCTCGATCACCCACAGCAGAATCACCTGGTTAGAGGAGGGCTTTCTAAAATGTTGATTTCTGGCTCTTTTCTTCATCCCACTGAATCAAAACAACACAGGCCGTTTCCCTCCACATCCCATAGGCTCCCTCTGCACACTTTGTATCTTCTTCTGCTGAAGGTGGGGGTTACCTTTCCAAGCCATGAGATCAGGACCGATTGAACCCCAGTCTGTGTTTTGCCACTTACTAAGTGACCTTGGAAAGTGGCTGTGATTAGTCTAGTCATCCCTGGTAGTTACTGCCTTCTGGGTTTCTCCACATTTGCTATGCTTCTGTGCATTAGAATCACCAATGCAATGGGGTTTGTTTTTGTTTTGTTTTTAAATAAAGATACCTGAGTTTCTATACTTGGTTCAGAGGTATAGCCTGTGACCTGGGAAAACCTGTATTTTATAAAAAGCTCCTTCAGTTCCTCTGGTTTGTGGCCCGGGTTGAGAATCTTTAGCAGTGGCGAGATGACAAATGCACGACAATGACCATTATGCTCAAATATTTTCACCAGTACGGCTATGGCTACTATTCCCCAAGGTCATTGTTCTTTGGCATTTCTTATAAGCAGAGTCAGGGCCAGCCAAGAATCTCCAGTACGGACTGTTTTAAACCAAAACTCCCATGACAAACCTAAGATATAAATTGAAAAAAGTCAACAATAAGTTTTTCTTCAGAAAATTTTATTTTATTTTTTATTTTTTAGGCTAAAAGTAGGATCTTTCTTGGCTTACATCAGGTAGAGAGGGAATCTACATGAAACACATCACTTCTCAGGATAAAGCCTTGAAACTGAACTTGCTACTTAGAACAACTGAAAAAGGCTTTTTGGTAATTATCACAGGCAAGGTGACTTCAGTCACGCAGTGAGGACTGCGTGCATTTGATTTATCTCAATTGTATATTAGAGCGGAGTCAAGACTAATGGCACTCTTAAATCCTCTGGTATTGGCGGACGTGAGAAATTTCCAAGACAGAAGCAGAGAAATTGCACTGAGCACCTTTCTAGGATCAGAGTTATTGGAGGACAAAATTTCCCTATAGAGAACCCCGAGCTATGGCTCAGAAACCCTCACCAGTCGAGGTTTGGGGATATCATTCATGGAAATATATAGCAGAATTAACACAGAAGATTAAACACAGACATGAGCACTAGACCCAATGCTCGTATATATTTACCTTGTTGACATCCCTGAAAATAACTGTCCAATGCCTTCACCCCAAAGAAGACTATTGCAGGGGGAATGGCAACCTGTTCATTGATCCAATCAAGTGATGGGAAGACAGTGACTCATGTTCAGTAGAGTACAAAAATGTATAGCAGGAACTACAGAACAGGCTCTGTATTCTATCACATTTTCATCTATCTACAAATTTGGTTGTATGCCATACCATACAACCTTTTAATGAATGAAAAATGTATGTTTGGAGTTAGGTAACTGGGCAAATATTACATAGGATAGGAAACAGAGCCAGAATCTGAAATGAAATGAAGTCAGACTTCAAACACACACTCATTCAATGTCAACACATTGGCTCCAATCTAGAATGTTGATGGGCTAGTGCAGCTATGGAAGGAATATGAGAGTGAGTGGGGCCTGCTTTGAACAATGGCAGGGTGGCTAATTCTCTGCAGGAACTCGAGCAGTTGCATATGAAAACAAATTAAAAATTTTAAAAAAATTATAAATACATGATCATGTATCTTCCTAGAGATCCTGCAGAAGGGGTTACTGCTAGGCCACCCTGAGACCCAAGAAATTAAAATTAAATGTAATTTTCCCCTTTCTGTGGCTTTGAGAGAAGGAGGAGAAGGATATGTTACTTTAGTAAAACTGGAAAATACTTAAGCATTTGTGTCTAAAAATTGACTATTAAAATTATAGTTTATCACTTTGAATACTTGCACTATTAACAGGGGCATACGTCACCTACTTTAATCATTACAACAACCTTATGAAATTGTTAAAATCTATTTTACAGATAGGAAAATATGACTCAGAGTGGTTGAGTAACTTTCTCCAGAGCAGAGCTTGTAAGGGACTGAGTCAGGATCAAAACCCAAGCCTGCTGACTCCAAAATCAAAAGTTTCTCCCCTTGATTACACCAGACTCCTACTCTGACACTGTAAATATTCAATAAATATTCACAGAACAGAAATAAATTTGACAGTGCAGATTTATCAATAATATTTCTCATCAGGCTAATAAGGCGCCAAATGAATTTTAAAAGTGTTTGTTTAGACTTACTGTGTGCCCTTATGAATACTTCCAGTACATAAAGAACTTAAAGTTGAGCAAATAGAGCTTGTCATTAAAAAATTCATTATGTTGTGTAGAACATAAAACCAGAAAACAGATTACTATGTGATAAAAGACAGGTTCAACCAAGTGCTATAAAGATTCAACGTAAAGAGTGAACAAAGCTAGCGAAGGGTCAGGGAGGTCTTCACCAGGGCAATGGGCTGGGCTTGAAGAAGAACAACCTGTAGTAGCTTCATTATTGCACAAAAATACCATTTGCTGGGGTGCCTGGGTGGCTCATTTGGTTGAGCATCTCACTCTTGATTTCAGCTCAGGTCATGATCTCAGGGTCCTGGGTTTGAGCCCCACATCAGGGTCTCAGTGGGGAGTCTTTTTGAGGATTCTCTCTCTTTCTCTCCCTCTGCAACTCCCCCACTGGCTCTCTCTATCTCTCTCAAATAAATAAATCTTTTTTTTTAATAACATTTCCCTCTCTGAAGATAGATTATACTTCCAGACCCCAGTGACCGCAGCCTTGGTGACGTGACCTGCTTAGGCAATGAGATAGAAAGCAAAAAGTGTCCCTTGGAAGGAGAAGCTTTAAGGGCCAGCATATGGTTCATCATCTTTTCTTTCTATCCGTTGGCTTCTGCCAGGTGGATACTACTGTGTCAGTCTGGGCCTAGAGTGAAAGCAGTATGAACTGGAGCATCAGCTGAGCTACAATAAGTGAGAGATACACCCTAGGGTAGATTTCAGGGTCATTTGTCACTGCAGCACAACCTAGCCTGAATTGCCTAAAATAGTGCCCAAGGACCATGCCTTTCAAGTGCAAGGTTACACATCAACTTGACCAGAAAAGGAAGACATTGAACTGAGAGAAGCAGCAGAAGCAAGGTGGTGATTATAGAGCATCTACTTGTCTCAACACTGACCTTCTAGAAAAACATGAATGACTGAGCCCATCCACACATCAATTAAATAAATATCGAGGTGAATGAAAATCACAGGCAGGTGTATTTTTAAAAACTCTTCAGTTTCTTCTAAAGCGCACCCAAGATTGAGAAGTATTGATATGATCGAGTCCCTTTAGCCCATGAGGAGACAAAGTCCCAGAGGGGAGGACATCCGAGCTGGGCAGCAACAGGATCTCAATTGCTGTCTTCTGGGATCCAAATTTAGCGTTCAGGCTAGAATGAACCCTAATTACATTTAGAACAATTTTCACTTGGCTTTAGAAAAACTGACATAGCCTGGATTAAGGATTTGAATGTGTGATGTGTTGCCAAATCCAAAAGGCAACCTTATATGGCAGCCACGCCTGCGGCGCCCCCTGGAGTTGTATATGCAGAAGATCATATTGGGAATTTAGAAGTGTAGCCGGCACACAGTAGATTCTCATGAAGTTCATGTAATGACATTCTTACGAAGTTCTTATGTTATTATGGTGTTTAGCATGCTGACGAGGACATGGAAAGTAGTCAATATGTATTTTTTGAATGAAAGACTGAGTAAAGTATATTTTTAATGCAATTAGTAAACCAATTTTGATAAAAATACATTGGAAATGAGAAAGATAGAAAGTAGACTGTAAAGATAAGTGTAAATTGTAAAGATCGAAAGCAGACTAAGAGAAAGTGGATTGATCTTTGATGCCAACTAGATAGCCTGGATTTTATTTTGTAGGTGGGGAGCCATGGAATATCTCTGAACAACAGAGTAACATACTCAGGGCAATTATAAGTTTGGCTAAGGGGGGTAATGATTTACAGAAGGAGGAAAAGAAGGAGTCAGTCACATCATGACATAAATCATCCAGCCATAAGCTAGATGGCACAGCAGGGCTTGGTAAGGAAGAGATGAGCATGAAGAAAGGAAAAGACACAAGAAGGCAGGTGGCTCTGAGCAAGCCAAGCTAAATCACCTTCTAGTGGACACCAAGGACTCTGATTCTTCCGTGCCTTCAGAACATGAGGGAACAAAGGCTCCTCTCTACCCTTTAATAGCTAAGGTGACATCGTCATGCTTGCAGCTCCTAAGATGACTTAGCCCACGTGTGAAATTGAGAGCAAGCTGGGATGGTTCAGAACTCACTGGGAACCTGGCCACGGGCCACTTGCACATGCCTGTCAAGCTTAGGAGCCCATGCAGAAAGTTAATGGGAAGAGGAGACTATTATCTTATTTTCTAGGCAATTGTATCTGTCTGCCTTTCCTTTTTACTTAAGGAGTGTCTTAGGTGCGTGAGGGAGATGGGGAGGCATTCGTTATCTTTGAGGCCAATTGCTTTAGTCCATGTTTTCATTTCTGTCGGTTCAGGGCAAAGTCAAGCAAGCTACCATCCCAGACACATTCTCTCCCCATGCCTCCCACTCATGCCAAGAAACTCCAACAATCCTACATGCACACGCTTGCACAGTCACATAAACTCACATACACACCTCCTCAAAACCTCGCCCCAACACACTCACTCATACATACCCATACACATTCACACTCATGTACCCACTCGTACAGCTCACACTCACACACTTGGCACAAACAGGTGTCCGCACACACTCGTACACACAGTGGCATGCTTCCTCATGCACATGCACATTGACTCACCTAAATACCCACTTGCACACACATTTCCTCATGCACACACACATAAATGCAACTCACCTACCTTCATACTCTCACACAATCACTTACGCACACTCGCTCACAAGCATTCTTGCTCACATCTGCAAACACATTCTTGAACATACACGCCGACACCCAGGTTTCTTTCCCAGGAGGGGGTCTGAGCTGTCTGGGATTTTCCAGCAGAAGATTGTTGAGCACGCCTGTCGTTCTGGCTCAGGACAGCTAGAGACTGAATAATCGGCTTTGCTGATGCCCCCTGGCTCTGGCAAACTTGAAGCAAGACCACATTCATGGAACAAGATTCAGAGATCGGCAAATAGCTACATAAGCCTTGAATTTTGGATTTCACACAGTAGTCGATACAGCTGGGGGGGAATATCCAAACCCAAAGCTCCTTTTCTGATCCCCTACTCCAATCTTCATCCATACCAGCACCCGCCTCCCAGGGGGGCATGCTGCCAGGGAGGTGATTAAAACCAGCTTCTATCTAATTGAAAAATAACTGCCCTACCTTTCCTTCCAAATATGTTTGTAAATTCCTTGTAATTAAATTTCCCCCCTCAAGGAAAGACTGCTTGGTTGCTCTGGTGGTGGGTGCTCAGTGGCATGTGGCCAGCAGCTTCTAGACCATTCTGCTCTGATAAGGACCAATTTCCTGTTGTCCAGGTGGGTGACAGCTTAGGGGTGAGACCACAGCGACCCAAGTGCTCAAGGCCATTCTCACTCCTTTTTCAGCCTTTAGAAATACATTGCTGTTAATTCAAAAAAAAACAAAAAAACAAAAAAAAACCTAGGAGATGTCCAGGCTAACCGGCTTGCAATGTAACCCAAAAACTTCTTGTTTGGGGTCAAGGCACACAAGTTACATTTACACAGGGGCATAGCTATTGCGTGGTCAGGACTTTCTCCTAAGCACTTGTTCTTCCTGGCCAAGCAACACATCACTGCCCACTGCTCTACACTTCAGGAACAAAACCCCATGTGTTGCTGGGGGTTGCTCTGGCAGAAACACACCAGAGGTGCCCAAATGGGCTGTGTGACCACTTCGCAATCAGAGATTTGCCTTTGAGGTTAGTGTCTGTATCTTACATTTCTGTTTTTTTTTTTTTAATTATATTTGTATATTTATAAACGCTGACCTCTGTTTCCTCCAAAGAATCTATGGCCCTTGTATATATAAACAGGTTAAACAGAAGGTGGGAAAAGCAAATAAAAGGAAGGAGAAAGCAAAGATGTTAGGTGTGAGGGTTAAAACATTTCAATAATGACCCACTGTTGGTTGTTCTGGTCTTCCCAGCAGCGTGGCAAAAAAGGGAAGCATGCTGAGCTACATAACCACTGAGGAACTCTGACTTGCAAGAAAAATGTTTTTTGTCATTTTTTTTCTGAGCATAAATTCTTAAAAAGATCTGACCCAAGAAGACAGCCAGATGGCCAACAAGCATATGAAAAGATGCTCCCATCACACATCATCAAAGAAATGAGTCTCAAAGTTACAAGGAGATATCACCTCACACCGGTCAGAATGGCAAAAATCAAAAACACAAGTGACAACAGGTGCCGGCGAAGATGTGGAGAAAAAGGAACCCTCGTGCACTGTTGGTGGGATTGTAAACCAGGGCAGGCCCTGTGGAAAACAGGATGGAGGTTCCTCATAAAATTTAAATACAGAACTACCCTACAACCCAGCAATTTCACCACTAGGATACAAAAAGAGTGACTCAAAGGGATAGAGGCACCCCTGTGTTCCTATCTACAGTAGCCAAGATAGGGAAGCAGCCCAAGTGTCCACCAACTAATGGATGGGTAGAGAACATGCGATATAGATACACAATGGAATATTATTCAGCCTTGGACAGGAGTGAAATCTGGCCATTTGCAATGACATGGAGGGAGCTGGAGAGTATAATGCAGTGAAACAAGTCAGTTAGAGAAAGAAAAATACCACTTGATTTCACACTTACAGGGGATTTAAGAAACAAAACAAAGGAAAAAGAGACAAACCAAAAAACAGACTCTTAACTGTAGAGAACCAACTGCTGGTTACTGGGATGAGGGTTGGGGGTGAGTGGAGGGAGGAATGGGTGAAATAGAGGAAGGGGATTAAGAATACACTTATCTTGGGGTGCCTCGGTGGCTCAGTGGGTTAAAGCCTCTGCCTTCCATTCAGGTCATGATCCCAGGGTTCTGGGATCAAGCCCCGCATTGCGTTCTCTGCTCAGCAGGGAACCTGCTTCCCCCTCTCTCTCTGCCTGCCTCTCTGCCTGCTTGTGATCTCTGTCTGTCAGATAAATAAATAAAATCTAAAAAAAAAAAGAATGCACTTATCTTGATGAACACTGAGTAATAATATAGAATTGCTGAAGCACTAGTCTGGACACTTGAAACTAATCACTGTATGTTAACTATACTAGAATTCAAGTTAAAAACAACAAAAAAAAATCTGATCTGAAAAATTTTATAGAGGCTATTGATAAACATATTGGATAAAGCCCTCGATGATGATTTTTATGTCATCTATAACTGTGCTGGTCCAAATGCTTGGATTGGATTGGGTGCTTGGATGTTTTCCTTTATTCTTTTGTCAAATGATGCTTACAAACCCACATCCAGGTTAGGGATACATAGTAAATGAAATAATCCCTAAGACATAACTTCATCTACAGTCAACTCGCAATGACGAGGAGGAAGTGTGAGGAAGTATGAGCGCTCGTTCACATTTTATTGGTGACTTCAAGATGGCGGAGGACCCAGACCTCTATTTCACGTCCAGATTTCCTTCCTCCCTCCTCCAGGTGGGCAGTGCAACTCTCCTGTCAGGACACAGTTCTAGGAGGTGACACAGCTTTCTGGACGGGCAGAGCAGGGGCTGAGCAGGGCCATTGGACTCCTCAAGGGCTGAGTCTCTGTAGCACTGTGACTGGTGCCCCTCTACCCCAACAAGAAGCTCTCTGGCTATTTTGCAAGGCAGTCATCCCAGGCCTCTCCTCGTCTTCACGGAGTTAATCCCATTAACTGTGCATTTCTAGAAGCTGGAAAGGGAGCAAGAGTGACCCCGACCCTGGTCTTGCAGCCATAAGCCTTTCTGGTACATTCTCCAGACACTTCAGTTTTCCTGGACCTGAGCCTCAGCCCAGTAATCCAGGGCCAGGCTCTCACCCACGGCACACATCACTGGGCTCTCGCACCACACCCTTTGGGGAGAGCTCCTGCCAGGATGGAGGCCCAGTTCAGCTGGTAATTGTGCTACAAATTGCTGTGAGTATTGAAGCTCCTGGGGACCTACTCGATGGTTCACCACCCCTGCCCTCCCGCTGGGTCCATCAGAATCTGCCAGGCGGGTGGCTGGAAGGGGGCCAGAGGCCCTGGGCTCTGTGGTGGGTGTTAAAAAACAAAAACAAAAACAAAAAAAGCCCAGTCCTACGTGTTATTTGGAGATCTGTGCTTTATGGTCACAAGCGGGTGTGTGCAAGGGAGCAACGGAGGCAGTAAGCGTCTCTGACTCTACCTGGGCGGGACAGCAAGCCCAGCTCCCCACTCGCAGAGATCCACTGTCACAGCCCCTGGGAGGGGAAAGCCCTGGGTCCCCTGGCCTTTTGCAATGCAAAGGCCTTCCCCTAGGCTGTTTCTAGAGCTTTGCAGGAGCAAACGTTCACAATGACACTTTGTCTTGGCCTTGAACGTTAAGGAGCTAAACAGGGTCAGGTACATGCCAGCTGAGCAAAGCAGCCTCCTGGTTCTAGAAACAGCAGGTCTGTGCCTGAGGTCGGCCAGTCGGCCCCAACCACCACCACCAGGGGGATCCACGTGGACTCCGAAGCTCAGAGAGATAGTCTCTGTGTCCCAGGACGGCCATCTGGAACACCCAGGGATTCCATCCCAGAAGGAAATGAGTAATATCCCCGATTTAGGGATCAGTGTTATTATTAAAATAGCTGCCACGAAGACATAGTGGTTGCAACGTGGCTTTGGGCTCAGACAGGGGAGCCTGAGGGTCCCAGCTTGGCGTGGGCTTGCCGACGTGTGGCTTTTGACAACTTAACAAACCTCCTCCAAGCCTCAGTTTCCCTCTCTGTACCAGAGGAATTAGAATAACCTCCTCACAAGCTTATCATAAAAATTAATAATTTTTTTTTTTTTTTTTTTTTAGTTGCTCAACTGAGAGTCTGGCCCTTCAGGTTCTCAGCAAGTAGTAGCTACTCACGAAGCATCCATGATGTTTATGTATTTTCCAAACAGCATCTCAAACGCTCTCATTTATTTCTTCCAGTGATTGCCTTCAACCCCGCTCTTCTGTATCTCTTGGTAAAGCTGCATCACCATTTGGGTCAGATCACAGGTCTTCCTTTCACCTGCAATTTTCAGGATGGTGGCCGTCCAGGAGGTAAGGCCTCATCCTGTCCTGTGTGACATGGCTGTCTCCTACCCTCTCTGCCCCTGGGGTTTGCCTCTCCTTCAGTCCGCCATTTCCCTTGGCGTTCCCTTCCTCTTCAGGGCCTCAGCAGCTGTGGAAGGAGAGAGATGTTTTCCCAAGAATTTTCTGGAACCATGTTGGCATCAAGTGGGTCTGCAATCTTCCTCAGCCAAATGAGCCCCTGGCCAGGAAGTGCCTCATTCCCTAATCTTTCAAATACCTCTTCTTTCTAATCCTCACTTGCCTTGGGGTGGAGAAAGCCCACTTCTCCTCAGGAAAACTGGAACAGACTCCATAGGATCCCAAGAACTTTGGACTCTAGTGGTGTCCAGCCCAGTGTGCTTTGCAGAGACTGCCTGGGGGAGGGTGGTAGCTGAAGGCGAGCAGGCCCGATGGGCCTTCAGCCAGGACTTTGTGGTCCACTGTTGAGGGCCATTGGAGGATCCCTACAGCATTCTAGAACAAGGTTCTCAAACAGTAGCATGCTCCTGGTTGGTGGTGGGCTAGTCCAAACAGGGATGACCAGGCCCCACCCCCCAGAATCTCTGATCCCTATCTGGAAAGAGTGAGTATCTGCACGTCTAACAAATTCTAAGAGGGGCCGATGCTGAGGGACTCATTCTGAGAACCACTACTCCAGAAAACATAAATTTTTTTTAATGATGAAAAATGTGAATTTTGGAGAGTTTCAATTATTGGTCCAGAGTTAAACAACTAGTAAGCAGAAAGTGAGGTCTATAAGCAGATTGGCCTGGCTTGAAACCCCTGGCCTTTCTACTCTAGTGTGTGTTGTCGTGGATGAAGAGGGATTCCAGCAGGAGGCAGAACAGAACTCACTTTTTCAGGCTGCAGAGACCTCCGCTGGGTGAATTAGAATCCTTCCCCAGACCCTGAGCCCTTCCCACTATTGTTCAATCAAGGGGGGGCACCTGACCACATTGGGGCACTTCTGTTTCTTCCTTGGGAATTTTGGAGAGGAGGATGGAAAGACGTCTTTTGTACCTGGACTGGAACATGGAAAATTCGGGAGCTCTTGGCCAAACTTTCTGTCTTGTGGATCTATGTGCAGAGGCCTCCGCTGCAGCCGGAGAGGCATGGCCCAGTACTGTGGACAAAAGTCACAATAACCTGTAGGGCTCCCCACCCAGCCGCCCCCGGCCCTGACTCCAGTCCATAGGCTACGAAGCCTCTCTGCTCTTGGTTGCTATGAAACGGCCTAATGACCTTCCAGTAACCTCTTTTCCCCATGGAGTCCCCCACAACTATGCCTTCACTCTTTCAATTAAGCTGCCTCAAATGAGGTCTTCTATTACGTGCCACAAATAGCTCCTTTGTAATATATATTGTACACATATTCTACCAATCTTCATGGATTGGCATTCTGTTTGAAGGATCTGTCCTCTCACAGCTAAATCACAATGACCGTTTGATTTGTTATTTTTGGCAGAGAGGACCATGTTCGCCATGATGTGTGCTAACACCATTTTTATTTACTTGTGGCCTTTCATCCTCGGAAGGAGTGATGAGCATGTATAAGCATTTGTGGGGGAGGAAGGGGGAGGGCTCTCAGTGTTGTGCACACACACCCACACACACACGGACTGATCTTAGATCCGTGCCCTCCTCAGAGCCTGGCCCTCCTTGTTGCCAGGAGCCTGCATCCCAGTTTGCCAGCGGGTGCGTCCCCTCCATGTGCCCTAGACGACTGGACACACACCCTTCGGTCCTTGGGAAGCCTCCCCGGGTTTGCAAGCCCGGAGCACCATGAGGAGAGTCTGTGTCCCTATGCTCTGATTGTGAGTTTCTCCCCCAAGCAAGGCCAAAATAACACCATCAATCAACCAGTCTTGTTGTTCTTTTTCAAAAGCTCACGTCCACGGAGTTGGGATTAGCACTGGGCTACTGCCCCACACCGAGCCACCCACAGAGTCCTCCTCAGGCCCCCGGCTGCTCAGGAAGCCATGACTCAGCCGGAGAGGCCAAGATTGTGAGGTCTTTTAAGGGTAATTTAGCTGCATGTAGAAGTGCTGATTTATTCTTTTTTTCCTCCCCCAGATAATGGACACTGTACCTCCGTGTTCCTGGATCGGTGACAGGGCTGCGGGCACCCTGGGATTCCTCGCCCCGCCCTCTCAGGCTGGGTCCTGAAACATCTCTGCACACAGCTCCTGAACTCGGCTGCCAGAGTGCCCCCCTGGCTTTTCTCCTAATGCCCCTCCAGTCTTGCTCACTCAGCCCAAGAGGAGAACCAAGGGTACCCAAGGCCAGCACACGCCGGTCAAGTTTAGATTCGAGGAGGGGAATGGACCGGGAGCACCGCCTGTCCCAGGGCGGTAGATACGAGGTAATGAGTCATGAGTTGCTGAGTGTGGGAGGAGAATGTGTTGCTCAGCTGGAGTTGTAACGACGCCACCAAATATGGCTGTGCGACGCTCTGCCTTGCACAACTCCAGGGGGCGTTCCAGACCGTGGTATGAATGACAATCCCCCCATTACACAACGCGGTACGTCTGATCTAAGTAGTTTCATCAAGTTTATTCCTATGTCCCTGCTTAAAAAAAAAAAAAATAGAAGTTTTCAAAGAAATGATTAATCACAAATGTTTCCGTTTTATGAGAAGCCAACAAGGATGAAGGCATGGGTGGGATGATATTACTGAAAGAGCCAATGGTGTGTTGGAACGCGCTTATTCTGGATTGCAAGAGCTGATTCTTAGTATTTCTAGCCACCTATGTGTTCAGTGATTTTGTACTACGAGCTCGAAACCAACTGTGGTAGAATATTGACAGAAACTGGCCAGCTCCGTAAATCAGGGTCCTCTCATTACCCTCTTCGAGAACCAGCTGTTTAGCATTGAACAGCCCACTACTGGGCATTAGGTACCTATGGCCCGAGGTTGTCAGTTTCTATCACTACTAGGATTACTTAAAAATATCTTTATTTTCATATTTGCTTTCTCTCTTTTTATTTTTTTAAAGATTTTATTTATTTGTTTGACAGACAGAGATCACAAGTAGGCAGAGAAGCAGGCAGAGAGAGAGGGGGAAGCAGGCTCCCCGCTGAGCAGAAAGCCCGATGCGGGGCTCGATCCCAGGACCCTGAGATCATGACCTGAGCCAAAGGCACAGGCTTAACCCACTGAGCCACCCAGGCGCCCCTCATATTTGCTCTCTTAAAGGAGTCGTTGCTCGGTACACTTCATCAAAGCTGCCTTCGTCCTACCCCAGCCCCACCTGAGAACCAGCCCTGTAGCATTTTCATTTTTGGTTGATGAATGACTAAGGCAGCCCCTTAAATCCTCTGTCTACATTAAACACATGACTACCAGGTGACATTTGTCAGATAGACAATATTCTAGAAATTCTTTCAGGGGAAGGGTCATTGCGTAATCCTTTAAGTTTTTACAATTGGCTGAAACTTTGTAAATCTGAAAAAGTTGATCCATAAAGGTTTCAACTCAGCTTTTCTAAAAATTCTAAATTTTCTAAATTCTAAATTAAAAATTTTCTAAATTCTCAAATTTCTTAAAAATTATCTAAAGATGAAAGTGTGTGACTTGCATTTTAGAACAGCTAATGAGCCACTGATTCTGGTGATATTTAGTACACATTTGTAAGATAGTACCTTGATTTTTTTTTTATTCATAAACTAAGATCTCTTTCTATTTAGTATGAAAAATTTCTGCCAGAGGCACCCATAAGAGACTCTGACCCCTGCTACTGGGTTTAGATCTCATGTTTGTCTCACTTCAGTGTCCATATGGTAAGCCATAATTCTATTGGTAATAAACATTTACAAAGCACAAGTATTAAAGAGTTAGTTTATACTACTTGCTTATCAGATGCTTTTATTTTTTAATTTTTTTCTGGCATACTTTTATAAAACTTTATTAATTATGTCATAAAAATGCATACTTTTTTTTTATTATGTTCAGTTAGCCACTATATGGGACATAATTAGTTTTTGATGTAGTGTTCAATGATTCACTGGTTGCGTGTAACACCCAGTCCTTATCACAACACATGCCCTCCTTAGTACCTATCACCCTGTTATTCCCCAGCCCCCTCACCTCTAAAACTCTCATTTTGTTTCCCAGGGTTCATGGTCTCTCATGGTTTGTCTCCCTCTCTGATTTTCCCTCTTTAGGTTTTTCTCCCTTCTTCTATAGTCCTCTGTGCTAGTCCTTATGTTCCACATATGAGTGAAATCATATAACTGTCTTTCTCTGCTTCACTTACTTCATTCAGCATAATCCCCTTCATTTCCATCCATGTCAGTGTCAATGGTGGGTACTCATCCTTTCTGATGGTTGAGTAATATTCCATTGCATATATGGACCACATCTTCTTATCCATTCAGTCTGTCGAAGGGCATCATTTGCTTTTTTAAAAAGAAGGCAATCATTTAAAACTTTTCATAACACCAAGCATAGGGAAAATAAGGAGGCATTTCCAATGATCTGTTCCAATGTCCTCAGCATTGGGTCAAAAATGTGTGTAGTTCACAGAGTGAAGAGGGAAATTTCCAGAGCAATATATTTTGTCCAACTTTTCTCCTCCACTTACAAATGCTTTTAAGTGAGATTTTAAGACACTATTTAAAATGGTTCCTGTGAGTCAGACAACAGAGTCAACTAGGCGTTTCTCCATGCCAGAATAACCATTTCATCTGTTGGGTGTATTATTTGCCAGGCACCATCCTTCACATTCACACACATTCCTTTGCTTCATTTCTGCAGAAATGCTGGGAGGGCAGCGGTGGCTGGGTTCACAGTAAGTAGCTTTGGTACTTGTGCTCTTTCCATAATATATGTTTATGTCACTTCTCTAAGTCATATTATGCATGACCCCATGCCACTGAAAAATTATAAAAGGTACTAGATTGATACGGTCCCTAAGTAGAAGAGAAACAGAAACAGATCCTTGATATCAAAAGCAAAACAAACTTTGATCCTTGGGGAGAACTGAATGTTTCACTTGGGGAACTAGAAACATCCAGTTCTTTTTTTAGTTTGTAAGAGCTGAGCCATCTACTGGCTGCGTTTTCTAGCAACTGCCTTCAGGAGTGAGCAAGAAAAGAACAACGGAGCACACAGTATCGATCCAGCTCTGTAGGAACTCCCTGGGGAAGAACAGTCTTGGCCTATGTGCACCTGCTGAAGAAAAAGAGAAACTCCTTCCTCATGAAGCAGCCATTGCTGGGGCTCTTAAGGTATCTGGAAATATAACAAACACAGCAATCAATGAAAATGTGTTTGGATTTAACTGTCAAACTCACCGAAGATTAAAAAAAAATCGTATGCCTTCAGGAATAACAATATCTGAATCATAGAGGGTACATCTGTCAGATATTCTTTCCCAGATGACCTGACTAATCCAAGTGCATCTCTGCTTACAAGTACAAAGTCAAGCCAAGTAAAAAGCCTATTAGGAAAAGAGAATAATTTTGCTGTTAAAAATTCATGCTCTGCAAATCTCTTAGATTTAAGGCACAAAGTAATAAAAGTGAGATTCTGCTTCTACGACCTTTGAAGGGATTATGAAACACACAAGACCTCTCAGGATGCTGTGAGAGATACTTTGAAAAGGGAGGAGTGTTAGGTGCTCCTGGGTCTCTCCCCAGGAAGGCAGGTCGCCCCTGGTGGCAAGGAGTTAGCTTAATATAATCACAGATTCCTTTTCTGCTTTACTTCAGACACCTCCAGTTTCATGCACAACTTTTATCTGTATTTGTAAATGTACGAAATTAAGAAATAGCTGACACAGGGAAAAGTAGAGAATGATAACATGTTAGAGAATGATAACATTGTTTCAGCCAATCCAGGTTTAGCCCTTCCTTAACATGAGGTTCACGGATGCACCCAACTTCACAGAACTGAGTGGTAGTAGTAGCCCTAGATTTAAGGTTCTGTCCTTTGCAGAAAGTCCTGTCAGAATTTTGACAGCAATAGCCAAAGAGGCAAGCTGATTAGGCCAATCAGCAAAAGTTACGTCTTTCCTTTTGCTTCTTTTTAAATTTTCTTCTGTTACTCATAAGATATACCTTCCCTTAACACTGAAGAGAAAAGGTCAAAATTCAGAGTTATTTACTGAGTGAAGCTAAAAGGCCCAAATTGCCTTCTAGAATCCAGTTTGATCCTCAGAATAAGAAAAAGCTTTAGTTGTAATGAACATGAAATCTAATGAAATGTGAGTACAACTGGGAAACCTACAGATCATAAGCATCTTTAAAGGTAAGCAGTCTTCTAAAGGTAATATGCCAAATTTGGTAAGAGAAGCAAAGTTCACAACTCTGAGGTTCTTAACTAACAAACATTTTTTTAAAGACCTTTTCATCCGTTCTCACACGTCCCAAGATTGAAAAGACAGATTTGCTGCGCTGATGACTTGAACATTTCTGCATGTTTCCGGGCCTCTGTGGAAAGTACTGAAGTGTACCTTTACAACTGGAAAACACAGCATCAGGGGTGTGGCAGAACTTTATAGCTAATTTGTCCTGCTACATGTTTATACGGAGAAGTTCTATAAAAACTGGTCACGAAAGGGGCTCCTGGCTAAAAAGAAAAAGAGAAATGCAGATACAGATCTTGCAGATGTGATAGAACCAAGATAATTATGTAGCTAAAAGGGAATGCCTCCTTCCTAAGAGCTCTAAAGCAAGACTATAAATAACAGTGCATTTTTCTCTCTTACACCTTTTACCAAATGCCCAGTGAAGTTTCAGCCGAGTGAGATGGCTGTAAATCTGTTCCAGTCTTCATCTAAAATTAATGATGTATCTGTTTATTTTTCAGTCTGATTCCTCGCAAAATTCCAATACGGGGGGACGGAATCATCGAGGGTAAATTCTAACTAATTCTGCATTCCTCTCTTTTGCTGCAAAAATTCAGGTCACTGAAAACACTCGGTGTAAGTGTGTTTTTCCTTAAGGTGAGAATCTGCGAGGGGGCAGCCCAGAGAAAAACCCTGAACTCCAGCTGCCTCAAAGACCCCGTGTTCCTTCCATATATTCTGGATTTTATTGCTGTTGCATTAACTCTTAGTAGTGAAGTTTGTAGCAACTGGCTAGGCACAGATCATTTGGCTTACAGAAGGTCTTTGTCCAGAGGAGGGGATAACGGGTGGGGTGCATAACAGGTGGGGTGGTGCGTCCCTGCACCCCATGCCCATGTTCTAGCTCTGACTCCAGGCTCTGAAAAATCATAGCAGATGGTAGAGTGCCCCCTCAAGGCTTTGAGGACTGGGAGCCGGTCCAACCTGGGTCCTTTCTGCCCCTCGGGAATCTTTTTCCCATGATGTTTGGGGTTTGAGAGCACTTGGACATTAGTGACAAGATTCGCTGTTCCCTGTGAGGACCCACACTGGGGGATCCCGCTAAGGCTTTCCTCCCCACCATCCCCCTCCCCTCCCTGAAGCCCCCATACAAAGCCTCAACAGGTCTTCCCTTCGTTCAGAGCCACTCCCCTTTAAGCTAACTTCATCCTCTTTGATCTGATTCTCAGCAACCTGCTCAATCCTGATGACTGTTTGGGAGTCTCTGTTCCTGTCTCAGGTAGGGTTCTCCGGGTACAGACACGGAGATGGTTAGGTGTGAGAAAGGTTTATTAGGGAACAGCAGCTGTGAAAGCAAAAGGGGCAGACCCAGAATGGAGCCCTGGGAAAGGTCCCAGCACTACATACAGCACAGCACATGCGCATCTCCACGTAAAGAATGCCCACCCGGAGTGTTCTGGGATGGTAGAAAATGGCCAGCCCCTCACCTTACCTGGTGGCTGGCTTACTCTTTGGCCCAGGGCCACCCAAGAGGGGTCTGCCTCGTGGCTGCAGCCATGACTAGCTCCATCAGGGGCCAGGTCCCTGGCTGGGGCCACCCTGAGAATCGCAAGCTGTCAGCTGTCAGACCTTCATACTCTCCCAGCCAGAGGCCGTCAGTGGGATCAGGGCGGGCAGTCAGGTCCTTTGCATGTCGGCTTCAGCTCTCAGACTCTTGGTAAGTGCTCGTCTCTCTGGAAAGTCACTTTTCACTGAGATCTGACAGAATCTTGCCGATAAACACAGATACACAATGAGGCAGGTCAGGCTTTAGAGAACTGTCTCTTCCCAAAATGAAAAGTTGAAGATCAGTAATGTGACGTGACAGGTCCCCAGCCAGACAGCTAGGAGGGGACAAAGGCAGGATAAAGCAAGGATAAAGCAGCAGAATGACGGCACACTTGCCTTCATAAAACAGTATCTGCCGACTCTGATTAAGGCTGTTGGCAACGTGCCTGGCTCGGGCCACAAGCCTCCTACATGGTATGTCACTTACTCCTTCCTCACAGTTCCAGTGAGACGTTATTATACTCTCCATTTTACTGACTGGAACACTGGGTCTTCGGAAGGCAAGAGATCTGTCCCAGAGCACACAGCCAGTAGCGGCAGAAGCAGGACTGGACCGGGTGTGAGGCCAGCGCCCACTCTCTGTCCCGCCATCTTGCTCCCCCCTCACCATGGCCATCCCAGAGGCGGACTCACGTGTCTCAAATGTCAGCGCCCGGTTCCTCTGACATGATTTCCCAAAGTGCATTCTTTTGGCTGCTGTCAAGTGTAACGTGTAGTGGGATAGCGGTTCAGGAAACTGTCCACAGCATACAAACACTGCATGAAGGAAAATGGCCATTTTCCATTGCTAGGAAGATAACTCTGGGAAGCACCCTTCAAGATTCCAGAAAAGGCACACTTTTAAATTTTTCTACAAACAAATGAACAAAAAACAACAAAAAAGAAGCAAAATATGTTAGAGATTTTTATAGATTTTTTTTAGATTTTATTTATTTATTTGACAGAGATCACAAGTAGGCAGAGAGGCAGGCAGAGAGAGAGGAGGGAAGCAGGCTCCCTGCTGAGCAGAGAGCCCGATGCAGGACTTGATCCCAGGACCCTGAGATCACGACCTGAGCGGAAGGCAGAGGCTTAACCCACTGCGCCACCCAGGTGCCCCTGTTAGAGATTTTTAAAGCACCAAACACTGCTTGGTTTGGGGTTTTGCCAGTTTCCTAGAAAAGGTTATTCTAAAAAAAAAAAAAAAAGATAAAATACTCTTACCTCCAAATACACGGGATTTTCCTCACCTTTGCAAACCAAGATTGGCTTCTCAAGTTGAAAGCTGGACATGTCTGAGACCTTATTCAATTGGTATTGATTGAACATTAACAATTCTTCAAGTGTTATTTTTCACATCAACTGGGAAATCCATCCAATAATCATATTTATTAAAAACTTTTAATAAAATCAATGGGAGGGGGGAATGATTGAGTGACTGAACAGGTGTTGAGGCCATATCAGCCACATCCACAGAAAAGATCTGTGTTTTTTTCAAGCTTGGTTTCACAGAAAAACAACAAGAAAGGAGCACTTGCCAACCATTTCTAAGAAATCAACTCAAACTATGAAAAACAGAGTGGACATGGCTGGGATTCATTTTATAAGCCCTATCAGAAGATGAAAGCCTGGAAAGAAGGGACCACTTTGGGGAAATATAAACTGTAGCATTATCAAAAGGGAACATCACTGCTTACTTTTCATTAACTCTAAAACGCACACTATTATGTCTCAGAAGACTTTAAAAGATTAAGTATGTGTTTTAGGCTTCAAGAAATAATTACAATTGTTTAAAATGAAAAGAATCTCCTTTTTGTCCTTTTTATTAACTTTCTAATAATGAAGTATTTATTTCTAAGAGTAACAATTCACGAATTCCCTTCAAGGGATCATTTCTGTCCACACATTCAATTCTCTTGAATTTGGTGAGATTAGACACGGTGAAAACAGCCTTTCCTCCCCCCAAAAAAGGCAAAAATCTGCAGGCAGACCACACACCAAAGCCACAGCAGTGCCCAACAATATCATGATGCTATTACAGCAAAGGGTTCTCGCGTGCCAAAGTGGGGAAAGCCTTGCCTCTGAGGCACGTAGATTTCTGATGTCCCTGTTCTGGCTTTGGATGACCCTAACACATGCTCCTCCCTGTTTTAGGCACGATTCTAATAAACTTGGTCATATGATCCCTACTTGGGGACACTCCTCCAGCCCCTTCCCTTGTTATCAAAGCCTCAGTCCATCCCTGAGCACTTGGCAATAGAGAGCTGGGTAACTGTTAATCTGTGCTGTGCAGCAGGGTGGGAACACACAGAGGCTTGGACTTAGGTCAGATTTAGCTCGACATCACCTGCACAGAACTCTGTCCCTTGTACACATAGATTATCAAGTGTTCAATGAACCTTTGCTGAGTGATGGAGCTGGTGAGAGAGTAAATAGAAAATTGTTTCAAAAGCCGGAGGGGGGTGGCCACCTAAGTGGCTCAGTCGGCTAACCTCTGCCTTCAGCTCAGGTCATGATTCCAGCATCCTGGGATCAAGCCCCACATTGAGCTCCCCGCTCAGCTGGGAGTCTGCTTCTCCCTCTGCCTCTGTCGTTACCCCTCCTCTCTCTCTCTCTCTCCCTCCTTTTCTCACTCTCTTGAAAATAAATAAATAATATTTTTAAAAAATAAAAAAGAGGGGCGCCTGAGTGGCTTAGTAGTTAGGCATCTGCCTTGGGCTCTGGTCGTGATCCCAGAGTCCTGGGATCAAGTCCCGCATCGGGCTCCGTGCTCCGCGGGAAGCCTGCTTCTCCCTCTCCCACTCCCTCTGCAGTGGTCCCTGTCTTGCTGTGTCTCTCTCTGTCAAATAAATAAATAAAATTTTTAAAAGAAAAAAGAAACCCAGAGGGAAGGAGATCATGAAGTCATCAGTAAATGAAAAAGGAAGGGGAAAGCCATTGGAAATGCAGACAGAGACTGCCAAAGGGATGTCATGCAGGAGACAACAAGGGCCTGTCAGCTCTGGCACTAACTCTCCCCCTGTTCTGAGACAATCATGAAGCTTCTCGGGGGCTCTTTTCCTCACCTATGAGGCTAATGTCTACCTTGCTGGAACATCATAGGAATTAGAGATGTCTTGAATAAAACAACGTATGTTCTCATGGATATGTGCTTGACTGGCTCTAATTTTTTTTTTTTTTTGACATAACTGTAGTCTTTTTTTTTTAAACATCTATTTAGAGATTTCATTTTTTTTTTTAGATTTTATTTATTTATTTGACAAAGAGAGACACAATGAGAGAGGGAACACACACAGGGGATGTGAGAGAGGGAGCCCGATGTGGGGCTCGATCCTAGGACCCTGGGATCATGACCTGAGCCAAAGGCAGACACTTAACAATTGAGCCACCCAGGCACCCCTATTTTGAAATTTTGAAAGTAGGTAATTAGAAACTGAAAAGCAAATCTCTAATTCATTCGTCATCCCAACACAGAAAGTTAAGCGAGAATTTGGGCATTTCTCCTTCTAGTTCTGTGTTCTTCCCTGTCTCTTATCTGTTTGTAATCGTAAATAGGGATACGATGTATCCTAACCCTTTAGGACCAAGCAGCATATATTTTGAACATCTTTTCACATTGTGACATGACCTTCTAGTCATTATTGTTTAAGGATACACTCCATTACATCGTTGTGATATAATTTAGCCAAATAACTTCCTGTTTGGGGACACCAGTGTAGGTCATTTTTACTTTTCAATTATTATAAATAAAGCTGAGATAATTACTCTTACAGTTATTAGTATTATTTTTAATCATCATTGGCTAAGTCTATTTTGCATTAGGTAGATAGTTAAGCCACGGAAGCCATCCCCATTATATATTTAGCATAAAGTCCATGCACCTGATAATAACCTGGATTATTACATTATTACATTATTACATTTGATTTACTCATTCCTTCCTCCTTTACAAGGCACTAGAGATCCAAAGATGAATAATTCAGTCAATCCTCACATGGCACTGTTTTGTCAGTTGAGGGAAAGCATACACTTCAAAGAGCTTTCTATTTAAAAATAGGAAAATAATGACAATCACGTTTCCTTCAATCCTGATAGGACAAAAGGAGACATCACAGTAACCACTAACATTCAACATGGTAGGGTACTTGCATTAAGAGAAATCCATGACCTAATGCTATGGAGAGTAAAAATTCCAAGCATTCTACTTTGAACAAATTTTATTGCTCACTGCAGTTGGGTTTGTACTTTCATTGTATCTGGTTGATAGTTTTGTTCAGTCTTCCTGGACCACGCTTGCGACAACCAGGTTATCCTAACTTCCTGCGTGTTAAAACCTGAGTGTCATGCCTCCATGATTAACCCTTCTCACTTACATCTTTTAAGAATAATTTTAGCTATTTATTTGCATATAAATAAGAGTTGAAAGGAGTGTTTCAGACACTCGGCATGTTTTCTGTAAAAAGAGCCATTTTCTTTTTTTTCAAGATTCAACAAAACAAATTGCCAATCTGTGCTCACCAGACATGCATAACTTTATTCAGGAAAGAATTTGCATACGGCACAATTTGCACCTAAGTGAAACCAAGATCTGTGGTACCTAATATAGAGTGTGAGGTACAAACAATGGCAAGCATCACATGAGTCATTCACTCTGAAACATCCCCCCCTCTTTTTAATGCTGTAAGAGACTAGGGGTGCATTCTTTTCCAAATACTATCTACAAGCTATAGGAGATGCCATATCCTTGAAAGAAGACTGGGAGCGTATGGAAATCTGCTTCATGTACATTTATAGAATATTAAAGTTTGATACAGCCAATGAACGTTTCCTTACATTCAGGTAAAATGCTAATGCAAATAGAGTTTTGAGACAAGTCTGAGAACATTTGCCCACCACAACTCCCATTAGATTATCATTTCTGAGAGTCTTAAATAAGCAGATGGCAGAATAAATAGTGAGCAAAATAGAAGACAGGTCAATAGGGATTATCCAACCTGAAAAACAGAAAGTGAGGAGGAGAGAAAGAAAAAACAATGATACAGTAATCTAGTGTGAAGCTTAAGGCCACCCTTTCTAACAAGCTCCGTGAGGAAATTGATGCTACTGGCCACTGGTCACTCTGAGTAGTTGGGCTCTGAGTTCAATTTACTTTTGGACTATCTGTTTAAAAAAAAAAATGTACAAGCAAATAAATAATGCAAAACATGGCAAAGGAACCATATCCAAATTCTTAAGTAGTTCAAACTATTTTCAAAAAATTTTAGAGCATCCATGTATATTCTAACAATAGTATTTAGGTGTAATTTTTAAACAATTTTTAAAAACATACTTAATGGGGGTGACTGGGTGGCTCAGTGGGTTAAAGCCTCTGCCTTCAGCTCAGGTCATGATCTCAAGGTTCTGGGATCGAGCCCCACATCGGGCTCTCTGCTTAGCGGGGAGCCTCCTTCCCCCTCTCTCTGCCTGCCTCTCTGCCTACTTGTGATCTCTGTCTGTCAAATAAATAAATAAAATGTTTAAAAAAAATACTTAGTGGACTATCTCTTTGGTTAAAGGGATGAATAGATTCCATTCTCCTGTAACAGTAAATTTCTCTTTCAATACATTTATAATTGACGTCTTTCCTAATTCAGCCTGACTTTCCCATCTTAATCTGAACAGCTGAGGTCTTATTGTGCTTCTAATTAGATTCATCTTAGCTTCCTCTTCCTACAAGGTGAATTAATCAGCCCCATTGAGATAACAGTGATCAAAATTCCATGACACCTGCAAATGAGCACTCGACATCTGGCCAAAGGATGTCATAAATATAATGAATCATTACCCATAAACAAGAGCTCATTTAGTCACTTTGACCAATGCCATGTGCTGACTTGGGCTTGTCTAATGCAGAGAGGCAGAAGGCAAGCATAAAGGAGGTCACCCGCAAAGATTACTACCAGCAGTTTGCCTGCCAAGAAATAAACTCACTGAAAATTAACTAACTCTCTCCTTCTGATTTATTACCTACTCTACTAATGCACAATGCATTAGCCCCAAGGCTCTTGGATCAATAGTTCAGTTGTATAGATTATAAAACATTTTGTGTATTCTTTTTCTTGTCAACATTTTATTTCTAGGATTGCAGTTAGGGTGACTTCAATTTAGAAGAGATTTGGTCTTTGAATCAGAAACATTTGTCCAAAATGTAGCACTTAAAATTTGACACATCAAATATCTCTTAGTGTGGTTTGCCTTGGGCAATAGCAGATTGTGCAGAATGTATTAATATGGTTTCTACCTACCTTGAAAAGGATTTGGTGATGAATCTATGCACAATGAAAGAGGGCCTTGGCCTTTCCTCCTTTAATAATTCATTATGTCAAAATACCCCAGGCCAAGTTGTGTGATGAGAATAAAATAGAGGAACATGAAAACAGAGAGTGCTTTCTACTTGTTGTCAGTAAGTCTGGCTGCAAGTTTGTAGAATGGAAAGGATTGAACTTTCATGTCTGTACCATGGAATAAGAAAATTAACATTTTTTTGTACTCTTTGTATGCATTTTAACAAGACATTTCTTTTGTATTATTAAGATAATGAACTACCCTATTTCAGAATGTCATGGAGGTCAAATGCAATAACAAATGGGAAGGTGCTTTGTAAATTCTGAGTGTACACATCAAGAATATTATTACTAGAGTATAGTAGAATATGAACAGGGAAATCCACAGAAAAATGCTTTAATCGTTCTTGATAACTCAAGATTAGTGTATGCAAACCAACCTAAGAGACTAGAAAGCCCTCTTCTTTCAAAGTCTTTCTTTCAATATTTTAATTGATTTAATTAAATTAAATAAATTTAATTAGATATAAGGCATATTTCAAATATACACACTATACCTGCTAAAGATAAAATTTGGTTATATTTCAATGGAATGAATGTTGTGATTATATTCAGAAAATAGTAGATTGGTAGCCAAAATGAGCCTCAACTTAATTCTGTTGTTTGTTTTGGTTAATTTTTTTTGAAAAAATTTTTTGTAAGATAGCACATTTCTTTCTTTTGGCGTTTTATTTTATTTCATTTTTTATTTTTTAATATTTTATTTTATTTATTTGACATAGAGCATAAGAAGGGAGAGAGAGAGAGAGAGAGAGAAGCAGGCTCCCCACTGAGCAGAGAACCTGATGCGGGGCTCGATCACAGGACCCTGAGATCACAACCCAAGCTGAAGGCAGAGGCTGAACCCACTGAGCCTCCAGGTGCCCAGAGGTGTTGCTTTCTTTTTTTTTAATTAACATATAATGTATTATTTGTTTCAAGGGTATAGGTCTGTGACTCATCAGACTTACACAATTCACAGCACATCATAGCATAATGTCCATCCCCCAGCCACCCCATCCCTCCCACCCCCACCCCCCAGCAACCCTCAGTTTGTTTCCTGAGATTAAGAGTCTCTTATGGTTTGTCTCCCTCTCCAGTCCCAACTTCAATTGAATTCTAAGTATTTTCAATCAATAACAAAAAATCATGTGTAGGGCACCTGGGTGGCTCAGTGGGTTCCTCTGCCTTCAGCTCAGGTCATGATCCCAGGATCATGGGATCAGCCCAGCATCAGCATCGGTGAGCAGGGAGCCTGTTTCTCTCTCTCCCTCCACCTTCCCCTTCCCCTTGCTTGTGCTCTCATTCTCATTGACTCTTTCTTTCTCAAACTAAAAAACAAACAAACAAACAAAAACCTTTAAAAAAAAAAAAAAAAAGACTGCAGTTTGGCTTTCCAGATGCTGTGTGTGTCTATGTATGCATTTGCACATCTGCACTGTGTTTGTCTGTGATTGTGTGTGTGCACACAGAATATGAACAGCTGTTGACGTTAGTTTGTTCCTGAGGCTGTGAGTTAAGGAGAACAACTCTCCTTTTTATTTTGAACTCCTTTGTTCAGGAAATGTTGGCTACCCACCTGTTGGAGCGGGAACATGGTGGTGTGGCTTTTTGTACACGTTCAGAATCCTTTCCCTGGAGAGCCCGTGCCACAGCAAACACTGTAGAGACAGGGTTGGGGCGAGCATGAGGCTGGGGGGGCCCAGGGTACACAGCTTGGGGAGGCAGGCACCATCAGGTGTGAAAGTGCTGATGTTTTCTTTGCTAAGTTCTTGTCACCCTAGTTAGCATTTTCCAAGTGAACAATAACCCTTCATACTCCAGAAAAATAAATAAATAAATATAAAAAACAAACAAACAACAACAACAAAACAGTGGATCCTCTTAGCAAATAAATGTAAATTTTACTAAATTAACACAGTTGAAGAAACTTACTTGGAGGACTCCTGGGTGGCTCAGTCAGTTAAGTGTCTGCCTTCAGCTGAGGTCCTGGGATCAAGCCTGGCGTGGGGCTCCCTGCTCTCTGAGGAGACTGCTTCTCTCTTTCCCCATCCCCTACCCATGCTCTCTCTCTCTCTCTCTCTCAAATAAATAAATAAAATCTTAAAAAAAAAAACCTTACTTAGCAAATTTGAGTATTAAAAACTTTTAAGAAGTCTAGCAATTAAAACAAAATCAGCTTTGCCTAAGCCAGCATTTTCCAAAGTTTTTTTGCTGACTTTTTTGTTGTTGTTTTTTTAAGGAATTTGTGTCGGCATCCTGTAAATACTCTCTGGGAAGTGCTTGGTTTGGGTTAAGTCAATGTGGCTCTAGGAAACTTCAAATAGATGCTTCCTAGAATCTAATTGCTATTGATCTTGAATAATTCCTCACTTCAACCCTCTATGAAATAACAGAATTTCCCCCAAAGTATGAGGTCAGAAATCCCAACGTCCTAGGTGCTTCCACCCTACCCTCATTAGCATAGTTCAGCAACTCTCATTGTAGACATCTGTATGCAATTAGCATTTATCCCCACCAGTCCCAGCAATGCTGAAGAACTCCAGATCTGCCCTAAACTCCATTCTCAGACTTGCTCTGATCAGCATTTTTACCCACAACAAAACAAAGAAATCGACTTCAAGTTCAACAAGCTTGCAAATGACACGGTATGGGGAGAAATAAAAATGCTCGCTTATTTGATGGTTGATTATACTCCTATTAAATGCAAGAATGGCTGGATCTTATGGATGAAATTCAATTGTAATAAACACAAAGTTGTGTAATTGGTTCCAAAACCAACCAGGCACCCAACCAACCAACAAACCAGCCAATAACACAGACAGGACAGGATTAGAAGCAGTGTGTAGAAGGTCTAGGGAGGCCTCAGTTTCGCTCAAGATAAGGGAACATTTCTAAGATTATAGTGAAAGACATTATGAAGAGCTGGTAAATTTTCTGCCACCAGAGTCATTTAAGCAAAATACCATGATCTGGGACCAATAGCTTAGTGTAAGTGATGATATTCAAGTAGCGCCTACAGAGTAAACTGCAGTAAGAAAGGTAGCTCAGTGTCACACATGACCTAGGGAATGGGGTTAGGGGGAATGCATGGCAGAAGATGAGCCTCAATTAGAGCTCCTATAATCATTATACATGAACAGATTATGAAAAAGGGAGAATCAAGAAAAACAAGCCAATCAAAAAAATTCTTTGATTGTAGACAGTGTTGGAGAGATGCCCTTCTTCAACTGAATTACATCATTAATTTGTGCTCGCAGACATACATGTAAGGGGTTAAAAGCAGAAGGAGAGCAGTTTCCTGGGATGCCTTATCTATAAACTGAAGAAGACTATTGTGAATCACTCACCAAAAGAGCCTTTTTCTAGAAATGATCCAGTAGTTTCTGTTGAAATCCCATGTCCCTTGACTAGGAATCAAAATTAATGTTCTTAGTGGAGAACGTTGTTAAGTGGCTAACTTCCGCCATGGATACCAGAAGCCTTGTCAATCCCTGATGCAGGTACCCAGATGCTGAGTACCAGGTGTGGAGTTCACACAAGCTGGTGCAAAAAAGAAAGGGAATTGCACAGAGAATAGAAAGTAGTTCTACTTCGCAAGTTCAATGACTTCTAAGACGAAAGAACAGGTCGGTTTTTCCCTACTGCCAGTAGGTGTAGAACCACGAAGAAAACAAGGTTAAGTTGTGGTGCCTGGGTGGGTCAGTCAGTTAACTGTCAGCCTTTGGCTCAGATGATGATCCCAGGGTCCAGAGATTGAGTCCTGCCTGCATCAGGATCCCTGCTCCGCGGGGAGTCTGCTTCTCCTTCTCCCTCTGCCTGCTGCTCCTCCTGCTTGTGTGTTCTTTGTCAAATAAATAAATCTTAAAAAAAAAAAGAAAGAAAGAAAGACAGAAAGAAAGAGAAAAGAAAATGAAGTTACGTGACAGCAGAGACAATGGATTAACCCAGAGGAGGATTTGTTTCATTATGAAATCAGTTTGATACTGTCCCAGTGTCCTGGGTGCCTTGGACATATAACCCATGGGTTATATGCACAAAATGGCAGCCTCTGCCTTAGGGATTACATTTCTCAGAGATTGCACTTTCCCTCCGCATTGTTTTGGGCAGGCCAGTACTCCAGCGTTATCTTATAAAGTAGATAACTCTAACATAATCTACTTTCTTGCGAGGGACTTCGAGAGATGACGCTGTCTTCCCTTAAATCACAGGAGACGGAGCTTAAACCATTCCTCATCTGGAAGGAGAGGGATAAATTCAACCATAGCTGTTTGTATTCCTTTCGAAACAGATGCTTCCATAAAATCATGCATGGGAGGTTTTAACACAGGAGGTGTGAGGGAGAGAAGCCATAAATCATACACCAAATCTATCCACAAGGGTCCCAAATAACCTCAGCTACATCCTCAGAAATGCCTGGAATTCAATAATATGTGTGGGCGGGAGTGGGGGGGGCCGTTGAGGAGAAGCAGTGAGATAGTGGGAACGTTTATGACCGCATCCATCAAAATTCTAACCCACCTCCTTGAGAGGGGACAGCCATAGGAGGAGAGGGAGGAGCTGGGGTAAGCCTCCACCCCCATACAAAGAGGTATTCCTGCGGGGCTTTGTTACAACCAGAAACAGCCAAGAGGCCCTTCTAGAACTCTTGGCCCTATGGAGCATTGTTGCCTACTCATGAGTTCAGAATGGCTAACACCTGACACCTTGTGATAATCTCAGAGGATCCAGTCTCAACAGGAAAGTTGGCAGAAGAACCATATGGCTACTGCGCCCAACCTCTCAGGGCTCCCTCCCCAAGAACATCCCATCTATCAGACACAAAAGATGGTGGGCACTATCAGGAAGCAAGTGAAATGTTCCCTAATAAATTTAGTTAGGGTTGCCTTGGGAGACCCTAAATTGTCCACTGGACTGTTTTCCAGGCAAACAGCATCTACTGATCTTCCCTTTTGTATAAAAGAGACAGCTGCCAGGTTTTCCAGAATATATAACTGTGACATTCTTCTTGAGAAAAGAATAAATGATCCTTTACTGAAGAAAAGTCACATGTAGACGGAATAGAATTAGTACCATGTATAAAACGTAACTCCCTTTTCTTTCCATGGAACATCGTGGCTTAGCAAAAGATATATTTTGAGGCATTTTGATTTTCTTTATGATTATTAAACATCCTTGGACCCTGAGAGAGCCAGGAGAGACAGAAACACAAAAGTGTGCTCTTGTACAAAAAGGGATTTTGAAGGGGAAAAGAGATTCCTAAACTAATGATCATCTACCTGATTTTGCTTGTGGGTTCAAGAATTATGGCTTCTTCTCAAGGCTGTGGCTGAAGTGTTTAGTAGTCTGGGCCAGCACCCAGGTGCCCTGACTGGGATGTTTCTTGAATGCCAAGGAGTACAGTTACCAGTGCACAATCCAATCCTCCCTCATTACTCCTAGAAAATTCCAGCAATCACCTCAAGAGCCTTTGGTTTTCTCTGCCTAGTGGCTCTGATTCTCTTGTTCTCTGAAGAGTCAGATGTCCTGAGGGAACCTGCTGCCCGTGGCTGAGAGACAGGGTGGGTGCAGGCCAGGAGTGGCTACGATAAAAGTGTGCATCCCTACTTGAGCAGACCCGGCGAAGGCCGTGGGATAGAAAGGCAGCCCGTCTGCCCGTCTGAATACCAAGCAGTTCCTCAGAGAGGATAAAAGGCAAATGAAGTCCACAGGATTTATGGCAGAAGTGCTCAGGAGAATCAGAAAACAGGAGTCTTCTCATTCAGGGCAGCCATGCTGGTGATAGTGACAGCGCTGGCGTCAGCAGGGAAACACGGCTAAGATGGGAGCGTGGAAGCGAGACACGTCCTCACAAACAAAACAAAACAAAACAAAATTGACATTAAAAGAATTCAATTTGAAGACACGTGATAATGGATTCTTGGTGGAATGAGAGAAAGGAGAAGTAAATCACAGGTGCACTCCATAGAAATACAGTTAAGGATAACAGTGCTGGGGCGGTATAGGCTCCTAATTTTCCATTCAGAAGAGAAAATCCTGGAAATAGTACCAAGTGCTTGGCATGGATCAATTTCAAGTTTGGTTCATGACCTAACCATTAGAATGAACTAGAAAATTTCCTAATGGCTCATATAATCTATGGCCTATTTGAGGCTTGAAACTTGCACTCTCTCTCTCTCTCTTTCTGTGTGTGCGTGTGTGTGTGTATGTGTGTGTCTCTGGGTGTGTGCCTCACTCATTTAGAAAACATTCATCCGGAAAAGCACTGTTTTGCAAACCACTTATCAAATAGCTAACACCACAGCATCTGCCTATGAATTGGAATCCCTGGTTTTTAGGCCCTCACTCTCACCAACTGTGAAGAATTTGGGATTTTACCTTAGTTACAAGAGAACAACTTAGCCTGATGCTGGCAGAAAACACAATACGTGCGGGTCAGAGACCAAAGACTTGATTACTCACAGCACAACATGAATTAAGAGCATCAGCACATTCGCAAGTTTCCCTTGCCCCCATCCCCAAATCCCAGGGAGGCAATGCAGCCAAGGCCAGATGGCTGTAGGCACACAAGGTGAATTACGTCGCAGGAGGGGAGCCCTGGGCTAAGGGAAGCTGAGTCTTTCATCATGGAGATAAAGATGTCTGCCCCCTGTTCCAGAAGAAGATACTGTCTCTTTCCTCCAAGGCTGGTGGTTGCAGAAACATCATCAAAATCATTGTACAAAAGGAAAACAGTTAAGGTCTTCTCACAGATACGCACAAACACAACAGCACCATGGAGAAATGCCTCCCAACAGTGCTCATTTCAAGTTTCACAGATATTGCTTTCCCTTTCTGGATCACGTATTTTCATATTTTTAAACAAAGGGGTTAAACTGGATCAAATCTAAGGTCATTTCCAAGCAGTATAATTCAGATGCTTGTTTCTTACTTTTTTTTTTAGGAACAGTTTCATGAAGATTTTGCTTTTCAAGGTCTTATCATCCCAGCAGGTCATGCTTACTTCTGAATGATCACTGCTGGTAGGCATTTAAACACACACACATACACATAATATTCATACCTGAGTGAGAGTGGTGTTTCTTTTCTCATTTCTTTTTGTGCCAGCCCAGTGGAATGGAAGCTGACACTAAAAGGAAAATCTAGCCATAATCATAGTACAGATCTCATTTCTTTTCCTACCACCTCAGATTAATTAGCAACACATTTTCCCTAATCTAAAGCCATATAACATGGTCTGTGAGTTGATCTTTGTAGATTTCCTTACTTTTTATATATATTTTTTCCTCATCCTGGACGGGAATGTGTTCTGGGGAGTGGAATAATTCGTTGAAATGTGAGCTCTGCGAGAAGAATCTAGCTGATCCCTATAAAAGAAGCTGGGTTACCAGGCAAAGACCTAATGCATGGGCTACAGGTCACCTTGGTGTCTTGTCAAGGTCAACCACAAAGTGATCTGTTGGTAGCAGTCCTCTGATGCCTCCAAGCTTGGTGGTTTTACTAACCTGCTGACACTGGGCTCCCAAGGGTCACCTTCTAAGTCTGGATTTCCTCCACAAAGCCAATGTGCCTCTGTCCTAGTTTCCAATTCCAGAAAACTCTTGTCTATCAGAGTTTGAGAAAGCTATAGAAATCATCAGTGTCTTCCAGAACTTTCCTCATGTGAAGACTAACAGAAGTTCCCTAGGGGGTGGCACTGGAGACTCTCAATATTCAGGACCACTGGGACAACTCTGTTCTACCCTATTCTTGAGCTGGTCTTAAATGCACCAGCCAGTGAGGATGGGGTTTTATCATCCTGCTTGAGCTCAGTATCAGTGTGGCTAGATTGTGTTCTGGACACCTATATGCTCTCCTCCTTTACCCCAAACTGCTGCAACCTTCCTTCTTTCCACTCTCCTTCTTCTACTTTTATAACAAGGCTTTTGCCTCAACGCAATGGTTATCATTTCCACCCTCTTATCCCATGTCTGCTAGAGCTGACATATATGTTCATACAGATTTTGAGCTCAGGGCACTCAGCAGGGCACCATCAGATAGACCCCTGCCCAGATTTGTGCAGTGCCCAATCTGTGCAACCATCCACAGTGGACCTTCTGACATTTGCGCAACATTTTGCAGGCTGTTGCTCCTAACAGCCCTATAAAGTAGGTGCTATATTCTAGATGTTCACAGAACACTAACTCCAAAGGGGCTAACTTTCTTAAGAATTCATAGTTACTAGAGGACCACGTTAAGATGTATACCCTTGGTAATTAAATAGGAGGTTATCAAAATTTTAAAGGCTAAATAAACCTTTGTTCAAGTGAAACATGAGTGGGAACAACAACAACAAAAACTAGAAGAGAACAAAGCTCAGCAGTGTCTCTTTGGCCAACCCTTTCTCTCTCCACCCCTCTCCAACCCCTGTAAGCCCTTCAAATACCCCCTAGGTTTCATAAACAATCCTTGTTGGCTGGCTTTTACCTGGTCTAGACTGAGGAATTCACTGGAATCCCAGGTAGGTTACCTATTACAGTGGCCATCTGCATGGCTCTTGATAACCTCCTCTCTCTGTTTCTAGAACTTTCTGCCTTCTCCTTGCAGTAAGTCCTTCCCATCTCCAGCTGCCGGGCACCCCACACTCAACCATACCACTTGCGGAATTTCACAGAAGCCAAGACAAATCCACTTTCCTGTCTGCAGCATTAGATCACCGATCCGCCTGAATGAGATTGAATTCTCCAAACCCTTTGGACACAGATGCCTGAAATACAGCCAATTTTCCAGCCCTGGATAGAGCCTCAGTGGATACAGAGAACCCCAGACATTTTAGTACCTGGAAACCTCTCTCATTGTGCCATCTCCTCTCTCTGGGGCCTAAACATGCCTCTTGACCTAAAGCAGGCCCAAGTATATCAATGGCAAGTTTTTCTCGAGAACATCTCTTCACTAATTCATAGAACTTAATGGTGAAGTTGGTGTCAGCCCCTCTGGAGAAGGAAATAAAGCATGGAAACACTTTCCCCTTCACTTGGCTACCTCCTAACAACCCATTGTTTGACTATCCCACTGGTATCCCTTTTCTCTGACTCTGCAGGATGGCCTCTGCTGTTGTGAACCCTTCCTTCTCTCATCATGGCACTTAACTCTTTGTCTCATGGTTTTCTGCTTATTCATGCCTTCCCAGCTCCATAGGAAAAGGGACTTTGTGTATTTAGTATTCTACCCAATCCCTGCACTGCACCTGGCATATAGTGAGTGCCCACTAAAACTCTGTGGAATGAATGAACTATTGTGAATTATTGAGTTACAAGTCCTACTTTAGAGGTTATATCTCTAGTAGCCATATTAATAACTACATATTCAAGGGAGTTTCACTTTTCATTTTGAAATGCATATTAAATTTGGAGCCATCACTTCAATTCTCTTTTTAAAGATATGACCGTTTTTTTCTTCATGGTCAGGAGTAATGTTAATTGCATTCACCCAACCTTGTCTGTATCTGGTTATACCCATCAATTCCTCAAAGACTTTAATATCTTTTTATAAGATTTCATTTTTAAGTAACCTCTATACCCAATGTCGAGCTTGAACTCACAACTCTGAGATTAAGAGTCACATGTCTACCAGACAGATGTCCCAAAGGCTTTAATAATTTTTCTTTAACAAACCTTTTAAATTTGCTTCAAAGAATGTGTTCTATTTACTTTACTTTATCATCCATTTTTAAAAGTCATTTGAAATTCGATGGAAATGTACCAAACCACCAATAATTAACTTTAAAAAATTTGAATTTGAAACCCCCAATAGAAAGTAGCTTTAAATTTGGCAGTGCGTACCCTTGTTTTGGTGTCCCATAATTTTTTTATCCCAAATAATTTTTAAAAATACCCTGACCTGAAGCCCTCCATTGTCTTCCCCCAAAGTGTGACCAAGGTATAGAGTTTGAATCTCAGGTTACAGGCTTTCTTGTTCCAGAAGAACCACAGGTGATGTAGGTACTCGCTTTGATCTGTCCTCAGCTCAGACCCAGAGAGCAGGAAACATTCTGAGTATTGGGTTTTGTCCACTTTGACTTCCCCTTGACAAATTCGTTCTCACATTATTTCCAGAGACAAATATTTTGAAAGTGAAGAACACAAGAGGTTGTTAAATATTAGCTTTCAAAGGGTTGGAGTCACATGATATTTGCTTGGGTGACCTCTTCTTCAAGGCTGTATAAAGAATCGTGTTTACTCTTGAACACTCTTCAGAACCGAGGCGCTGCTGGGTGAAGAAACATGCAGAAAAAAATGTAAACAGAGTTGCGACTTGCTTGGTTCTGTGGATGTGGAAATCTCAGCTCGGTGTAGGCAGATCAGAAAAAATGGCTGGGTTGAATGTGAAATGGATGATTTTAGAGGCAAAGATGAAGTCTTACACAAAATTCAAGAGTCAGATCTAACAAAGACCTTCCTTAGCCTAGATTTTCTGCCCGGTCTGAGAAGATGGCTCACTACGATTTAAGAGCACAACATATTCTAGTGGTCTAAAATCACCAAGAATTATCTAGTTCACCTTAGTATACAAGCATGAAATCATAAATGTAGAGAATCATAGTCTTAGCTCCATTTAAGTCAACTCAAGTATAATTTGTCAGCATTTTAAAGCTGACCATTCAGCCTCTCTTCCTAAAAGTTTGCTGGGTAAAGCTGAACTTCGAGAGCTTGGGGGAACTCAATCATCCCGTTTATTTCAATCAGCACTACCAATGTTAAGTGTTCATGAACACTTGAACACCCAAGCAAAAGTCTTTCTAAGATGCTAGGCACATTTTGCTGCCTTTCTTATGCACAGACTTTGGAACATAAATTTAACTTTTTATGACAATTTAAGTCTAAACTGGCCTTGTTCTATTGAAGGCACTGTGTTAAAACTGTGGGGAAAAAAAAGAGGATTAAGAGTATGTTTATCATGATGAGCACTGAGTAGTATATGGAATTGTTGAATCCCTATATAGTACACCTGAAACTAATAGAATTCTGTGTGTTGATTGTATTTCAATTAAAAAAATGTTAAATAGAGTTCAGGCTCAGTGACTTATCAACTATGTGACAGTTGACAAATTATTTCATTTCTCTGATCATCTACATCCTTCTTAGTAAAATGAGAACCACCCTTACTTGCCAGACTCCGAATGTTTGTGAGGACCTTGAGGTAAAGGGGAAAGGAATTTACAAATGAGAAGACACCACACATATGACAGGTGGGTGTTACAGGGATGAACTCTCAGGTTAAAAACGTCATTCTAGATAAAGTTTTCACAATATTTCCACCTCTTTTTCAACTTTGATTGCCCTCCTTAGGTTTTGTTATCTTGATAATGCTATGCTGATTTTGTTTATAGTTTCAGAAACAATGATGCATTTAACAATTTTTTTAAATATTACCATTGACTATCATGTGATCCCAACATTTAAAAACCGCTCTGGACCATTTTATGCTCCCTCCTTTGTGAACCAAGCAATCAACTTTTCTTGTTTTTATTACCTAATAAGAAGATCATTTATTTAATCCTCAAAAGATGTCTATGAGGTAGGTGTATTATTGTGTTGAAGGGCTTGGGATAGTACAGATTTCATCTAATTCATTCTGTCATGATAATAATGGAAACATCTTTAAAAAGGGACTTATTGCGTTAAAGTATCTCATTGCTGTTATTTTCCAAATAATGTTGATAAAAACTTGTTTCCAAAAAATAACAGCTTGTTTCAAAGAAACACTTAATTTTTTTAGGATTAATGGGGGGGGAGGGGCAGGGAGAAGGGGAGAAAGAATCTTTTTCTTTTTTTTCAACATAACAGTATTCATTGTTTTTGCACCACACCCAGTGCTCCATGCAATCCGCACCCTCTCCAATACCCACCACCTGGTTCCCCCAACCTCCTACCCCCCGCCCCTTCAAAACCCTCAGATTGTTTTTCAGAGTCCATCTTAAGCAGACTCCATGCTAAGCATGGGGCCCAGCCCAGGGCTTGATCTCAAGACCCTGAGATCCTAATCTGAGCTGAAACCAAGAGTCCCACACTTAACCAACCACAATACCTAGGTGGCCCTTGAGGAAACACTATATTGAAGCTCAACTTACTTACAGGAAGGTGCGGAAGTGAACTCTTCCCACCTTGATAGGCAGCCTCAATGCCCCTCCTGGCTTCAGCCCCTCAAGTATTCCCCTTGTACTGAATTGTGCAATACTTTGCAAGGGATATTGTGGGACTTCCAAGGCTAGATCCTAAGATACCGCAGCTTCTTCCTCGGCCTCTGGATCTCTCTTTCTGGGAGAAGTCAGCAGAAATCTGTAAGGGCACTGAGCAGCTCCACGTAGAGGGAAGAATTCGCCAGCACCAACATGCCGGCGCTGTGAGCGTACCACCTTGGGAGGGAATGCTCTTGCCCCGGTCGAGCCTACAGATGATTCAGGCCTTAGATTTTCAGACTTTCAGCTAAGACCCCAGATATCATGAAGCAGAATGACACCACACCCTCCATGCCAGCACTGAGTTCCTCATTGACAGAAATTATGAGTCAGCAAAGTATTCTTTTTTGAAGCCACTATGTCTTAGGGAGACATTAGACACAATAATCAATAAAGCACCCATGCACTTATAACCCAAATTGAGATACAGAGCATGAGGGGTGCCTGGGTGGCTCAGTGGGTTAAGCCTCTGCCTTCGGCTCAGGTCATGATCTTGGGGTCCTGGGATCAAGCACCACATCAGGCTCTCTGCTCAGCAGGGAGCCTTCTTCCCCCTCTCTCTCTGCCTGCCTCTCTGCCTACTTGTGATCTCTGTTTCTTTCTCTGTCTCTGCCAAATAAATAAATAAAATCTTAAAACAAAAAAAAGATACAGAACATGAATCCCCCCACCAACCCACTCTGGTGCTCCCTCTTAGTCCCCTAATGCCCACTGCCTTGATTTCTAGCACTGATTAGTCTTTTCAGCTTTTGAACTTCATCTTAAAGAACCCTACAGTACATATTTTTTTGTGCCTGACTTTTTTTTTTTAAGTGGGACATTATGTTTGTGAGAATCATCCAAGTTTTTGCATTTGGATATAGTTCATTTGTTTTCATTAATGTGCAGTATGTGTGGTATATACCAATGTCCCATTATTGTACTGTTGATGGATATTTGCATTATTTCCAGTTTGAGGCTATTGGGAATGTTGATGCTATGAACTTCTGGGATAGGTCTTTTTTGCACCAATAATACATTCCTACAGAGACTATGCATAATAGTAAAGGCAGGGCCACAGCATAGGTCTTTGATCAATTTTAGAAGGTGCTAATTTCCACTCCAAACAGAAGGGAATAAGAGTTCTCATTTCTCCCTATTTTTGCAAATAGGCAGTGCTGATGGCCACTGAATTTTAACTCTTCTGGTGTACTTGGACTGGCGTTTCCTCTGTGGTTTTATTCCATTATGGGATTTAGTTTTCTTATACCTACTTATCAGCCATGTGAATATTCTCTTCAGAGAAGTGTCTATTCAAGTTTCTTGTACATTCTTCTGTTGGTTTCTCTGCCTTTTTCTTATCAATTAGTAATAATCCTCTTAAAAATCTGGCTATGAATTCCAGTTATTCTGTGGTCCCTATTCCTTCTTCTCTTGCTTTTTTGGGGGGGTGGGGGTGGGGGATTACTTTTGATTATGTTATCCTCCTCTCCTGGCTTATTTTCCTATTATCTGGTGTTAAAAATAGGGATTATAATATGCATCCTTGACTTATAATACAAAATGATTACTTTTCCCACTCGTTGGATAACTTGAGTGAATTAAAATCGTAAAGCAAAATGACAACATTTTAAGTGTTGACCATGTGAAAGAATATACTTCATAAATATTGCGAGGTAGAAGAGGTAAAAAGAAATGGGAAGAAGCAAGCATATTTTAATTTCTCCATATTTCATTGAAGATTATCCATAAGTACAGTTTAAAGACAATAAAACAAGAAACGAAGATCTAGGTATGTTCTTTTTTAATTATAAAGGTAATCATTGAAAGAATTACAATGTATACTTGTCTCATTTTCTGCTTTCAAGGATCTCAGCTGCTTTGTACGTGTAAATAATTCTCCACTTTATCAGTCTTAATGGGTAGGAAAGACCTCCCAACTATAAAGAATGGAAATAAATATTCCCTTTTCCCCTTGAAACTTGGGGACAAACCCATAACTTGGGCTATGTCAGCAGATGCTCCCTTCTTGTGCTTTAATTAAAGAGCTAATGACTCCAGAAAAAAATGCAGGGAAACTCTTCTCTATTTCTCTGTTTCTGGGAGCCAGGTAGGAATGGGGTAAACAGCTATGGTAGCAATGATTTCCTTAGCAGAATTAATGCTCAGGTGTATTTTGGGGCATTTTTATTAGCCATTTAACCCTGAACCTCATTTCCCTGTATCATTAGTGAATTTATGCTTGCCCAATATTCTTTTTTATTTAGATCAAAGGTATTTGTTACATTAGTAAATAAAACAGGTTATATCCACAATGAAAACTAAAATATTTAAGTTATACAAGAGACATAGGCCAATTGAAATGAATAAGAAATATTGAAACCATAGCAACAAGCAGACACTCCAGGTAAAGGTTTAAAAAAATAAAACTAAAAGAAAGAAACAGTCTCAATTTATTACCAGATGAGGAAGTATATGCATTAAAAGGATATTTTATAGTAGTAAAGTATATAATATATCTTGTGGGTATATTGAGCATAGATCTTTATGTGCCTAATTATGAATTACCACAATACTGAAGCAAAGTCTGCAGCATATAATTAAAAGGAGAAATAAGCAAACAAACAGAAAGCAATGGCTATATATAATAAGAAAATAAAGTAGTACAGAAAATATATCTTGACTATACATACTCAATATATTTAATTATATTTTGAACCAGTAATTTTAAAAATTGGTCTTTATCTTAGATTATTAAAAAGTGAGCATTATGGACCTCAAATTCCAAAATATTAAGAAAATAAAAATGGCAACTCTAGAATTTCGCTAAAGCTGTGTACAGAGACACATTTATATTACACATGCACAGTACTAAATATGAAAGTGGAAAAAGTAAATGAACTCTAAAAGCAAATTTCCAACTCAATAAGAAAAAAGCAAAAATTAACATAAGAGGGGGCACCTGGGTGGCTCAGGGAGTTGAGCCTCTGCCTTCAGCTCAGTTCATGATCTCAGGGTCCTGGGATCAAGCCCCACATTGGGCTCTCTGCTCAGCAGGGAGCCTGCTTCCCCCTCTCTCTCGCTGCCTCTCTGCCTACATGTGATATCTCTCTCTGTCAAATAAATAAAATCTTTAAAAAAAATCACATAAGGGAAAAAGAAAAGTTTAATAAGGCCAATAAGAAGTTAATAAATTAGAAAATTTTTAAAATGATAACTGAAGACTGGAGGTGGTTCTATCTTTAGAACTAGATTAACCTGGATAAATCTGGTTTGGAAAAGAATATATATATGGAAAAAGAATACATGCAGAAAGAGTAACTAAACATAGATACATATATAGACATAACATACACCTATCAACAAATACATATGTTTCAAATACATATATACATTATTAAAACTGACCCAAGAAGAGATAGAGATCTCAATCCTGGCCACATGGTAGAATTATGGGAGTGGAAAGGGGTTGGTTTAAAATGAACCCAGCCTAAGAAAGCTGTCAAAGAGCTTCATCCAAGAAAACACCAGTCTTGATGATATAAATTCCTACCACATTATCAAATAAAAGATTATGTGGACACTATTTTAAATAGTCCACAGAAAAATGAAAAACACTTTCAAAATCATTCTTGTAAGACCAGCATAGCAATAAAACCAAATCTTAAGAAGCCTGGATGAAAACTGAAGGAAGAGAAAAGCACTGGTGAATCCCACACCCTACAAAAGAGAACTACGTAGAACATCGTAAGAAAACTATGCTACAGTAAAAATGTTTGCACCAAGATACAGGACAGATCATTAAAAGGAAATCTATTAATATCACTAACCATATAATAAGGTCAAAAAGTATATACCTCAAATATCAAAGAGGAATTTTAATAAGAGCTGATGTCCATTCATTATTTAAAATAAAATCAGTCCCTTAAAAAAAAAAACAGAAATAAGTGAATACATTAGGTAAAATAGGTGAGTATATTAAAAATATTACATACACTAAACCAAAGCCAGCCTTATGTTCAGTTGTGAAAAACCAGAAATGTTTCCATTAAAGTTAGAAATAAGATTAGGATTCATCTGTCAGTATCATAAACATTGGGCCTGTAATTTGAACACAGGTTTGCTCTGTCTGCTAGGGATGGCGACTTCCAAGAACAATCCAGTGGATATATTAATCTATTCTTCAAATGATATTATGATGTGAAAAGTGGACTTCAAGCCAGTATCATACATTTTTGGTAACACAAACTATAAATACTTAGATTTGCATATTTATCCTCTATTGACATTTTGGTGTGCGTAAAGTCTCTAAAAACACACATGATGCTGTTACCATGATGGATGGGGAGTGGAGCATGGTGAGGAGACATTGATTTTTCTATTTTTTATGGCTTATAAAGCGGTTATACAGTGTTTGAGGTTCCCTCCCAACTTCCTGCTCCCAAAGGGCATGTATGACTTTCATAATCAGTAAAAATAACAAATAAATGTCCAATATAGACAAAAAAGTTAAATGTCACATAGAAATATTATGGCAATTATTATTTACGAAAATATTTCTATGGCACAAGTAGAAGCATGCTTTCCCTGCCAATAAAGCCAGCAAAAATAACCTAAGGGAGCAGTTCTAACACTATTTAAAAATTCAAATAGCAACTACTTCTTCTGGAGACTCTCTTTGAAGAAAATAATACTTTCATAGAAATCTGCATCTTTTGTGAGTGACAAATGTTCTGAAGATTATTTAAACATGCTTCTCTTGGGAGAAAACCCAAAGTGCAAAGCTGCGGTGGTCCTGGCCCCCATCATCCCTTTATGACAACTTGGAGCTCACTCCTGACCTTTTTAACCCTTCCAGAAACATGGAAGCTGCGGCAGGCCGGCAGGCAAAGGTTGAACTTGGCTCGTGGTTGTATTTTGTTTGTCCTGCTGTAGATTATTGGAATTAGTTGCGCCAATATTGGAGAATTGAGAGACTCCACATTGAAAAAAATCAAACAGATCTTGAAAACTGGAGGTTTGGGGAGGGCTGAGCGGGCAGTGGTGCCTGCGAGCGTGGGACCCCAGCTGAAAGCTGCCAGCCTGCTTTACAGGAGATCTGAATTCCCCGAGGTCCTCAGACATCTCTACCTGTGGCAGCCCCCCCCCACCCCCGGGAATGGGTCTTGCCTGTGCAGTACAAATCTTTCAAGACCTCACAAAACCTTTCAAAACCTGCTTGGAACCTTCATTTTAAGTCACGAATGATGGATGAGGATGCATTGTGTCCTTCGACCCACGGAGATTTTTCGATTTGCAAGAAAACAGAGAAATGAAGAGTTTCTGTCCACATTCCAGGTATTAATGGATTAAGGATATACTGTTTTATCTGAAGCGAGGCAAATCACGCAGCGGATGCAGCCACTGGAACATTCACTTTTAGCATCCTAGGAAGAAGGTTAAGGCTTGCTTCTAACCCAGTTAGGGATATAAGGCTTTTTGACTGTGAAGTCTGAGCAGGATTGCTGGTCTGCAGTTAAATCAGAAGACCATGCAATGCTGCCACCTCGTGGCCACTCTCACGAACTACCCCTTGCCAAGTCATTTCCTGAGGTCATACTGCCATCTGCTGGGCCATCCCAAGACCTCATGACACTTAAAACTTAAAAGGACCAGGACCTGAAGAATCTCCTGGGACCTGAAGAATCTCCTGAACACCCATCAAATCCCGGGTGTGTGAAGGTTAACAGCGGCTAAATGCCTGTGGATAGTTGCAACATTGCCAGTCTGTGATGTCGTCGAATCTTAGTGCTAGAGTCGAAAGAATATTTTTACCTGAGGAAGCTGAGCACCAGGTATCTTCCAGGGTCAAAAAACATTCATGTATCTGAGATGGTTGGGATTAGTGACTCCCAAATGTCTTCTGTGGCTGCTTTAGAATCAATGGGGGTCCTGTTAGAAATCTGTGTTTTGGGGCGCCTGGGTGGCTCAGTTGGTTAAGCGGTTGCTTTTGGCTCAGGTCATGATTCCAGGGTCCTGGGATCAAGCCCCACATCTGGCTCTTTGCTCAGTGGAAAGCCTGCTTCTCCTTCTCCCTCTGTCTGCTGCTCTGTTTACTTGGGCTCTCTCTATCTCTCTGTCAAATAAATAAATAAATAAATTTTTAAAGATCTGTGCCTTGGGCTATAACTCAGAAATACCTGGAATCCGTATTTTTTAGTTCCCCCAGTGACTTGGGGAGCTCGTGATTCATTAACTGGGTGACAGCCCACCAGGGGCACCTGATTGCATTCATTTGCTCACTCAGATTTTATTGAGATGTCATGTACTGTGCTAGGTGATTTCCAAGGAAAGAGCCCTCCCTGCCTTAGCAGGTGCACTGTTAAATAAGGAACTTCATGTATGCATTTCAAGTAAGTAAGATAATTTAGTGGCACCATTTGGTTAAGTGTCTGACTCTCGATTTCAGCTCAGGTCATGATCTCAGGGTTATGAGATCAAACCCCACATGAGGCTGCGCGCTCGTTGTGGCATCTGCTTGGGATTCTCTCTCTTCCTCTCCCGCTGTCTCTCCTGCTCATTCTCTTTCTCTCTCTCTCTCAAATAAATAATTTTTTTAATTTTTAATTTTTTGGATATTTTATTTATTCATTTGAGAGAGAGAGAGAGAGCACAAGGAAGGGGAGAGGGAGAGGGAGAAGCAGACTCTCTGCTGAGCAAGGAGCCCAATGCGAGACTCGATCCCAGGACCCCGGGATCATGACCTGAGCCGAAGGCAGACACTTAGTCTGAGCCACCCAGGCGTCCCTCAAATAAATAATTTTTTTTAAAAGAATAAGTAAGGCAGCTTATTTTTTTGGAGGAATGTCTGCAATATAGCAGAAAGAAAGAAGAGGGATAATCGTAAGTTTTCTCCACTGAGAACAGAGGAGCTTTGCAGGGAAGTATATAAAGACCCAGGTACTTGCCAGCAGATGTGTGGGAATGGAGGGGAAATACCAGTCTGGGGAAAATAAATTAATGCACAAAAATCCAGAGGTTTGCAGGAGCACATTATCTCTAAGAACCCATAAGACTACCTTATTCCTGAACTATAACATTTTTGTCAAGGGGACAAGAATTAAAACTGCCCAAGGGGGCAAGAATCCCATCAAAAGGTATATAGACCCTGATAAAGCACAGACATTTCCTCCACACAGGTGAGCCACAGGACATTTGCACAGGGAGGGTTAGGGTCCAATTTGTGTTTGCAAAGAGTACTTGGGGAAGAGGGTAAAGGTTGACTGAAGCCGTTACAGAGGACAGAGATGGGCAAAACATCTTTTATGAGAGATCAGCTTGCGGATGAAGACCTCCCAGTGGGGCTGGAAGCGGGGGAAGAAGTGAAGACATTCCCGAGCTCTAGAAGCAGGAGCATGAGTGGAATGGTACAGATGGTACAGGAGATGTGGACAGTAAGGCAGGGGGAAGAAACTAGAATAATCTCCAGGCTTACATTTTCTTCTGGCGGAACACCTGGGTAGATGGAAGTGTCTTTCCCCAAAGAACACAAAGGGAGATGACGTGATGCAAAGTTCGAGATAAAAATATGGTGTGTATGTGTGTGTGTGTTTTTAATTTAAAGATTTTTATTTATTTATTTTTGGGAAAGAGAGAAAGAGAGCGTGGGAAGGGGCAGAGACAGAAGCAGACTCCCCACTGAACAGGGAGCCCAATGTGGGATTCAATCCTAGGATCCTGGGATCACGACCTGAGCTGAAGGCAGATGCTTATTCCACTGAGCCACCCAGGTGCCCAGAAATACAGTTTTGAGCCACTCACATGGCAACATGGCCGCATCCATGGTACACAGCAAAGAGAATGCCAGGAGTTTAGCAAACGCCACCATCGGTGGCAGAATGAGTAAGATGCAGGGAATTGGGTAATGATGGACAATTTCATGTTACCAGATCCAGTGGTTACACTTTAGATTTTAAGCCCTCATCCCTGCATTTGACCCTGTGTGCACCTCTGTCCTTCATGGAAAAAAGCAGAGAAGCTCAGAAGCACAAGGGGGGCAAAGTGAGAAGGGGTAAAGGGTGAAGAGTGTGGGCAACACAGAGTCGTTTCCAGAAAGAACACACAGGGAAAGCACCCATCGCTTGAACGATTGTTTTCTGCACAGAGTCTGGGGGGGAGGGGAGAGGAGAAAGTCTGAAAACAGCCACTGAAGAGAAGCTGAAAACAAAAAAGCCAGGGGTCATGCGTTTTTAGGGTTTCAATCTGCACCATCATGATCTATACTGTAATGTTCAGAAACCCAGGGATTTTTCTAGAAGGCGAGGCTGTTAATAAAAATCGGTCCTGAGAGATTACAAGAACCCTACCCGGCTCTACCATCTTGGTCTTGGTCCAGTGCTGAAGAACCTCCCCGGCTTTTGCCTCTGTTTGCCACCTGCAAGGTAAGAGTCTGGAATCCTATGCTCTTTTGGCTCCCCGTCTCGCAGAATCTCTACTTCTAATTGCTCGAAGTCTCTCGGGCAGTCAGTATCACCCTGGCCATCTTCCCTCTTCCTGAAGTAATAACAACTCTATGCCAGACACAGATCACTGTTGTTCACGCGAGGACTCTTGAGGTAGGCATTACTACGATCCCATTCTGTACCTGGAGGAACCAAAGCTCAGAGAGGTTAAGGAAATGGCCCCAAGTATACATAGCCAATAAGGAGCAGAGCAAGGTTTGAACCCACATGATCTGACTTCAAAAGATAGATTCTCCATCCTTGGTCTACAGTATTTCCCTCTAAAGATGAATGAAGAAACCAAAGGCAATGCTCAGAAGATCCTTTAAGACTCTGAGAGTTTCGGGGGCGCCTGGGTGGCTCAGTCAATTAAGCGTCTCACTCTTGGTTTCAGTTCAGGTCCTGATCTCAGGGTCATGAGATCGAGCCCCACGTCAGGCTCTATGCTCGGTGGGCTCTGCTTGAAGTTCCCTTTCTCCCTCTCCCTCTGCCCCTCCCCCTCCTCCAATGAATAAATAACTCCTTAAAAAAAAATAATAGGATTTGGAATTTCAGCCAGTCTGAGTGTTGTTCTTCCACTCAGTCTTACGCCTCAAACCTTGGTCTCAAAGCAGATCCAAGCTGAAATTCCCAAATCTCTTAAGAACTGAGCCAGAGGAATTCAGTGAATGACTTGGTTCTTTCCCTACATGGACACAAACCTCTGCAGATCTATCATCACAACTGGTATCCTAGGGCTGGAAGTATAACAAGGACTTCAGAACTGGCTCCACCACTGGTTAAAATCATTTCTATTATAGCTACTTCCTGGGCTGGGGCTACAAGATCCTTCAAGAATCCGTTGAGTTGTGTATTTCTTAGTTTCTGGTATCTTCTGCTTTTCTGCTTCTCCCCTGACTACACGGTTCTGAGGAGGGGCCAAGGGAAGGTACAGTTATTCAGAAAGGCCCCTCGACGACATTCAGGGTAAACCCAGTAGCCCCCCAGCAGAAGGCTTCCCCACTCCTCCGGAACATACGGCAGCATTGACCGAACAACCATTGTACCCAACCAAGCGGTCTTTCTGCACATGGAACACACCAGAGCCCAACCATTCCTTCTGTCTGGACATGCACCTACTCCCTCTTTGCCTGTAGAAACTGCTGTATCGTTTTACAGGTATCTCGAATGGCAGCTTCTCCATTAAGTCTTTGCAGACACTCAGAACCAAATGAATCTCCTCCTCTGTTGAGCCCCTGGATCGCTTTCTTGTAAACATCCATTATGATGCTTATCGCTATTTGTGTCTGTGTCTTCTTTCTATTTATGAACCGGGTCTCATTTTCACAGAAGCACGAGGCAGGCCTGGGACACGATCCGTCGGCAGGCTGGCTGCCAAGTCGCTTTCTTCTCCCTCAAACTCAGCCACAGCAGCAGAGCCTTAGAAGCTGGTCCTCAGCCTCACGGGCCTGGGAACTCAATTTTCTTTCCTCTTCTATTTTTTTTAAGATTTTATACTCATTTATTTGAGAGAAAGAACACAGGGAGTGGGAAGGACAGAAGGAGAGGGAGAAGCAGACTCCTCATTGAGCAGGGACATTCCCCCTTTCTCCCCCCAACTCGGGGCTTGATCTCAGGACCCTGGGATTGTGACCTGAGCTGAAGGCAGATGCTTAACCAACTGAGCCACCCAGGCATCCCAGTATAAAATGTTTTTCTGTTGGGGCCGATTCCACGTTAAAGCCTGTTAAACCCCTAGGGCCTGCCTGGGCCTACTTAGCCATAGTGACTCCATGTTGCCTAGGTAGCCATTTTGTTGTTTAATAAATGCCTCATCAGTTACTGATACCAGTTCCAGGTAACCATTGCTAAAACACGTACCTAAAACAAGGCCATTTTGTTTAATAAACGCCTCAACAGTTATTGATATCAGTTCCAGATAACTATTACTAAAACACACAGGTAGGAGACATCCAATCAGCCAAAGCCACATACATAGAGGTCTGCGGTTGCGCCCTGTAAAACTAACCTGTAAGACCAAGTCGGTAGGGGGTCGCTCTCTTCAGAGGCAGCCCTAGCCGGTCAGTCTGATGTCTAATGCCTGGCATAGAATGAGGCTTTGCATAACTTTCACTTTGTCTCAGTCTCATTCCCTTGATAACGGACCCAATATTTCCTTATTCCTGGTCATAATCTCTTCCCAAAGTCTTCATTTGAATCTATATAGTCACTTCAGCTTTTTTTTTTTCATCCCGTTCACATTTATTTTACTTTAATTCTGCATGGATTCAACAGGTATTAGTTGTGTGTCTGTGCACCAGGCACTATTGTGGACGTGAGGATAACAGTGAACAAAACAAAGACTTTGGGCCTTACAGAGCTTATGCCCTGTGGGGAGAGACAAACAATAAACAATCATCATAATAAATGAGCAAATGGCATGTTAGATGGTGATTAGCCCTCTGGAAAATAACAATAGTGTAGGGTAAATTAATTAAGAATATAGCTGTGGAGAGGGGGAGATGGTGGTTAGGTTTCCACTTTTTTAACAAAGGAATGTCCAGAGTCGTCCTCACGGAGATAATATTTGGGAAAGATTTCAAAGGAGTGAGATGGCTGGCCATGGGAATTTTCATGATGAGACTGGCAGGCAGAGGACACAGTGAGTGCAAAGGCCCAATGGCAGGAACCTCAACTTTCTTTTTTTTTTTTTTTTTAAGATTTTTAAAAATTTATTTATTTGACAGACAGAGATCACAAGCAGGCAGAGAGAGAGAAGGGGAAGTAGGCTCCAAGCTGAGCAGAGAGCCTGATGCAGGGCTCGATCCCAGGACCCTGAGATCACGACCTGAGCCAAAGGCAGAGGCTTAACCCACTGAGCCACCCAGATACTCTGGAACCTCAACTTTATTTTTTGATTAGGGTTTACATATTGCATGTCTTACTGCATTCCTTGACTTATAACATATGTCTATCTTTACATGTGAAGTGTTTTTATTTTAAAGAGTACATCGTTAAATCATGTTTATTAATTAAGTCTGACAATATCTACCTTTTTTCTGGGATATTTAAGACATCGCTATTTAATGCAATTAAGTGTTTGGGTTCCATCTGCCATCCTGCTACCTGTTTAATATTTCTTACCACTGTTCTTTGTTCCCTTTTATTTTTTTCATGCATTCCTTTGAGTTAATTTACTATTGTCATGTCTCCTTTTTACCTTCATTATTGGTTCATTGGTAATGCTTCTTTGTTTCATAGTTTAGTGATTATCTGAAGTTTAAAATTTGCATCTTTATCTTATAATCTATCTTCTAATAATAGTATATGACATCTCTTACAATGTAAGAATTTACATGAAGATACTTCCATTTCCCGTCACCCTTTGTGCTATTGTTGCTTGCCTTTTTTGTATGCATGTATTAAAAATGAAAGATACATTGATGTTATTATTTATTAGAGGTATGCTGTTGGCCCAGCACCATTTGTCGACAAGATCGTCCTTACCAGCCTGGGAAATGCATGGGTATGGTGCTGTAGGGATAGGCACACAGCAGGAGGACCTATGGATCACAGATTCAGGTCCACCAGAGGACATGAACTTGCAGAAGAGACATTCGATGGCGTGGCTGACAGGATGATTTATTCCATAGCTATAAACCAGTCTCTATCCTCAGCTGCTCTAATGAGATAGACAATGAGATAGACTATGCATAAGCCCAGAGGTATGGGTTTCCTCTTACCAAGACTGATCTAGCTATTGTTGAATGTTTGGTCTGGTGGCAGCAGCAAATGGCAAAATTTTTGTCAATGTAACTCTCTCCATTAAAGAGACTACTCCTCTTCTTAGTGGCAAGATGATGACGTCAGTCTCTTTATATTCTGAAAATAAGAACTTTCCTGATTAGAACTGTCTTGACCATTGAGTATGGGTTCACTTTTCTTATCTTTATGTCTCACTGCCCAGAGGCTCACAAACTATTTATTTAAATACCATTATGGGATCATGGAATGACATTGTCTTAGACCAAGCAGCCCACTTTATAGCATGGAGACCTACAATGGACATATGACCACAGGGTCCACTCATTATATTATATAATACATCACCCAGAAGTTCTTAGCCTGAATATTGACAGATAATGTGTAACAAGTTTATGGTGCTATCCATCATCAACAACATAAACCAATGATTGTTATATGGTAATTATGATTTTTTTTAAAGATTTTATTTATTTATTTGACAGAGAGAGACCACAAGCAGGCAGAGAGGCAGGCAGAGAGAGAGAGGAGGAAGCAGGCTCCCTGCTGAGCAGAGAGCCTGATGCGGGGCTCGATCCCAGGACCCTGAGATCATGACCTGAGCCGAAGGCAGCGGCTTAACTCACTGAGCCACCCAGGCGCCCCTATGGTAATTATTTTTCCTCCCCAACAATTTTAGGTTCTGCGGATCTAGGAGGCCTGTCTTGGAGAAAAGGAATGATTTCACAGTAAGAATTCCACTAATATAGAGCTACAGCTGTTGTGTGGTCATATTGGGCTTCTCATACCAGTAGACTAGGCAAAGAAATAAGGTTATTATACTGGTGAGGTAATACCCTAATCCTCATGAAAAATGGGATTGCTTCTACCTAATAAAGGAAGAGAGGGATGCATTTGGAACCCAAGAGATCTTGGGGCCTCCATCTCTATCCAGGTTTGACCACAATAAAGCTGTTACTGTAACTGCACTCTGGTAAAGTCTAAAGCCCCTCAAGGAGAAGGGGGTCATCCCACCACACAAGCCATCTAGACTGGAAGAAGTGGTGATAACAAGTAGAATCCAGAAGAGTTAGTAGAGGACTGAAGTTATATTTTCTAATCAACTACAGCAGTGGGAGTTATAGCTCATCCTACAAACACCCCTTTTTTAATGTTTTCCTTTTTCTCTTCCCAACATCTTTAAGAAACCATAATAGGATAGAGTGACATTCATGTGATCTAAGTGGATTAGACAAGTGTAAGGAATGGACTCTATGGACATGTCCATACTCCACCCAGATCCCAGATCTCTTTTACCATTTAGGTGTCTCCCTTCCTGGTTTTGTTACTCTTCTTTTTTTCTCTAAGAACCCATTCTTGCAGTTCTCTTGAGAAGACTACCTTCAGATTGCTGGATTCCCTTTGTCCAATAAATGGAGAGCCAAAAGTGCCTGGGGGTTTATAACCCCAAAGCAGCCGTTGGCTAAAAACTGATTCATGTGGGACTTTAGAAGCCCAGTTCCCTCTCCACAATCCATAATAAACCCCTTGACATAATTTCCACTTCTGAGCATCCCTGCAAGATTAAGATAAAGTTGGAATTTTGTATGAGAGATGCTCTTTCTTGATTTCTTTCCCTTCTGCTTTTTTTATGTTTTTATTTCTGGAACACTAAACCAGCGGTGTCCTTAAACCAGTTCAGACCAGTAAACAGCAAGTCACATAAGCCAATTGTTAAATTTTCAGTAATGTTATAGGTTGGTTTGGAAACACAAACAATAAAAAATCTAGAAAGCTACATATACGTCCAGAGTTGGGCAAGTGCTCAGAAAAGAATGAGAAGACTCAAAGCTTTTAACTCTGGCTGACTGTTGAGCTCCATGCAAGCAAGAAGTAAGGGCTGAGGTAGAATTGCAAATGACCTGGCTTGGCTTTGTAAAGAGGTGCCCTAATACAAAGATAATCTGCAAAGACCAACATAGTATTGTTTTTGCTTATTTATTTGGACTAGGTGTAGGTGGCGGTGGCTCCATGTTTTTGAGAAAATCTTTATGAATCACCAGTTCACCATGAAGAGACTTGAGGGACCACACATAGCAAATAATCCAGTCTCAAAAAATAGTTTGGAAAAGCCACTGAGCAATTACAACTCACAAGAAGCAGCAACAATAAAACTTAGGGAAGGGGGAGGATCTGGTTTCCAGAATTACCGTATTATGACTCTCCAAAGGCTCAGTCTTTAACGAAAAGGTACTATGCATACAAAGAAATGAAGCATGGCCTATGTACTAGGAAAAATATTCACAGAACTGTCCCTGATGAAAGCTGGATATTGGATGTACTAGATCAGACCTAAGGAGATAAGGGACACCATAAAGTGTTAGAACATATACTTAAAGGGAGTTCCAGAAGAGGAGAGAGAGAAATATAAAGTATATTTGAAAAAATAATGACCCCAAATTTCCCCCAGTAAGATGAATGACATGAAATGACACATCCAGGAATCTCAATAACTTATAAGCAAGATAAACAGAAAGAGGTCTACACTGAGATACGTTATAATCAAACTATCAGAAATCAAAGACAGAGAAAATCATGAAAGAAGTAAAATAGATAAAACTCACCATGTACAAGTATAAGTACACCATGTACACCATCTTCAATATAATTAACAGACAACTTCTCATCAAAAACCCAGGGAAGTCAGAAAGCAGTGTAATGACATTGTAATGGCATATTAAAGTGATGAAAGAAAAAATGGAAAAATACCTTTCAGTGAAAAACCATGTATACCACAAAACCATGCTTCCAAAATGAGGAAGATATCGGTAAGTTTTTAGATAAACTCAAGCTGATGGAGTTCATCACTCTTATAGATCTGCCCTACAAGAAGTGCTGAAGGGAATTCTTTAGGCTGAAATGAAAGGACAGCAGACAGTAACATAAGGCCATATGAAAAAATAAAAAAATAAAAAACACACATAGATATAACTACATAGATAAGTGTAAAGCCTAGCATTATATTTGATTCATTATCTTTTTAATGGCTATATTATTCAAACTGAACATGTGTGAAACAATTACAAATCTATGTTAATGGGCACATAGTATATAGCAATGTAATTTGTAAAAAATGGCAATTTAAGGGGGGCAGAGTTGTACTAATGTAGAGTTTTTGCATATCATTTAAGCTGGTATTCATTCAAACAAGTTGTTATAAATTTAAGATGTTGATTGCAGTATCCAGGATAAGCACCAAGAAAATAACTGAAATATATACAGAATACGAAATGAGAAAGGAATAAAAAGATACAAGAGGGAAATAATCAAACGCAAAAGAAGGCAGTAACAGTAAAAAGAGGAACAAAAAAGATATAAAATAGTATGATTAGTATAATGACAGAAGTAAGTTCTTTCTTTTTTTTTTTTTTTAATTTTTTATTTTTTATTATTATTTTTTTTTATTTCCAGCATAACAGTATTCATTATTTTTGCACCACAACCCCGTGCTCCATGCAATCCGTGCCCTCTATAATACCCACCACCTGGTACCCCAACCTCCCACCCCCCTGTCACTTCAAAACCCTCAGATTGTTTTCAGAGTCCATAGTCTCTCATGGTTCACCTCCCCTTCCAATTTCCCCCAACATCCCTTCTCCACTCTAAGTCCCAATGTCCTCCATGCTATTTGTTATGCTCCACAAATAAGTGAAACCATATGATAATTGACTCTCTCTGCTTGACTTATTTCACTCAGCATAATCTCTTCCAGTCCCGTCCATGTTGCTACAAAAGTTGGGTATTCATCCTTTCTGGAGGCATAATACTCTATCCCCAGGGGTACAGGTCTGTGAATCACCAGGTTTACACACTTCACAGCACTCACCAAAGCACATACCCTCCCAATGTCCATAATCCGTAAACTACTTTAAATGTACACATATGGAACTCGCCAATTAAAAGACACATTGGCAGAAAGAATTTTGAAAAAATATCTAATTGTATGTTGTCTCTAAGAGATGCAAATAAGTTTAAAGTGAAATTGTTTTAAAATATAGTCCTGGGTGGCTCAGTCGGTTAAGTGTCTGACTTCGGGCTCAGATCATGATCTCAAGGTCCTGGGATCCAGCCCCACACTGGGCTCCCTGCTCAGGGGGTAGTCTGCTTCTCCCTCTCCCTCTATGTAGCCCTTTGCCCTGCTCATGCACTCTCTCTCTTTCTCTATCTCTCTCTTAAATAAATGAAATCTTTAAAATATATATGCATATTCCATGCAAAGAGTAAATGAGAGCTGGAGTAGTTATATTAATATCAGACAAAATGGATTTTGTAAAAAGTTATTATAAGATACAAAGGACATGGAGCTCAGGGGGGTTCAGTCGGTTAAGCATACGACTCAATTTTGGCTCAAGTTATGATCTCAGGGTCATGAGATCAAGCCCCATGTGGGGCTCCTTGCTGAGCAGCTAAGATTCTCTCTCTCCCTCTCCTACCCCCTCAACTTGCACATGCACATACTCTTTCTCTTTAAAAAAAAAAAGAAAAAGTAAAAATAAATAAAATAAAATAAAAACAAAGGACATCATTTATTAACAAAAGGGTTATTCCATCAAGAATATATAATGATTGGGGTGCCTGGGTGGCTCTGTGGATTAAGCCTTTGCCTTTGGCTCAGGTAATAATCCCAGGGTCCTGGGATCCAGCCCTGCATCAGGCTCTCTGCTCAGCTGGGAGCCTTCTTCCTCCTCTCTCTCTCTCTCTCTGCCTACTTGTGATCTCTGTCTGTCAAAAAAAAAAAAAAAAGAATATATAATGATTACAAACATATATGTATCTTTCTACAGAGACTCCAAATATATTTAGGAATATTGAGTCTTCCAACCCATGAATATAAAATATCTTTCTATTTGATTAGATACTGATTTCTTTCATCAGAGCTTTCTAGTTTTCCACATGTAGGTCCTGTATAGATTTAATCCCAAGTATTTCATTTTTTGATGCTGCTTTAAGTAATATTTTTCATATTTTAAATTCTGGTCGTTCATTATTGACATATAGGAAAACAATTGACTCTTGTATATTAACCTTGTTTCATGTGCGATACTTGCTTATTATTGTCAATAGTTATTTTGTAGATCCCTTGGGGTTTTCCACATAAACTATTAGGTCCTCTAGGAATAAAGATTGTATTTCTTCCTCCTCAATCTACATAACTTTTTTCTTACCTTATTGCACTAGTTGAAACAACTACTATGATGTGAGAAAAGATCATCCTTGTATTGACTCTAAATTCAGGGGAAAACATCCATTTTTTCACCATTTAATATAATGTTAGCCGCTGGGTTTTCATAGACGGTTTTCATCAGGTTGATAAAGTTTCCCTCTACTTCTAGTTTGCTTAGAGTTATCAAAAATGGGTGCTGGATTTTGTCAAATACTCTGTCTACATCATTTGATGTGATCATATGATTTTTCTTCTTTGGGCTGTTGATACGATGGATTGATTACATTTATTGGTTTTTGACAGTGAAATTAGCCTTTCATACCTGAAATAAACCCTTCTTGTGTGTGGTGTAGAATTATTTTTATATATTGTTGGATTTGATTTGCTAATGATTAGTTTACAATTTGATACCCATGCTCTTGAGAGTTATCGGTCTGTATTTTTCCTTTCTTGTGATATCCATCTGCTTCATTATTAAAGTTCTTCCTTTTTTTATTTCTCTCTCCCTTCTTTGCTTCCTTCCCTAAGGACTCCTTCTCCGCGAAGTCTCCATCTGCTTGTTACTCCAGCTGTACTGCATTGTTATCCTGAAGCTCTGTCAGTGTGGTAGCAAGGTATGAGAGAGGGGAAGCATTTTATAATCTTGAGTTCTTCTCAGTCTTTTAGTGGAACTGTTTCTATGGGCTATGAATGTTCACAAGGTTTCCTCAGAGGTATAATTTCACCTTCCCCTTCCACAATGCTTTGGTGACACAGAAAGGCAAGTGGGAGTTGAAATGGGAAAAATTACTTTCTCCATCTGAGATAAGGCAAGATGGATAAGGTCTTTCCACTCCTTGGGAGGCAATGCTTTGTTATAGATCCCTCATGAAGAATATTTTACAATAATTAATCTTCCCTTTCCCCTTTCAGAGTTACACTTTTGTGTGGCTTTTTTAGTGTGTTCCTCTTTTTTGTTTTTTGGGGTTTTTGTGGACTTTTTACTTTTGTGGCTTTTTACTGTGAGAATCTCATGGAGCCTTTAGAGTTTCCCCCAAGACTGCAACAGCCAGGAGCTTCTCTTTTGATCTCTGTTCCCTGAGGAGCCCAAGAAAAGTCATTGATTTGGGGTTTGTTCAGCTTTTTCTGTTGTAAGAATGACAATGACATTTTCCAAGCTCTTTACATGTCAGAGCTGAAACCAGAATTTATGTTTTTCTTTTCATTCAGTTCAAAACACTTTCTAATTAAAATACTAATTAAATCTAATTAAAATACTTTAATTTTTCCTTGTTCTATGGTTTATAAAGGAGTATGCCATTTTATTTCCAAGTATGTGGAGCTCTTTTAGGTTTTTTTCTCCCCTGTAATCTAATTAAATTCTATTGTGATTAAATAACATACTTTGCACATCTTGAACCATTTCAAATATATTGAGAGTTAATTAATGGCACAGAGTATGGTATATCTTGGTAAGTGGTCCATATGCACTTGAAAACGATGTAAATTCTGCTGGTTTTGGTTGCAATATTTTGTAAAATAGATCAATTAGATCAGGTTGGCTGTTAGTATTATTTACGTCTCCTGTAGCCTTTCTGATTTTCTGCCTCCTTGTCTATTCAATTAGAGAGAAACTAATCAGTTTTTGCTTTATGTATTTTAAAGCTTCATTGTAAGTGCATAAGTTTTTTTGGTTGTTAAATCTTTATGAATTGGCTACTTTATTGTTATGAAATAACTTTTATTTCTGGTAACATTTTTATTTTAAAATCTAGTTTATATTAATATAACCATGTCAGCATTATCATTAAAAAAAAAAAAGATTTTATTTATTTGAGAGAGTGTGTGAGAGAGTGAGGGAGCACAATCAGGGGAAGGGGCAGAGGGAGAGGGAGAAGTAGATTCCCACTGAACAGGGACTGACACCAAGCTCAATCCGAGGACACTGGGATCATGACCTGAGCTTAAGGCTGACGCTTAACCAATGGAGCCACCCAGGTGCCCCAACAGCATTATTTTGATTAGGGTTAGCTAATCAAAATAATGGGATATAGTACCACCAACTATCCGTGGAATATCTTTTTGTATATCATATCAAGAATATCAATACAACAGTATCAACATTGTATCTTATTTGTACTTTATAATTAAAGTATGTTTCTTATAAGAATTATATTTGGGTCTTGCTTTATTTATCCAATCTGGCAATTTCTGATCTGTAATTGAGGAATTCACACATTTCACCTATAATATAGTTATTGACATGGTGGGAAGAAATCTACCATCTTGCTATTTGTTTTCTAATTGTCTTGGCTACAATTTGTTTCCTTTTTCCTCTTTTCCTGCTTTCTTTTGGATTAAGTGAATATTTCTTATGAATCAATTTTCTCTTTTTTTGGCTTTATTAACATAACTCTTTGTTTTGTTATTTTGGTGGTTGTTTTATGATTTATAATATATTTATACTATTTTAATCAGTTTTTTTAAAAAATAATCTCTACCCTCTACATGGGACTCAAACTCATGACCCTGAGATCAAGAGGTGCATGCTTTACAGACTGAGCCAGGCAAGCACTCCTATAATATTTTTATTTAATCGCAGTCTCGTGTCAAGTGATATTATATGCATTCACATATAATGTAAGAAACTAACAGCAGTATACTTCCATTTCCCCATTCTTAGCCTTTTTGGTATTATTTATATGTGTTGTAAGTCTACATATGTTATCAACTTTCCTACTATGTTGTTTAAACTGTCTATTACCTTTTTGAAAATGAAATATTTTTTAAAATCCTATGTATGTCCACTTATGTCATAGTCAATTTGAGCTGATAGAACCAACTACCAGAGACTGGGTTATGTACAGACAATAGAAATGTATTTCTCACAGTCTGGACTGCTGGAAAGTCTGAGATCAGGGTGTCAGCATAGTTGGGCTTTGGTAAGACCACTCTTCTTGCTTGCAGATAGCTGAATTCTCTTTTATCTTCACATGCAGAAAAACAGCAAGCTATTTCCTGGCCTATTCTTTTAAGGGCACTAATCCAATAGATAAGGGTTTCATCCTCACGACGTAATCACCACCCAAAGTCCCACCTCCAAATATCATCACATCGGGGATCAGATATCAACATGTGAATTTTAGGAGGGACACATTCAGTTAATATCATTCAGGCAACAGAAAATAAATTCTTTATTTTTGTAGACTGATATTTCTCTCATATTTTCCCCCTCTGCGTGAAGAATGTCCTTTAACATTTCTTTTAGTGCAGGTATTCTTGTGAGGAAATCTTTCAGATTTTGTATTTCTGGAAAAATCTTGTTTACATTTGATGCCTCTGTTATACTTCTATTGGATAGTACTGGGTTAGATATAGATCCAGTGTTTTTATTTTTACCTTGTTTTATCTTTTTTTTTTTTTGATTTCTCAAATTTGATATTTTTCACTGACCTGTTTTTCCATTACTAACCATCTGTTCTGTTTTGTCTAATCTTCTATTAAACCCGTTAATTAAGTTTTTACTTTCAGATATAACATTTTGTTCAGTTCTAGAAATGTACTTTAGATTCCTATTCTCTGATGAAATTTCCCATCTTTTTTTCATTTTAAAGAGCATTTTAATCATAAGTCATTTAAAATCAATTATCTGGGGGTTCTTGGGCTTCTCACAAGAATTCTTGGAGTCTGATAGATTTTTTTAAAAGCGCATGTGTGCAGGTTTGCATGTGTATGTGGGAGTGGGGTGAGGGATAATCATAAAATCTATTGCTTCAACAACTTTCCTCTGACTATATGAATTATATGAAATATTTTTTAGTCTCAAAACCAGGAAAAATATTATCTAGAAACGGATCAACTTTCTCGTGATAGTCAATAGTTCATGTGAAATATTTAATATTAAATAATAATTTAATATTAAATAATAATAATAATTAAATATTTAATAAATAATAGTTCGTGTGAAATATTTAATATTAAATAATATTAAATTAATGTTTAATATTCAATCAACAAAAATGGCGGGGGGGAATATTCTAGAACTGCTCAACACTAAGTCTCTTAGAGAATGTTCGTAACATAAAATTACATTCTACAAGGTGCTGGTAGTGCTTTTTTTTTTTTTTAATTTTTTATTTTTTATAAACATATGTTTTTATCCCCAGGGGTACAGGTCTGTGAATCACCAGGTTTACACACTTCACAGCACTCACCAAAGCACATACCCTCCCCAATGTCCATAATCCCACCCCCTTCTCCCACTGGTAGTGTTTTGATTTGGATAGCTGATTGCTTAGGAAGGAGTCCACCAAACAATGCCACAGGCTAAAAACCACAGTTCCTAAAATCATCAGTTGTACTAAGGAGAACTAATGAGCCGTTTTACTCCATTCATCCATCCCGTTTCATGCCAACTCATGAGACCATTCAAGTTAGTCCGGCCTCAGCTGGAAGCTTAGGAGTAAATTAACATGTCATGGACTGAGTTCTTAACAGTGATGGACTTACTAAGACAGACTTCAGCTAATATCTATTTTCTAAACAGGACTTTCAGCTTCTCAAGGACTCGGTTTAGAGAGTGATGATGAAATGTACAGCAACTTCCCCCAAAGGCAGGTATTCTGAAAATTCTGGAAACAATGTTAAGGATGACATGGAGGAAATGAAGATGAAACTATTGGGGCTTGATGGGAAAAACATGTAGCCCCTATCAATTTAAAGGCTGATGCTTATAAGATACAGAAGGGTTTGTTATATGTACTGTGAGGGAGATTATAAAGAGTAGACCAGAAACACGTATGCAAGTGAAAAGCACTCAAATCTAGGAAACAGTGGTGAAAAAAAAGAAGGTCCTTAAGAACATAGTTCCGAACATTTCCACTATGGACACTGGGTTCAAGAAGAGCGAGCATATAATAGTTCGTCTCTTTCTAATTCCCCTAGAACAATAAGTTAAGCAGCCTCGCAAATCACCCATGATGTTATCTACGTGGTTTCCTGGTGTTATTGGAGCAACAGAAACTGGAACATTGCAAGAGGAGGGATATAATACCACCAGCTATCCGTGGGCCTGTTGTATGTGTGTATGTTGTATGTATGTTGTATGGGTATGTACCCACAACACCAGGACTGCACCAAACCACAAATGCATACTTCCCATTGTCCTACTTTCCTCCTGTCTCAAAACTTCCTTGTTAGAAGCTCACTGAGACTGAATGCATGGGTTTTCTAAGACAGATGGTTATTGAAATATGCAAAGGAAAAAGATAAGCACTAATTACTCCAACTAAGAACAAGATGGGGAGCATCCGGAAAACAACTAGAAATGAGGTTGAAAAAGGAAACTATATGATGGTGGATGCCTCTTCCCCTCCAATTACACCCCTTTATTTATTTATTTCTAAAAAACATTTTATTTATTTATTTCTCAGTGAGAGAGAGCGACCACAAACAGGGTTGTGGCAGGCAGAGAGAGAAGTAGGGAGAGGGAGAAGCAGGCTCCCCCCCTGCTGAGCCAAAGAGCCTGATGCAGGACTAGATCCCAGGGTCCTGGTGGGACTAGATCCCAGGGTCCTGGGAACACCACCTCACCCAAAGGATCCCTGAATTACACCTCTTGATTCAACCCAGTGTTTGGTAGAATGATGGACAATTTTGAGCAACTACATTGAAGTCTCCGTCCTTAAAAAAAACTTGTGTCATGTAGCTTGTCTTTAACTAATGTGGGAACAGAGTCAAATCACCTCCTAGTCTAATTGCCCCATTACAATTTAGTAAAATCCCCCAGATTCAACAAAGATCACCGTTTCACAGTATCATAGGTTTTGTTAACAGATGAGAAAAATGCCTTCCTCTGTAAATCTTGGGCAGGAAGGAGTGGTATATTCTCATTTTGTAACATTCATCTCCTCAGAGAGTTGGTTAAGGACTATACTCAGCTCATGTATTAAATTCAGTTGGTAAAAATCCATTGATAGTCCATTACTATTGGCAAACTACAGGTAGGGACTTCAGCAAAACCTCCCAAAGCCCTGCTTGCTGAATGCTTTTCTTCCTTCTGTCTTTCCAGCGTCATCAAAAGTGATACATTATAAGCAGATATATTTATCTTCCCGCTAATCCCAAATGGTTGGAATAAAGAGCTTGACACCAATTTTAAGCTTTTCTTTTTTTCCTCCCCTAATCATTTATTGTGGAAGAAAATAGTCCTACAAAAATGGATTTTTTGCTCCATCCTCAATAAATCCTATGTGCATTTCTCTTATTCTCTGGGTCCACGGCAAACATGCCTTTATCAAGATTAATACTAAATTCAGCCCAAGGCTGAGCACCAGATTTGAGCAATGACAAATTCTTCACATTTCCCCACAGATCTTTTACTTTTTCTGCTAAGTTGTGAATTTTAAGCTTGCCCTCGAAATAGACACAGTGGAAAAGCATTCCTATCACTGGCTGTAAGTCATTATTTTTGAACCTGACATATTGATATATCTCAGCGTTTGATGTGTTATTTGATCTTTCATCCTGCTAATTTTCTTGGACTTTCTAAAAATTTAGATCGTTCGCAGTTGAAGTCCAATCTAGTGTCTTGAGAGGAGAATGGAGAAGGATATAAAGGTTTTAGGTCAGTTGTCCCCAGATTTTGGATTTTTTATTGATAAAATGTATTTTTTTTTAAATTAGAAGATGAAAATAAGACACAAATTCAAGTTGTGCCAAAGACAGATGTGCACTCACATAAAAAAAAAAACACCTTTACCAGCTACTATCTCTTTAATTTCATGATAAAAATCTCAGAATAAAAGATAGTTTTAAAAATGAAAGTTTGCAGGGCATTTGGGTGGCTCAGTGGGTTAAGCCTTTGCCTTCGGCTCAGGTCACGATCTCAGGGTCCTGAGATCGAGCCCCATATCGGACTCTCTGCTCAGCAGGAAGCCTGCTTCCCCCTGTCTCTCTGGCTGCCTCTCTGCCTACTTGTGATCTCTGCCTGTCAAATAAATAAATAAAATCTTTAAAAGAAAATGAAAGTTTGCTTTCTGCGAATTTTCTTCTCATTTTGTTGGGCAGACTTTCTAATAAGTGTACCACTGCTTGACTATGAACTAGAAATTAGAGATGGAAAGAGTCTTCAACTAAATTTTGATCAGTTGCCATCCAAACTGCATAGAAATCATTCTGGACATTAATTTACACATATTTTTACTAAGTTAATCATGAACTCAAAACACTACATCACAGAGAAGCCCATTACTAAGAAACATTCTGCCTCATCCAAGTACAAAAATCCCTTTGACCTATTGGGATTCATACTTTGCTTTTGAAAAGATGATTTTTCCTCATTTTAGTATTTATTCTTGGAAAATGTTCAGCTGAGGGTCAAGACAGCTACGGTCCATATCTGGAGGAGGATCTCCATCTAGCAACACTGCAAGGTAAACAATAGTTGTGCCCCTCCTAGCTGAGATCTGTTCTTTTTCCAGCATACCAAGCTGACCCTATGAACACCATTTAGAGTCTGCAATAGAATGGAACAGTTGTGTCCTTCCTCAGCAAATGCAACTTCAGTATTGCATGTAAGTATACTATGTTGATGTACAACATATTTTAAATTAAGATATTTGGCATTCTAGATGTTGCCCACAAAGACCATAGCAGCCAATCCTACCCCTGCCCCAACAAATGCTTGAGACTCACAAGCATGTCCTGTTGACAAAAGATGGAAAACAAATGGAAAAAGAGACTTGCAGAAATGGTGAAGTATTTCTCACCAACAGACTCGATAAGCAGCTTTTGCTAAAATGCCTTAGGCACCAGCATCGAGAATAGAATGATAAGTAGGGTCACAGCCAGTCTCACTAACCATGGGGCTTTGGATTCACCTGTACCATATACATGTTAGTTTGGCCAAAAAAATGCTGGCCTCCTTGCACTCATGTCAACACATCAAAATGATTCAAGTCAAAATCTGGGTTACTGGCAGCTCTTGGACAACTAGAGGAGGTCTGGCAATACTGGCAGGCATTCCCACACTTCCATTGGTGATAAGTCTTGTGCAATTTGTCCTGGCCAGGCCACTACTAAATCCTTTTTTTTTTCTTTTTTCTCCCCCATTTTGTTCATGAAGTGATTTCACTGGCTGCCTGGTCTATATTTTTAGAGCATGATGTTGACTCTACTAGTAATTTCTGCTGAAGTTCCAATTACATGGTTATTAAATTCTAAAAAATAAGTCAGGGGCACCTGAGTGGCTTCGTCGGTTAAGCATCTGCCTTCAGCTCAGGTTATAATTAATCCCAGGGTCCTGAGATCGAGCCCCGAGTGGGGCTCCCTGCTCAGTGGGGAGTCTGCTTCTTCTTCTCCCTCTGCCCCTTCCCCCTGCTTGTGCAATGTCTCTCTCTCTCTCTCAAGTAAATAAATAAAATCTCTCTCTAAAAAAGAATAAGTCAGGATACTGTGAGACAGAATGGTTGAACAAACTATTAATTTATGGCAGCACCTTCCCAACACCAACTCTACGGACCAGAAGGTAGTGTCCATGAGCTATCTGCCTCCTTCACTGAGAAATTGCCATCACACCTCTGTAGGGAGGCAGGCATGTCTGCTTGGAATTGGTCTCTCTCCTTGCTTCACTGTTTTGCTCTGATGATTCCCAGCTTGGGCCCCACACGTTCCACGACCCATGCTGCCTTCTTCAGATCGTTCTTTTACTTAATCGGGGCCATGGACACTGAACTGTGGCAGAAAGATGGCGGTCTCTACGCATGCAACAGAAGTCACATATATGGGGACAGAGATCACTGCAGCTCTGTTTCCCCAGTCCTCGCTGTCTGCCTTGACCTGCCCCTCAGGCGGGAGCTTCTGTCTTCTAGACCAAAATTCTGATTTCTAGAGTCAAATGTGTGACGCACGTACTCAGCCCTCTGGAAGAACGTCTTTTTGCTTCATGTTCTCCAGGACTTGGAGCTCTTGGTGACACTCCATGCTGCACCAAAACATGGAAAAAAACAGTTTCTGGGCTGGTCTCCTCCCCACCCATATAAAGATCAAAGACTTTAAGATAATTTTTATCTCATGGGTAAATTTTTGTCTCGCCCGTATCGATCTGCTGAGTGTAGGCTCTGCTTAGTGATCTGAAAGAAGGTACTGTCAAGAGCCCATTTTTTTCTATGACCCAGCCGGATGCTTGAACACAGGTACACCCCACCCCCTCTGCCATGTGGTGGCGTGGCCCACAGGTGCCTCCTTTCTCAGAGAACTTCTGACCTCCCAAGGGAATTGGGGGGGGGGGGGTCGCCGGGTGGGATGAGACCAGCGTGAACGAAAGGAGAAGCCAACAGTTGAAAGTTAGGTACTGAGACCTAGGAAACCCAGACTAAAGGTAAGCCAAGGTTGGCGTCATCACAAGAAGGGGAGGACCACACAGGCAGGAGATGGAACTTAAATGAATTTCAAAGGACACAAAGTCACCACTTAATCCAGGCAGATTTCTGACCCAGAGCCTTGCCGTATAAGTAGGATTCTGTTTCCCAGGGACTTCTGAAGCCACAACTGCTGAGAACATTCACTTGCTTTTGCAATAGAAACATCAGACGTTTACATCAAGATGGCAGGGGCTCTTAAAACTTTCTGTCAATTTCTAAGACCCAGGGGTATTCATAGGACAGCTAGAGCATATGAAAACCCACTGAGGCTTTTCTTTCTCTTTCAGCTTAATACTTGTGAACCCAAACAATCCAGATTTTGAAAAAATATTCAAAAATTGCCATTTCCTTTAGAACATATATATCCAGGACATAGCCTGAGGTCCTAGGAAATACAGAAATGAGTAAGCTCTAACTGCACACGTGTTTAAAAAAAAAAAAAGTATCTTTTGTGTAAAGCTTTTATTGTTGGTTTGGGAGGAGTGGGAAGATATGATAGAAATAAAATAGAATTAGACTGTGAGTAGTCAAAGTCGCTAACACTTTAGAGACCAAGGGTGGGAAAGAGCACAATGCAGGCCTCACAAATAATTTAATGTTTATCCTTGACTTCGGGGCATAACCAATCCATTGTTTTGCAAAATGACCACAGGGTTCCTTACTTCTCTGTCTTTGTACTTTTGTGGATACCCATAAACGAATGTGTATTTATCTTGCAAGCCCCAGCCCAAATTCAACCCTAACGCCCTCCGGACTTCTGACTGCTTACCACTAGGTTGAGCACACGTCTTTCCAGCGCTCACACTCTTTCTGTCTTGGTCTCCTACCACATGTGCGGGGACAACGGCTACATCCATTCTCCATTGGCTGGCTGGGTTTGGTCCCTGAAACACAGGTTCAGTAGCAATCAGTCCCAAATCACCTTCAGTCAGACAGGGCTGACCGCAGTCTAGGCCTCAGCACGTAGAAGTGTGTGATGGTGAATTTTCTTCGACTTTAATAAACTTCTGTTTCCTCTTATGCAGAAAGAGAGTGCAGGATCCCTTGTGAGGTCAAAGTGGAATAACTTGGGCAAAGTACCCAGCCCAATTCCCTGACATTTGTCAGTATTTCATAAAAGCGGAGAGAAAATACAACAAACATTCATGAATCTACCAGTGAACTTGGTTGAATTTAGATTATTTTCAAGATTGGCTTTGAAAATTTGTGGTTCCCAAACTGTGTGCCACAGGGAACTCATAGGAACACCACTGTATGTTTTTAATTTTCAAGGGAGACGTGGGGGACATCAGACACCTCACAACCATTACTATTACGCTTTCTGAATTCTAAATACTTAAGAAAGGGAATCTTTAGGCTTTTCTTTCAGCCCAGCTGCCATCACAGAACAATGGAGATAATAAAGTTGCTCTGAACTAAGAAAATTGGAAACCTCTGCATTAGAAATTGTGTGTGTGTGTGTGTGTGTGTGTGTGTGTGTTTTATTTTTAAATGCAGCTGTAGCCTCTGTGGATTTGTACCTCTCTCTTCCCATTTAAAGAACTATAATTCTAATGTTTGATAATTGACATTTTATTTATTCCTTCCTTCCTCCCTCCCCTCTCTTTCTTTCTTCCTTCCTCCCTTTCTTTCTTTCTCTCTTTCTTTCTTTCTTCCGAGGTTTTATTTATGCATTTGAGAAAGAGAGAGAATGCAAACCAGGAAAGGGAAGAGGGAAAGGGAGAAGCAGACTCCCTGCTGAGCAGCGAGTCTGACTCAGGTGATCCAAGGACCCTGAGATCATGACTTGAGCCAAAGGCAGATGATTAACTGACTGAGCCATCCAGGTGTCCCTGATAATTGATATTTTTATTAATATTTTTATATTTTCATTACACAGATTCTTCCATGTGCATATATCATATTATTTTTGTATGTTTGAGGCTTGACATAAATAGTGTCAGGTACCTTATTTTTCCTGAACTTCCTTTTTGTCTACCATGCACTGATAGACACTCTCTTAATTGGTATTGAAAGACCCCCTCTTCCCTTGCTAAAGGCTTGTTTAAGTAACCTGATGTCCCCACAGCACCCCCTCTCCCCTTGCTGAAGGCTTGATTGTTCCCATAGCCGAATGACAACATATATCCTGCACAAGCAGGATGTCTGTGATCACCCGGTCTGTCAAAAGAAAAGACAAATGAAAAGTAAAATGTAACTGGGACTTTCCAGAGTGCTGACCCAAGAAACCACCAGAACGCCCTGACCCCAACGCCCAATCATGCCTGAATCAAATTAATCAATTAGACTCCTGTAACCATGCATATCTACTTCTGTAGGATCGCTTCCCGCCACCGCCTCCCGCCAGAACAAACCATTATGTCCTTGCCTTGAACACAGTGCCTGACAATGCTTGATTTAAGTTAACCAATCAGATCCCTGTAGCCATGCATCTGCTTCTGTAGGACCGCTTCCCGCCACCCCAACCTTGCCCTATATAATCTGCTCCCCAACTTAGCCCGGCACGCTCAGCCCACAAAGGCTGATGCGTCCGCAGGCACCTGTATAACCAATAAACCTCTTGCAACTTGCATCCAGTGGAGGCTTGGTGTCTGCTTCTTGGGTACGGATCGAGGGTCTTTCAGTATTACTTTACAATATATATGACTACCTAGTAGGGTGAGTCTCTCTACCTTGTTCTAATTCAGAATTACATGGGTTTGGTTTTTTGGGGTGCTTTTGTTTTGTGGGTGTTTTTGCACTAGGCTTTCCATACACAATGTTGAATGAGCATTTTGAGTTCTAAATAAGTCAAGCAGAGAAAGACAACTATCATATGATCTCCCTGATATGAGAAAGTGGTTATGCAACATGGGGGCTTAAGTGGGTAGGAGAAGAATAAAAGAAACAAGATGGGATTGGGAGGGAGACAAACCATAAGTGACTCTTAATCTCACAAAACAAACTGAGGGTTGCTGGGGGGAGGGGGTTTGGGAGAAGGGGGTGGGATTATGGACACTGGGGAGGGTATGTGCTTTGGTGAGTGCTGTGAAGTGTGTAAACCTGGTGATTCACAGACCTGTACCCCCTGGGGATAAAACATATGTTTATAAAAAATAAAAAATTAATAAAAAAACTGATAGGATTTTTATTAGAATTGCATGGAATTTATATATTATTTGAAAACAATTGGCATCTTCATGAAAGCATGTCTTCCAATCAAAGAACTTGCTTTATTTCTTTATTCTACCTCGTTCAGTTAAAATCAGCTTTCCCTCCGTAGAAGCTAGCTCATCATCATTGTAGAGCTATTTCTACTTTTTCCTAGTATTGGACTTATATTTGCCTTGTTCCTGACTTACAAAAGAACGGCTCTACATTTCACTATTAAACATAAAATTTTTATAGTGTTGAATTAGATAATACTTATAAGTTAAGATGTAGCTTTCTATACTTTGTGTGTGCGTATGTGTACATACAAATCTTAGATGGATAATGGATTTTAATAAATGTTTGTTTTGTGTACATCTGGGTATATTAGAAAGTTCTTATCCTTTAAATTAGTCTGTGAGATGAATTGCATTTATGCCTTTTTTTTCTCTTAAATCATACATGAAGTCTCATGGTAAGTCCCCATTGATCATGATGGCTTTCAAAATAATAAAGTGATAACTTCCATTTGCTAATATTTATTCAGGATTTTTGAGTTTACATTCATGAGAGAGATTGCAGAATACATTTTGTGCTCTTCTTTTTTCAGTCTGATATCAAAGTCGTTATTAACTTCAGAAAGATAACATAACATTTTTTATGAAATGACTGCTTTTCACTTCTATGGTGTTTCTATTTTCCTAGATTTTATGGCTTTATATGTTTTAAGCACATCACTATATAATTGCAATTGTAATAGAGAAAATAATAAGAAAAAATAACCCTTCACTTAGTAAAGTGAATCAAAACTTGTTCTATCATTGATAGGATAAATAACCCACATGAATTCAGACACCAACACATTCACTATAAAACCACTACATGACTCTACCTTTCCAACAGGGAATCAGAAAAATGGCATTTTGCTCAATTCCCAGAAAGAAAAAAATATAGGATAACTTTATATTGGTATAACATTGCATTCTCAAGTTGATACTTGAGAGGGGAGAACTTCCATTTTGACTAAAAATCAGTGAAAATTCCATCTTCTATCAATTGTATACATTTGATCACTGGAAGACCTTTCTGCACATTGATTTATGGCCCTGCCTGCTCCAAACCTGTTTCTCCCCACTATCCCTGCTCTCCCGGTGCTGGGAGCAGTAGGACATGGTTATAGTGTGGCGTGAGCCAAAGTCCTGTGTCTTGGTGAGAGAATGCTGAGCAGGTCGGGGCCAGCAGCTGGAAGCTGGTCCTATTGTGCAACACGAATCAATAACTTACCGCAAAAGGACCGCCAACCACAAGCATCTCCCCAACAACGCCCAAATGAAATGCATCCCTTAGTCAATCTCCCCTCTGCCAGATCCCATAGGCCCTGTATTTCTTCCAGCGCCATCTGATGAGAGAGATTTCGGAAGGGAAGAGTGGAAGTGGGATGAGTGACTCGTCCCAGTTTGCCAAGGTCTTTGCCGATTGTAGCCCTTCAAGGCTCATGTCCCAGCATCTCTCAGTCCTGGGCACACAAGGAAAGCCTATTGTTCTAGGGGAGAAGAGACAGCGGTCTTAGCTGTTGGTGCTTAAAATAATTTCCTTTGGGGATCCTGGGTGACTCCATCGGTTAAGCATCTGCCTTCACTCAGGGGCTGCTCAGGGGACTTCAGATCTCAGCACATCTTACTCCAAAGATCTGTCAGCCACTCTGCTCATCTTTGTGGCAGAAATCTCTGAGGCTCCTCTCCAGGGTCTCACAAAGTCTGTGAAAAAAGGCGGCCGGGAGCAGTTTGGTTTGGGTCTGTTCTTCTGATGTAAGTCCCGTAACAAACCTCATCCGTGTCTCCCGGTTGCCTTTTGCCCTGGGCATGTGTGTGTACATGTGTGTATACCTATACAGTTGGCCCTTGAATAACACAGGTGTTAGGGGTGCTGATGCCACCACAGGCAAAAATCCATGTATATGGACGCCTAGGGGGTACAGTTGGTTGAACAACAAAGTCTTGGTTCAGCTCAGATAGTGATCTCAGAGTCCTGGGATGGAGCCTGGTGATGGGCTCCATAATCAGCCAGGAACAGGCTTGGGATTTTCTCCATCTGCTTCTGTCCCTTCCCTACCCTGCTCTCAAATAAATAAATAAATCTTAAAGAAAATCTTTGTATAACTTTTAACTCCCCAGAAACTCAACTACAAATAGCCTACTATTGATCAGAAGACTTAGCAATAATATAAACAGTCGGTTCACACACATTGTGTACATACAGTATATATATTACAAGTTGTATATAGTATCCTTACAATAAAATAAACTAAAGAGAATGTTATTTAAAACTTACAAGAGAGGGAAAACATATTTACAGTATACTTACGGTATTGAAAAGATCCACATGTAAATGGACCCTCACAATTCAAACCTGGGTTGTTCAAGGGTTAACTGTAGATAAAATATTATAATACTAGAAACGCATGTATAAAATATATGTGTCCTCATCACTGGATCAATAAATGATATGATGTTGGACAACAGAAATCATTACCTAAATATATTTACATTATGAACATAACCCTGCCTTTTAAAACAAAGAATTTGCATAGCTTGCCTTAATTTTAGCTCAGATTTAAGAAGACTCATTTATTCTTTTTTTTAAAGATTTTATTTATTTACTTGTCAGAGAGAGAGAGCACAAGCAGGAGGAGCAGCAGACAGAGGGAGAAGGAGCCTCCCCGCGAGCAGGGAACCCGATGTGGGGCTCAATCCCAGGACCCTGGGATTATAATCTGAGCAGAATGCTGACACTTAACCAACTGAGGCACCCAGGTGTCCTGAAGATTCATCTATTCTGAAGCAGACGAAAGGATATTTCTCAAACAAAAAGAGATATTCATCTCCTGCCATTGTCTCTAACTCCTTTCTGTTTGTTAAATGCTGGTGAGATGACTGTGGATACACGAAGAGCTTTTGTCATTTCTGACACCTGAAACCTACAGAGAAGGGCTCAGTGTGGGTTCCCTCAGAATAGCCTTCTGTTTTTTTGGTTCAAACATAGGATATTACAAACCTTAGTAGAGATACAGAGGCTGGAGATGTCTTTCACATTTGGCCATTCTCAGGAGAGGCTGAAACGAAAACTCAGAAGCCAGCATACTCTCTTGCATGGGCACTGTACCTGGGGACGTGATGAGCATTGGCTACCGGCCACATCCCATGGGGCAGGTCTGCTCAGAAAAACTCCTTAGGAGTCAGAACGTTCCAGAAGAGAGGGACGTGGGTGGTCTCAGTCTGTTAAACATCCAACTCTTGATTTCAACTCATATCAGGATCTCAGGGTCCGGAGATTTAGCCCTGCCTTGGGCTCCATGGTTGTTGTGGAGTTTGCTTGGCATTCTCACTCTGCCTCTGCTCCTTCCCCTCCTGTTCACGGGCACACATGCTCTTCAAATAGCTGAATGAATGAATGAATGCTTTGAAAAAAGAATGTTCCAGAAGAGCAAAGAAGATCAAATGATCGATGGGACATTTCGAACAGGAATGGAGCAGGGAAAGCATATGAACATCAGGCCGCCTACATCCAAGTTCTAATTTTGGCTCCAATCCTTAGGGGCAGTGTGGCCTCCTGCCGGGACCTCTCCCTCTCTCTTGGCCTCTAGTTCTTCCTCTCCGTAGTAGGGGTGATACATGGGATTGTGCTGAGGAATATCTGCTCTAGCTTGCTCCAGTATTAACTCCCTTCATCCTCACAGCTGACCCACAGGGTTGGAACCATCAGCCTGGTTTAATCCACGAGCAGAAAGAGACAGAGATGATGGCATGCCCAACATCTTGATCCTGGTGAGAGGCAGCCCTGGACTTCCTGGTGGTCCTAGACTTCCATGCCAGGCCTCTGACCGCCGAGCCTCCTTCCAGCCCTTCTCCCAGCACCATGGGCCTCTCCCCTGAAGCACGTGGTAGTAAGAGGTCATCTATGCAGTTTCACTCTGCATATGTCCGTATTCCCACCAGTGAGAGTCTGTGACTTGTCCCCATCATAAACACCTGCAGCCACATGGCCCTGACCTACCTCCCATCCCCCTTCTGATGACCTGGCCACCTTGACTGAGGTAGTATATTACATACATTTCCTGCTGTTTCTACGATTTCATTATCATAGCAGGTGGGACGATAGAGTTACACGAGACCACAGAGAGCTGTCAGACGCCCCCTCAAAGCTCACCAAGTGCTTAATTAAAGTTTTTATAACTTTTTATACAGGTGAAGGAAACTTTCAAAAAGAGGTATTTAAATCGCTAACAAACATAGATAAAAGTAGGTGAAAAGAGACTCTGGCATTCAATAAATAATTGTCACCATCTGTCCCCACTCTCCAAACCATCCTTGTTTATTATAGAACTGAAGGAAGCCTCAAAACATGGGTCATTTTGGTCACCAAAATATGCTATTCCCAGAAAATACATTGTTCTCATTTTTTTAAACATAGAAGTTAGGATATTGTGCCTGATTGGCAACACAGGAGCTTTGCCATTGTGAAATCTGGGTGAGGATGTGCGCTTCCCTCTGTACAGGCTGTCTCTAACCTTGGACCAGTTACTTCCCTTCTTCAGGGTCTAGTTTCTCATTTATAAATGGACTCAATGGTTTTCTCTCCACAGGCTGTTCTGGGGCATAAATAAATGAGCAGATGTTAACAGACTTACTATATGAGTCATACAAACACTTACCGTATCTGCAAACACGTCTGTTGGGAGCGCAGACACGGATGCAGGTGGGGTTCCTACCTGGGGAGGGGAACGTGGGGAGGCAGGGCACTCTCAAGGAAAAAACAAAATCAAAACCCACAGGTGGATGTCACCTCAACCTGGACTCAAACCATGACTTTATCTCATACCTGTAAGATTCTTTTTTTCTTTTTAAGATTTTATTTTTTTGTTTGTTAGAGAGAGAGAGCACGCGAGAGCACAGACAGACAGAGAGGCAGGCAGAGGCAGAGGGAGGAGCAGACTCCCTGCCCAGCAAGCAGCCCAATGGGGGGCTCAATCCCAGGACCCTTGGATCATGACCATCAGGCTTTAGATAATCTACATATGTATAATGCTTTATCGATTCCCAAACATCTTCATATGCCTTGTCACATTTGATTGTCAATTATGTTGTAATCTTGGCTGGGTAGAGATGAGGAAACTGAGGGAGAAGTTAGTACTTGTCCAAGGTAATATAAAAGAGAGCCAGGACCAAAATCTTTTAAGGCAAGAAACAAACAATTTTTCATTTGGAGATGATAGAAAGCTGGAAACTGTGTTGCTCCCAGCCTTACAAGGAAAACGAGTTGGACAAACAAGTTCACAGTTCTCCTTGAATAGATCATGATGCTGAGATTTCATGGCAACCAAGTGGCCCAAACTTAAGGAAGAGACAGATACTGTAGGGAGAGGACATTCGAGCACTGATTTGTCTGGGTAGGACACAGGTAATGAGAGGTTCAGCTCAGATGCTTGGGGAATTGCTGGAGCCCAAGTGTTCACTGGCAAGACCATGTAAACCCCTAGTACTCTGACGTAGGTGAAGTCCAAGTTCTTTTGGAGGCTTTTTTTTCACAAACCCCACTGGGTGCTCACAGAAGAGATTGGGAACATCCTGAAGATGTCTCCCCTATCATGTACGGCTGAGAAAAGGGACGAGCAGCCCCTGTAATAGGGACAAAATGTGCTGCCTGGACCCTTCTCCCCTTTCTGTCCTATGGACCAGAAGTGTTCATCTGTGAGGGGATGAACGACAGAAAGTGTCACCCTCCAGGCCCATTGGCGACCTCCCATTGTATCTTGAGAAATGGAAAAGGAAAAACATCTGAAGCCAGGGCGGAGGCACTGGAACAATGTGAACGCCAAGAGCATGGCAGGTGCCCAAGAGGCCCCAGCCTGGGGCGCAGCACCAAGAGGGGAAGGCCGCAGACTGAGAATGGATCACACACTGGAGAAAAACCGACTTCCGGCAAACCAGCCTCATTTCCTGCTGCAGGGATTCGGGGCCCATGGTGGCAGCACCGAGGGTGATGACTGCACCCGTGAGCTCCAACTCAGCCCAATTCCTAACTAAATGAACTCAAACCAAGCGCTAAAGACCTATTGGTCTGTAGGTCAGTAAAGTTAACCCAAACTGCAAAACAAAGAGCAGAACAAATCTTCCAAGAGCTGTGGACTTCTATCAAGTGGTTTAACATATTTGTCATTGGAATTCCAAAAAGAGGGGAGAGAGAACAGAGCAGAAGAAATATTTGAAGAAACAGTAACACCAAGTAGGACAAATACACACACATTTCAGATTGCTAAAAGCAAAGGACAACAAGGAGAAAATCTTAAAGGCAGCCAGAGGAAAGAGAAAGAAAAAGAAAATATATGCCATACTTCTCTTCAGAAACTATGCAAGCTATAAAACCGCGGAGTAACCTGCGGTGCTGGAATTCAAAACAAGAAACCCTCAACCTGGAATTCTGTATCCAGCAAAGTTGTCTTTCAGAAATGAAAGAGAAATAAAAACTTTCTCAAACAAAAAAATCTGGGGAATTTATTGCTGGGAGATCTGTTCTGCAAAAAATGCTGAAGGAAGTCCTTCTGCAAAGGGACTGTGATGCCAGCAAAAACTTGGATCTACAAAGAGAAATATAGAACAATGGAAATGAAATAAATGAAGATAAAATAAAACACAATTTATTTTCCCCTACATTTTGTAAACCTTTTATTTTAGATTACAAAGATAGTACAGAAAGTTCTCCTAATGCTTCATACCAGTTTCTCCGATTATTAACATCTTCCATTAGTATAGTACAATAGTACTGTAGTACTGCATAGTACTAAAAGGTCAGTATTGTTACATTATTATTTACAGAACTTTTGTACTTTATTCAGATTTCTTTAGTTTTTAAACCACATAGCTTGTGTTCTGGGACCCCATCCAAGACAACACATTACACTTAGTAGGATGTTTCCCACTTAGTAGGCTGTTTCCTCAGACTCCTCTTGGCTGTGATAGTTTCTAAGTCTTTCCTTGCTTTAATGCCCTTGACAGTTTTGAGAAGTACTAGTAAGGTATTTTGTAGAATGTCCTTTCATTGGGACTTTTTTCCTCACGTTTTACTCATGATTAGACTGGGGTTATGGATTTCAGGGAAGGCCACAGCTCAAGTGTGCCATTTTGATCACCTCATACAAAGGGTACATAGTATCATTATGAGTAGTTACTGTTGTTGTCAACCTTGGTCACCTTGCTGATGCAGTGTTGCATGGGTTTCTGTGCTGCAAAGTTATACTTCTTCCTTTGGGTACTGTCCTCTTTGGAAAGAAGTCCTATGCAAGGTCCATACTTAAGGAGTGGGGAATTAGGCTCTACCTCCTTGAGGGCAGAATATCTACATAAATTATTTGGAGTTCTTATGAACAGGTGATTTATCTGTTTGCTTTTATTATTTAATGATTTACATTAATACAGACTTATGGATATTTATACTACTAAATTCTGCTAACATATAGTTCTACCAATACTGTTTCATTCTGTTGCTCATATTCCAGCTTTAGCTGTCGAGGACTTTTCACTTGGTTCCAGTTCCTCTGAAAATACATCCTCATCCTTGTGGGGTTATTTTTGGCAGGGAGGGGATAATGAAGGTTACTTTAAAATTTTTCAGTTACGACGAAGTGTTCCAGGCTCATCTTGTATATTCCCTGCCCAAGTCCCAGAATCAGTCATTTCTCTAAGGAACCTGGTTCCTTATTATTGGAGACTGGTATTAGAAACCGGAATCCAGGCATCTCTCTCTTTTTCATTGTTCTAAAAGATCACTACTTTCTAAAGCAAAAATAGCGGGAATGAATTTGGTGCTTATAATACATGTAGAAATAAAGTGTAGGACAACAAAAGACAGGAAGCAAAGTTGTAAACACACTGTTCGAAGCCCTTACTCTACACCTAATATGATATCTACTTGACGGTAAACTCTAGTTAACTAAAGATGTATGTTATAAAACCTAGTGCAACTACAGAAAACAATTTATGAAAGAGGTATAAAAAGTCGATAGAGGAGATAAAATGGAATTATTAAAAAATGCTCGAATAGCCCAAGATATGGGAGAAAACAGAAAAATACAACAAAGAGACAATGAGGCAAATAAATACAGCTAACAACATTGTAGATTGTAATCCAACCATACAAGTAATCACACTGAATGTGGTCGTAAACATCAGTTAAAAGACAAAATGTCAGATTGTTTAAGAAAAGGAAGGTCATGGCGATTCATAGACCTGTACCCCTGGGGATAAAAATACATCATATGTTTATTTATTTATTTATTTATTCATTTATTTATTTATTTATTTTTAAAGATTTTATTTATTTATTTGACAGACAGAGATCACAAGTAGGCCAAGAGGCAGGCAGAGAGAGAGGAGGAAGCAGGCTCCCTGCTGAGCAGAGAACCCGATGCGGGGCTTGATCCCAGGTCGCTGAGATCATGACCTGAGCCGAAGACAGAGGCTTTAACCCACTGAGCCACCCAGGCACCCCCATTATATGTTTATTTTAAAAATTAATTAATTAATTTTAAAAAAAGGAAGATCATACTATACACAGTCTATAGAAACCCTACTTTAAATATAAAGGCATAGGATAGCAGATAGAGAAAACATATTATGCAAATGTTAACCACAAGAAGGCTAGTATAGCAATATTAATTTCAGACAATATGGGCTTCACAATAAGGAATATTATCAAGAATAAAGAAGGACTTCACACAGTTCATTTTCCAAGAAATAAGTATCTTTAATGTATACACACGTAACAGCCTGCCTTCAAAATTTGTAAGCCAAAAACTGATGGAACTAAAAGGTGAAATAGAAAAATCCACAACTGTAGCTGGAAACTTAAACATTCTTCTCTCTGTAATCGGCAGAACAAGCAGGCAGAAAAATCTGTAAGGATCTGGACAACCTGAGCAATACTCAGCCAGCCTCACCAGTACTCTAACAGACTTTTATGGGACACTTCACAACAGCAGAGCATAACATTTTTCTTAAGGGCCCTTGGAACATTCACCAAGATAGACCATTACCTGTGCCATAAAGTAAATCTCAACAAATATCAAAGAGTTAAAATCATCTAGATTATATTCTCTGATCATAATGAAATCATAACAGAAAGGAAAAATCCTTATATATTGAGAAATTAACACACTTTTAAATAATCTCTGGGTCAAAGAGGAAATCTTAGGAGAAATTATAAAATACGTATGTGTGTATGTGTGTGTGTATGTATGTATATGAGGGAGGGAAACTTACAGCATTTGATGTTTATATTAGAAAAGAGAAGGTACTAAATCAGTAAACTTTTGTTAAAACTCATAAACTCAAGAAAGAAGAGCAAAAACTTAACCCAAAGCAATCAAAAGAAAAAATTCAGAAATAAATGAAATTTAAAACGAAAGCAATAGAGAAAAACAATCAAGCAAAGCCTAGTTTTTTGATTGCTAAACTTCTGGCCAAGCTGACCAAATTAAAAGAGAAGGCACAGGTTATCAATATCAAGAATGAAAGAGGTACTGGCAGAAAGGTGGGCGCCAGTGGACAAAACAGAGAGCCCAGAAAATAGACCTACACAAATATATTCTGTTGTATTTTGACAAAGGCAGTAAAGCAGTTCAGCCGAGAAAGGATAGCTGGTCCAACCGACTCTCCTAGAACAGTTCACCATCCATATGCAAAAATAAAACCTCAAAATACAAATCATACCTTATGCAAAAATTAACTAAAAACTCATCATAGACTCAAGCATAAAATACAAAACTCTGAAACTTTTAGAAGAAAATTTTGGAAGAAACAATACACCAAAAACATGATCCATAAAGAAAATTCTGATATATTGATGCTATCAAAATAGTTTCACTATCAAAAAGTTTTAATCTGTAAAAGGTCCTACCCAGAGAATAAAAAGACAGCCTACAGATGAGGAGAAACTGTTTGCAAATCACATACTCGTAAAGGACCTGCTTCTATGATGATACAACTGTACATCTATTAGGATGGCTAAGATTTAAAAAATAAAATCAGTGGTACTGTGATAGCATTGTATAGGGGCAGGTGGAAAAGCTACACTTGTGAGCACAGCATACTGTATGGAGTTGGGGAACTGCTGTGTTGTACACCTGAAAAAATGTAACATCATGTGTCAACTTTACTTGGGTGCCTGGTTGGCTCAGTCGGTTGAGCGTCCAGCTCTTGATTTCAGCTAAGGTTTTGATATCAGAGTTCAAGACCCGCTGGGATCAGAGTTCAAGGTGAGTATAAGGCCCGATGAGGCCTACTTAAAAACAAAACAAAAACCCAGCATTCTAAAATGCCAAGTTCTGACAAGGATGCAGAGCAACAAGAACCCTCGTATATTCATGCTTAGAATGCAAAGTCACACACCACTTGGGAAAACAGATCAACAAAGTCTTATAAAGTTAAATATATACTTGTCATACAACCCAACAGTCCTCTCCTAGAGAATTTACACAAGTGAACTGAGAACTGTGCTTATAGAAATCTGTATTTTTCACAGTTGCCAAAAACTGATAACAACCTAGATGTCCTTCCAACAGAAGAATGGATGGATATACACACTGTGGTACATCCAGACAAAGAGTACTGCTCAGCAATAAAAAGGGATGAGCCACTTATTCACAGCAGTATAGATGATCTTAAATGAGTTTTGCTAAGTGAAAGAAGCTGGATCCGAAAGACTACATAGCATGTGATTCCATTTATATTTCATTCTGCAAAATGCAAAACAGATCAGTAGTTGCCAGGGATGGAGAGAGGAGTTGACTGCAAAGGGTATTTGAGGTAAATTTTTGAGGTGATGGAACTGTTCAGTGATCCTGTGCTGGTGAGTGTACATATGAGTCTATGCCTCTGTTAAAACTCATAAAACTGGACTGGGAGGAGTCAAGATGGCGGAGAAGTAGCAGGCTGAGACTGCTTCAGCTAGCCGGAGATCAGCTAGATAGCTTATCTAAAGATTGCAAACACCTGAAAATCCATCAGCAGATCAAAGAGAAGAAGAACAGCAATTCTGGAAACAGAAAAACAACCACTTTCTGAAAGGTAGGACCGGCGGAGAAGTGAATCCAAAGCGACGGGAAGATAGACCCCGGGGGGAGGGGCCGGCTCCCGGCAAGCGGCGGAGCAACGGTGCACAAAATCAGGACTTTTAAAAGTCTGTCCCACTGAGGGACATCGCTCCAGAGGCTAAACCGGGGCGAGGCCCACGCGGGTTCAGCATGGCTTCAGGTCCCGCAGGGTCACAGAAGGATCAGGGGTGTCTGAGTGTCGCAGACCTTGCGGGTATTGGAACGGGAAAGCTGGCTACAGAGACAGAGCCTACAGTAAGCTCACAGCTCGGTGTTACCTTGAACTGGTCGCAGGCTCGGAGAGCTCGGAGCGCGGCCGGAGGTCAGGCAGAAGGGAGAAACTGGGCGCTGTTCTCTGAGGGCGCACTGAGGAGTGCGGCCCTGGGCTCTCGGCTCCTCCGGGCCGGAGACCAGGAGGCCGCCATTTGTATTCCCGTCCTTCGGAACTCTATGGAAAGCGCTCAGGGAACAAAAGCTCCTGAAAGCAAACCCGAGCGGATTACTCACCCCGGCCCCTGGTAAGGGCGGTGTAATTCCGCCTGGGGCAAAGACACTTGAGAATCACTAAAACAGGCCCCTCCCCCAGAAGATCAACAAGAAATCCAGCCGAGACCAAGTTCACCTACCAAGGAGTGCGGTTTCAATACCAAGGAGAGCAGCAGTTAATTTAATTTTTTTCTTTTTCATTTTTTTTTTTTTTTCTCGCCTTCGGGTAAAATTTTTTTTTTTTTAACTGTTACCTTTTTCTTTTTTAACGATTTTTTACTAGTTTATCTAATATATATATTTTTTCTTTTTTACATTTTTCTTAGGTGTTTTCCTTTTTTTTTTTTAAATTCTTTTCTTTTCTTTTTTCTTTTTTTTTTTCTTTTTTCTTTTTTTTTCTTTCTTCCTTTTTGAACCTCTTTTTATCCCCTTTCTCCCCCCTCACGATTTTGGATCTCTTCTAATTTGGTTAAAGCACTTTTTCCTGGGGTTGTTGCCACCCTTTTAGTATTTTACTTGCCCCTTCATATACTCTTATCTGGACAAAATGACAAGACGGAAAAATTCAACACAAAAAAAAGAACAAGAGGCAGTACCGAAGGCTAGGGACCTAATCAATACAGACATTGGTAATATTTCAGATCTAGAGTTCAGAATGACAATTCTCAAGGTTCTAGCCGGGCTCGAAAAAGGCATGGAAGATATTAGAGAAACCCTCTCGAGAGATATAAAAGCCCTTTCTGGAGAAATAAAAGAACTAAAATCTAACCAAGTTGAAATCAAAAAAGCTATTAATGAAGTGCAATCAAAAATGGAGGCTCTCACTGCTAGGATAAATGAGGCAGAAGAAAGAATTAGTGATATAGAAGACCAAATGACAGAGAATAAAGAAGCTGAGCAAAAGAGGGACAAACAGCTACTGGACCACGAGGGGAGAATTCGAGAGATAAGTGACACCATAAGACGAAACAACATTAGAATAATTGGGATTCCAGAAGAAGAAGAAAGAGAGAGGGGAGCAGAAGGTATACTGGAGAGAATTATTGGGGAGAATTTCCCCAGTATGGCAAAGGGAATGAGCATCAAAATTCAGGAGGTTCAGAGAACGCCCCTCAAAATCAATAGGAATAGGCCCACACCCCGTCACCTAATAGTAAAATTTACAAGTCTCAGTGACAAAGAGAAAATCCTGAAAGCAGCCCGGGAAAAGAAGTCTGTAACATACAATGGTAAAAATATTAGATTGGCAGCTGACTTATCCACAGAGACCTGGCAGGCCAGAAAGAGCTGGCATGATATTTTCAGAGCACTAAACGAGAAAAACATGCAGCCAAGAATACTATATCCAGCTAGGCTATCATTGAAAATAGAAGGAGAGATTAAAAGCTTCCAGGACAAACAAAAACTGAAAGAATTTGCAAATACCAAACCAGCTCTACAGGAAATATTGAAAGGGGTCCTCTAAGCAAAGAGAGAGCCTACAAGTGGTAGATCAGAAAGGAACAGAGACCATATACAGTAACAGTCAACTTACAGGCAATACAATGGCACTAAATTCATATCTCTCAATAGTTACCCTGAATGTTAATGGGCTAAATGCCCCTGTCAAAAGACACAGGGTATCAGAATGGATAAAAAAACAAAACCCATCTATATGTTGCCTCCAAGAAACTCATTTTAAGCCCAAAGACACCTCCAGATTTAAAGTGAGGGGGTGGAAAAGAATTTACCATGCTAATGGACATCAGAAGAAAGCAGGAGTGGCAATCCTTATATCAGATCAATTAGATTTTAAGCCAAAGACTATAATAAGAGATGAGGAAGGACACTATATCATACTCAAAGGGTCTGTCCAACAAGAAGATTTAACAATTTTAAATATCTATGCCCCCAACGTGGGAGCAGCCAACTATATAAACCAATTAATAACAAAATCAAAGAAACACATCAACAATAATACAATAATAGTAGGGGACTTTAACACTCCCCTCACTGAAATGGACAGATCATCCAAGCAAAAGATCAGCAAGGAAATAAAGGCCTTAAACGACACACTGGACCAGATGGACATCACAGATATATTCAGAATATTTCATTCAAAGCAACAGAATACACATTCTTCTCTAGTGCACATGGAACATTCTCCAGAATAGATCACATCCTCGGTCCTAAATCAGGACTCAACCGGTATCAAAAGATTGGGATCATTCCCTGCATATTTTCAGACCACAATGCTCTAAAGCTAGAACTCAACCACAAAAGGAAGTTTGGAAAGAACCCAAGTACATGGAGACTAAACAGCATCCTTCTAAAGAATGAATGGGTCAACCGGGAAATTAAAGAAGAATTGAAAACAATCATGGAAACAAATGATAATGAAAATACAACGGTTCAAAATCTGTGGGACACAACAAAGGCAGTCCTGAGAGGAAAATATATAGCGGTACAAGCCTTTCTCAAGAAACAAGAAAGGTCTCAGGTACACAACCTAACCCTACACCTAAAGGAGCTGGAGAAAGAACAAGAAAGAAACCCTAAGCCCAGCAGGAGAAGAGAAATCATAAAGATCAGAGCAGAAATCAATGAAATAGAAACAAAAAAACAATAGAACAAATCAACGAAACTAGGAGCTGGTTCTTTGAAAGAATTAATAAAATTGATAAACCCCTGGCCCGACTTATCAAAAAGAAAAGAGAAAGGACCCAAATAAATAAAATCATGAATGAAAGAGGAGAGATCACAACTAACACCAAAGAAATACAAACTATTATAAGAACATACTATGTGCAACTCTACGCCAATAAATTTGACAATCTGGAAGAAATGGATGCATTCCTAGAAACATATAAACTACCACAACTGAACCAGGAAGAAATAGAAAGCCTGAAAAGACCCATAACCAGTAAGGAGATTGAAACAGTCATTAAAAATCTCCAAACAAACAAAAGCCCAGGGCCAGACGGCTTCCCGGGGGAATTCTACCAAACATTTAAAGAAGAACTAATTCCTATTCTCCTGAAACTGTTCCAAAAAATAGAAATGGAAGGAAAACTTCCAAACTCATTTTATGAGGCCAGCATCACCTTGATCCTAAAACCAGACAAGGATCCCACCAAAAAAGAGAGCTATAGACTGATATCCTTGATGAACACAGATGCGAAAATACTCAACAAAATACTAGCCAATAGGATTCAACAGTACATTAAAAAGATTATTCACCACGACCAAGTGGGATTTATTCCAGGGCTGCAAGGTTGGTTCAACATCCGCAAATCAGTCAATGTGATACAACACATCAATAAAAGAAAGAACAAGAACCATATGATACTCTCAATAGATGCTGAAAAAGCATTTGACAAAGTACAGCATCCCTTCCTGATCAAAACTCTTCAAAGTGTAGGGATAGAGGGCACATACCTCAATATCATCAAAGCCATCTATGAAAAACCCACCGCAAATATCATTCTCAATGGAGAAAAACTGAAAGCTTTTCCGCTAAGGTCAGGAACACGGCAGGGATGTCCATTATCACCACTGCTATTCAACATAGTACTAGAGGTCCTAGCCTCAGCAATCAGACAACAAAAGGAAATTAAAGGCATCCAAATCGGCAAAGAAGAAGTCAAATTATCACTCTTCGCAGATGATATGATACTATATGTGGAAAACCCAAAAGACTCCACTCCAAAACTGCTAGAACTTATACAGGAATTCAGTAAAGTGTCAGGATATAAAATCAATGCACAGAAATCAGTTGCATTTCTCTACACCAACAGCAAGACAGAAGAAAGAGAAATTAAGGAGTCAATCCCATTTACAATTGCACCCAAAACCATAAGATACCTAGGAATAAACCTAACCAAAGAGGCACAGAATCTATACTCAGAAAACTATAAAGTACTCATGAAAGAAATTGAGGAAGACACAAAGAAATGGAAAAATGTTCCATGCTCCTGGATTGGAAGAATAAATATTGTGAAAATGTCTATGCTACCTAAAGCAATCTACACATTTAATGCAATTCCTATCAAAGTACCATCCATCTTTTTCAAAGAAATGGAACAAATAATGCTAAAATTTATATGGAACCAGAAAAGACCTCGAATAGCCAAAGGGATATTGAAAAAGAAAGCCAACGTTGGTGGCATCACAATTCCGGACTTCAAGCTCTATTACAAAGCTGTCGTCATCAAGACAGCATGGTACTGGCACAAAAACAGACACATAGATCAATGGAACAGAATAGAGAGCCCAGAAATAGACCCTCAACTCTATGGTCAACTAATCTTCGACAAAGCAGGAAAGAATGTCCAATGGCAAAAAGACAGCCTCTTCAATAAATGGTGCTGGAAAAATTGGACAGCCACATGCAGAAAAATGAAATTGGACCATTTCCTTACACCACACACAAAAATAGACTCAAAATGGATGAAGGACCTCAATGTGCAAAAGGAATCCATCAAAATCCTTGAGGAGAACACAGGCAGCAACCTCTTTGACCTCAACCGCAGCAACATCTTCCTAGGAACAACGCAAAAGTCAAGGGAAGCAAGGGCAAAAATGAACTATTGGGATTTCATCAAGATCAAAAGCTTTTGCACAGCAAAGGAAACAGTTAACAAAATCAAAAGACAACTGACAGAATGGGAGAAGATATTTGCAAATGACATATCAGATAAAGGACTAGTGTCCAGAATCTATAAAGAACTTAGCAAACTCAACACCCAAAGAACAAATAATCCAATCAAGAAATGGGCAGAGGACATGAACAGACATTTCTGCAAAGAAGACATCCAGATGGCCAACAGACACATGAAAAAGTGCTCCATATCACTCGGCATCAGGGAAATACAAATCAAAACCACAATGAGATATCACCTCACACCAGTCAGAATGGCTAAAATCAACAAGTCAGGAAATGACAGATGCTGGCGAGGATGCGGAGAAAGGGGAACCCTCCTACACTGTTGGTGGGAATGCAAGCTGGTGCAGCCACTCTGGAAAACAGCATGGAGGTTCCTCAAAATGTTGAAAATAGAACTGCCCTATGACCCAGCAATTGCACTATTGGGTATTTACCCTAAGGATACAAACGTAGTGATCCAAAGGGGCACATGTACCCGAATGTTTATAGCAGCAATGTCCACAATAGCCAAACTATGGAAAGAACCTAGATGTCCATCAACAGATGAATGGATCAAGAAGATGTGGTATATATACACAATGGAATACTATGCAGCCATCAAAAGAAATGAAATCTTGCCATTTGCGACAACATGGATGGAACTAGAGCGTATCATGCTTAGCGAAATAAGTCAAGCAGAGAAAGACAACTATCATATGATCTCCCTGATATGAGGAAGTGGTGATGCAACATGGGGGCTTAAGTGGGTAGGAGAAGAATAAATGAAACAAGATGGGATTGGGAGGGAGACAAACCATAAGTGACTTTTAATCTCACAAAACAAACTGAGGGTTGCTGGGGGGAGGGGGTTTGGGAGAAGGGGGTGGGATTATGGACATTGGGGAGGGTATGTGCTTTGGTGAGTGCTGTGAAGTGTGTAAACCTGGTGATTCACAGACCTGTACCCCTGGGGATAGAGTATTATGCCTCCATCAGAAAGGATGAATACCCAACTTTTGTAGCAACATGGACGGGACTGGAAGAGATTATGCTGAGTGAAATAAGTCAAGCAGAGAGAGTCAATTATCCTATGGTTTCACTTATTTGTGGAGCATAACAAATAGCATGGAGGACATGGGGACTTAGAGTGGAGAAGGGAGTTGGGGGAAATTGGAAGGGGAGGTGAACCATGAGAGACTATGGACTCTGAAAAACAATCTGAGGGTTTTGAAGGGACGGGGGGTGGGAGGTTGGGGTACCAGGTGGTGGGTATTATAGAGGGCACGGATTGCATGGAGCACGGGGTGTGGTGCAAAAATAATGAATACTGTTATGCTGGAAATTTAAAAAAAAAAAAAACTCATAAAACTGTACAAAGAGTGGTTTTACTATATGCAGTTAAAAATCAACCAGGATTCCAGGGGAACTGCAGATGGAATACAGACTGTGACACATGAATATGGCTGTAGTACAGGTCTGTGACAGGATGATCTGGAAGGGGACGGGGAAGGAGCTCTCAGTAACTTTGGAAATGGTTTTAACTCTAGATAGAGAAAACAAAAAAATGAGGAAGTCGTTGTGCTCAAGATGGTACATTTGTTAGACAACACTCAAACAGTAAATACATAGTAGATAAAGCCGGGTTTTTCATTGTTGGCGGTGGGGGGGGGGGACTTACAAATAAGCAAGGTGGTTGGGGTTGGGGAAGGAAGGCTACAGTGAACACTGTGTTTCTGGGCTATTGTTGGAAGTTTCAGTATGAACGTACTTTCTTAACATAGAGAAATATCAATGTATATACACATGAATAGTGTATCTCATATATTTCCTAGCTCTACCGACAGACCCTTCAGATAATGGCACCTGATAACTGAACACACCTAGTACTCAGATCTTCATTTCTAAACATTCTCCAATAAAAGGAATCAGGATTCCTTGGAGAAATGATTGATTATAGAGTGGGGGCAATGAAAATACAGGATGAGTCGGAGGTGCCAGAGGATAAGGAAGTGCAGGTGAAATGCTTACAGGAACCAGCCTCTCCGAAGAGCTCCAGTGGCCCAAACTAGAACAATTTAAGCAACAAAATAAGTAACAATAGTATTGGATTAGTACCCAAGGAATACAAAATACCAAGCCTGTTATTGATAAAAATGATGAAAGAAACAGCTCTTCCTTAGAGAAGAGTTCTAATTATTACATGTAGAAAGAATGAGAGAAATAGCAAATCATCACTGTCATTACCACAGTACAGAGATCATGGCCAGACAGGGTCAATGGATGCTAAAACGAGTGAGCGAAAGTTTAAGGAAAAACAGGGTGTTTGCATAGCCTCAAAATGTCTCTCCCCAAATAACTGGCAAAGGGAACAATAGTAATTTTGTAGTAGGGAGTCCTCGAAGATGTGACTTTCACCAGCAATCGAGTTTAACATCACAAATAATGGAATGACATACCTTCTGGTATGTGCTAAGAGGGTCACATCACCTCTTTGGTACTCTTCCAAAAATCCATGCTCTCTATCCAAGAAAATTTAAGACCCAAATTACGAGACGTTCCATGAGATATCCACCCAGTACTCTGCAGTTTTTAAGGTCATGCAAAATGAGGAAAGATGGAGGGAGCGGTCACAGACCAGAGGAGACGAAGGGTGTGTGACCGGTAAGGGCATGTGGGATGCAGCATCCAGTCCTGGAGTAGAAAAAGGACATCGGTGAAAGACGGGTGAAATCCAGGTGAAGTCCTGTAGCCTCAGTTATTGCTGGTTCCTCTGTCAGTTTGACAGTTGTCTCGTGCTTCTTTGAGAGGCAGACCGGGTGGGGTGGTGCTGGGGTGTGTGCTGTGATGGTGCGCTCTCTTCACAGCCGCTCTCTACGGGTAAAATTATTGCAGGATACCGAGTTAAAGATACACACAGGTGTAACAGGTAACCCCGAAAAGAAAAACATGTGGGCATTCAGGGTAGTCATTTCGCTCACCTTTTAGGAACAGGATGTCGAACACCTGCCCCTGTCTTTCAGAGAGGCTACAGAAAGTTCCATTTAAGGCTCAGTCAACTGCAGAAGGTAAGGGCAGACCTGCATGGAGGCCTTCAGCAGCTGGTCAGGACTACTTCTGTCTGGTCTTTCTTTCAGAGATCATGAAGCAGCTCTTAGAAGACTCAGAATTTGCCATATAAACTATTTTACACCCTTGGCCTGGCAGGTGCAAGTGGAAACCACACAGCACTTACTTGCGGTATTTGCACGCGGGTCCTGTGGTTGGAGGCCTGTGAAGATCTGTGTAACTCCGCCGCTGAAGGGCCTCTCGCCCACATTTGAGACAGCAGCTGTAGGCTGGGCGCTTGTTTTTCAGAGTCGGCAACCAGCCTGCCTGTGTTACCGTTTGTTTGCAGGTTGGCTGGCTTTTGGATCCGGGTCTCCTCCATCACTGATGCTTACAAAGACTTCCGTAGATTGACAGAGAAACTTGACTCCTTCAAGTAAAATAAGAAAGCACTAGCTAGCAGATTATTTCTAGCCTGTTAGTATTTTCTAAATGCTTAGAAGAGCAAATATGTGTCCTTCATCTCTTTTCTGGACGTGATTTATCAGTTCAGTTCTCTTCCAGTCTCATTAGCCTCATACATGTTACTGTTTTTCCGCAGCGAAATTATACACACGAAAGCTGTATTTGCATCCAAATCCGTGTTATCCAAGACTGTTACGAACTACTGTTGGAGTTCTTCTTGTTTTGTAACACTATGCTAGCTGCAGTGGGAAATTAGAAAACAAAATAATTCCTGCCGACCGAAAAGCATACATCTAGGAGATAAATAATGGACGTGTGTGACCAGGTGGGCTAGGGATGCGAGGACGAAGTACTCTCAGGGTTTCAAGTATAAACCCGTGTCATGATGAGGAACTCTTTAAACACAGTGGCGGTAGCCCGGCGGTATGTGGGTGAGGCCGACACAGGAGTGGACGAAGCCAGGGAGCGGGGGCAGCTTTAAAGCCTGGCCTGCAAGAATCTGAAGAATCTTTCTTCTGAAAGCAGCTACTAGTGGAGATACGATAAATAATTTGTATTTGTATTCACTGCTTATATTTAATCATCTCTCTAGAGTTCCAAGCAACTGCTAGTGTCCGAATAACGTGTTTTTCTAAAGAAATATTTTATTTTTGAGTATCAACAGTCTTAGTAACTCTCGTATCCCTCTCATGTGCTGAGTGCAGTGGGAGGAAGAGGAATTGGAGTTGGTGAGTGTGCGTTTCTGCTTGAAGGGAGTTGCAAAAGATCTGGAAAGTACGAATTCTCTTAAGTGTTTATATCTAACCAGTGTTCTCTTTGTTACACAGTTTTTCTTGCTGTTATTAAACACTATCCAAGCACTTTTAATAACAGAACCAATCTAGTACTACTGAGTCCATCCCGTTTATCTGCTTATAGTTGTATATCTTGACCCATTTTGTTTGTTGGAGGGAACATTGGAACAGAGCCTTTAAAAACAATAGCTGTCAATGATCACAAGACACTTGCTAAAGATTTTTTTTAAGGAAAGATATAAAATACCTTATATAGTTCCCCAAATTATTAACATATTTTTAGAAAATGACTTCACCCTCAAAGTTCCTAAGATTGTAACACATGGTCTTGTGTTATTTCTCTTTCTTTCAAAAAGATTACATCATTTTTGGTGAGGTCACTTTTTTCAGAGTTGGAATTATTTCATACTGCATGAGATGATCTGAACCATAAGGGGGGTTCCCTGTTTGCTAAAAGGAATGTCTGTAATTTAATATACACAAATTTACCTTTTTCTATCAGGACATACTCTGTTGTTAAAAGTTTTTCTAAAATAAATGATTTCTTTTTTCTAAAATAAATGATTTCTATTGGCTTCTCTTCTAGAAAATAAATTTGACTAAAAATAACTTTTATCTCTTCTTTGGGAACTAAAACCCAAAATTCACAGAAATCATATAAATTCTGTCAGTTGCTAATTAGTGACCTGAAGGGAGAAAAACTTGAAAATGTTTAGTTTGTAGCATGGACAAGGGTTCAGATTGCATGAGAGCATAGGGGGAAGTCATCTGTTGGTTTTATTTATATTTTATTATTACATATATATGCATGCTGGTGTGTTTTGCACAGTTTCTGTCTTTTTAGATAAGGTTGTCTGTGTTCTGTCCTTAAACTAAGAGATCATTCTTTAACTTCGTGATCACTCACAGTTTGAGATGTGGTTTTGTATTCAGTAAACTAAAATATACTAGTGTGCCATCAACTGTGATGTTGGATTATATCATGTGCAGATTTAGACTTTCTTCTGGGGAAATACTTTATTTAGTGATATGGTAATAATTAGAAAATGGAAGTTTATAATTAAAGATAAAATGATTTATCTTTGACTGTTTACCCTTAGGAAGTTAGTTGTCACAAGTGTTTCCTTTCAATTCTGTAGCAGTATGTTGCCCTCTAGTGGTCCCACAAGTCTCTTACCCAGAAAAATCCATGCCTTGGAGATTCGGAGCTTTGATGCATCCTGCCGATATATTGGCATTCACTGTTACACACACACACACACACACACACACATACACACCACCTCTTCTTGAGGTCATGCCCAGAGATTGCCATGGAGTTGAAGCCCTGCCATGGATAGAGTTAGGCCAAACTGGGCCATGCTGTGTTCTTTCGCCTACTGTCTGACTCTGAGTTTCCAGATTAAGTCCAAAGTATATCTCTACCTCAAAAACTCATTAAAATTATTAACTTGATGCTGAGATGAACATGTGTTCCCACTTACCATACACTGACTTCCACCTACTTAAAGTTCACTCCCCAGTTACAGAATCTCAAAGATAAATTTCTAAATCTTTGAAAACCACAAGGTGAAGAAAGACTCTCATGGTGAGAGCCGGGCTGCTGAGATGCCTTGAGAAGCCTTGCTGTTCTAAACAACCTCGCTTTGTGGTAGCTCCAGGGGTCTTACCTGTGGATCTGAAGTGACATAGAAATGTGGGCCAGAGGGTTTCTCAGGAGAGTCGTTTAAGGATACTGTCTTACATCTGGGTGGTACTCCAGTCACCAGAGCACTTCCCACCTCTTGGCTCATTAGAGCTTCCCAGTAGTGCCCAAGGCCGGCAGCACAAAGATCACTGTCTTCCCTACTGTGCAAACAGAGAGGTTCAGAAAAGTGAAATGATTCCCCCCTTCCCAAGCTTAGGAAGTCGGGAATTAGGGAGAAAAACGTAGGTGATGTCTCTATATTAAAAGCCCTGGGCTAGTTGTGCTTTGGCCTTCTTGGGTGCTGAACCCATGGATCATGGAGTCTGTTCTTCTATGATCCTGCTTTTGGAGCATTCCCGGAAGCCCCTGTCAGGCTGACTTGATTATTCAGTAGTTGGGTTTTTTCACTCCCGGTACAGATAGGATACGGTGTAGATGGAGTCGGTCAGCGAGCATTTAGTGTTGCCCTATTCGCCGTCTCACGAGAAGTGGCGCTAGTCACAAGCTCTCCACGCAAAGCCTCTCCTTTCAGAAGTGTCGGGAGCCTGTGCAGGGATGTGTATTGGAACCTGCTGCCAAGAAATAGGTCACGGGGGGGGGGGGGGTGTGACAGTAGGGTAGGCTGAGCTTGTATGGGGGTGGGGCACCGGGGGGTGTGGGGGGCACGGGGCGGGGGTTGTGGGTGTAGCAACTGTAGGAGCGCAGGGCAGGAAAACTGGAAGCAAACTGTACTTCAGGAAGCCAGGACCTCACAGCACACTAACATGGGAATGCTGCCGGTGCAAGTGGTTTCGATCCCTAAACTTACTTACACTCTCAGGATACAAAAGACTTTTGGCTCCCTCAGCTCGAAAACCTAGATGTTTGATTTGGGGCAGCCTGGCGGTATTTTAGTGCCAACAAGTCCTCATTTATGGTAACACATCAAAGCATTCTCACCCAGAGTGCAGGTTTCTGTTTTAAGGATATATCCTTGCCACCGATAAACACTATGAAAGACAAGGGAAAATCAATAATTAATGTAAAACTATGTCCCTTGAAATTAAATATTTAGTTCACTTTAGTATTTCTAAGGTTTTTTTCACATCATCACTGCTTTAAGACATAATGACGTTCACATCATAAAACTGTGAAAAATGTCACTTTTAAATTGAATGTTATTTTTAAAATACTAAGGCTGAATATAAATACTCAAATAATGACCCTTTTTTCTACTCTCTCACAGAATACCCAAAGGATAAGCAGTTCTCACACCACTCAGCCTCTAGCTACCCCAGTCGTGTCTGTGACCACCCCGAGCTTGCCTCCGCAGGGACTCGTGTACTCAGCCATGCCGACCGCCTACAACACTGGTAAGCCTGCTCTCTTGCCTTCTGTGGTTCGTACTTCTTTGTTTGGTGATCACCATGTGCTTTTGTGATTTTCTTTTTTTTACAAGTATATTGATTGAAATCAATTATCTCCAGTTCTTTAGAGTCACATTTGGGCGTATTAAAAGACAAAGGTTAGCTTTGAAAAACGTACAAAAAAATACATTGTGGAATGATTTCCCAGTGTCCGCTTTTACTTACCCTGACAAAGAAACAGAGAGCTGTTCCCAGAATCTGTGACCAGACAGGACGAGACCACCGCTTGGCATTTTCTCTGGTGCGTCTCGCTGCAGTCCTCCAGGCTGGCAGGTGTTGACCTGCTGGGGGGAGCATGGCCTCCGCCTGGACTCGGGACTCCAGAAGGGGACACGTGCGTGGCTGCGCCGGGCAGCTGGTGTATTCCTCCGTGTAATTACCTTTTTTAGTTTCTGTCCCTTGAGCCTCAGGAGCAAAACCAGGACATTTCTTGTTTCTCCTCAGAGCCAGTCGGTCATTCCTCCCTTCTGAGAGGAGCTTCTCACTCATTTATGTTTACTTAGACGTTTCATCTTAAAACACCTATTGCGGGGTGTCTGTAAGGCAAAGTCAGCACTGCTGAGTGACCGGAGAGGTGCCGTGGGCCATGCAGGCTGTCCACAGAGGCCCGGCACGTGGCAGGTTTCTTCCAGATCAGCCGTTCTGGGGAGAGGCAGAAGGTTGGCGGGTGTGGTTTCACCTTCTTACCCGCTGAGCCAAACACCTGATGCTTCAAAAGAAGAAGGAAAGAAGGAAATAGTTAAGTGATACCTTGTCAGCTTTCAGACTGCGGTGCAGGGTATTCATCCTTTCAGGATTCTTATAAGCAGACTGTAATAAAAACCATCTAATTTTAGACTTCAGAGTAAATGCTTTAGCACGGTGCTTTCACACTGCTGTCTGACGCTCCCTGTGGCCATTGATACATTTGCTTGTCACTTTAATGCTGTGTAGTTCATTTAAAACAGAATTTGAAAAGGTTTTGTTGAAAAAAGAATGCCTCTTAGGAGAATGTCCACTACCTTTTCTAACAATCAATATGAAAAAAAATGCCCAAACCTATTAAGTGCAAATTTAGAGTGGAGCGAGAGATAACACATTCATAGAAATTCTGTGTCCTGGCGGTGATCGCCAGCTGTAGGCGCGCCCATATGCCAGGAACAGAGCTTTTGTCCCAGGTTCGTGCCAGCTCGGGATACAGGCCGGAGCTGAGGTCAAAGCGGCTGAGGTTAGTAGTTTGTGCTCTGAGACCTGAGAACGTGAGGAAAGAGGGGGGAAAGCACGACCTGAAAGGTTCAGAGGTGCTCCAGCGGTGAAGGTGGCACTTGAACTGGTTCGGAGTAAGAGCAGTTTCTTGAGCTTTCATGACGGGTTTTCCAGGATATGTCCCTGTGCCACTGTGCGTGCTTAAGAAATGCTGTTGGATTAGCATGAAGTTGTTTTTTAAAAATCCAGAAGGAATTACCAAAACATAAAAACAGAGTCTGATTCTCTCAAAGCCATCAATCACTTGGCCTCAGTCTCATTCCTTCTTTTAACTGTGACTCAGTCTCTGTGCTCATTTTCAGAGCATGTGTGCAGCTTAATCTTAAAAAACATCATTTTTACTCTGTCTCGTTGCCCTTTTTAAACACCTCCACCTTCATCTTTCTGTAGTTTGGCAGCTGCCTTTCTGTGCAGAGTCAGACTCGTGCCAAATGATCAGGAAAGGGATGAAGGTGGGAGCAACATTTCCAAAAGTGCAAGTTTTTATGTGGAAGAGCCCCGGTGCTTCGACCCGTCATGCCCCTCATAAGGTCCCTCCGCAGCCCTGCTCGTGTGTCCATTCAGCACACACCTGCTGAACACTCGCTGGGTGGCAGCTGTGGGGCTGGGCATGCGGGAGTGTACGGTTCACAGCGGAACTTGGGACAGACCGCTGTGAGAATCAGGTACCACAGTCGTGTTAAGAGCTACGGAGAAGCCTCGCTAGAGGGGCACCCGTGACTCAGCGGGGCGGGGCAGGGAGATTGTTCCGGGGAGAAGGGAGCACGGTGGGATCCGGATGGCGCAGGGTGTGAAGGGTGGAAACTCTAGAGGTAGGTCACAATTTCTAGGCCATGTTGAAGATTTTGGATGTTGAGAGCACAGGGAAGCCAGAAAGTCGTAGGCAGAGAGGTATCGTGAGCCCATTTGTTACTTTAAGATCACTTTGGCTAGTGTTCCTGGGGCAAGGCTGCGTGCTAGGAGACCGTCCGGAGGCTCGCATGGTGGCCCAGGTAGTGGATCCTGATGGCTTAGAGGAGAGCGGTGGCAGGAGAGCTGGTGAAACAGGCAGGTTTGAGAGACAACACAGAGAACTGACGGGCCTTGGTGGTTGGCGCTGGAAGTCAGAGAGAAGTATCAAGAACACCCACAGGTTTCTGGCACGACCGAGGTGAATATCGGTGCCATTTATTAAGATAAGGAGCAGGTTTGGAGGAGACAAGTCCAGTCGGGTGTCAGATTTGAGGGGTTTGGAGAGACATCCAAATGAACATACCAAGGAGGTAGCTGGGTGGACCTAGAGGTCGAGAGCTGGGGGCTGCAGGGGGCACCGATGTGCATGCGGGACCCCTGCCCACCTCGGCGGGGAGTGGCTGAGGCGGTCGGAGAGTGTGGCGGGAGCAGAGTGTGGAGGCCGGCAGGATCCCAAGCAGCAGCTACGTTCTTTCCTCTGAGTCCCTTTTTTTATGAATGTTAATGCACTAGGAAGATGAGCTTCCTTATATACCTCCCTTGAGACGGGAAAAAACAGTTAAAAGTAGAAGGGTTTTTGCCACCTCTCTTTGAAAGTAAATGGAAAAAACAAGTGTTAATGAAGAACTGAAATAGCTTGATGTGTGAACGATACCTAATGTCCTGGGTCTTGGCCAGAGTGATTATGACTGAGGCTTTCTGAGGAAATGAGCCACATTCTCTGTTACACTCTTGTCACACGTAAGTTTTTTCATGAACTTGAAGCTGTGTTGTGTGCAGTCAGTGATCTCCGACAGCCCCGGCCACGAGCAACCGCTGCTCACCCGCTGTGTGCTGGCGTCCTTCACTTGGCCGCCGAGCTGGCCCCACACGAGGGCTGCTGTGTCCTTCCTGCTCCCCTCTTCTCGGGAAGAGAAGAGCTGCTGCTCTAGGCTCCGTCCGGTCTGTCGCTGCTTTTCCCAGGGGGTAGCGATGCGCACGTGTAAGGCGACCGCTGCGTGCGCACGTCCCTTAGCAATGGCCCTGCCATTATTTCTATTTACAAGTCTGGAGAAAGGATCTCAACCTTTTGTGAGACAGGAGACTGTAAACACGTAGCACAGAGTTGAGGCTGACTTTATCGAGATAATCCCAGACAAACAAATGCAGCTAGGACCTGCCGAAAGAAAAACTGTTGTCAGTTTAGACGTGTGTGTTTTACGTTAGGAAGTACCTGGCTTCTTGCAGCTGGGGTAACCGGCTTGTGCTTGGGCCTTCTCTCTCTCACACGAGTGATACTTCTCTCCTTGTTCTAGATTACTCACTGACTAGCCCAGACCTGTCGGCCCTGCAGGGCTTCAACTCCCCAGGCATGCTGTCTCTGGGACAGGTGTCGGCCTGGCAGCAGCACCATTTAGGACAAGCCGCCCTCAGCTCTCTGGTGTGAATAACTGGAAATTGTCTCCGAATCTCTCCTCCCGGCCCTTGCACTTTATTTTTCTATCAGGTACAGTCTTTGGTGCTGTTGACTGTCACGTGACGGTCCTAGGATGACTTCTTTATGTGGTACAAGTGTTTGGAGAAAATATTTCCTTTACGTGCTTCTGGATAATAGCTTGGGTCCTGCTCAAACTAGGCGTTCCCTGAAGAGATTCGGGAGGCAAGGCTTCTCTTCTCTGGAGATGGTGACCAAGGGGTACTGAGGCACCGGCGGCCCCCACATTCTCCCTGCTACTAGGGCTTTTGGATACCCCTGGGCCCCACCGTAAGCTTTTGTCACGCCTGTCCCCTCACCCTGCCCAGAACGAATGTTCTCTGCATTGAACTCTTCTCCGTGAGGGACGGTGTGGGCAGTGGGCTGGGATCATCCGCATGAAACCCAGTAGCTAGCTGGCTCCACACACAAGACGCCCACCCCCTACTGTTCCTCCCGTCCTGTCCGTGGAGAAAGCCAAGGTGGTTTTCCTTGCATTTCTTCACCCATTGGCCCTCGGGGGTCTGTTCATCCTAAATGAACACACCATGAGCTGAAAGGGTCGCTCAGCTCGGGGGAGAAGCCTGTACACACTCTCTGCTACTCTGAGTCGGCCTGTCTGAGGCGGTGCCCTCCCCTGGAAGACAGGGTCTGGTGACGGCCTTGCAGGTACTGTGCGAGCAGTGAGCGGTGCCTCTCCCAGGGCTGGAGCAGAGGGGAAGCCAAAGGCTTCCTCTCCCATTCTGGTCCACGCACAGCAGCGGACACACAGTTTCGGCTCCTTCATCTGCAGAAGGACCAAGGGCTTGGGCAGGAGAACTAGCCACCCTGATTTTGTTTTCCTCCCATGGAGAGGTCATTAAAATCAGTCTGGGCATTTGGACAGGCTCTGTCGGGTGGAGGCTGCAGTATCACTCTGGTCACGCAGATGCACTCACCAACCCTCTAACATCTTGTCTTTCCTTCAGTGCTGGAGGGCAGTTATCTCAGTGTTCGAATTTATCCATTAATACCAACCAAAACACCAACATTAAGTCAGAACCAGTTTCACCTCCCCGGGATCGAATGACCCCATCAGGCTTCCAGCAGCAGCAGCCACGGCCGCAGCCGCCGCCGCCACAGCTCCCCCAGCCCCCCCAGCCCCGGCAGGAAATGGGGCGCTCCCCTGTGGACAGTCTGAGCAGCTCGAGCAGCTCCTATGGTGGGAGTGACCGGGAGGATCCATGGGGCGACTTCCATTCTCCAATCGTGCTTGGCCGACCCCCCACCACAGAGGACAGAGAAAGCCCTTCCGTCAAGCGAATGAGGATGGATGCATGGGTGACCTAAGGCTCCTGGGCTGGTGTTCGTACTTCGTGATCTCGCAGCGAACTGCCCTACATATCTACATCGGTAATAAGGACATGAGTTAACTATATTTATATGTACATACATACATATATATCCCTTTATATATATATATATATGTATGTGGGTGTGAGAGTGTGTGTGTGTGTGTGTGTGTTACATACAGAATTGGGCACTTACCTGCCTCGTAGATCTGCAGATGTACGTCCCGTGGCAAACAAAGCGCCCTGTAGGCAGATTCTAGTCTGGCACTTCCTTGGACTACTTGTTTCATAAGATAACCAGTTTTTGCAGAGAAACGTGTACCCATATATAATTCTCCCACACTAGCTTGCAGAAACCTAGAGGGCCCCTACTTGTTTTATTTAACTGTGCAGTGACTGTAGTTACTTAAGAAAAATGCTTTGTAGAACAGAGCAGTAGAAAAGCAGGAACCAAGAAAGCAATACTGTACATAAAATGTCATTTATATTAATTACCCAGCCTGGCATGGGTCTCTGTTGCAGAGGGGTGCATGGGAAGGGCTGTTGATACTTTAAAACAAAACAAAAAAGCCCCACACATAACTGTTTTGCACGTGCAAAAAATGTATTGGGTCAAACAAGTGATCTTTAGCTAATAAAAAAGAGAGAGCATAGAAAACACGCATGAGATATTCAGAAAATACTAGCCTAGAAATATAGAGCATTAACAAAATAAATTAATATATTAAGTTATAATTGGACTATGTCAGAAGTTTCTTTTTACATTCATATCTTAAAGAAACTGATTTTAGCTCATGTATATTTTATATGAAAGAAAACACCCTTATGAATTGATGACTATATATAAAATTATATTCACTACTTTTGAACACATTCTGCTATGAATTATTTATATAAGCCAAAGCTGTATGTTGTAACTTTTTTTTTTTTAAGAGAATAGCTTTATCTTGTTTTAACTTTTTAGATTTATTTTAAGAGGGGAAAAAAAAACAAAAATATCTTGCAAGCAGAACCTTGGAAAAGAAAGCCATGAACACTTATTATTCTATATGTAAATTAAAAGTTGAGCCAAACTCTTTTGTGTATATAGCATCTTAAATATATTATCACCTTTGATGTAAGTACCTATGTATTGTATGGTCACCAGATTAAAAAGTATATTTTTGTGGATTGCCGCCAATTTGGGGGGAAAAGGTGAGATCCTTATTAAGTAGAGTATTCACTGTTTAATATTTACTATTTTGTTAAATATACTGTACTTTGGATTTTAATTATTAGCCCAGTCTTTTCAGAAGATTATATAAAGGGGTTTCTCCCCTCACTCGTGGTGAATGTGTGATGTTACATTGTAATCTTTGTGCTGTATGGGTTGAACACCATAATATATTTTATATGTGTACATAAATAGCAAAGTGGCAAAAAAAAAACTGGTGTTAAGTTCATCTTGCATAAATATAAAATGTGTTGTAACAGATTTAAGGCATTATTTAAAACTTGCCTTTTGTGAGGGAAAAAATATAGTAAAAAAGGTGACTTAATTTAATATTAGAGAACATGGCAAAATAGTAGACCAGCACAAAGGTTTTATAAGTGGTAAATGATTAGGGAAAAATACTTGTGGGGAAAGGGATCTTTCTTCCTGGCCCCTCTAAAATAGAATGATGCAGCTGGTTACAAAATACTACCATTCTGAGCTCTCTGTGCATCGAAATGGCACTTCGGTGTGGAGAGAAATTCTCTCACGGACACACCGCTGGCTGGCACGGAGCACCGTCCTCCTGAAACCCGGGCCGCGCCCCGCTAGGCCTCCGAGCGCCGCCTCCCTCTTACCGAGACAGCGGGGCTGCGAGGGCAGGTTCGTCTGTTTCCTGGGCTTGTGCCACAAACAAAATTCAAAGTCCTGTATATCTTTCATTGTAGATTTGTAAATACTCCCTTTCCTGAGAAACTCAAAATAAGGGTTTAAAAACTGCTGCTAGGGATGCCTGGGTGGCTCAGTTGGTTAAGCAGCTGCCTTCAGCTCAGGTCATGATCCCAGCGTCTTGGGATCGAGTCCCACATCGGGCTCCTTGCTCCGCAGGGAGCCTGCTTCTCCCTCTACCTCTGCCTTCCACTCTGTCTGCCTGTGCTTGCTCTCACTCTCTCTCTCTGACAAATAAATAAATAAAATCTTAAAAAAAAATAAAAAAAAATAAAAACTGCTGCTATTTTGTATTTTAAACTTAATGTTGACCAGCTACCTACAATTTTTTACTTAGGTTTTGCTTTTCCCCCTAAATTGCCTTGCTTCTGATATTTTCCTCATATGCTATTTGTGACAAATCATCAGCCAGACTTCCTGACTGACACATAGGTATTAGGTACCGGGGAAACCTGTGGTGTTCACAGCTACAAAATGGAATTCGGTTTTAGTAACAGTTCGGGCAGTAAATTTTGAGAGGCCAAAAAAAGGGAGGGAGACGTGCTGTCTCCTCTCAGCAGGATGGCCCTTGGGCTCTTGTTCAGAAAGGATTAGTTTCTCTTTCAAACGTACTTACTTTACTGAACTGCATACCGGCACGTTTCTTCATAAGGTCACACCTGATTGAGACAAGACAGTCTCCCGACACTGAATTTCCAAGATAATCCTTACCACTTTGTAAACCATTTATAGCTTTGAAAGTGTTAAGTGATTCTTCCCGTTACTCTTCATGCACGTTCATGAACTTCTGCTGTACATTAGAATAGGAGTTACCACATTCGCATTTACTGTCTATTTTCTTGTGTGCCTTATGAGATGGCTTTTCTGACTGTATCTCAATAGTCTTTCTTTCTATGCAGGTTTATAATCAGTACAACTACTGTTTTCTAAAGTACTATTACACGAGGCTCGGAGTTTGTATTTCAATTACACTGACCAAGTAACAATGTATTCCGTTTTCAGGAAGTGAATATTTGACTGTTAACCCTTTTCCTGTCTGCCCAGTGTGACCTGGAGCGTGTGGACTTGACAGACACCCTCACCCAGACTCCATGTACAAACACCACATACACATGCACATCTCCTGGTGGAAACCAACTCAGAGTGGGGAAGACACGAATGGTGTTTCTTTAGAACTGACTTTTCTTACCGTTTTAGACTCGTGTGTTTTGTATGACACGATCACCAGAAAATTTTATCCTTCAGATGAAGTATTTTATTACTAAAAGACAAAAAAAAAAAAAAAAAAAAGGCTTAGAGGACGCCGCACTGGCTCAAGTACAGTTTCCAACAGCTGTCCTTCCCTCAGTGCGCAAACCGTCCTGCTTTGAGTGAGAGGCACCATTGTATGTCTGCAGATGGTCCATCTTTTGAGCGCTAATTATGTCCACTGTGTTAAAGACTAAATCGGGTTTGTTCGAAAAGAACAATATATGTTTTACCATTTCCTTTAACTGTAAGGACAACTAATAAAGCATTAACCTATTTTCTGTATTAACCATCATGCGCACAAGAAATACATAGTAAATAAGGAACCAGAAAACTCCTGGCATTGGATCATAAGAAGCTAGATGATTAGAATGTGAAAAAGATTTTACAAATGTAAAACTTTTATTTCTCTGTAGAAACTTTCTTCACTTTGCTGTGCAAGAAGACACTGCTTTGCTATATTTAAAATGGCTTTTTTAAAAAGAGATTTATATATTTGGTAAATGTTTGTAGTCAACAGTTCACACAAGAAGCTGTACACAGTTTGATCATGTAAAACCGTTTGGCGGCACAAGCTGGACTTTGTTGCCATCCTTGAGATGAACCTTTTAAGAAAAATAAGTTAATCTCAATTTTTCCCTGAATGTGTTGTTCTTTCTTCATTATACAATAAATATTATAGTGAATTTTTTATCAAATGGTTAAGAAAATGCTAGAGGTTGTTGTAAACTATTTGTATCCTGCACTCACTACAGTAAAGATGGGCTGGCTTTTCCTGTGTACTCCAGACTCTGTCATGTTTGCCGCCAGTCGTCCCCTGGCCCCGCCCCCAGATGCGTCTCCTGTCCCTTCCCCTCACAGGCCTCTTCCTGCCTGAGATCCCCTTTACCTACTTTGAGGCTTGGTCAAGGAAGCGGCGGCCGCAGCTCACCAGCCTCGCCCACAGCTGCTCCTGAGGCTTCCCTTCCTGGGCTGCCCGGGTCCCTGCAGGAGGCAGCGGGCGGGCGATCCAGGGCCCAGCTCGGCCAGCCTGGCCGGTCACTGCAGCCGGCGTGGATGGCGCCGGCCCTCGCAGGCGCTGCCGCACTGCCCGCAGGATATACCGGCGGGGGGAAGAGGGCGAGTTACTGCTAAACAGGCTCTGAGGATAGCGACTCGGTCTACCCAAAATGCACACCCAATACTGAGCAAGCGGCAGCAGAGGACAGATTTACTGAATGAGTTAGTTTCAAAAATGACAGGTGTGAAAACTTATCTTAAACTTGGCAGTGGCAAGCGCTCTCTTCCTTGGATTTGCCTTTTAAGCCAGCTCGTAACGGAGCACATTCTTGCTGTCAGTTAGATTAAAAGCTAAATTTTTGTGCTGGTTTTACTCGCTGGCTCCAGTGAGGCTCCTATTAGCAGGTTTTGAAAGCTGCTTGAGTCCCGTGGCTAAAAATAGTCTGATCACAGCTGCAGCTGCTTAAAATCAATTCATCGCGATTTCCAAACTTGCTCCCACAGGCGCCCTCCGCTAGCCTGGAGCCTGCTTTTAAGCTGATGCTGCCTGGCACCTGCCTCGAAGAGTTTTCGTTTGGAACTCTCCGCCAGCCCAGTGGCCCCGGCCTGCTCTCATGTTCCCGGCCAGTCGCTCCGCAGGGGTCAAAGCACCACCTAGTCATGGGACCAGGGAAACCGGTTGTGTTTTCCTGTCCTCCACAGAAAGGGGGTTCCGGAGAGGTGCCTGGAACATTAAGGAGAGGGGCTCCTCAGGGGCCCGTGGACTCGCGCCATCACACCGCAGACAACGCTGAGCCCAGTGTGGGAGAGGTGAGCCCTGGGCCCCAGCTGTCACAGGGTGTGAGCTGAGGACACGCTCTTCTCAGCCAGCCCCCAGCCAATGACTGCACACAGCTGGGCTACGCCCCTTCCCTCCTGCAAGGAATCATCTGCACTCCCAACTCCCATCTGCTTCTGCTTCCAGACGACCCAGACTGACACGAGCTCACCCAGCTTTAGAGAATGCTTAGACTTCAGTCACTTCCTGACATCATCTGCCTGCTCACTCTCTACCAAAGCAGCTGAAGGCAGCTGGGGAAGAAAATCAAAATCACAGTTGTACTAATTGGTTTCACTGTAAACTACCCCCCCACCCCGCCCCACTCCCCCTTTTAAGCTTTTTTTAAACTTTACTTTGAACTTACTTCTAACTTACAGAAAAGCTGCAGAAATCATCGTTTCCATATATCCTGCACCCACCTTCCTGACAGTTAACATTGACATAACTGTCGTCCCACTATCAGAACCAGGAAGCTGACGCTCTTCCAGGACTACTAAGCCCGCCTTCCCGTGCAGGCCATCATCAGCACGGCCACCTGTAACTAGCTCCTCCAGTGTGCATGCCCCCAGCACAGCCACCGGGGAGCCCTGCCTTCCGTTACTGGCCAGCACCACCATGCCCACTTGCAGCTAGAATGAGTCCCTCTGGCCAAGGGCCTGCATGCCCTCCACCTCCTTTTCTGCAGCCTGACACCTGTCCCCGACCTCCAGTGCAATATGCACACCCAGACTCTACCCAGGGGTAGAGGGTCAAGTTCTAGGGCAGCACACAGACACTCGGGTCCTCTGCCAATGCCAGGGAGCCCCCAGGTGGCCGTAGCCCTTGCTACCTGCCCTGACCCCATCATGACAACTTTATCAGCAAGTGACCTCTGCCACTACCAAGGGGCCTATATCTGGCCCCTCACAGTCGAGTGTGAACACCACTGGCCCTAGCCACTGAAAGACCCCCTTCCTCCTTGGTAAGGTTTGTTTTAGCAACCTATTGTCCCCATAGCCTGATGGCAACACATTGTCTGTGGTCACCCGGTCTGTCAAAAGGAGAGACAAATGAGAAACGAAATGTACCGGGACTTTCCAGAGTGCTGTCCCAAGGAACCGCCAGAACGCCCTGACCCCAATGCCCAATCATGCCTGAATCAAACTGATCAATTAGACTCCTGTAACCATGCATATCTGCTTCTGTAGGATCGCTTCCCGCCAGAACAAACCGTTACAGTGCCTGACAATGCTTGATTTAGGTTAACCAATCAGATCCCTGTAACCAAGCATCTGCTTCTGTAAACTCGCTTCCCGCCACCCCCACCTTGCCCTATATAATCTGCTCCCCAACCTAGCCCGGCGCGCTCAGTCCACAAAGGCTGATGCATCTGCAGGCGCCTGTGTAACCAATAAACCTCTTGCAATTTGCATCCAGTGGAGGCGTGCTGTTTGATTCTTGGGTGCGGCTCCAGGGTCTTTCATTTGGAGGTTCCACCGAGATCTCATGAAGTCCCACCCAAGACTCTAGCCGGTCCCCACCGGGAGGTAAGCTGGCCAGTATCCGTGTCTCTGTCATCTGTGTCTCTGTCTCTCTGATTGTATGTTATGTTCTTGTCTTTGTGTTCTTGCGCCACGACTGTACAACAACGTTGTTGATCTGTAGTAGGGGCAGGATTGAGAAGGAGTTGACGAACTCGACTTCTCCCCTGCCACCCCGAGGGACACCTCGGGGATCTGTAACACCCCGGGGGACGCCTCAGGGTGTCTGAAGAGGTCCATTATCTTGGGCCACCTGTCGGTCAGAGAGGATCTCGCGTTCCTCCTGACCGTAACCCGTAGTCTCGGTTTCTGAACCGAACCCGTACAGCAATTTCTATTTTTGTCTCTTGTGTCCAGGCTGTCCTGTCGACGTCCTAAGTGTCTATATGTTCTTTGCATCAGTTATGAAGGTAACATTCTGTTTAGGGAAAAATGTCTGATCCGTTTGAATCTGAGGAATGCCTGACTGTATGAATGTTTATGTGGCTCCACCGCCTTTGGCTACGGAGTCTGAGTGGGCTGCACCCTGAGTCTCGCGGAGCGTCATATGGCATAACGGTCATCTACTCCATGGAGTAGCCTGGTCCGGGGTTTATACGGATAGACCTTAGCTAAGACGCTCCTAAGTTCCCACGAGGGACGCGAGCAGGACAGCACCTGAAAGGTCCCCCTTTCCCTTGTCTGCTACATCGTCCATAAAAATGGGGCAAACCATCGCCACCCCCTTGAGTCTCACATTAGATCACTGGAGAGACGTGCAAATCCGAGCTAATAATCTGTCCATGGAGATCAAAAGAAGAAAATGGCAAACACTCTGCACCTCTGAATGGCCCTCCTTTAATGTTGGATGGCCTAAAGAGGGGACCTTTAACATCACTATTCTCCTACAGGTCAAGGAGCAAATCTTCAGTCAGGGACCCCAAGGCCATCCGGACCAAGTCCCTTACATAGTAGTCTGGGAAAATCTCGTCGAGGACTCCCCATCCCTGGGTTTCTCCTTTCACTCATCCAAAGCCCAAACCCCTTCCAGATTCTATCCCTTCCCCAACACCTTCCGCTCCCCCTGTTCCCCTTTGCCCTGCCGATCCTCCCAAGCCTCCTATTTCTTCCAACTTATACCCTGTAATAGATGATTCCACCTCTTCCCGGCATCTTAAGCCAAAGAGGGTCCTTCCTCCTGATGACTCCCCCTTAATAGACCTCTTAACCGAGAACCCCCCTCCCTACCAGCCTCCCCCTCCACCGGCGCAAGCATCAAATTCCTCAGAATCTGAGGAAGAATCAAATAACCTGCTGGAGGAACGCCACCCCTTACCATCCCCAATGGCGGGAAGACTTAGGGGTCGCAAGGAACCTGCAAAGGAGGGGTCTTCCAAGCTCCTTCCCCTACGCCAAGGAGGGGGCCCAGGCAACCAATTCCAATACTGGCCCTTCTCGGCCTCAGACTTATATAACTGGAAGTCCCATAACCCTTCCTTCTCACAGGACCCTATAGCTTTGACCGCTCTGATCGAGTCCATTCTAATCACGCATCAACCCACTTGGAATGATTGCCAGCAGCTCTTGCAGACTCTTCTCACTATAGAGGAGAGACAAAAAGTTTATCTGGAAGCCAGAAAAAATGTTCCGGGAGACAATGGAAGACCTACCCAGCTCCCGAATGTGATTGATGCCGCCTTTCCCTTGACCCGTCCTGACTGGGGTTTCAATACGGCTGAAGGTAGGACCCACCTAAATCTTTATCGCCAGTTACTCATAGCAGGCCTCCATAATGCAGGGCGCCGCCCTACCAATTTGGCTCAGGTAAGACAGGTTACTCAGGGCTCTGAAGAATCTCCAACCGCTTTCTTAGAGAGACTTAGAGAGGCTTATCGTAGATATACCCCCTTCGATCCTGATAGCCATGAACAGAGAGGAAATGTGTCCATGGCATTCATTTGGCAGTCAGCGCCAGACATTAGACATAAGTTACAGTGACTGGAGAATTTACAAGATTTCTCGTTACAAGATTTGTTAAACGAGGCAGAAAAAATTTATAATAAAAGAGAAACTCAGGAAGAAAAGGAAGAAAGGTTAAGGAAGGAGACAGAAGAAAGCCTCGGGTAGCTTGGGACCAATGTGCCTATTGCAAAGAGAGAGGACATTGGGCCAAAAACTGCCCCAAAAGACCCCATAACCCCAGGGAAAATAACAGGCAGAAAACAAGATTAATGGCCCTAGATGACGACTAGGGATGTCAGGGCCAGGAGCCCCCCACTGAGCCCAGGATAACCCTAACAGTCGGGGGGCAACCAATCACCTTTTTGGTAGATACCGGGGAACAACATTCTGTCTTAACCAAAACCCCAGGACCATTAAGTAACCGGACGGCATGGGTTCAAGGGGCCACCGGAGGAAAACAATACTGTTGGACCAAGGAAAGAAAAGTCCATTTGGCCTCAGGTAAAGTTTCTCATTCGTTCCTTCACGTACCTGACTGTCCCTATCCACTCCTGGGGAGAGATCTATTGACTAAGCTAAAGGCCCAGATTCATTTCGAATCAGATGGACCCACAGTGACCGGCCCCAACGGGACTCCATTGCATATACTCACTCTACAGTTAGAAGAGGAATATAGACTGCACGAAAAGCCCCCCCACCTCAGAGGGACATAAAACCCTGGCTCACATCTTATCCAAATGCCTGGGCAGAAACGGGAGGAATAGGACTAGCTGCCCAGCAGCCTCCCATTCACATACAGTTGAAGGCAACAGCCATCCCTGTCAGTGTTAGACAATATCCTATGTCTAACGAGGCCCACCAAGGCATCAGACCACACATACGGCGGCTACTAGACCAAGGCATTTTAGCCCCATGTCAGTCTCCCTAGAATACTCCTCTACTACCTGTCAAGAAACCTGGTACAGATGACTACCGGCCGGTCCAGGACCTAAGAGAGGTCAATAAACGAGTAGAAGACATCCACCCTACCGTGCCTAACCCTTACAACCTACTTAGCACCTTGCCTCCGACCCACTCATGGTATACTGTCCTAGATCTAAAGGACGCTTTCTTCTGTTTAAGACTAAGTCCCCAGAGTCAACCCATTTTTGCATTCGAGTGGAAGGACCCAGAATTGGGAATTTCAGGTCAGCTAACCTGGACAAGGCTACCACAAGGATTTAAGAACAGCCCCACGTTATTCGATGAGGCCCTCCACCAGGACCTAGCCGATTTCCGGGTAAGACACCCCTCCCTGATCTTACTCCAATATGTCGATGACATCTTACTGGCAGCAACAAATGAGGAGGACTGTCAAACAGGTACAGGGGACCTCCTACGAACCCTTGGCCAGTTGGGATATAGGGCATCCACAAAGAAGGCTCAGATTTGTCAGACTAAGGTCACCTACCTGGGCTATGAATTGCATAATGGCCAGAGATGGCTAACGGCCGCAAGGAAAGAGACTATATCCAGCATTCCAATGCCCCAAACCCACAGGCAATTGCGGGAATTCCTAGGGACAGCGGGCTTTTGTAAGCTATGGATCCCTGGGTTTGCAGAAATAGCGGCCCCCCTATACCCCTTGACCAAACAGGATACCCCTTTCGTCTGGACTGAACAACAACAGCAGGCATTCAATCATATTAAACAAGCTCTCCTCAAGTCCCCAGCATTAGGCCTGCCGGACATAACTAAACCCTTTGACTTGTTTGTCGATGAAAAACAAGGGTTTGCTAAGGGGGTTCTAACTCAAAGACTAGGGCCTTGGAGACGCCCTATCGCCTACCTCTCTATGAAGTTAGATCCCGTAGCAGCAGGATGGCCACCATGCCTAAAAATGATAGCAGCCATAGCGGTCCTAGTCAAGGATGCAACCAAACTAACTTTGGGACAGCCTGTAACAATCCTGGCTCCACACACAGTGGAATCTTTAATTCGCCAACCACCAGACCGCTGGCTGTCTAATGCTCGCCTTACTCACTATCAGTCCCTCCTCCTGGACACAGACAGGATCCAGTTCGGACCTGTGGTGACTCTCAACCCCGCAACTCTCCTACCCACCCCTGGAGAGGCCCCCTTGCATGATTGTCACCAGATCCTTGCAGAAACACATGGAACACGACCTGACCTAACCGACCAACCCATGAAGGATGCGGACCTACCCTGGTACACAGATGGCAGTAGCTACCTGCAGGATGGAGAATGACGGGCAGGAGCCGCCATCACGACCGACTCTCAAATTGTGTGGGCAAGTGCGTTACCAGGAGGCACTTCAGCCCAACGGGCCGAGCTAATCGCCTTAACGCAGGCCCTCCAACTGGCAGAAGGTAAGAAACTCAATGTTTACACAGATAGCAGATACGCCTTTGCCACCGCCCATATTCATGGGGAAATTTATCAGAGAAGGGGACTACTAACCTCCGATGGGAAAGAAGTTAAAAATAAGACTGAAATATTGGCCCTACTAAAGGCCTTATTTCTCCCCAAGAAGTTGAGCATAATGCATTGCCCAGGCCATCAAAAAGGAAGTAGCCCAGAGGCCAAAGGAAATCTCTTGGCCGATGAAACAGCCCGACGGGCAGCTTTAGGGCCTCAACTATTGACTGTCACCATCCTCACTGAAACAGAGGGAACCAATGAAGCCCCCGTTTGGAATTATGAAGAAACCAATTTAGACATCATGCAGAGGTTGGGGGCCAATTACAACCCGACCCTGAACCAATGGGAATATCAAGGAAAAGCCATAATGCCCATTAAAATGGCAAAGGAACTAATAAATCACCTCCATCGGCTGACTCATCTAAGTGCAAACAAAATGAAATCCTTAATGGATAGAGCCAATTTAGAAAACTATTTCCCCAAACGAAACTTCCTTCTTCGACAAGCGGCCGCAAATTGCAGAGTGTGTGCCCAAGTCAATCCTGGAAAAACTAGTATCTGACCAGGAGTCCGAGTACGCAGTCGCCGCCCTGGCACACATTGGGAAATTGACTTTACCGAGATTAAGCCTGGCATGTATGGATATAAATATCTCTTAGTTTTTCTAGACACTTTTTCAGGTTGGGCAGAGGCCTTCCCCACCAAGAAGGAGACTGCCAACATAGTTGCTAAGAAGTTACTGGAGGAGATTTTCCCAAGGTATGGAATGCCTGAGGTACTGGGGTCAGACAATGGACCTGCCTTTGTCTCCCAGGTAAGTCAGTTGGTGGCCAAGCTTTTGGGGATAGATTGGAAATTACATTGTGCTTACAGACCCCAAAGTTCAGGACAGGTAGAAAGAATGAATAGAACCATCAAGGAGGCTCTATCTAAATTACTGCTTGAAACTGGCTCTAAAGATTGGGTCCAGCTCCTACCTTTAGCACTCTATAGGGCCAGAAACACTCCTGGCCCTCACGGTCTAACACCCTTCGAAATCCTCTATGGTGCTCCCCCTCCGGCTGTCACGTTCTTTGAGGCAGATATCTCCACTCACTCCCCTTCCCCCTCCATACAGGCCCATCTGCAAGCTTTGCAGCTGGTGCAACAAGAAATCTGGAAACCCCTGGCAGCCGCCTACCAGGAAGAACTTAACATCCCATCGCGACCCCATCCCTACAAAATCGGGGATACTGTCTGGGTACGCAGGCATCGAGCCACAAATCTTGAACCCCGCTGGAAAGGACCTCACACGGTGCTCCTAACAACGCCCACGGCGCTAAAAGTTGACGGGATTGCAGCCTGGATACACGCCTCCCATGTAAAGGCAGCACACCCGGACGGACAGACCGAACGTCATCAGAACTCGGAATGGACCGTCCAACGCTCCTCAAACCCACTAAAGATAAGACTTATTCGCCGTTAATCTTACTCTTTTGCTTATTCTCTCTCCTTTCCCCTGTAGACGGCACCAGCCCACATCTCCCCAAGCAATTAACCTGGCAGGTTCTCTCTCAAACAGGGAAAGTTATCTGGTCCAGTATGGCCCAACATACCCCTAACACATGGTGGCCTGCCCTGTATCCGGATCTCTGTAAATTGGCTATGGGGTTTTGGGACATAGGCCAACACGATGATCCCCATAAGCCACCAACATCCCCTACGAGTAAAGGAATGTGACCCCCTAACCAGGGATGTGGAAATGGACCACGACGCTACAAACTTAGTGCACTCCCCTTTTATGTCTGCCCCGCGCCAAGAATTAGTATTGCTAGCGGACGGGCCTATAAATGTGGAGGCCCTGATGACTTCTACTGCGCGGCCCGGGGATGTGAAACTACGGGTGATGTCTATTGGAAACCCACCTCCCATTGGGATTTTATCACTGTTACAGCCAATTACTCCCATGAGATAAAAAAGTCCCCGGGGGCTCGTCCTGGGTACTGGGACCGAGCGAACGACGGAAAACACTGTAAAAATGCATGGTGTCACCCCCTTAAGATTACCTTCACAGAGTCTGGAAAGAAAGCAGTTCACTGGATAAAAGGGTATAGCTGGGGCCTTAGACTCTCTAAGGAAAATTATGATGAGGGACTCATATTTACTATAAAACTCTCAATAAAATCCCCCTCTGCCGCCATAGGGCCTAATCCGGTCCTGCCAGATCAGAGAGCCCCTAACCCTCATCCCAAAGGCCCTCGAATAACACCCGCCATCACCATCATTCCACCTAACGCCGCCCCCTGCAATGCTTTTTCCTCGATCACCGGTTTCAAACAGACCATCTCCTGGTACCGGAGATCGACTCATTAACCTGATAATAGGGGTGTATCAAGCTCTCAATTATCCTAATCCCTTTCTTGCTAAGGATTGTTGGCTCTGCCTAGTTTCGAGCCCCCCTTATTATGAGGGTATAGCTACAACCGCTAACTTCATCAATCATACTTTCCCCCCCACCACCTGTTCCTCTTCTCCTAGCCACAAGTTAACTCTCCCTGAAGTAACAGGTCAAGGACTATGTTTAGGCAAAATACCAGCCTCCCATCAGACACTATGCAACATGACAACCACCATCACTCCTGGTAACTACAACTTAGAAGCCCCCAACGGAACCTATTGGGCATGTAATACCGGCCTGACTCCCTGTATCTCTGCCCAACTCCTAAATGCCACCGCAGATTACTGTGTATTAGTCCAACTATGGCCTAGAATCACCTACCACAGTTCGGAGACTATCCTCAACTAATATGAGAAACAAAATAGGTATCGAAGAGAGCCCCTTACCTTAACATTAGCTATATTACTAGGAGTTGGGGGAATAGCGGCAGGTATCGGAACGGGAACTTCTGCCCTACTCCAAAGCAACCAGCTTATGCATTTGCAGGCCGCCATGACTACTGATTTAGAAGCTATAGAAAAATCAATCATTGCCTTAGAAAAATCCATAACCTCCCTCTCTGAGGTGGTTCTGCAAAATAGGAGGGGACTAGACTTATTGTTCTTAAGAGAAGGAGGATTATGCGCAGCCCTCAAGGAAGAATGCTGTTTTTATGCTGATCATACTGGGATTGTTAGAGAAACCATGGATAAACTCAGAGAGAGACTAGCCCAAAGGAAAAAGGATTTTGAATCCCACCAGGGCTGGTTTGAAGGTTGGTTTAATCGATCTCCTTGGTTCACCACATTACTGTCCACCATTTTAGGGCCCCTTATTATACTTTTAGTAATTCTCTCAATTGGCCCTTGTATCTTAAATAAACTCATACAGTTCATGAAAGATCGCTTGTCAGTAATCCAGACAATGGTGCTGACATAGCAATATCAACTAATTAAACAGACTGGCTCTCAAGCTGACTTACTTCATGAACAAAGCGAATGGATATAGGATTCTATCCATGATAAAGAAAAAGGGGGGAATGAAAGACCCCCTACCTCCTTGGTAAGGTTTGTTTTAGCAACCTATTGTCCCCATAGCCTGATGGCAACACATTGTCCGTGGTCACCCGGTCTGTCAAAAGGAGAGACAAATGAGAAACGAAATGTACCGGGACTTTCCAGAGTGCTGTCCCAAGGAACCGCCAGAACGCCCTGACCCCAACGCCCAAGCATGCCTGAATCAAATTGATCAATTAGACTCCTGTAACCATACATATCTGCTTCTGTAGGATCGCTTCCCGCCACCGCTTCCCACCAGAACAAACCGTTACAGTGCCTGACAATGCTTGATTTAGGTTAACCAATCAGATCCCTGTAACCAAGCATCTGCTTCTGTAAACTCGCTTCCTGCCACCCCCACCTTGCCCTATATAATCTGCTCCCCAACTTAGCCCGGCGCGCTCAGTCCACAAAGCCTGGTGCGTCCACAGGCGCCTGTGTAACCAATAAACCTCTTGCAATTTGCATCCAGTGGAGGTGTGCTGTTTGATTCTTGGGTGCGGCTCCAGGGTCTTTCACCACCAATGCTGCCTGCTCTGGTCCCTAGCTACTAACTGGTTCTAGAGGCTGAGAAACCCAATAGCCCTTACAGGTGCTGCAGACACCTGCAGTGATCACCAAGAACACTGTTACCAACAGTGTGGACCCCAGTGGCTTGAGCCAAAGAGCCATCATGCCCCAACTGAACCTACTGCTACTGAACACTCCTGCACCTGTTGCCCCGCACCACTAGACCTGGTCACAAGGCGATCCGCACTCCCCCATATGCAAGTGAAAGTCTTCTCTAACCAAAAGCAATCCATAAAGTCTGGAAGATGTGAGGGAAACATGTCTCTACCAAAGGAAGAGTCCAGTAACGGGACCCAAAGAAACAGAGATGCAGGTATTGCCCATCACAGGATTCAAAATAATTGTAGTACAAATGCTCAGAGCTACAAGAGAACACATAAGTTATTCAACAGTATGAGGGAAACCATACAAGAACAAAAGGAGCAGCTAAACAAAGAGAAAAGAACCGAATTTGGGGGCTGAAGAATACAATGAACTGAAGAATTCAATAGTTTCAACAGCGTAGTTGAACAGAAGAGAGAGGCAGTGAGCAAGAAGGCAGATCAGTTGAATTTAAACAATTAGAAAAAATAATGAAAAGGCACAATCAAAAGAAACAATGTACATATTACTAAAGTCCCAGAAGAGAGGGAGAAAGGAATGAAAAGCTTATTTAAAGAAATAATGACTGGGAATTTCTCAGACATGGGAAAAGAACTAGATATAAAAGTTCATGAAGCTTGGTCACCATAAACCTTCAACCCAAAATGTTCTCCAAGATATATAATAATGAAATGGTCTAAAAATCAAAGACAGAATTTTAAAAGCTAGAAGAGAAAAAAAATTCTCTCACACAAGGAAACCCCCATAAGGCTCTTAGAGGATTTCTCATCTGAAAACTTACAGGCAAAGAGAGAGTGGGATGATAAATTCAAAGTGCTGAGAGAAAAACTGCTAACCAAAATACTTTACCCAGCAAAGCTGTCCATCAGAAATGAAAGTGAAATAATAAAATCTTTCCCTAAAAAACAAAACCTCCTAAACTCTTGCCAGTAAACTACATTATAAGAAATGCTAAATAACAATAAACATACAATAATAATAATACACATATAAAAATAAATAATAAAATCTTCCCCTAATAAAAGCTGCTAAACTTTTGCCACTAAACTACACAAGAAATGCTGAAAGTGGGGGGTGCCTGGGTGGCTTAGTCAATTAAGTGTTTGACTTGATCTCAGCTTGGGCCTTGATCTCAGTGTTGTGAGTTCAAGCCCTATGTTGAGCTCCTTTCCCAAATTAAAATAAATAGTATTTATTTTATATTAGATCATAAAATAGTAATGAGCCCACTTTAAATAGAATTTTTTTAAAAATTAAAAAAATGCTAAAAGGATTTCCTCAAGCTGAAACAAAAGGACACTAATTAGTAGCTTGAAAACATAGAAATATATGACACACTGGTGTAGAGTCAGACTTAGAATACCTTAACACTGTTAATATGGCATTGTGCTAGGTAAAGATTCACCTAAAGATTAAAAGCCAAAGATATGAAACCTAGGTATAGCTTTGACAGTTTGTTAATGGATACACCATTAACAATGTAAATAGTGTCATCAAAAATATAAAATGGGGGAGAAAAGGATAGATTTTTTAAATATGCAATCAAATTATTATTAGCATAAAATACACTGATATCTATAAGATTTGTTATGCAAACCTCATGGGAACTCCAAAACAAAAAGCTACAACAGATACACATAAGATAAGAAGGGAATCAAAGTATACTGATACCAAAAATCTCTTATTTACACAGGGAGGCAACAAGAGGAAAAGGAAAATGGAACTACATACAGCCAGAAGATAATAAAGTGGCATTCGTAAGTCCTTACCTGCCAATAATTACTGTAAATGTTAAGGGACCAAATTCTCCAATCAAAAGGCAGACTTACTGCCAGGATTAAAAAAAATAATACCCTATTATATGCTACCAGGGACTCACCTCAGCTCTAAGGACACACATAAAATCAAAGGAATGGCAAAAGCTACCCCATGCAAACAGAAGCCAAAAGAACATGGGTAGTGATACTAATACCAGACAAAACTGACATTAAGCCAAAAACAGTTAAAGTGACAAAGATGGTCACTGCATAGTGAGTGATAAGGGGGTCAATTCATCAAGATACAAAAATCATCAACTATATGCACCCAACTTTAGAGCACCTGAATTACATTAAGCAAATTCTAACAGATTTGAAGGAAAAAACAGATAACACAATAATAGAAAGGAAATTCAGTACCCTACCTATCAACACAAGATCATCTAGATAGAAAACCTGTGAGAAAGCACTGCACTTGAACTATACTTTAGACCAAATGGACCTAACACGTATAAACAGGCCAACTAACAGCAGCAGAATACACATTCTTCTCAAGTGCATACAGAACATTTTCCAGAATACATCACATGTAGGTCATTAAAAAAAAAAAAAAAAAGTCTTAGCAAATTTTAAAAGATTGAAAAAAACCCAAGTATCTTTTCTGACTATAGTGGTATGGAACCAGAAATTAATAAATAACAGGAGGAAAGCTAGAAATACAACAAATATATAGAGACTACAAAACATGCTCCTGAATATAGGCCAAAGAAGAAATCAAAAGAAAAATCAAGAAGTATCTTGAAACAAATAAGAATGGAAGCACAACATATCAAAAGCTATGGGACACTGCAAGAGTAGTTCTAAGAGGGAAGTTTATAAAAAAAAAAAATCTACAACAGATACACATAAGATGAGAAGGGAATCAAAGGGTACTGCTACAGGAAAAATTTGCAAATACCTACATCAAAACACAAGAAAACATCAACCACCTCAATTTACAGGTCAAGGCACTAGAGAAAGAACTAAGCCCAAATTTAGTAAAAGGAAGAAAATTAAAAAATAGATGAAATAGAGACAAGAAAAATAATTAAAAAGATCAAGGAAACTAAGAGCTGTTTTAAAAAATGTGAAGAATTTGAAAATCTGAGCAGACAAGTATCACGTAAGGAGATTGAATCAGTAATCAAAACGTCCCAACACACACACACACACACACACATACTTCCTACCTCCCAACACAGAAACGTATAGGACCAGATACTTTCACTAATGAATTCTACCAAATATTTATTATAATTTTTAAATTTTTTATAAACATATGATATATTATTAGCCCCAGGGGTACAGGCCTGTGAATTGCCAGGTTTACACACTTCACAGCACTCACCATAGCACATACCCTCCCCAATGTCCATAACCCCACCATCCTCTCCCTCCCTCCCTCCCCCGCAGCAACCCTTAGTTTGTTTTGTGACATTAAGAGTCTCTTATGGTTTGTCTCCCTCCTGATCCCATCTTGTTTCATTTATTCTTTTCCTACCTCCCAAACCCCTTCACGTTGCATCACCACTTCCTCATATCAGGGAGATCATGTGATAGTTGTCTTTCTCCGATTGACTTATTTCACTAAGCATAATACTCTCTAGTTCCATCCACATTGTCGCAAATTCTACCAAATATTTAAAGAAGAGTCAGTGACAGTCTTTCTCAAACTATCCAAAAATTAAAGAGAAGGAACTCCCAAACTTACTTTACATGGCCAGCATTACCTGATACCAAAGCCAGATAAGGAGCCTATAAGACAAGAAAATTACAAACAAATATACTTGATTAATATAAATGCAAAAATCCTCATCAAAATATTAGCAAGCCAAATTAATTAGCACACAGCACATTAAAGAACCACTCACCATCCAGTGGGATCTGTCCCTGGAATGCAAGGCAGTTCCACACACACAAATCAATGGGTGACTGTGAGACACAGTAACAGAAAGAGAAAAAAAAAATCATCTGACATATCAACAGGTGGAAAAAAGGCATTTTATAAATACAACAACCTTTCATGATAAAAATGCTCAACTAATTAAGTATAGGAGAAAGACACCTCAACACAACAAAGGCCACATATGACAAACCCATAGCCAACATCGTAATGGTGAAAGCTGGAAGCTTTTCCTCTAAGGTCAGGAACAACACAATGATACCAACTGTCACCACTCATAGCCAATCAGTTAAAAAAAGTAAAAGGCAGGGCATCTGGGTGGCTCAGTGGGTTAAGCCACTGCCTTAGGCTCAGGTCATGATCTCAAGGTCCTGGGATCCAGCTCCGCATCGGGCTCTCTGCTCAGCAGGGTGCCTGCTTCCTCCTCTCTCTCTCTCTCTCTGCCTACTTGAGATCTCTCTCTGTCAAATAAATAAATAAAATCTGGAAAAAAAAAAAAAGTAAAAGGCATCCAAATAAGAAAAGAAGGGAAACTGCCTTTGCTTATGAATGATATGATCTTATATACACAAAATTCTAAAGACACAACCAAAAAACTGCCAGAACAGACAAATTCAGTAAAGTTGCAGGATACAAAATAAACATACAGAAAACAGTTTTTAGCATTAACAACAAAATATCTGAAAAAGAAACAAAATAATCCTATTTATATTAGCATTTAAAACAATACTTAGGAATAAATCTAACCAGAAAGGTAAAAGTTTTATATGGTGAAAACTATGACTTTGATGTAAGAAACTGAAGAAGACACAAGGAAATGTAAGAGTAACCTGTGTTCATGGATGGGAAGAACATTGTTAAAATGTCCATCCGACCCAAAGCCATTTATAGATCCAGTGTAAACTGTAAAAAAGCATCCCCATGACATTTTCAAAGAAATAGAAAAAACAGTCCTGAAGTCTATATGGATCCACAAAAGACCTTGAACAGCCAAACCAATTCTGAGAAAGAACAAACCTGCAGGCATCACATTTCCTGATTTCAACCTACTCTCCAAGCCATCATCGTCAAAATAACAGGCACATAGGTCAACAGAACAGAATTGAGAGCCCAGAGGAAGGAAAAAACAAAACAAAACAAAAACCTCCTGCATATAGAGTCAACAACTATTGACAAGGGAGCCAGGAATACTGGGGAAAGGACAGAAAGAAGATCTGTGGGGAAAACTGGATGACCACATGCAGAAGAATGACAGTGTGTCTCTATCTTACACGTTCACAAAAATTGACTCAAAATGGATCAGACTTAAACATAAGACCTGACACCATAAAACTTCTACAAATAAACACAGGGAAAAAGCTCCTTGAAATTGGTCTTGGCAATGAGTTTTTGGATTTGACACCAAAAGCACAAACATCAAAAGCCACAATCAACAAGTGGGACAACATCAAACTAAAAAGCAAAAGAAACAACAAAATGAAATGGGAATGGGAATGGGGGAAGAAATGGGAATACGAATGGGAGAAGATATTTGCAAACCACATAGCTGATAAGGGGTTAATAACCAAAATACATAAAAACACATACAGTTCAATAGTATAAAAACAAACCATCTGATTTAAAAATGGGCAGAGGATCTAAGTAGACATTTTCCTCAAGAAGACATAAGGATGACAAACGGGTACATGAAAAGATGCTCATCAGGAAAACGTAAATCAAAACCAAAATGAGGTATCATCTCACCTTCAGCAAAAAGAGGGAACAAGGGTAAGGGTGTGGAGAAAAGAGAACACTTATGCTCTGTTGGTGGGAGCATAAGTTGTTTCACTCATTATGGAAAATGGCATGGAGGTTCCTCGAAAAATTAAAAATAAAACTACCATATGACCAGGCAATCCCATTTCTAAGTGTATATCAAAAGAAAATGAAGACAGGATATCGAAAGATAGCTCCCCCGCCTCGGACTTCAGGTGTCACCTAAGGAAATGCCTTCTTCTCTAGAAAACCTTTCTTGTTTTATCCACCATGAATCTTCTTATCTATTACCTTCTCATGGGGCCCAGCACGTTTTACCACATCAGCGCCCTTAATATAAATTTTACCTTTCCCCCCAGATTAGAAGCACCTTGAGGGCAGGGCCAATGCCTTGCTTTCACATAGCCCCTTGGCATATAATAGGTGCTCTGAAAGTTTGTGAATGAATGAATGAATGGTAACACATGTTCCTTACTCGGGGTGGCCAGTGGGATTCAAAATAACAGTATTTCCTAAAGTTTTGGGAAGGTCTCCCTGTGATCAGAGCCCCCCCCAGAGCACTGCTGTAGTTGTCCCTTGGGACTCCTGCAGAAAGGAGGGAGGGATGGAAGAGGGCCCAGGGCCCAGGTAGGATCTGCACATCACCGCCATGCCAATCCTTCCCAGGGTTGTGGGGCCTGACCAAGCAGGGGGCAGGGAGAGTGGCCCATCTCTCCTCAGAAGCTGTCGTACCCAGGTGGCTCCTGGAGAACAGACAAAAATGGATCCTGTACCTTCCCCCTCTCACCACTCCCCATGCCCTACTGGCCCTCCTCTCTGAAAATAAGCTTCGAGGAACCTTGTCCCAAGGTGTTAAGTATTTCAGGGAAATGGCTAAGTTTCGGGGAAGTTTCCTTTACTGACACAAATGAGGTTTATTTCTCAGAGTCAAGGAGCCTGGCTCACTGGCACCACCCAGGAAATAGGCAGGTAAATTCTGATTCCACAGTTCTCCCTCAGGTGAAGGCAGGGATCTAACGTCTTAACAGGTGTGGCCAGTAGCACATTGGGGACCAGAGATATTTTCTCAGTTCTTCTCTTGCTTCTCTTCTCTCAATTCTGCCTCCTCCTAAAACCCTGTTTTGGGAGGGAAAGAGCAGCAAAGTCCCAAGCAAAGGGGTTCAAGACCCCAGGGTCCCAAGCCAGTTAGCCTGGGTGGGACTCCCACATCCCCATTTACAAGTCACATGATCTTAGCTTCATTTTTCTGTTAATAAAACAGGAAGAGTAAGTGCCAACCTCCTGAGGACACCGTAAGGAAGTGAGTTGGTGATAAAGCTCTTAGAGCATCATCTAGCATCTCGGGAGTTTCATGGTTTAAATGAGGATTATTTTTATTCTGCACTGCATCCCAGTCTTTTCCCAAAGAGAAATCTTCACATCTGTTTGGGTCCTTCCTATAGCCAAGCTCAGGTTTCTGCCTTGCCAACCCAAGTGGCTACTGTCTCAGTTCAGGAACTTGAGTTCTTCTTCCACTTCTCCCCTCCACACTCCAGCCATGGCAGCCTAGGCCTTACATGGAGCTGTGACCATCCCCCAGCTGATATCTTCCTCAACTCTCAGCACCACCCCAGCCAGCACCCGGCTGGTGCAGGGCTCCAAGTACGCTGCTTCAATAAACGGATACATTAGTCTACTAGGAGGTCATCCCATCGTCTTCTCTGCCACTCCCTCTAGGCACCAGGTATGGGGGAGTGGGGAACCTGCCAAAGCACAGGGACAGATACCCTGATCTCCTGCTAGGGAAAGCAAACACTTTAAAACCCCATCTCATATACAAATGGTTGTAACTTTTTAAGACACACATTTCTGCTAAGAACTCCTGGCTTATGTCAGGAAAAGGCTTTCAAGGAATGGTAGAAGACAGGCCAGGAAAGGGAAGCTTCTTTGCTCATTTAAAAAGCAACATGAGGGTCACCTGGGTGGCTCAGTCAGTTAAGCTGCTCACTTTGGTTCAGGGTGTTGGGATCAAGCCCAGTGTCATCAGCCACTGCATCAGCCAGTGTCAGGCTCTGTGTTCAGTGGGGACCCTGCTTCTCCCTCTGCCCCTCTCCCTGCTTGTGCACATGCACTCTCTCAGGTAAATAAAATCTTTCAAAAATAAATAAATAATAATAAAAAAATAAAAAGCAACATGAAAGCTATGGTCGTAGCTGGGGAAAAACCCACAGGGAACAGGCAGCATTGCCCCCTGCATTGTACCTACTAGTGGGTAGCAAACCCTTTTAAGAAAAGCTTCCTGTAGCAACTGGGTGGCTCATTCCATTGAACATCTATCCCTTGATTCCAGCTCAGGTCATGATCTCAGAGTACTGGGATCCAGCCCTGCATCAGGCTCCATGCCCAGCAGGGAGTCTGCTTGAGGATTCTCTCTCTCTCCCTGCTTCCCTCTGTCCATCCTCAAGATGACAACATATATCAATCCTGACTTTACTCCTTCCCACCCCCAAGAACAATAACAATTATTCATGGACAAGACACCACTGAAAGAATCCTAGAATATGGAGGTGAGGTTGAAGCACCACAGAGACCAAGACAGATCGCATTAGAAAGGTAGAGAATTAGCTACACATCAACTGCATTGCCCCTCACTCAGGCTGGCACAGCAGCACACCAATAGCCTACTGTTCCTCTAGAAGGAAAAGAGAGACCAGGGTGGACATCCAGCTCCCCCAGCATTGTGGGCCCCTCCCTGAGAGCATCCACGCTTGCCCCATGGTGACTATGGGGGAGTTTGCAGGGCTTGACCACCTGTAAAGTCTAGAACCTGTAAAGAAAACTTTTCAAATGTGTATACACCAATGTCAGTAATCAAGAATTACAAAGTATCAGATACAGGTGACACTGCCAAAGGAAACAAATAAAGCTCCAATAACTGACCCTAATGAATGAAAATCTATTAACTGTCAAAGAATTCAGAATGATCCCCTAAATTCCTCTTTAAAAAGTTTAGTGAACTATAAGAATACACAGACAACTAAACCAAATTAAGAAAACAATGCATGAACAGAACAAGTTCAACAAAGAAAAAGAAACCATTTAAAAAGAGAGATCCTAAAGTTGAAAAAAATACAATGACTGAAGAATTTAATAGAGAGCTTCAAAACAGACTTGACAAGGCCAAAGAATCAATGATCTAGAAGAGAGGATATTTGAAATTATCCAGAGAAAAGAAAAGAAAAATGAGGAAGAGTAAAGAAAGCATACAAGACTTAAGGAACACAAATGGAGAAGAGAATGGGAGAAGAGAAAGAGAAAAGGACAGAAAGTATACTTAAAACAATAATGGCTGCTAACTTCCCAAACCTGGAAAGAGAGATGGGCATCCAGACCCACGAGGCCAAAAGGACTGTAAATTGGTTGAACCTGAATAGGGCTACACTGTGACACATCGTAATTAAAATGTCAAAAGTCAAAGACAAAGAACTTTAAAAGCAGCAACAAAAAAGAGAGAAGTTACACACAAGGTAATTCCCATAAGACTACCATCAGATTTCTCAACAGGAACATTTCAGGCCAGGGATGATATATTCATAATATTCAAAGAAAAAGAAAACTGTCAGCCAAGAGTTCTATACCCAGCAAGTTGTCCTCCAGAAATGAAGGAGAGCTATACTTTCCAAAACAAACAAAAGCAGAGGGATTTCATCACCACTAAACTTGCCTTCCAAGAAATGTTAAAGGGAGTTCTTTAGTGGAATTAAAAGGATGCTGATTAAGGTCATAAAAACATAAGAAAGTAACATAAAACTATCTGGTAACAGTAAATACGTAGGCAAAATTAGATTCTATAAAACAGTAATTGTGATGCATAATTCATTTACAGCTCTAATTTAAAAGATAAAAAATAGGGCACCTGGGTGACTCAGATGGTGAAGAATCTGCCTTAGGCTCAGGTCATGATCCCAGGGTCCTGGGATCAAGTCCCGCATCAGGATCCTGGGATGGAGTCCCACATCAGGCTCCTTGCTCCTTGGGGAACCTGCCTCTCCCTCTGCCTCTGCTTCTCTCTCTCCCTCTGTCTCTCATGACTAAATAAATAAAATCTTAAAATAAATAAATAAATAAATAATAAAAATAGTAGTAAAAACAACCATAATTACAATGTTATTGTTTCACAATATAAAAAATATGTAAACTTTAGCATCAATAAACTAAAATAAGGGAGAGCAGAAGTAAAAGCATAGTTTAGGAATGCTATAGAAATTGTTATCAGTTTAAAATAATCTGTCATAATTCTGATACTTTATGTTAGCCTTATGGTAACCACAAAGAGAAAATCTGTAGTTATCACAACAAAAAATAAAACAGAAAAAAATGGTAAAGAATTCAAAGCATACTGATATCATAAGACACCAAAATACAAAACAAGACAGTAGGAGAAGAAACAAGGAGCAATGGATCTACAAAACAGTCAGAAAACAATGAAATGGCAACAGTAAGTCCTTACCTATCAATAGTTACTTTAAACATAAATGGATTAAATTTTTCAGTCAAAAGACATAAAATAGATGAACAGATTGGAAAAAAAAAAAAAGAAAAACCACAAGACCCAATGATATGTTGCCTACCAGAAACTCACTTTAGCCTCAAAGATACACAGACTGTGAGTGAAGAGATGGGTAATGATATTTCAAGCAAACAGTAACCAAACAAAAACAACCAAACTGGGGTAGCTGTACTTAGACCAAGCAGAACAGATTTTAAAGTAAAAATGGTAAGAGACACAGGTCATTACACACAGATAAAGGGGTCAATCCATCAAAAAGATATAAAATGTAAGTATTTATGCATTCAACATTGGAGCACCTGAATAAAACAGAGGATAAAGGAAAAACAAACAGCAATACAATAATTATTGGAGACTTTAATACCTCACTTTCAACAATGGATATATCATTCAGAGAATTAATTTTAAAAAAAAAGTGGATTTGAACAGTATAGACCAAAAGGACCTAACAGATATACAGAGAGCATTATTATCCTACAACAGAATATACATTATTATCAAGTGCCTATGAAACATTTTCTAGGACAGACATACATTAGGCCACAAAACGAGTCAAAGAAAATTCAAGGTTAAAATCATATCATGTATCTTCTCTGAACACAATGATATGAAACTGGAAATCAGTAACAGGAAGAAAACAGGAAAATTCATGGAGAAATGGAAATTAAACACCACTCTATCTTTTTTTTAAATTTTATTTATTTATTTGACAGAGAGAGAGATCACAAGTAGGCAGAGAGGCAGCCAGAGAGAGAGGGGGAAGCAGGCTCCCTGCTGAGCAGAGAGCCCAATGCAGGGCTCGATTTCAGGACCCTGAGACCATGACCTGAGCCAAAGACAGAGGCTTAACCAACTGAGACACCCCGGTGCCCCTAAACACCACTCTCTTAAACAACAGATCGATCAAAGAGGAAATTAAAGTGGGAAATAAAAAACTCTCCTGTGACAAACTAAAATGGAAACACAACATACCAAAACTTACATAATATGTGCAGAAAGCAGTTAATAGAAGAAAAGTCATAGCAATAAGCACCTACATTAAGAACCAAGAAAGATCTTAAATAAGCAATCTAACATTTTAAGAAACTAGAAGAAGAAGAACGAAGTAAACCCAACGTTAGCAGAAAGAAGGAAACAATAGATTAGAGCAGAAAAATCAAATAGAGAATAGGAAAACAATAGAAAAGATTAATAAAACTAACAGCTGGTTCTTTGAAAAGATAAACAAAACTGATAAACCTTTAGCTCGACTAAGCAAGGAAAAAAGAGAGAAGACCCAAGTCAACGAAATTATAAAAGAAAAAGGAGACATCACAACTGATACCACAAATACACAAAGGATCATAAGAGACTACTGTGAACAACTATTCACCTACAAACTGGACAATCTAGAATAAATAGAAAGATTTTTAAAAATATATAATCTACCAAGACTGAATCAGGAAGAAACAGAAAATCAGAATGGATCCATACTAGTAAAAAGATTGAATCAGTAATCAAAAATCTGCCCAAAAAGAAAAACCCAGGACCAGATGGTTTCACAGTGGCTTTTACCAAACATTTAAAGAAGAATTAATGCCAATACTTTTCCCAAACTTAAAAAAAAGGAAACATTTCCAAACTTATTTTATGAGGCCTGAACAAAGGTAGAAAAGTATCAGGCACTACCTGATACCAAAGCTAGGAAAGAATACTATAAGCCAATTCTCAAATTCTCAATAAAATACCAGCAAACCAAATTCAGCAGCACATTACAGAGATCATTCACCATGACCAAGTGGGATTTATTTCAGGGTCAGAAGGTGGTTTAACATATGCAATCAATGTGATGCACCTTATTAACAAAATGAAGGACAAAAATCATATGATCCTCTCAATAGATAGAGAAAAAACATTTGACAAAATTCAAAATCTATTCATGATAAAAACTCTTAACAAATTAGGTGTAGAAGGAATGTCCTCAACATTACAATGGCTATATATGACAAGGCCACAGCTAAGATTATGCTTGATGATGAAAGGGTGAAATCTTTCTCTCTAAGATCAGTAACAAAAACAAGCTCACTCTCACTGCTCTTATTCAACATAGTCCTGGGAGGCCTAGCCAGAGTGATCAGGCAAGAAAAAAAAAAGTAAGTAAAATTGTCTCTATTTGTAGATGACATGATTTTATGTATACAAAATCCTAAAGACTCCATTAAAAAAAAACAAAAAACAAAAACTAGATCTTAGCAATGAATTTGGTAAAGTTCCAGGATACAAAATTAACATACAACAATCAGTAGCATGTCTATACACTAACAATGAATGACCTGAAAAGAAATAAAATGATTCCATTTGCAGTAACATCAGAAACAAATATTTAAGAATAAATTTAACCAAGGAGGTGAAAGAATACTGGACACTACAAAAAGACACTGATGAAAAAAGATAAAAATAAATGGAAAGGTATCCTGTGTTCATGGGCTGGAAAACTGAATATTGTTTACCTTTCCATATTACTTAAAACCGTCTATAGATTCAATGCTATCCCTATCAAGATTTCAATGGCAAATTTTACAGAAGTAGAAAAAAATCCTAAAATTTATATGGAAGCACAAAAGACTGAATAGCCAAAGGAATCCTGAGAAAGAAGTACAAAGCAGGGGCATAACACGTCCCAATTTCAAGCTATATTATAAAGCTATAGTAATCAAAACCATGTGGTAATGGCATTAAAACAGATACAGACCAGCAGAACAGAAGTGAGAACCCAGAAATACATCGATCGGTGCCTATACAGTCATACTGAGAAGGGAGCCAAGAAAACTCAATGGAGAAGAGTCTCCTCAATAAATGGTGCCGAGAAAATGGGTTTTCATGTGTAAAAAAATGAAAGACCTCTATCTTTTTCCACTCCCCAAAATTAACTCAAAATGGATTAACAACTTGAATGTAAGCTCCTTCATGGTAAACTCCTTGACACTTGTCTTGGCAATGATTTTCTGGATAGAACACCAAAAGCATAAGCAACAGAAGCAAAAATAAACAAGCGAGACTAAATCAAACTAAAAACCTTCATAGCAAAAGAAACAATCAACGAAATTAAGACAACCTACGGAATGGGAAAAAATATTTGCAAACCATATATCCAATAAAGAGTTAACAGCCCAAATACATCAGGAACTCACACAACTGAGCAGTGAAAAGAAAGAAATGTAACAATTTAAAAAAATGGCAAAGCACCTGAATAGATATTTTCCCAAAGAAGTTATACAAAGGGCCAACAGGTACATGGGAAGGTGCTCAACATCACGAATCATTAGGGAAATGCAAATCAAAACCACAGTGAGATATCCCCTCATGTCTGTTAGAATAGCTATCATCAAAAAGACAAGAGATCACAAATGCTGGTAGGGATGTAGAGAAAAAAGAACCTTTACCATTCTTCTTCAACCCCAGGAAGACTTCATTATTAACAGAGGCAGTTTAAAGAACTACCTTCCCGAGGAAGGACTGTGGCATGGCCTTGACTGGGCAGTCCTGCTCAGGGTGACCCTGGACTTCGGCTTGGTCTCTGCAGCCTTGTCACTCCAGGGTAAAACAGGAGCATCATTTTCCTGATGACGTAGATTCCCCAGGTGTCCACAGTGTTGGGCACTACAGTTCAATGAAAAGACTGAACATTTCCTATCAAATCTAATTACTTCTTTAAAGATTTTATTTGAAAGAGATCACAACTAGGCAGAGAGGCAGGCAGAGAGAGAGGAGAAAGCAGGCTCCCTGCTGAGCAGAGAGCCCGATGCGGGGCTCAATCCCAGGACCCTGGGATCATGACCTGAGCCAAAGGCAGAGGCTTTAACCCACTGAGCCACCCAGGCACCCCTCTAATTACTCCTTTAAAACATTAACTCCCACGACACTATAAATGTAGTAAAATGTGTAGAAAACAAGCTTCATGGTATCTCTTGTGTATACTAAACAAAACCACTTTAAAGCACATTGTACAGACCAATCAGTGAGACCCTGCTGGTTTACCACTTCTGTTCTTCACCTGTTCGACCTTGAGCAGCACAAGCCCTGGGGGGACACCCCTGGACAGGGGCACCTCCATGTTCTCCAACATTGTCACACATCTTTTAATTCTGATTTACCACCCCCGTTGAAAAAAAAAAAAAAGAATCCTCAATTTTTCTTCACAGAAGAAATTATTTTATTCCATTTTTTTAAAGTAAGAGATACATATATTTATTCTTTGCCCAGCAAAAGCCATTTCCCCGTGGGTCTCTAGGCTCTGCCTGGTGAAGTTAATGATACATTAGAGAAACCTGCAGCCTCCAGGGGCACAGTGAGCGCACACTTCTGGCTGGAAAAACATTCACATGATCAAAGCAGTTCCTGTAGCAAAGATCCACAAGTTCATTTTATCCTGAAGACCATTTTGGTTTTGAAGAAAGGATTTCCTTCTAAAGATACTTTAAGTTTACTAACTGAACCCAGGGCAAATCGTTCCCCACACAGCTGAGAGGAGAAAAATGAGAAGCCCATTTCAAGCACTCTTGCCACCACACTCCCTTCCTCTTACTTGAAGAAATCTTCCCAGTTCATCTCTAGGCCTGATGTGTCCAGGGACATAAACCACCTCCAAGCTCAGCATTTGTGCAGTCTTCCTCCCTGAAGGCAGGCTCCTCTGAACCATGTAAGCCCATTTCCACCCTTCCATGGGACCAAGATGGGCTCCAGCCAAACAGGCCTTCACCCTCACCTCGTGTACCCCTGCTCCACCTGCAAGGCCTGAGGCTGACCCAGGCCTCCCTTGAGCCTCTAGCAGACACCTGCTGTTTAGACGGGAAAACCTCCGGCTGATGGGAGCTTGTGGTTTGGTCTTTTAACATTATGAGCTACACTATATAAAGTGTATTTAGACAAAGAAAAACACTGAGCCTGATTCCGGGGCAATGGCTCTAGACTTCCCAAGATTAGAGTCAGGGAAGCAGCAGGAAGCACGCCCATTCTCCCTGTATCTCCCTTCCAAGTATCTCCAGGGGCTGCTGCTCTCAGCAATGCCAGACTGGCGACTGGCATTGACTGTCTGGCCTTAGATGTGTCACATGTTGAGACCCTGGTGATAGGCACTCCTCTTTCTCTCTGCACCTACTCAGCTCCAGGCACTGGGCAGCACGAATTCTTCCCAAAAATGCTAACTTGGGAAATCTGATTAGCCACCCCAGTGGGGATGATCTTCAGAAGAAACTGAGCAAAAGCTCCAAATGATCTAGCCAGGAAGTGCTGGCCATACCATGCAGCAGCTTAAAGCAGGCCTGTGTACCCCTAAGTAGTTCTAGAAGTACAAGGTACACACCTGCCATTTATTCAGTATTAGAGCAATTCAGATTCAGGCCTTTTTTGATTCTAGAAGTGACGTTGCCTCAAAAAGGCTAACTGGTGGGACAAATATAAAATAGAGCTAATTATAATTCGGTCATACTCCAAAACAGGGTGATATTCACCACTGCTGGACAGCACCTTTGTCAGGGAGACAAAGAGCACCACGTGTCATGGCAGAGGACACTGCAAACAGCAAAGTGACCAAAGCTGACCTCAGAGGCTCCCACAGTGAAGGTCCAATGCTGCTCCTCAACTTCCAAACACTTCCAACTTGGGGGCCCATGCAGTGCCAGTCCACTATATACCTTCAAGAAATAGCATGTGTCACATGCAAATGTCTCTTACTGTACCTCTGGATGTAGGGGGATAACAGGGGGGTGCATGTTTTGGCTCCCACAGCCTTGGATTAGGTCAGCCTATTCCCCAGGGTCAAATGTTCCTGGAGAATACAACGGTGGCTTCTGAGACATGTCCGTAGGTCATAGAAAAGGAAAGGCAGCACCCTAGGATATGACCGATGTCAGGTGATCCACATTAAGAGGCCAAATGCTCACACTGGCCTGATTCTTTAGAAACAAGAGCTAGTTCCCTGCCTGGGTGGTTTGACTGAACTGGCTGTCTGCAGAGGGGACAGTTGGCACTGGAACTGCTAATCTGGGGGCTTGCCCTGGAACTGCACTCACGCTCATCGAGCCATTGGGGACAGCAGTTGTGTTCAAGCTACTGGGGATCTCGCCAGTAGCTTGTATTTTAAAATAGACCAAATAAAACACTGGTAAAACAATCCCAATTAGAAGCATGATAAAAACGGCATCCCACCACTGAATTCCACAGTCGGCACCGTTCGTGGGGGTCTTTGGAGAAGTCGGGAGCAGTGGCTGATTGGAGGTCTCTGCGAGTAACTTTCATTTAAAAAGATTTCTGACTGCACCGCGCGCTCAATATTCTCGTCAATGCCCTTAAAGAAATCTGTCAGTGGGCTGGAGAGGGCACCGGCGCCTACAGCTGCTCTATCTGGGTCTGGCTGCTCCTCGAAGGTCACTCTGGTCTCTGAGGATGGGCTCAGGAGGGGTCTGAGTTCTCTGTGGGTCTCTGTAAGGATCCCATGATTTTTCACTGGAATCTTAATAGATTTCAAAGCATATAAGTCTTGTTCTCTGATGAAGTTGTTGACTTTCTTGATATCTGCGACCTAGGAAAGCCACGAAGACAAACAGCACAAAACATGTAAACTCCTTAGAATGAATATCCAAAAAGTAGCTCTTTCTGGAAGAGGATCCAAGCCCACCCCGCTTACGAATCTGATGAATATTGGAAAACCGCACCTAGGCACAAAATTAGTTTAGGCTGAATAAAACTGTTTTTTGACTTTAACTCAGCCTGAATGTATAGTTTAATCATCACGTTTCCATACAGGTTTACAAGTTTGAAAAACATAAGATCAGTTTTGGAAGAGTCTCTTGCTAATTCAAAGTGTGACCACAACAATATATTTTTAGGTGAAACCCAACCAGGGCCAGCTCTTTTTTTCTACTTCTTCTAACTTTTGAGGCAACAGTGACCCCATCTGGCTGACTTCCCTCCCACATCAGAACCCAATTCAGTAGCTGATTATATTAGGGATCCCCAAACACAAAGCCTCAGCCAGCTCCACACTCAGAACGTATTTTAACTGTTATAATACTTAAAGAGGTATGTCCTCAGGATTCTACCATGTTTCCTTGCCCAGAAGTGCTGTATGGCATATAAATTTATTTTCTAAATAAAATGACCTGGGGTAATATACTTTGGAAGGTTTCACACACTTGTGATAATTAGAAACATATAGAAAATCATGAATCAAGCTGGAAAGTATGGACTGAAATCTGTTGCAATTTTAGGACTGGAAGAGAAAGGAACAGCACTGTGAGTTTTACAAAGTTCGGGACAAACTCCTTCCACAGTCGAATCTTAAGGGAGGGGTGGTGCAGACAGTTAAGTCAAAGAGAAACACTCCCTCAAGCTAATGTTTGAACTTAACTTGAAAGCATTAGAGGTGGACCTTAAGATTTGACTCATAAGCCCACTAACTAGAGTGTAAATACAGCCACAGACCTTTAGATAACACCTAATTCAAATCAATCATCTCTATTATTTCACTTAGTGAGCAACTGTTTTTATTATCTAATTGAATTGAGGTAGCAGATATTTTTAACAGATCACACCTGGAAACTAAACCAGCTTGAGACCTGTTTGTCTTTACCCTTAGTGAATTAACACCAAATTTATATTTACTTTAAATTGGAAAATTGATTGCTTTTTGGAAGCATTATATGTAACATCTTCACAGATGTATTAGACATCAGTATTCCAGGAAGCCCACTGCATCCACTCAGTGTGGGGTTGGATTCATTGTCAGCCCATGTTCCATAAACCACACTGTATGCCTACAGAAAAATCTCAGTACAACTGAGAGACCACAGTAAGTCCCTAGAGACCAGCCTCTTTATTTCTTCTGGGAAATACAGCATCCTATACAATGTGTTTAACCATTTGAACCTTGTTAGATAAATGACAAGAAACTAAGGAGTAAAATGTTTCTAAAATATATTGGTTAGATAGCCTTAGGGGAGGCCACAGAAAGTTATAACAGTGTCATTAGCGAAATGAAATAAATCGTTTCAATCTAGGAGAAAATGCAGCAATTCTATAAATACTTTCCTACTTACTTTGCCATGTTAATCACTCTGAATGCTAAAAACATAATTAAAGAGAGAAACAGGGTTATACAGATACACAGCGTACAAAGGCTAGATCATGCAGTTCTAAGAGAGGACATAAAACTTGACCAAATAAGCTATAAGCAACAAGAAAGTGTCAGAAAAAGTGAAGCAGCTAAAAAAGCAAGCCTACCAAACAAATCTTGGATAAATTCTGCTGGCATCTTTGGCCCTAGTAGGTCTTAAACAAATGTGCTTGGGGAAAAACAAACAAACAAACAAACAAACAAAAAAGGTGGGGGAGGCGGAGGGGGACATCTGGATGGCTCAGTTACCTGAGCATCTGACTTTTTTTTTTTTAAGATTTTATTTATTTGAGAGAAAGACAGCACAAGCCAGGGGGAAGGGTAGAGGGAGAGGAAGAAGCAGATCCCTGCTGGGGCTCGATCCTAGGACCCTGGGATCATGACCTGGGCCAAAGGCAGCGGCTTAACAGACTGAGCCACCCAGGCATCCCCCATACCTGCAAGATTCTTTTAATTATTTATGTATTTGTTTGTTTGTTTGTTTATTTATTTGACAGAGAGAGAGCACAAGTAAGCAGAGCAGCAGGCAGAGGGAGAGAGAGAAGCAGGCTCTCTGCTGAGCAGGAAGCCCGATGTGGGGCTCGATCCCAGGACCCTGGAACCATGGCCTGAGCCGAAGGCAGCTGCTTAACCAACTGAGCCATGCAGGCGCCCCTGCAAGATTCTTAATCCATCTGGGACCTCGAGGTATCAACTGAGCTTATGACCTATGTAGGGGAGCTGGGAATGGAAGATTGAACAGTGGCGGAGAAGAAGGCCAGAGGCACGGAGAAAGGAGGGTCCTGAGCAGGAGGAGTATTTCAAGATTCCCGTCTAGGGGCTCCTGGGTGGCTTAGTTGGTAGAGTGTCTGGCTCTTGGTTTCAGCTCAGGTCATGTCAGGCTTTTAGGATCAGGTCTCATATTAGGCTCCACACTTAACGGGGAATCTGCTTGAGCTTCTCTCCCTCTGCCCCTCCCCCCACTCATTCTCTCTTTCTAAAATAAATAAATAAATCTTAAAAAAAAAAAAAACTCCATGCTACCCCCTTCAGCTCCTCCTCCTGACGCACCCCCAGAAATGCAATGGTGTTACCAGGAAACGAAAGCACAGCACGGCCACCATGGAAAGCTTTGATTTCTTCCCCTTTTAAGGCTGCTTCCCTCTCCTTGGGACTTGTGCTAAGAACTTGGAATGTACAATTTCGTATCATTTAAGAGAGAAGGGGTATTAGGGAGCTGAAGGGGCAGCCACATGGCAAACATGGAAGGCTGCTCCAAGACATCTTTATAAGCTCCATTCCCATCGGGGTCCTTCTCAGAGCCACCTCCCTGCAGAGCTAACTGAGGCTTCAAGACCCAGCCTGTTTATGCCCTGCCCTTCAACACGGGGCTTTATTTTATCCTGCGATTGCTAGGGAGAGCTACAGATGGCAACCAGCGGACAGCGATAGATAGCATTACCTCTTCTCATTGTCATTTTCGGTTTCATTTAGGTTCGGCTGCCTTAAGCCCTGGAAAAGCTTTACTTAAAAGACTGGGCTATGCCCTTCCAGGTTTATCAAAATAAAGCAGAAGTCGAGCTGACTAGTTTTAAGGGCACAAAGGAAAACATGGTTTGGGGACTGGAGGTTTTGAATTGCAGGAGGCAAATATAGCAGGCTCCTGCATAAGACTTTAAACATCCAAATATTTAAAATAACTGCCCCCATGGCCTCCATCTGAATTCTCCTGCCTTTGTTATCAACAGAAAGCGAATGGCTCAGCAGCAGGTCTTCTAAATTCCAAGGATTAAACCGCACAGATTGCCTTTGCGATTCAACAGCACATTCTAGAATGAAGAGTGTTTTTGTACCGATGCCTTTCTTTTGGGGTATTTGTAGAACAGCTCTCAGTTTTTGAGACTTTAATTTGGAAATGATACTAGCTATTTACTGAGTGCTTTAATGTGCAAGGTAGGGACCTTTCAAGGACTTTATATATAAGATCATTAAACTCTGAGAAAACCGTGTAAGATACATAGGATGAAGAAATTGAGACTCCGATAATTTGCTAAAAATCAAAGAACTAGTGAGTAACGGCGATGCAGAATATAAGAAAGAAAGGGTATTAGAGATTCAAGGGGCTGGTGGATCTTCCACATTCCAAGTCATGCCTTGTCCATCAGACCTCACCTCTGATGCATGTGAAATAAATATCGCCATATTTTTCCAAGTTTAGGATGGTATCGATGGTAAGATGCTCCTTTGTGTAGCTCAAAGGGGAAAAACGTCTGTGGCTTAAACTGACGATTAATTCCAAGACATGTTCGGACTTCAGAGATATAAAAACATAGGGGGAAAAGTACCTTTTCATATTCATGAAGAATGATCCTTTAAAAGCCAGTCAGTCTGAAATGCAAGGAAGAGAATCGTTAACTGCTGGCCCAACTTGGGGGTAACCTGAGGGGAGCCCAGGCATATCCTGGGTCCCATCAGGGTTTCCCCAGAGCTCAGGATAAAATTCAGGCGGTAATTCAGGATCGTACCTGCAGGTGGCAGTGCAGGCAACCGGATCTGGCCTTTGATCTTCACCAGCAGGGTTTCAGAGGGACCCCCTGGCCAGAGGTGAGAAACAGGTTCCCAGACCTTCAATTTTTGTTCACCCTTCTGACCTGTTCCAAACCTCGGGGTCTTTTGCGTTTCCTTTTGCTCCTGTCTGGTATCTTCTTTCTCTACATTACTCTTTTTCTGCCCAAATTTCCGAAGTCCAAAACCAGGTAGACTCGCGTGAGAACAAATGTGTCCTTCCTATCCCCCCAGAATCAAATCAGAAGTTTGGGAGTTAGCCAATGAGGAGGAAGCTGGTGTCTTGTTTTCCTATTAGTCTATGATGTTTGGGTGCCCTGATTATATACCTCTGGAGAATATCCTAGATATAACCTCAAGATAGAGATTATTCAAGGGCGCCTGGGTGGCTCAGTGCCTGAGGAATCCAGTTCTTGCTTTGGGTTCAGGTCATGATCTCAGGGTCGGGGATCCAGCCCTACATCTGAGCTTGTCCCTCTTCCTCCTCCTCCCCCATGTGCGCGCAGGCGGGCTCTCTCTCTCTATGAAATAAATAAATAAATAAATAAATAAATAAATAAACAAAATCTTTTTAAAAAGAAAAAGAGGATTCTACCTAGAGAACATTTCTCACGTAGGTCTTCCTATCTCAAATGTAGGTGGTGATTAAGCTCAGTCATATCACTCTCTTCCTCGAATCTCTTTCTTTTTTTTTTAAACAGAGAAAGCAGGAGGAACAAAGGAACAACAGGCAGAGAGGAACAAAGGAACAACAGGCAGAGAAACAGGAAGAAACAGCCTTCCCACTGAGCAAGGAGTCTATGTGGGGCTCCATCCCAGGACCCTAGGATCATGACTTGAGCCTAAGATAGAAGCTTAACTGACTTACTCACCCAGGAGCCCCGCCCTCCTGGAATCTTGAAACACTTCCCCTGGTTCTAGACAACTTCTGTGGCCTCCTCCCATACTACCTACCCCAGGCTCCAGGTAACTGAGAACACCTGTGAACACATCCTGTGTCCATTCCTAGCTCCAGGCCTCTCCTCCATATGTTCTTCCCCTAAGTCTCTGCCCATAAAAAAATCCTCATTCTTCAAAAGTAAGTTTGAGTTCCTTAATGAAGTCTTTGCTCACTTAAAACTCATTGACCTCCACCAGAGCTCTTTTTTTTTTTTCAAGACTTTATTTATTTAACAGAGAGAGAGAAAACACAGACAGAGGGAGAAGCAGGCTTCCTGCTGAACAGGGATTTGGATGTGCGGCTCAATCCCAGGACCCCAGGATCGTAACATGAGCTAAAAGCAGACGCTTAACCAACTAAGCCATCCAAGGGCCCCCACTCACAGCTCTTAATAGCTCTCTGTAAATCATTGGTATGGCAGCCACCTCATTAGTTATCAAAGTGACAATCTGCCTTTCTCTGTCTGATTTATATCCATATACCTAACACCCCACACAAGGCTCAGGTTATAGTGGAAACTCAATTGATATTTACTGAATGAACAAAAAATTAAATGTCCCTTTTCTAACATATACCAGAACTGACAGGGAAATTGTTTTTAACAATTGTGAAATTGTTTTTAACTTTTGCACTTTTAAAGCTCCTGATGTCCAGACCCCCCACCCAAAGCAGTGAAATATCAGAACTTCTCAACTGAAGCTTGGGTTCAGTCCAGGCATCGGTGTTTTGCAAAGCTTCACAGGTGATCTCAAGGTACAACCAAGGTTGAGAATCTGACAATTGCCTCGACGGCAATAGTTCTCAGTGTGGTCCTAGGTCCAGCATTAGAATATTGCTGTCATCTTACTTGAAATGAAAATTCCTAGGACCCACCCCAAACTGTAGAATCAGAAATGGCAGGGCTGCGGGGATGGGGGAAGTGGACAAAAATCTGTGTTTTAACAAGACCTTCCATAATACAAAGTCAAGTTTGAGAAGCACTGCCTTAGAAGTTTACTTTAAATAAGTCTATACAGACTCTGTAAATAAGGCCCTCCCATCTTCTTCTGATTCCAGTCTGGACCCTATTTCTTCATAAGGCTGTGCGTACACACAAGCACAAGCCCCTTTTAGTGGAAGATTTTTTTTTTCTCCCAAACTAGTTTGGTCTTACAGTCAACATCAACTTATAGTAAAATAGCTTAAGAAGATACTTTATGTGGGTTTTTTTTTTTTTTTCAATCTTTAAAACAACCAAGGAAGTATTCTTCTGGCTATTTTTTGAATCATGGAAAAGAAATGGACAAAACCCAACATACATGGAATTTGTCCCCCATGTTATGTCTGATGTGAAGTGTCCCATTGTCTTACAATAAATCAAAGACACCCATCCCACAAAGGACGAGAGAAAGCCTGCAGAAAAAAACGATGAATGCCCGGGGGCACATCAGAGATCTGATCCCAGATCTGTCCTACCATTTGGGCATTCTCGGGATTTTCAAGACCCCCATTTTGTTATTTTTGCCCATAAACCAATAGTTTTCGTAAAGAAAATCTGCTGCTCTCAGGAATTCCTGGCTATCACTTGAAGGGAAGTGTTCATTTTGAGAGCATTAAGTACTCAAAGCTGTTTCCTACTCATTCGCAGTGGTATACACTCAGAGCTTTCTTTTTCTTTAAGACCTGGGGAAAAGGGATGGTTTCAACACCTCTAAGAGTAGAGGGGCTGTTTTCTTCTAAAATGTCTGCTTCTCTGAAACTCATATGCTTTGCTCCAAATCTATGGTCTGAATTCGTGGATTTGTTATTAACATGGCTCCTTTTTGAATCATGAATCTTATAAAAGTTGTACAGGCTCTAAGCTAGGCTCTGTGAGGGATCAGCAGTGAGAAAGATAGACAGACCCCACTTGCTCCCGAGATTCAAAAGCCTGGTGGCAGGTGTCGTCTTAGCAAACCCTCCAACATCTGTCAACTATCCACCTGCAGGACTTCTCTCTCTTTTCTTTCTTTCTTTTTTTTTTTTTTTTAAAGATTTTATTTCTTTATTTGGTGGAGAGAGACAGCAAAAGAAGGATCACAAGCAGGGGGAGTGGGGGAGGGAGACATAGGCTTTTCGCTGAGCAGGGAGCCCAGAGCGGGACTAGATCACAGGATCATGGGATCATGATGGGCTCCTGATCCGAGCCAAAGGCAGATGCTTAAGGACTGAGCCACCCACGCACCCCTACAACCATGACTTCTAAGAGGACCTGACGGTCCTGCTATGCGAGACATACTTGATGTCCCCACAGGATACCCAGGGCAGACCTTGTTTCAAAAAATGAGGCTCTTACAAAAAATGAAAATTAAAATAAGGCTCTTAAAAAAACAAAACAAACTCTGACAGTCAAGAGCAGCCAAATAGGAGACCCTAATCTACCCCTCCCCAGCTCTCCATTTCCCACACCTGCATTTCAAAACCCAAACCAAACAACCCATATGATGCAAAAGGCTCTGCCTCACATGAAAACAGGCAGACTTGGCACCACTGAAAACACCCTATTTCCCAAACCAGCTCATTAAAATCTCTTCAGGCTATCCAAGCTCCGCCCCAAGACCCCTGACTGACATCTGTTCCTTTGGTTTTCATTCTCCAGCAAGCTTGTTCTGATATTTTGTAAGCCACAGAGTCAGGACAAAGTCAGAGGACACTGATGCATATGTACACTTGGTGGAAAGAGATTGAAAAGAAGGAAGTTGAAACACTGACACGATACAATACGGAAGGAAGCTCTGGGTCATGGCTCTAGTGCTCTCTGCGGTAGGTCTCTGCTGTGGGTCATGCTGACGGCTTCCCTAGACCACAGCCCACTCTGCTTTGCCTTCAGCCAGCCCTTCGGAGGCTGGGGGCCCTGCATCACTGGGGTTCCCCTCATGTCCCACAGGAAGATTTCAGCTCTGGGTCCTCTTGTGGCCTTTCAGAACTGCCTTTCACTAATTTTCTGTTTCTTTTTAAAGCATAACTTTAGTTTGTGGCATCTGGGTGGCTCAGTTGTTAAGTCTGCTTTCAGCTCAGGTCATGATCCCAGAGTCCTGGGATGGAGCCCCACATCAGGTTCCATGCTCAGCAGGAAGCCTGCTTCTCCCTCTCCCACTCCCCTGCTTGTGTTCCCTCTCTTGCTGTGTCTCTCTCTGTCAAATAAATAAAATCTTTAAAAAATATTTTTTAAAAAAACCCATACTTTGGTTTTTTATTGGGCAAGAACAAATATGACTTGATAGTAAATCAATCCTACCCTATAATTATAAAGTGATGCTCTTTACCACATTGTAAGATTTCAATTCTCAGCCAGCCTATTTCTGATGTCTTCATGGGAACTCATGTGATATAATAATAAAATGGCTGTATCCCCACCAGGTTATTCAAATCCCCCACTTAAATCCTACACAAGGGGTGCCTGGGTGGCTCGGTGGGTTACAGCCTCTGGCTTTGGCTCAGATCATGATCGGAGGGTCCTGGGATCGAGCCCTGCATCGGGCTGTTTACTTGGTGGGAAGCCTGCTTCCTCCTTTCTCTCTCTGCCTACTTGTGAACTCTGTCTATCAAATAAATAAATATAAAAAATCTTAAAAAAAATCCTACACAAGTGGCCCCAACTTTTCTCTTATCAAAATAAAGACTTTAAGACACAAGATGGTTTAAGAAAAAATGGAAACTCCATAGCCTTAAACCAAACAATGGGGGGGGGGGGAGAACCAGGTGGTGGGTGGTAGGTGTTAGAGAGGGCACGGATTGAATGGAGCACTGAGTGTGGTGCAAAAAACAATGAATACTGTTAAGCTGGAAAGAAATAAAAAATTTTAAAAAAAATCTGGCTTTTTCTGTACAACTAATAAGCAGTGTTTTCCTCTGATTAAATTGTCTTTCATTCAAAGAAATATTTCATACCTGACGTTCTTACACCCTATCCAACTGCTATGGGATAAACTGTGTTCCTCCAAAATTTATGTTGACATCCAAACCCCAGGTTAACTCAGAAGGTGAATGTATTTGAAGATAGGGCCTTTTACAGAGTGATTAAGCTACACTGAGGCAATTAGGGTGTGCCTAATCCAATCTGTCCGATGTCCCAATAAGAAAAGGAAATTCAGACACACAAAGAGACACCAGGGACATACACTCACAGAGAAGGGAGGTGGCCCTTTATAAGCCAAAGAGCAAAACCCTAGAAGAAGCCAAACCTCCCTGTACCTTCATCTTGGAGTCCAGCCTCCTGAACTGTGAGAAGATAAATCTCTGCTGCTTAGCCCCCCAGCCTGTGGAACTGTGTCGTGGCCGTCCTCGTACTCATACAACAACTCGTTCAAAGAGACCAACTGAATTATTAGTAAAGAAAACAACGTGTGAATTACCATCTGCTTTCCTTGGCATTTTAAATATTTTTCACATGTCATGAGTGTATGAATTTTGAAATTCCCAGCGGGAAAACATACTTGAAAAGCCTAATGGCAGATCAGTTGTACTGTGTCTGCTGTGTTGGGGCAGGCAGTAAGGACTGTCTTCCAAGTCCCCCGACATACTATATTAAAAGGACAGATGTTAGCTGCTTGCATGAGGGTGTCCCTCATTAAAGGATCTGTGTTGTTTTTCTTTCAGCAAAGGCTTTATTTGTTTAAAAGACATGAAGCTTGACTTCCAAATTCAAGGGACCATTTACTGATGAGATTCGTAATTGTCCCAGGTCCACTGCCTCCACCTCAGACTCTAAGACAGGGAGTGTTGTACACGTGACTTATGAATGAAGGAATCCCAAAAGCAAATTTCTGAGCAAATAAGAAAATCAGGACAAGAACAAGAAGGAAACCATATTAGGTAAACTTCAGGTAAAGTTTACAGATAATTGACTCAGATTTATCCCACGATGGGGATCTCTGGGTCACTGGAATGTAGTTTGGAACTCAGCCCTGTCCTGACCAAAGGCAACAGGCATGGAGATTTCAAACTCCCAAATCCATCAGTCACTGGCTTAGAAGAGAGGAAATTCCCAGACTCTGCCAGACCAAACCTTCGGTGGTCAGGGGGGAAGCTTCAGGAGCTGGTTATTGGGAGCAAAATCTTCTCAAAGTCCTGGGACCCTAATAATAAAAGAGACCGAAGGAGATCTGGTGGGAGTACCAGCATTATCCATCACAGTAAACACTGAATTACTCTGTTTTGTTAATTCACCTGTAAGATTCTGGGTCATATTCTGGAAGGTCACCATAGACTTCTGGAGTCTGTATTAACAGCTTTAAGAACTTCAGCGTTACCCAGATTTTTATTGGGCCAGGATATTCCTCTCATTTCTACCATGCCCCTCCCCCTGCCCAATTCCAGACATTCCTTCCTCAGGGAAACCAGCTGGAATGAGCTACCTCCGCTATAGGGTCGCTGTATGCTCTCTCCCTCTGGGTCCTGCCACCTTCTTCACCCAGCCCATCCTCCTTCTGAAGGTGTCTCTCTCTCTCTCTCTCTCTCTCTCGTCACATCCTTCCTTCCTACTTTCTGATGTTCTACATTTTTCCAGACTCTTGGCTGCATTTCTTTCACCACTGGACTGACACCCTTACTACAATCTGGTTGACAAACAAGAACAGTGTCTTGTCTGGGGCCCCTTTTCCCCAGTGTCTCGGAAGAATGCGTGCTTTCCCCTGCCACCTCGGGCTGGGTTGAATTAAGACTTACATGCATGTCCCTGTCACAGTCTCCAGTGAGAACATTCGGGTTTTGCAGTCCGAAGAGTCCCTTGATTTCTCCGCCTTTACACTGACTAATTGAGAATTCAGCCTAATAGGGTACAGCAGAAGTAGGCAGAAGAAAAACATGAGTCCTAGGCTGATACCATTTACCTGTGCCTTGTAGGGCCAGCTCAGACCTCATCTTTACACACCGCTTGCACCTGGTGAAGCTTTGCTAAATGGAATAGATCTACAGGTCCTAATGAGTGACTCAGGGCCTGGGCTCCCCTGGCTTTCCATAACCAAGAGTTCAGTACTTATCAAGGCCCCATATCAATCCAAAAGCTCTTTCTGTCAAAGAGAATAAATTCCTGCTAAGCAGGAACTTGATGAAAACCTCAGTGGTCTGAGACTTTCCTCCTAGGGTTTGTTGTTGTCTCCTACAATAACTTGATCTACCTCCAAAACTTTAAGGGCCATTGATGGGATCTGCTTGGACCGTAACCTGGACCATCTAGGGAAAATTGTCCTGGATCCTTTTCCAATGGGGACATTGTTTTAATTTTCTAGGGCTCTTGTAAGAAATTACCACAAACTCGGCGACTTCAAACAGCAGGAATTTACCCTGTTTTGGAGGCCAAAAATTAAACATCAAAGAGTTGGCAGGGTTGGTTTCTGCTGGAAGCTTTGACGAGAATCTGCCCCCTGAGTCTCTCCTAGATCCTGGTGCCTGTGGCAATCTTTGGCATTCCTTGCCTTGCAGACGAATTACTCCAAACTCTGCCCCTGTCTTTGCATTGGCTTCCCCCTTTGTCTCCTTGTATCTTTCCCTTTTCTTACAAGGGTATTTATTCACTGGACTTAGGGTACATGTTTTTATAAGGATGAGTTAAATCTGGGGTGATTTTCATCTCAAGATCCTTGAGTTAATTATATCTGTAAAGACTCTTTTTTCAAATAAGATAACAGTTACAGGTCCTGGGGTTTAGGACATGGACATATATATTTCAACCCACTAGAGGAGTATTTCTGAATACTCAGTTATTAGCTTCAAATATCCATCCAAAGACAGCATATGTTCTTTTTTTTTTTCAGATTTTATTTATTTATTTGACAGACAGAAATCCCAAGTAGGCAGAGAGGCAGGCAGAGAGAGAGGAGGAAGCAGGCTTTCCACTGAGCAGAGAGCCCGATGCAGGGCTCGATCCCAGGACCTGGGGATCTGACCTGAGCCGAAGGCAGAGGCTTTAACCCACTGAGCCACCCAGGCGCCCCAGCACATATTCTTAACAATACACAGTATGAGGTGGAGTAAACAAAGGAAAGTCCTCTTTTACTTTGGGGAAAACAAATACGCAAGAATCTCTCAGACTATGAGGTAATAGGGTTTTCACAGAACTCATGTCTCCTTCCATGAACCGACATAAGCTTGACTATGGCCAAAGACCTTTCTTGTCTTCATTCTAGCAGCTCATGTCACCAGGATGTTTGGCCTGTGTAATATGTTATGAGTGACTAAGACAGCCGTGCCTCTGTAGACTAAGTTGTGACATGGAGCCAAATAGCTGGAGTAATTCTGCGGTGAGATGGTTTTGGCCATCCCAGTGGATCAACAGGAGAACTTTCATCGCCTTGCTCCTCCAAAGAGATCACATCCAAATAATAAATGTGATTGGAGTTACCACCTGCTAAACCTCAATAATGCACTTTCTTTTCTTTTTATTTTTCTTAAGACTTTTATTTATTTATTTATTTGACACAGAGAGAGGGATCGCAAGTAGGCAGAGAGGCAGAGAGAGAGAGAGAGAGGGAGAAGCTGGCTCCCTGTGGAACAGAAAGCCTGATGTGGGGCTCGATCCCAGGACACTGAGACCATGACCTGAGCCAAAGGCAGGGGCTTAACCCACTGAGCCACCCAGGTGCCCCAATAATCCACTTTAATTCTCCAAGACCAATCCAAGATCAATTGACCTGGCCACATCTGAGAGTTAAGTAAAAATAAAAAAGATACCGCCCCTGTCATACCAAGTGCCCGCCCTAACACCCCTCTCCCAATGTGATAAGCAGCTGATAGATGATTGAACACGACATCTGAAACTAATGGTGTGCTATATGTTGGCTAATAGAATTTAAATTAAACAATTAAAAAAAAACCCACAATCCTCATATTTTCCCAGAATTTTTTTGGTGGGGGGTAACATTAACTTTAAATATTTCTCCATAGAAATTGTAATACCTCCGCATTATTAGTTTGATCACTAGAGGGAGGTCCATACGTTTCAACTTGGCTCTTCTTACCTTAATAGCTCTTGTATCAAATCTGAAAGGCATGTTCGTCCAGGATAGACGGTATATGCAACAACTACATGCTCCCCAACCAGAAAATTGATTAAAAAAAAAAAATGACTCGTGATCTGCTGGAACTATGAGAAACATTTGTGAATCAAAACTCCATTTGTCCCTTGACCCTTGTAAGACTATTGTGACTAGTGCAAAGCAATGGTACACTGAGATCCCAAGAATTAATGGTACCTATAGCCAGTGTCCAGTGACCCTTGGAAGATGTGAGTAGCTCACTCTCCTTAGAGAAAAATAACCCTGCTACATAGTTGATGGGAAGTTAAATCAAAGATTCAATATGTGTATTTCTGACCTTTTTTTTTTTTTTTTTCCCAAAACACCAAAGGTACGCATTCAAGAATCAGGCAGTGACATATGACGTTATGGTCCAAATTAGGCCACTATTCTCTCCAAACCAGAAGTAATTTTTCAATTAAAAGAGCCATGGGAAGGGGATTTCCACTTTGGAGAAGATGGACTCTTCCCAATATTTTTCAATAGGGACTCATCTCAATATTTCTTTCTGTTCCTCTTACCAAATACAATTAAAAATCCTGGGCAGGGGCACCTGAGTGGCTCAGTTGGTTAAAGCCTCTGCCTTCGGCTCAGGTCATGATCCCAGGGTCTTGGGATCGAGCTCCACATCAGGCTCTCTGCTCAGCATGAAACCTGCTTCCTCCTCTCTCTGCCTGCCTCTCTGCCTGCTTGTGATCTCTGTCTGTCAAATAAATAAATAAAATCTTTAAAAAAAAATCCTGGGCATCTTCTCTATTTAAAGGAGAAACAGAAAAGTCGACAAATACAATTGTAGACCTCAACACCCCTGTCAACACTTAATGATACGACTAAACAGAAAACCAGCTAGTATAGGGAATACAAGGTACCCTCAACCAATAGGATTTAACTGACATTTATAGAATTGTCCCCCCCACCACCACCAATGGCAGAATACTCATATTTGAGACACGTATCAAGACAGACCACATCCTGGGCCCTAAAACAAAACTCAACAAGTTTGGAACTGCAATGATACAGAGCGTGTTGTCTGACCGCAACAGAATTAAACCCGAAATCACTAATGGAAAGATAACAGGAAAATCTTCAATACTTAGAAACTAAAAACACACTTCAAAATAATACATGAATTAAAGAGGATGCCTCAAGGGGAAAAACAAACAAACATGAACCTGCATGAAATTATGGAAACCCATCTTTCCTTCTTTTAAGCTGTCTGGGGTATGAGAGGGAGCTGTCTCATCCTAACTTTCTGGAAGATTCCATGCCCAATAAGCTTCTAATGGTAGAGACACCATGGTTCCAATACTGACCCTCAGTAGGCACTTTCTTCCACATGACCACATGCGATAATTACATCAATTATTTAAATCAGAATCCTAATTCTTAAAAGAAAAGAAATCTAATTCTCTTCAGCAACAGCTCAGCCAGATAGACAATCTCAGACTGCCGCTGCTGTTCTATTCACTTAGGTTATACTGCCTTCAAGACACTACTGGATCCCACACTGTAGACCACTGGTAGAAGGATGCTTGGTGGCACACAGTGGAGCCCAGCTCTGCCTAAGGAGACTTGGTAACTTCCAGAACTGATGAGAACCTGGGCAACCAGGCTTTGAAACTCAGCTAGGATGAGGAGAGACCAGACGACAGGATGTATAGGCATCTTGTTACACAGAACTGTCCTTCTAGGATATCTTCACCAGCAATGCTGTCACTAGAGCTCAACATCATCATTGCAGGACTCTCGATGCTGCCAAAGCACCGCCCCCCACCCCCGGCCCCAGAATAATGTTCCAACTCTCTCGATAGGACATGGCCACTCCTTAAGGAATAAAAGTTCCAGAGAAGAACATCCACTGGCTCGCATGCCACCAAGTCAGGATTCAAAACTGGATTTACTTGACTTCACCCTAAAATTAAGCTATCTGGTCTCCAAGGAATGGCCTTCAAAATCTGGGTAAGTTAGGGTGCCTGTGTAGCTCAGTCAATGGTCTTCGGCTCAGGTCATGATTCCAGTGTCCTGGGATGGAGCCTCACATTGGGCTCCTGCTTGGTGGAGAGCCTGCTTCTCCCTCTCCCTCTGCCTGCCAGTCCACCTACTTGTGCTCTCCCTCTGTCAAATAAATAAATAAAATCTTAAAAAAAAAAAGATTTGGGTAAATTAGAAAATTGTTGTTGATGGGTGGATTGAGGAGATGAAATTGATGGGCTAAAGAAATTGATGGATTAAAAATAATCTATTATTGGGGCACCTGTGTGGCTCAGTGGGTTAAGCCTCTGCCTTTGGCTCGGGTCATGATCTCAGGGTCCTGGGATCGAGCCCCGCATTGGGCTGTCTGCTCAGCAGGGAGCCTGCTTCCTCCTCTCTCTCTGCCTGCCTCTCTGCCTACATGTAATCTGTCTGTCGAATAAACAAAATCTTTAAAAAAAAATCTATTATTAAATTCTTTATTTGCCTCTACCTATTGATTGACAGAGGGGAAGGAACACCCAGGCCAAACTGATATATTTTATGGTGAAACTGACTGTATTACCTTACTGAAAAGACCAGGAGTAGATCTGACTTTAACTGATACTTAGTCAAGAGTTCAACAGTACAGACTTTGGCTTTTGTCTACTTCTATCCCCGCGCCTACTCCTCAAACTCAGTCTTATACTCCACATGGGGACAAGAAGGCTGCTGCTGCTCTTCCATCCTGGTCCTCTCAGCTTCAAGCCATGTAACAAGGGGAAGAAGGATCTCTTTCATATGAGTTCAGCAAACCCTCACTGTTCCTCACTATGTCAGCCCGGGACACATTCCCTAAACCCTAGCTTATCACTACAATGAATATGATATTCTGCATTGATTGGCCAGGCTGGTCTAAGGCCTAACTTTTGGAGGGGTCTAAAGCAAGATTTTACATAGAGGCTCATATAACATATGTAAAATTATTTTGAAACTATAAATCAAATTATATTTTAAGTAAAATACATTCTACGCTCTTAAAAATATACCTTCATAATAACCTGGGAGGAAGGTCTGCATTTAGAATTCTCAGACTCTGTAGATGGCCTGCTCTGGAATATAGCATCCTAGAAAAGGGTAGCCCGGGGGCACCTGGGTGGCTCAGTGAGTTAAGCCTCTGCCTTCAGCTCAGGTCATGATCCCAGGGTCATTGGATCAAGCCCCACATCGGGCTCTTTGCTTGGCAGGGAGCCTGCTTCCCCTTCTCTCTGCCTGCCTCTCTGCCTACCTGTGATCTCTCTCTGTCAAATAAATAAATAAAATCTTAAAAAAAAAAAAAAAAAAAGAAGAGGGTAGCCCGAAGCCCAGCAAGTTCTCTTTCTTTTCTTGGCTCTGGCTTACAGTCTAAGGGGCCACAGATGCACACATACGGTCGCTCTGTCATACACAAGCATACCTGGTCCACACTGCCACAAACAGCTAGCTATTACCCACCCAGGGGAGGACATACCCCCTGCCTAGTCTGCCCTCAGGACGGGGAAGAGGCCACCATTGGACTTGGAAGCAGGTAGAGATGTTTAGGCCAGTCATTTTCGGATCCTGGGTACTTAGATCCAGAACATGGACCAGAATGGGAGGTGCGGGGTCCTGTGGGGTGTATCGACTGGGCCCAGGGTATGTTCCCCACTGTGCAGATGACTATGAAGCAGGATCCAAGACAGGAACCCACTTGCACAGATGTCAGGGCAGTGTTGAGCAGAGAGTCAGCTACTCCTCCTCCTTCCCTTTGGCCAGGAGTGGCATCAGTACCAGGGGAAACACAGGGCCATCGAATGCAGATCTCGGAGGGGTCCTCCAGAAAGAAATTAGAGACAGTCCTTGGACTTTGCATGCATGGATATTTGGTGGCTAGGAAATGGTGAACGCCAACAGCATCCATGACATTAAGTATATTTTAACATCGAAGAGGTGTTTCTGGTTCCCACTTTGTTGCTCTTCTGTGTCCACCGTGGGTCAGTTTGGTTTCCTCCCAATTTAAATTTCACTGCCTCCCCCATTTTATCTTTTCCTGCCATTTCCTGCTGTCGCAGTGATTCCTGGCTGTGACCTGGACAGAGATTCCACTGGAATCTAATGGAACATTACCCCATGGAACATACACCCCATTGCCTCTCACGTGGACCATCGTAACTGCCTCCTTACAGGTCTGCTTCCCTGAATCCAGTTTTGTTCCCTCACCCTTACCCCCAACATCTACCTCTCACTGCTGCTGCATTCTATGAACAGACATTATCTGTCCTGTAGTCAGAGCCAGAATCTTTTAAAAATAGTTTTTAAAGCCTAAATATTGCACCTGCTGCAAAGACCCCCAGCCCTCAGGAAAGCACTGCCGCTCAGTGTGGTTGGCAAAGGCTATGTGGTCTGGGCCAGGTTAGCCTCCCCTCAAAACCCTCTCTCCACTTTGCCCCTTGGGCCTTTCCTCCCCTGTCATGGGGGATTTCTTTCACTTCTTCCGCTCTACCCCTCACCCCATCTAGCACTCTCGCTCCTTGTCTGGACTCTCTCATCTCCATAGTTTCAAAAGAATTTTCCCTCTTTTGACTCCATTTATATTTCTCTCTTTACTTTCACTTTAATTAAATAGACACTTGTCATCCCTTAGCTTTTTTAAAAAAAATTTCTTTTCAGCGTAACAGTATTCATTGTTTTTGCACCACACCCAGTGCTCCATGCAATCCGTGCCCTCTCTAATACCCACCACCTGGTTCCCCCAACGCCCCAACCCCCACCCCTTCAAAACTCTCAGATTGTTTGGTTTAAGTCTATGGAGTTTCCATTTTTTCTTAAACCATCTTGTGTCTTAAAGACTTAATATTGACAAGAGAAAAGTTGGGGCCACTTGCGTAGGATTTTTTTTTAAGATTTTTTATATTTATTATTTGATAGACAGAGTTCACAAGTAGGCAGAGAGAGAAAGCGGGAAGCAGGCTTCCCACCAAGTAGACAGCCCGATGCAGGGCTCGATCCCAGGACCCTCCGATCATGATCTGAGCCAAAGCCAGAGGCTGTAACCCACCGAGCCACCCAGGCACCCCTTGTGTAGGATTTAAGTGGGGATTTGAATAATCTGGTGGGGGATACAGCCATTTTATTATTATATCACATGAGTTCCCATGAAGACATCAGAAATAGGCTGGCTGAGAATTGAAATCTTACAATGTGGTAAAGAGCATCATTTTGTAATTATATGGTAGGAATGATTTACTATCAAATCATATTTGTTCTTGCCCAATAAAAAACCAAAGTATAGGTTTTTAAAAAAAAAATTTTTTTAACATTTTATTTATTTGACAGAGAGAGACACAGCAAGAGAAGGAGCACAAGCCAGGGAGTGGGAGAGGGATAAGCAGGCTTCCCGCTGAGCAGGGAACCCAATGCGGGGCTCCATCCCAGGACTCTGGGATCATGACCTGAGCTGAAGGTAGACACTTAACAAGTGAGCCACCCAGATGCCCCAAACTAAAGTAATGTTTTAAAAAGAAACAGAAAATTAGTGAAAGGCAGTTCTGAAAGGCCACAAGAGGACCCAGAGCTGAAATCTTCCTGTGGGACATGAGTGTCACCCCAGTGATGCAGGGCCCCCAGCCTCCGAAGGGCTGGCTGAAGGCAAAGCAGAGCGGGATGTGGTCTAGGGAAGCTGTCAGCAGGACCCACAGCAGAGACCTACCGCAGAGAGCACTAGAGCCATGACCCAGAGCTTCCTTCCGTATTGTATCGTGTCAGTGTTTTAACTTCTTTTCAATCTCTTTCCACCAAGTGTACATATGCATTAGTGTCCTCTGACTTTGTCCTGACTCTGTGGCTTACAAAATATCAGAACAAGCTTGCTGGAGAATGAAAACCAAAGAAACAGATGTCAGTCAGGGGTCTTGGGGCGGAGCTTGGATAGCTTGGAGAGATTTAATGGGCTGGTTTGAGAAATAGGGTGTTTTCAGTGGTGCCAAGTCTGCCTGTTTTCATGTGAGGCAGAGCCTTTTGCATCATATGCGTTGTTTGGTTTTGGTTTTGAAATGCAGGTGTGGGAAATGGAGAGCTGGGGAGGGGTAGATTAGGGTCTCCTATTTGGCTGCTCTTGACTGTCAGAGTTTGTTTTGTTTTTTTAAGAGCCTTATTTTAATTTTCATTTTTTGTAAGAGCCTCATTTTTTGAAACAAGGTCTGCCCTGGGTATCCTGTGGGGACATCAAGTATGTCTCACATAGCAGGACCGTCAGGTCCTCTTAGAAGTCATGGTGGTGGGGGCGCGTGGGTGGCTCAGTCCTTAAGCATCTGTCTTTGGCTCGGGTCAGGAGCCCATCATGATCCCACGATCCCGTGATCGAGCCCCGCTTTGGGCTCCCTGCTCAGGCGGAAGCCTATGTCTCCCTCCCCCACTCCCCCTGTTTGTGATCCTTCTCTCGCTGTCTCTCTCCGCCAAATAAAGAAAGAAAATCTTAAAAAAAAAAAAAAAAAAAAGGAGTGTGAGAGAAGTCCTGGAGGTGGATAGTGGACAGATGTTGGAGGGTTTGCTAAGACGACACCTGCCACCAGGCTTTTGAATCTCGGGAGAACAGGTGGGGGCTTCACAGCTTTGCGGGGACCATAGCTGAAGCCAGATCACATCTGACTGCATATCCAGCGGCAGCCGGACCAGCGGCGGGGCCTCACCGGGGCTCATGCTGTGTTTTGAGCTTTCCTGTCTTTTTCACGCCCCGTCTCCCTTGTTTCAGCCGTGTTACTGAGTCTGGTTACCTGGTCTACTTCTGAATTTTGGGAGTTTGCCCCAAAGCCTTGCAGATAACATTCCTTTTTACTTGAGTTAGCAAAGTTCTTTCGCTGTGGCTTGTAGCAATAAATTCCAGCAAATCACCTTTCTTTCGGCACTCATCTTTCACCTTTCCCTCCTCGGTTTCCAAACCGAATTCTCTCACCTGCGCCTAGAAATCTTTCCCTTCCTGCCTTTTCGGGAATCTTCTCACGTTGGATGTCCTCCTTCCCATAACTTTCTGCAGCAAAGATCCCGCTAGTCAGCACCTCCCCGCCCCAGCCCTTTCCTCTGACTTATGGCCCAGGATTCTCTCTGTCTCGCCCTCGGCCCCTTGGGCTTCATTTCTCTGTCTTGGCTACTTCCTCCTCCTTGTTTACACCCCTGTCTGGGCCTCTTCGTTTTCTCATAAGCGTTCTTATTCATTATACAGTGGAACACGTAAGGCACCTGTTCCAAGAGAGAGGATTTTGGCCAACTGCAGCTGTGCCCCAAGGATCGGCCTGAGGCTCACGGCTCTTCTCTGGATTAAAACACTCTGCGAAAGTACCAGGTCTCACCATGATGCCTCTTCACCCCTGGACCCAATCTCCCTCCTGTGTGTTTCGACACGCACACCATCCTTTCTACAAACATTGCGTGCATCACCATTCTCCCGATCCCTCCACAGCGAAGCCTGAGAAGCACCTCTGATCCTTTGCTACATCTGACCCCCACCAAGTCCCGTGTGCAACCTGTCTTACCTCTGGCCCTTCCTTTCCATTCCCCTATCCCTCCCTGCATTCAGTCCATCTTCCCCTGACAGCAGGGTCATTTCTGAGATAATTACCTTTCTTCTAATGACTTTTGTTCTCACCTTTCGCATACACATCCAGTAAAGATTAGTCATCAAAAATATAATGAACATTATATGAATATTTAAGAATCAGGTACCTCTTTGGCTTGGGGTAAACCTTTCCCTTTTCTACGTTATCATGTTCTCAGCATGAATTACTTTAGGGAGATGCTGATCTCTGAGCATCCAATGTGAGCTGACTGTCCCTCTGATCTAACTGACGAGGTGTATCGGAGGGAATTTTCGGAAGATAAGAAGGTCAGCATTTTGTACCGTAAAGGACTTTGTCTTAGAGTGGAGGACTAAGATATTCTCTTTATAATTACAATGAGTTAGAACAGAACCTTTAAAAATTATTTAATCAACTTATTAATTAATTAGATGAACTTATTAACTGAAATGTAGAGAGGTGAAGTCATTGGTCTGAGACTTAGCTCAAGTCTAATTCCCCACCACTCAAATACTAAAACTCATATTCATACATTTTTTTTTCCAAATTGAGGTAAAAAACGCATGACATGGAAGGTATCATGTACATAAAATAGGGCCCCCCAGGTGCACCTATTTTATTTTATTTTTTGACCACTTTCGAGATCTCATATGAGGGGACTCAGAATATCTGGTGTGTGTGTGTTTTTGCGTAAAGCAATATCCTTAAGTTTCATCCATATTGCAGCGTGTGACAGAATTTCCTTCTTTTTAAAGAATAATATTACATTTTCTTTACTCATTCACACCACATTCTCTCAGCCCATCCATCCGTCCGTTGGTGAGCCTTTGGATGGCTTTTTCTCATGGGCTACTGGGAATAGTGCCCTATGAACCTAGAAATGCAGAAACCCCGTTCAGATCCTGATTTCAGTTTTCCGCAATACAGAAGTGGGATTACCGGATCATAGAGTATTTTTTAATTTTTGGAGGAAACTTTGCACCATGTTCCACAGCAGCTGCACTGTTTCACATTCCCACCCAACCGTGCTCCAATTTTTTCACGTCCTTCCACAGCCCTGCCCGCTACCAGAAGTCTTCGTGACAGGAAGGGTAGGCTGATGCGGCAACCTTGGTAGTCGTCGTCTTTGAAGAAATTGCCACAGTTTTCTATCAACCACCACCGTGATCAACGCGCATCAATACTGAAAGGAGACCCTCCTCCCAGCTAAAAGATTACAGCTTGCTAAAAGCTCAGATGACGGTTAGCAGTTTTCAGCAAGAAAATATTTTTTAATTTGGGTGCCTGGGGGGCTCCGTGCAAAGCAACGGCCTTCAGCTCGGGTCATGATCCCAGAGTCCTGGGATCGAGTCCCGCATGGGGCTCCCCGATCCACGAGCAGTCCGCCTCTCCCTCTGTTCTTCTCCCCTCTCATGCTCTCTCTCACTCTCACCCTCTCTCTCAAATAAATAAATAAAATCTTAACAAAACATATTTTTTAAACAAGGCTTAATTTTTATTTGTTTAGAGATAATGCTATTGCACACTCACAAGACTGCAGTGTCGTGGGATAAACACCTTTTATATGCACTGGGAAACGTGAAAAAAAAATGATTTCCAGAAAAAATATTAATTATTGAATTATGTGCTTTATGGTGACATTTGCATTATTGTGGTGGCCTGGAACTAAATCTGCCTGCCCTGGGCCCTGATGGCACCATTTTCCCCTCCTCCCTCCAGGCAGGCCCAAGAGTGGGAACAGCTCCCCCTGTTGTTAGCATCTGGGAGTCTCCCTCTGCTTTTCGCCTTGCTTTCTGCTTCCACAGCTCCAAGGAACAGAGCATCTATCTGATACGTTGGGCAATTCTCCTTTTGTGTATATACGAGCTAGGTATATTTTGCATATTACACAAATTGTGTGAACATCATTTCTTTCTTTCTCTCTTTAAAATTGTTTTAAAAATTGGCAGCTTTCTTTACTGTTCTATTACTCTCTGTTACCAGCAAACTGACTAAAAGTGCCTTGTAAACCGCATGGGGGAGGTCTGTTTGCTTGCCATCTCTGAAAAACTTTTATTTTCGCTACATATAAATGAGAAATGTCTAAACATTTAGCAAACAATATCTTAAACAAAAGGAAAAAAGTTTTAAGAAGTTAACAAAAGGGAGAAAAAGTTGTACTTTAAGCTCTGCTAAGATAATTTATGAATTTAAGGTTAGTCTAAACAAAATTTTATGAAGTTGGAATAGGGAATTGTTGTTTAGGGTATTCTTTTCCCCAGTTTTTCAAATCAAAATTTATTCAGATACATATTAATTTATTGTGCAGATGTCTAATACAAGCTTATGTGTATGAAAACAGCACACAAAAATGTTCATGCCATAGAAAAATGTTCTTAAAAAAAAAAGAAAAATGTTGATTTTAAATGTTTGTATCCATGCCAAATTTTCATAATTGTTAAAGTAACTGGAGATCTTTAACTTAAATCTTTAACTTAATATTTTCTAGTTCTAGAGGGTCTGGTGAAAATAATACATCTGTAAGAATGACAGGAAATGACACTATAATGGAAAAATACTATCTGAAAACTATAATGCTAAATGTACTTGAATAAAGCAATTGTACTATCAAATAACTATCTAACTAACTATCTAAATAATATCTAAACTAAAAAGAGATAAGTACAAATAACTTTAAAAACAGGAAACACGTGCAGATGTTATGCTGTGGTTGTGGGAGTTCAGGACCGGCCTGCGGTGAGCTCAGTCAAATCCGCAAGGGTCTCTGGTGGTGTGGCCCAGCTGCCTGGGCCCTCAAGTCCTGGCTCTTCTCCTTCCTGGGGGTGCTGATGATCTAGAGGTTCTCTGACACTTACTGGGCCTCTGTGGGAAGCTGGTGGAGGAGCAGGAGTAAAAGGGCCACTTGGGAAAAGCTGGAAGTTGGACTCCGCTTTGGCCAACATTTGCCTGTTGTAATCACTTTCTTTCTTTAGCTCCTTGAGGCTTCTCTCGGTCAGCACAGCTGCCATCCAGCTTTCCTGAGCTCTCTTTGCATGGAAGAGGATCCCCTTTTGATAGTGCAAGGTATTTTCCTCCAATTCTCTCCTGGTGTCTTCAGCGATCTCCTTGTAGAAGTCTCGAGTCTGAGACATGGCCTTGATGTTTCTACGTGGGCAGGAAAGATTCCACTTAATGTCTGCGCACTGCTCTTCTGCCTCAGACCATTTTCTCTCAACGGGGCTGATGCATTCTTGATATAATTTAGGCAGAGTTTGAAGCTTCTGTTTCAGCTGCTGAATCTCCTCTTCAAGCTGTGAATTTTCACGCTGCCAAGAGGCCTCCTTGGCTTGAAGATCTGTTATTTGTCCCATAAGCTCCTCATTCATTTGCTTTCCTTCCTGCAATTGTCTGGCTAGTTCCTGCTTTTTCACTTCAGCACTTTGAAGGGACACATTGGAATCAGCATCATCAGTGACACCCTTCAGATCACCCTCTGACCCGTGGATGGGGCCATCGTCATTTTCTGTTTCCCTCTTTTCCTCGACCTCACAGTTGACATGACCCAAATGATCTCCAAGGTGAGTGGGCCTGGGGAAGGTCTTCAGCAGGTTTTCACCCACCGGTACTAACTGGCTGACTTTCTCGTTCAGGGCCTGTTGGAATCCTGCATTTGACTGTTCAAGCATTTCTTTCTCCTGCTGCATTTCTTGGAGTCTCTGCTTCCATCTCGCAGTTTCTTGGGTGAGCCGTTCTGCACTCTGTAGATCAGGAGGGTTTCCATTTAAATCACCCAGGGTTTTCTCCCAAAGCTCTTCTCCATTCTTCTCTGATGGGTCTGTCACCAGTCTCTTGAGACGATTTAGGAGGCTGGCCCTTCAGTAACTTTTTCAGAAAGTCAACAGTGTTCTGAAGAGACAGCCTACAGTGGTTTGTATTTATTGCTGATAAGCACGAGGATTTTAAGGTGGGAAGACTGGCCTCCGCCCCGGGCAGACCTCGGGCATCATCAGCTTGTGTCAGCAGTTCCATATTCTCACTGCCTTTTCCACAGACTTCAGCGTGGGCGAAACACCTTTTGCCTGACACCTTCACACTTCTCTAAAATGCGTTGTTTCTTCACTGGTAAAACCAGTATCACAGTTTATACGAGGATCTCCCAGGGAAATCCACAGAGACCTTAAACGTGTCTACAGCTTTCAGAAATCAGCAGCGGAGGACCGCACAGGTGGTCTAGGACCAAGTGGAAAGTGGATCTATGGCAGGCAGGAGGCCATCCAGGGCTGTGGAGAGCTCCCCAGCTCTGCATCCAAAGGCCAGTGTTCTCTGGGTCTCAACTGAAGGCTCAGAACCTTGGGGGGCACTCTACCTCTAAGGTAAACAGTTGCCTGACAACCAGAGCAAGCAGTTGCATTGGGGGATGGGGAGGCCAGCCAGCTTCTAGGAGACAGTTGCCCTCTAACTTTGCCCTGAAATAAAAAGTGATCTCACTTCTTCAGGCATGGGGGGAGGTGGAAAGCACTTATTGTAGCCAGGTGCCCAGCCACTCAAGGCCCACGTGACCCGACAGGAAACCTATGGGTCAAAGCAGGGCCAGACCTTGACCATTGTCTCAGGGCCCCCACCTGTGAGTGAGGCTCATTCTCCTTATTTAAAGCTTCCTTCTGCTTCAGAGAAGGCTGGCACTGTCCTCCAAGGTCTCAGGGATCTGTCTCCTTTGAGGTCCCCTCAGGCACTCTGGGCAGGCAGCTTCCCAGGAGTGAAAGGGTCTCCCCAAAGGTATTAATTAAGACACATGGATCCTAATTCTAGCAAGTCAGAAGAAATCAGCTGGAGCTGGCAGAGTCTCATGAATTCATGAATTTTCTGTGGAGCTAGCATGTCCAAGAATATTTGGAAGGGATTAACTCTGTTCTAGGGGTGACTGCAGTGGTCCATGTGGTTCTCCATCTTTAGCCCATCACCCCCAAGATGGCCCCCAGGAGGGTCTCTGGTCCACAAAGTCATTTCCAGAAGCGGACCTCTGGGGAGAGGGCAGGTCCTTTTTTGGGCTCAGTTTGCCACCTTTTATTTCATTAAACCCTGTCTCACTCCCCAGGCATCTCTCTGGCAGACACAGCTCAGAACCTCCTTGTCCATCCGCTGGGGCTCCCTCAGGAACAACTTGTCCTTAGTCCTTTTATCTGATGGAGAAACAAGAGAACTGCCAGCTGAGGCCAGGCTGGGGGTCCTGAAGACTGTTAATGTTCAGACCACAGGGCTGCATGGGAGACTTTGGCCCAGCTGGTGGTGCGGGCAGGAAACGGCCAAATGCCTACAGAGAGACTGGGTTCTTTTCTTCTTTTCATTAGACCATTTATTTTATTTTTTTTCCTTTAGACCATTTCTTAAGAGTAATTTTAGATTTACAGAAAAATTGAGCAAAAAGTGTAAAGAGTACGCATGTTGTAGTCAACTTTCTGTGGAACTCAACCTGTGTTGTATTGGTGTAACTCCCGTCATTTGAATAACACCCACTTTTATTGAGATCCAATTTACCTATCACACAATTTATCCATTTTAAGTGTACAATTTCACGATTATCAGCATATATAGAATTATACAACTATCACAATGAGCTTAGAACAGTTCCATTACTGTAAAAAAAAAAAAGAAGAAGAAGAAGAAGACCTTGCCAAGCCTGTCATTTCTATCCCCTTTGGCCCATTAGGTGTCAGAAGGAAATCTAAAATTTTCCGGGCTTCACAAATACCCTCAGGGCAAACTTTTCTTTCCAGTATATGTACCTACCTGCATAAGTGGTTTCTTTGCCATATTGGATTAGCAATTCCTCCCTGTCTGATAAGCTTTCTCATTGCTTAAAGACTTTAAAACAAAACAACAACAACAACAGCAACAACAAAACCCCAAAGCCTTTTCAGGCTCTTTCACCTGTTCGCAGGTGCAAGTGTGTGTGCATGCTCAGGTTCACAGGACGTCCCCTCCTGATGCCTTCTTTGCCCCACAGCTTGGATCTGAGAATTAGGGTTAGTCTCGCGGGTGAATGAACTTCACTGAGCAGAGTGGGGAACAGAAGGGCCTGGTATGTGCCACGTGCTTGTGACCCTCAGTGCTGCTGCTTCTGTATGTGAAGCCACCTTTGTTGGAAACGCCTTCCAGTTTGCCAATGGGATCAGATTCTTTACGGCTCATGGACGTCTCATGGGAATTTGTCCTCTGACTGGTATCATTCCGGAAGACGCTTGCTGGCCATTCCCCAAAGAAAGAGGTTTGATGATTGTTTTAGGAATGGTGGTTTTGCATCTTCTGATAAGCTGACTATTCCAAACTTGGGAATATTTCCTCTGTTTCCCCAATAAATACCATCCACACCCGTTCTCCAACAAAATTAAAATAGAGAAGTATGGGTTCAAAGATCTTTCTATCAGAAAGACCTCTTAAAAAAGAAAGAAAGAAAGACCTCTTAAGAAAACAGACACACACATGCACACACTATAGTTGAATTCCTGGAGGTCCTCTCCTTATCTTACTGTCCTGGATAATAGTTCTAACATATAGAATTTGGATCTTCATTGCTTAGTTTAAAATATATTTTTAAAGATTTTATTTATTTATTTATTTGACATATCACAGTAGGCAGAAAATAGAGAGGGAGAGGGAAGCAGGCTCCCTACTGAGCAGACAGCCCGATGTGGGGCTCGATCCCAGGACCCTGGGACCATGACCTGAGCTGAAGGCAGAGGCTTTAACCCACGAGCCACCCAGGCACGCCTTCATTGGTTAGTTTTATAGATACGGTTTTTCTTGGAGATAAGCAAGTGGGGTCTGTCTATCTTTCTCACTGGTGATCGCTCACAGAGCCTAGCTTAGAGCCTGTACAACTTTTATAAGATTCATGATTCAAGAAGGAGCCATGTTGATAACAAATCCAAGAATTCAGACCATAGATTTGGAACAAAGCATATGAGTTCCAGTGAAGCAGACATTTAAGAAGAAAACTGCCCCTCTAATCTTAGAGGCGTTGAAACCATCCCTTTTCCCAAGGTCTTAGAGAAAAAGAAAGTCCTGAGTGTATACCACTGCAAATGAGTAGGAAACAGGATTGAGTACTTAATGCTCTCAAAGTGAACACTTCACTTCAAGAGATAGCCAGGAATTCCTGAGAGCAGCAGATTTTCTTTACAAAAACTATGGGATTATGGGCAAAAATAACAAAATGGGGTCATGAAAATCCTGAGAACGCCCAATAGGTAGGGCAGGTCTGGGGTCAGATCTCTGCTGTGCCCCCCGGGCACTCATCATTTTTTTCTCCAGCCTTTCTCTCGTCCTTTGTGGGATGGATGTCTTCGATTTATTGTAAGATGATGGGACACTTCACATCAGACATAACATGGGGACAAATTCCATGTATGTTGGGTTTTGTCCATTTCTTTTCCATGATTCAAAAAATAGCCAGGAGAATACTTCCTTGGTTGTTTTAAAGATTGAAAAAAAAAAACCCACATAAAGTATCTTCTTAAGCTATTTTACTATAAGTTGATGCTGACTGTAAGACCAAACTAGATTGAGGAAAGAAAAAAACTTCCACTAAAAGGGGCCTGTGCTTGTGTGTACACACAGCCTTATGAAGAAATAGGGGCCAGTCTAGAATCAGAAGAAGATGGGAGGGCCTTATTTACAGAGTCTGTATAGACTTATTTAAAGTAAACTTCTAAGGCAGTGCTTCTCAAACTTGACTTTGTATCATGGAGGTCTTGTTAAAACACAGATTTTTGTCCACTTCCCCCATCCCTGCAGACCTGCCATTTCTGATTCTACAGTTTGGGGTGGGTCCTAGGAATTTTTATTTCAAGTAAGATGACAGCGATATTCTAATGCTAGACCTAGGACCACACTGAGAACTATTGCCGTCGAGGCAATTGTCAGATTCTCAACCTTGGTTGTACCTTGAGATCACCTGGGAAGCTTTGCAAAACACCGATGCCTGCGGAGAACCCAAGCCTCAGTTGAGAAGTTCTGATATTTCACTGCTTTGGGTGGGGGGTCTGGACATCAGGAGCTTTAAAAGTGCAAAAGTTAAAAACAATTTCACAATTGTTAAAAACAATTTCCCTGTCAGTTCTGGTATATGTTAGAAAAGGGACATTTAATTTTTTGTTCATTCAGTAAATATCAATTGAGTTTCCACTATAACCTGAGCCTTGTGTGGGGTGTTAGGGACATGGATATAAATCAGACAGAGAAAGGCAGATTGTCACTTTGATAACTAATGAGGTGACTGGCATACCAATAAACATATTTACAGAGAGCTGTTAAGAGCTGTAAGTGGGGGCCCTTGGATGGCTTAGTTGGTTAAGCATCTGCTTTCGGCTCAGGGCACGATCCTGGGGTCCTAGGATCGAGCCCCACGTCCAAATCCCTGTTCAGCAGGAAGCTTACTTCTCCCTCTGTCTGTGTTTTCTCTCTCTCTCTCTGTTAAATAAATAAAGTCTTGGAAAAAAAAAAAAAGATCTGGTGGAGGTCAATGAGTTTTAAGTGAGCAAAGACTTCATTAAGGAACTCAAACTTACTTTTGAAGAATGAGGACTTTTTTATGGGCAGAGACTTAGAGGAAGAACATATGGAGGAGAGGCCTGGAGCTAGGAATGGACACAGGATGTGTTCACAGGTGATCTCAGTTACCTGGAGCCTGGGGTAGGTGGTATGGGAGGAGGCCACAGAAGTTGTCTAGAACCAGGGGAAGTGTTTCGAGATTCCAGGAGGGCGGGGCTCCTGGGTGGTTCAGTCAGTTAAGCATCTGTCTTAGGCTCAAGTCATGATCCCAGGGTCCTGGGATGAAGTCCCACATAGAACTCCTTGCTCAGTGGGATGGCTGTTTCTTCCCGTTTCTCTGCCTGTTGTTCCTTTGTTCCTCCTGCTTGTTGCTCTCTCTCTTAAAAAAAAAAAAAAGAGAGAGAGAGATTCCAGGAAGAGAGTGATATAACTGGGTTTAATCACCAGCTACATTTGAGATAGAAAGACCTACCTGAGAAATGTTCTCTAGGTAGAATCATCTTTATCTTTTTAAAAAGATTTTATTTATTTATTTATTTATTTATTTGAGAGAGAGAGCGTGCACGTTGGGGAGGAGGAGGGCTCGATCCGCGACCCTGAGATCATGACCTGAACCCAAAGGAAGAACTGGATTCCTCAGACACTGAGCCACCCTGGCGCCCTCAGAATAATCTCTATCTTGAGGTTATATCTAGGATATTCCCCAGAGGTATATAATCAGGGCACCCAAACATCATAGACTAATAGGAAAATAAGACACCAGCTTCCTCCTCATTGGCTAACTCCCAAACTTCTGATTTGATTCTGGGGGGATAGGAAGGACACATTTGTTCTCACACGAGTCTACCTGGTTTTGGACTTCGGAAATGTGGGCATAAAAAGAGGTAATGTGGAGAAAGAAGACACCAGACTGGAGCAAAAGGAAATGCAAAAGACCCCGAGGTTTGGAACAGGTCAGAAGGGTGAACAAAAATTGAAGGTCTGGGAACCTGTTTCTCACCTGAGGCCAGCGGGTCCCTCTGAAACCCTGCTGGGGAAGACCAAAGGCCAGATCCGGTTGCCTGCACTGCCACCTGCAGGTACGATTCTGAATTGCCGCCTGAATTTTATCCTGAGTTTTGGAGAAAGCCAGATGGGACCCAGGATATGCCTGGGCTCCCCCCAGGTTACCCCCAAGCTGGGCCAGCAGTTAATGATTCTGTTCCTTGCATTTCAGATTGGCTGGCTTTTAAAGGATCATTCTTCATGAATATGAAAATGTACTTTTCCCCCTATGTTTTTACATCTCAAGTCCGAACATGTCTTGGAATTAATCGTCAGTTTAAGCCACAGACGATTTTGCCCTTTGAGATATACAAAGGAGCATCTTACCATCGATACCATCCTAAACTTGGGAAAATATGGCGATATTTATTTCGCATGCATCAGAAGTGAGGCCTGATGGACAAGGCATGACTTGGAATGTGGAAGATCCACTAGCCCCTTAAATCTCTAATACCCTTTCTTTCTTATACTCTGGATCGCGGTTACTCACTAGTTCTTGGATTTTTGGCAAATTATTGGAGTCTCAATTTCTTTATCCTATGTATCTTACACGGTTTTGTCAGAGTTTAATGATCTTATATATAAAGTCCTTGAAAAGTCCCTACCTCGCACATTAAAGCACTCAGTAAAATAACTATTATCATTTCCAAGTTAAAGTCTCAAAAACTGAGAGCTGTTCTACAAATACTCCGAAGGAAAAGCATCGGGACAAAAACACTCTTCATTCTAGAATGTGCTGTTGAATCGCAAAGGCAATCTGTGCGGTTTTATCCTTGGAATTTAGGAAGACCTGCTGCTGAGCCACTCGCTTTCTGTTGATAACAAAGGCAGGAGAATTCAGATGGAGGCCATGGGGGCAGTTATTTTAAATATTTGTATGTTTATTGTCTTATGCAGGAGTCTGTTATATTTGCCTCGTGTAATTCAAAACCTCCAGTCCCCAAACCGTGTTTTCCTTTGTGCCCTTAAAACTAGTCAGCTTGACTTCTGCTTTATTTTGATAAACCTGGAAAGGCATAGCCCAGTCTTTTAAGTAAAGCTTTTCCAGGGCTTAAGGCAGCCGAACCTAAAAGAAACCGAAAATGACAATGAGAAGAGGTAATGCTATCTATCACTGTCCGCTGGTTGCCGTCTGTAGCTCTCCCTAGCAATCGCAGTATAAAATAAAGCCCCGTGTTGAAGGGCAGGGCATAAGCAGGCTGGGTCTTGAAGCCTCAGTTAGCTCTGCAGGGAGGTGGCTCTGAGAAGGACCCCGATGGGAATGGAGCTTATAAAGATGTCTTGGAGCAGCCTTCCATGTTTGCCATGTGGCTGCCCCTTCAGCTCCCTAATACCCCTTCTCTCTTAAATGATACGAAATTGTACATTCCAAGTTCTTAGCACAAGTCCCAAGGAGAGGGAAGCAGCCTTAAAAAGGGAAGAAATCAAAGCTTTCCATGGTGGCCGTGCTGTGCTTTCGTTTCCTGGTAACACCATTGCATTTCTGGGGGTGCGTCAGGAGGAGGAGCTGAAGGGGGAAACATGGAGTTTGCTTTTGGTTTTTTCCCGTTATTTTTTTTTTAAATATTTATTTATTTATTTTAGAAAGAGAGAATGAGTGGGGGGAGGGGCAGAGGGAGAGAAGCTCAAGCAGATTCCCCGTTAAGTGTGGAGCCTAACATGAGACCTGATCCTAAAAGCCTGATATGACCTGAACTGAAACCAAGGGCCAGACACTTTACCAACTAAGACACCCAGGAGCCCCTAGACAGGAATCTTGAAATACTCCTCCTGCCTGGAGCCCTCCTTCCTCGGTGCCTCTCCTCCTCTTCCCGGCCACTGTTCAATCTTCCATTCCCAGCTCTCTTACATAGGTTGTAAGCTCAGTTGATACCTTGAGGTCCCGGATGTATTAAGAATCTTTCAGGTATGAGGGACGCCTGGGTGGCTCAGTCTGTTAAGCCGCTGCCTTCGGCCCAGGTCATGATCCCAGGGTCCTGGGATTGAGCCCCACATCGGGCTGCTTGCTGGGCAGGGAGTCTGCTTCTCCCTCTGCCTCTGCCTGCCTCTCTGTCTGTCTGTGCTCTTGCGTGCTCTCTCTCTCAAACAAACAAATAAATAAAATCTTAAAAAGAAAAAAAAAAAAAGAAAGAAACTCGCCGGTATGAGATAAAGTCATGGTTTGAGTCCAGGTTGAGGTGACATCCACCTGTGGGTTTTGATTTTGTTTTTTCCTTGAGAGCGCCCTGCCCCCCCACATTCCCCTCCCCAGGTAGGAACCCCACCTGCATCCTTGTCTGCGCTCCCAGCAGGCGTGTTTGCAGATACGTAAGTGTTTGTATGCCTCATATAGTAAGTCTGTTAACATCTGCTAATTTATTTATGCCCCAGAACACCCTGTGGAGAGAAAACCATTGGGTCCATTTATAAATGAGAAACTAGACCCCGAAGAAGGGAAGTAACTGGTCCAAGGTTAGAGACAGCCTGTACAGAGGGAAGCGCACATCCTCACCCAGATTTCACAACGGCAAAGCTCCCTTCCATCCCTGACTCACCAATACAAAGTGAGTTCCCCAAATGCAGAACCCCACCAAGGAAGCAGCCTCATGGCAGATCAGATCATGTGTAAAATCACATACTCCCTAAATTAGGCAAATTCACAAGAAATGTCACCTTTGGTTGTCACCAGAACCGTATGAGGTATTTGCTTTATTATTGCTTGGAAGATGGGAACACCGAAGCCCAAGGACTTGGGGTCTTCTTCAAGGCCAAGGCTACATGGGTAGCAACAGGAGGTACCAATTTTCTCTTCAAAAACAATGAACATCAGCCTATTATTTGTGACCCTATTGTGTCCAAACCTTCCCGACACTAGAGAGATCATAGGTTCGGTAATTTCCAACACATTATCCTTAAAAGCCCAGGCTGGGGTTGTCTGACACTGCCAAGAAAACAGCCAATTAGTGCTCTGTTTGGGGTTGCTTTTCCTCTGTATTACTTCACTGCCTGAAGACTCCTTCCTTTGTTTATCCACTGAAGTTCAGCAGACCCCCTGGGGCTCGCTCTAACATGGAATCATAATAATTAGTCCAACAATGACATCTATTATAACTTCACTTTTATCTCTGGAGATGCCCAGACACTTTGCCAACACTCAGTCTGTAACTTTGTCTGAAGATGGGACCAACTGTGGGAGAAGTGGGAAGTCCCCCATGGAAGCAATTTTGGAAAAGAAAATTGGTATGTGGTCCCCGTCCCTTGTGCATGCATAATACATGGGGGTTAACAGAATGCACTTCTAATTTATAACTTTATGCTGACAGCGATAAGCTTGGCAAAGGCAATTTGGGGGAGGGGAGAGAGGGTTGATTGTTATCACATTTGGAGTGCTCTATGTCCCAGAATTTGATTGCAAATCAACTTGTTCAGGCAATCAACTTGGAATGAGGTGTTTCATGGGATGTAGGAATTTCTGTGCAAAAGCTGGACAGTCCAGAGCAAAATGGGATTCACTGGTCGCTTTCCCTAATGCAGACACCGGCTACATGCCCAGATTTGGCAAATGACCTGCTACCTATTTTTGTAAGTGAAGTTTTATTGGAATACAGCCACGCCCATTTAATCATGAATGGTCTATGGGTGATGTCACACTACACTCACAGAACCCAATAGTTGTGAGGGAGATCATATGGCCCACAGAGCTGAGCATACTTGCTACTGGGTCTACACAGAAAAAGCTTATTGAGGGGCACCTGGGTAGTTCAGTGGGTTAAAGCCTCTGCCTTCAGCTCAGGTCGTGATCTCAGGGTCCTGGGATGGAGCCCCGAGTCGGGCTCTCTGCTCAGTGGGGGGCCTGCTTCCCTTCCTCTCTCTCTCTGCCTGCCTCTCTGCCTACTTGTGATCTCTGTCAAATGAATAAAATTTAAAAAAAAAAGAAAGAAAAAGCTTATTGAATACTCATCTATATTTCACTTAGAAATGATCTTGAAGACGACATATACAGAGATGGCTAAGGATTCTGGGGCACCTGGGTGGCTCAGTCAGTTAGGGGTCCTACTCTTGGTTTCAGCTCATTGTGAGATCGAGCCCCGAGTCAGATTCCACTGCCAGTGGGGAGTCTGCTTCTCTTCTCCCTCTCTCTCTGCCCCTTGCCCCACTTGTGCTCTCTTTCTCAGATCAGCCAACAAACTAATCAATCAATCAATCGTTAAAAAAAAAAAAAAAGATTTCTGGGGTGCCTGTGTGGTTCAGTCCATTAAGCATCTGCCTTCAGCTCGGGACATGATCCCAGGGTTCTAGAATCAAGCTCCACATCAGGCTCCGTGCTCCACAGAGAGCCTGCTTCTCCCTCTTCCTCTGCCTGCCGCTCTGCCTGTGCTCGATCTATCTCGCTGTCAAATAAATAAATAAAAATCTCTAAAAAAAAAAAAAAAAAAGGATTTCTAAGGATTCGTTAGAGATGACCGAACCCACATTCTTTCACCACGTGACCAATCATCATAAAATGGCTTAAATAGTGAAGTTTCAATACAGTACTCCTTAATAAGAAGGGAATGCTAACCTTTCACCAGAAAGACCAAGAGAACAGTTGCTATTTTATCTTTTTTGTTTTGTTTTGTTTTTGGTCTAGGTTTCCTTTGTCTTGGGATTTATCTTCCTGCTGTTCTGGATAGTTTGCAGAACTATACACTCTCTCAGTGCTCAAAGTTTTTTGTTTCTTAAAAATTATTCTTAAATTTTAAAATTTTTAATTCCAGGAAAATCAGCACCCAGTGTTTTACTGGTTCCAGGTGTGCAATAGAATGACTCAACTGTTCCATACACTACTCAGTGCTCATGACGGTAAGTGTTGTCCTTAGTCCCCGTCACTCCTATCTCCCATCCCCCACCCACCTCCCCTCTGGCCACCGTCAGTTTGTTTTCTATAATTAAAAGTCAGTTTCTTGGTTTCTCTCTCTCTCTCTCTCTCTCTTTTTCTTTGTTCCTTTGTTTTGTTTCTTAAATTCCACATCTGAGTGAAATCGTATGGTTTTTGTCTTTCTCTGACGGACTTATTTCGCTTAGCGTAATACCCTGTAGTTCCGTCCATGTCATTGCAAATGGCAAGATTTCATCCTTTTTAGGGCTGAATAATATTCCATTGTGTATGTATACCACACCTTCTTTATCCATTTACCTATTGATTGGCCATTGGGCTGCTTCCATAATGGGGCTGTGGTAGAGAATGGGGCAATAAACAAAGGGTGTGTATATCTTTTAGAATTCATGTTTTTGTATTTTTTTTATAAATTCCCAGTAGTGTGATTAATAGAGTAGTTCTAGTTTTACATTTCTGAGGAAATTTCATACTATTTCTCACAGTGGCCACACCAGTTTTCATTCCCACCAACAGAACACAAGTGTTCTTCCGTGTCTCCACATCCTTGTCAACACGTGTTATTTCTTGTGTTTTTGATTTCTCATTGCTCAAAGTTTTAAATTTTTTTTTTTTTTTTTTTTTTTTGTTAAGCAGGCTCCACATCCAGCCCGGAGCTCAATGTGTGGCTCAAACTCATGACCCTGAGATCAAGACCTGAGCCGAGATTGAGTCAGACACTCAACCAATTGAGCCATCTGGGTGCCCCAAAAGTTTTAAATACCAAGTTTTTAACGTATAAATTATGTAGATGATTGTCTCCCGAAGCTATTCCTGCTATGATATTTGCTGTTTGCTTTGTATATAAAGATGGACTATAGAATTGGACGCTGGTTTAAAACACAGCTTTGGGGGTGCCTGGGTGGCTCAGTGGGTTGAAGCCTCTGCCTTCGGCTCGGGTCGTAGTCCCAGGGTCTTGGGATCGAGTCCCGCATTAGGCTCTCTGCTCAGCAGGGAGCCTGCTTTCTCCTCTCTCTCTGCCTGCCTCTCTGCCTATTTGTGGTCTCTGTCTGTCAAATAAATAAATAAAATCTTTAAAAAAATAAAAGTAAAAAAAATAAAAGATAGCTTTGCCACTCACCGGTGAGTGGTCTTGAATAGGTTCAACTCCTTTGGACCTCAATTTTCTCATCTGCTTAGTACAAATACTATGATGGTATATTGAAAGAATTAATGTAGCGGGAGTACAAAGCGCCAGAGTATACACAATAAGCATTCAATACATTTAACCTACTATTAGTAACACCACAGTTATTAACAACTCCTTAAATCATTACTTGGTCTATTATTTAACCTTTTACTTCCTTCTTGGTGCTTGTAGTAGTCAAGATTCTCGAGGGAAACAGAACCAATAGGAGATGATAGATAGATAGATAGATAGATAGATAGATAGATAGATAGATAATGATTTATTATAAGGAATTTGCTCATGGAATAGTTCAAAGGCCTGAGTGCTGGTGGTGTAGATTCCAGGTCAAGTGTGAATTTCTGAGAACCAGGAGCCTTGAGGGTGAGAAGAGATCTCCCTTCAGCAGTCAGGCAGAGAGAGATTCAGGTGTTTAAGAGACTGGGTAGGGTGGTGCCTACCCACACCGCACAGGGCCATTTGCTTTCGTCAGTTCACCTTTTCTAATGCTAATCTCTTCTGGAAACATCTTCACAGGCACACCCAGAAATGATGTTTAATCAGGTGTTAGACACACCCAGAAATAATGTTTAATCCTGTAGCCCCTCAAGGTCACTCATAAACTTAGCCATCACAGCATTCAAATTAAAACACATCACCACCTGGGCAAACAACTGAACACAGTGGTAATACCTTCCCTCCTAGGTCTTCCCAAGTAGCACTAGCTCAGAGGCATTTGCTATGAACATCTCGGGACCCGCACTGTGGGTGGCAGGTACCCGCAGGTAACCCTCGGCCTCCCATTTCCTTCGTATCCACAGCTCATCGAGAAGCAGAATCGTCTCTTGTCCTCACCTCGCCTGAGCACGTCCAGGTCACCCAGTTAGGGATGAGTGACCTAGCACCCAAAGCCTGTCCTTTTTCTCCAAGTCCAGCCCTTTTATTGTTGTATTTATTGTCTCCCATGTCTTTTGAGATAATCCCTAGTGCAATGATTACACAGAAAGCATTAGGCAGTCTTAAATATTGAAATGTTTCTCAGAACCTCCTCAGTAGGGACAAAATAATCTATTCCTGAAGGAAGAAAGATGGCACTCAATGTATTCGGGTGGAACGCGCTGGTCCTAGAGCATGAAGCCTGGATGGTTCAGTTGGTGAAGCATCCAACTCTTGATTCTTCAGACCATGATCTCAGGGTCTTTGAGACGGAGCCCACGTGGGGCTCAGAGCTCAGCATGGAGTCTGCTTGTCCCCCTCCCTCTCCCCCTCCCCCCACTAGTGGGCCGTCTCTCTTTCTCTCTTCCAAATAAATAAATAAATAAATAAAATCTCTGAAACAACATTAAGCTTCTGGCATTCTTCTGGCAGACTCTCTGAAACCTCACAGAGATTAGAGGACATATGAAGATTAAGCTTATGTGTCAGAGAATTGAGGGTAGGAAAGCTTCTTGAAATTCCGCTACAGATACTGACTTTTTTTTTTTTAATATTTTATTTATTTATTTGACAGAGAGAAATCACAAGTAGACGGAGAGGCAGGCAGAGGGAGAGAGAGGGAAGCAGGCTCCCTGCTGAGCAGAGAGCCCGATGCGGAACTCGATCCCAGGACCCTGAGATCATGACCTGAGCCGAAGGCAGCGGCTCAACCCACTGAGCCACCCAGGTGCCCCAGATACTGACTTTAAGCACTTTTTTAAAGTCCTTTAAGGAGAATGTTTAATTGACAACAAGTCTTTTTTTTTTTTTTCTTTCTTCAGATACATCTTGTGAAACCTATTTTGACCCAGAATGTTTATATTTTGGATGATCAGTGAATTTTTGCATTGAAGGGGACTTCAAGGGTAGCTTTGAACAACGCTGTTTTGTGGTTGGCAACAGCTGAGGTTCAGGGAAGCTAAGTAACATGCCCAGCGTCACACTCCAAGGAAGGAGAAGCACCATTGACGAGACCAAGATCTCCTGTTTCTTAGTTCAGGGTCTCTTCAGCTGTGAGCCTTTCCCCATAGGTCCTTTGTTATGTTTTTCTCCAAATGGACACCCAAGTGAAGCTTTCTCAGAGAGCTACGAGTCTGGAAGTGTTAAGGATATGCCAAGCTGAAGTCAGCCTCCGCATCTTAAACCCCTCTGTCTGGCCTGCCGGGTCCGAGGCTTGTTTGAGACCTGGCATCTAGGTTTCATTTGGACTCCCCATTGTCTCTCCTCTCTTCTGTGCCTTTTTTTTTTTTTTCCTCTGCTATAAGTAGGATTGATAAAGTTTGCTTTTTTCTGCACTCAGGATATTACTTAATACAATACAAGGTCACTTGTGTGAATGGGAGTCAACATATGGTAGTGATTACATGGTAAAAGGACAAAAAGCCCAGCGAGCGAACACAAAAGCACATTTACTGCTGCCAACTAGCAGCACTCACTGAGGGAAGCAAATAGTCTGTGTGTAATTCTGTCAATAAGCCTGAGGCACAGACACTGGAAAATCCCAGAAGTGAATCTGTGAGTGAGGGGAAAAGCACTTTTGAAAGAAAGTAGAGAAATGAGCTCTGTGCGGAGCAGACTCACTCCCTGTGGCATTGACGTTCAGGCGCAGGCGTCTGTCCACGTCCACGTGAGCTGACGTCCCGTCTCCCACTCTTGTGAACTTTTCAACAACAGCCAAAAGGGGAATGCTGATACTATGCACTTTGCTGAGTTATTGTAAAGGTTACAAATATTGTCTGATGCTGGGCAGGAGAACTCAAGACATGTTAGCTGTTGTTATTATTATTATTATTATTATTATTGTTATTATTACTAGCACTTTCCAGCATCATCATTCTAGTCTAAGGCACCATGATTGATGCTACCTGGGAAAGATCAGTAGTTCATAAAAACTTCCCGGCAAGTTATACACACAAACTATATTTTACTGTATGTGTGTTTGTGGATACAGTTACACAATCTTTTATCCCAAATCACAGGTCATATACATTTAGAGGAAAAAAAAAGGGGGGGGGAAATCAGAGCTTTCGAATACATTCTGGAGTAGTGCCCTAAACTCAGTCACATTCACTTCCCTGTCAGGGGTTCCCAAGACCATCCCAGACCTGACAATTTGCTCGAAGGACTTGCAGGAGTCAATATACAGTCACGCTCATGTCTACGATTTATTATAACAAAAGGACACAAAGTAGAATCAGCAAAGATGAAAAGCTCAAGGGGCAAAGTCCAGAGGAAACCAGGCATAAGCTTCCAGAGTCTTCTCCCAATGGGGTCACACAGGATGCACTTGATTTCTCCAGCTGCAAATTGCAAGAACACATGTGAAATGATGTTTGCCAAGGAAGCTCATCGGAGATTCAGCACCCAGGGTTTTTATCGGGGACTCGACACATAAACACGCTTTGCCTTGCACAGACCAAAATTTAAGACTCCCGTAAGAAAAAACAGGCTTTCGGGACAAGCTAAATTGTTTCCAAGAACAGCCTGGCTCAGTAAGCTACTCTTAGGAGTCAGGGACGGTGGCACCCCTTCCCAAATCCAAGTTCCCAGATGCCAGGCATGAGCCAATCATGCAAAGAGGCTTTTTTAAGCAGGAGCAGTCTCAGGGCTGCTGTGCTAACTCTTTCCACACGACTTTCTACAGCAAAATCTGTGAATAATGACACAGACACTGAACAGCGTCATGCCACTTTGGGTCAGGTATTACCGTAAAACATAACATGATAATCTCTGGTTTGTAGAAGTTGTTGGGTTTTGGAATCGTCATTAAGAGATTAAAGTTTGGGGCGCCTGGGTGGCTCAGTGGGTTAAAGCCTCTGCATGCGGCTAGGGTCGAGATCCCAGGGCCTGGGATCAAACCCCGCATCATCGGGCTCTCTGCTCAGCAGGGAGCTTCCCTTCCTCTCTCTCTGCCTGCCTCTCTGCCTACTTGTGATCTCTGTCAAATAAATAAATAAAATCTTAAAAAAAGAGAGAGATTAAAGTTCTGTTTTGTTCTCTTTCTCTCTCTCTGCTTTTTCTTTCTTCCTTCTGTTTTTCCTTGATTCTCTTCTCTTCTCCCTTTCTCTCTCTCTCTTTCTTCTTTCCTAACTAATTTTGCTCAGTGTTATGATTAAGTAAAGTGTATACAGTTGCACACAAGTCAGAAGGTGAGAAATGCAAGCATTTTGTGATAAATGTAGGGCAAACCCTACAGCAATGACTAAAATAACCAAACAAATGGCACAGCTAATGAGCCAAGAAGAAGATAAAAATGGAATCACAAAATTATATTCGATTAATTCCAGACAAGATAGAAAAATGAAAAAGGGAACAAAAAAACAAATGGGACAAATGGGGAACTAACAACAAGAAAACAGAGGTAAACCTAATGATATCAATAATTACATTAGTGGTAAAGAGCCCAAACATTGCAATTAAGAAGCAAAATGACAGCTTGTATAAAAACAAGACCCGGGGTACTTGGGTGCCTCAGTGGGTTAGGCCTCTGCCTTCAGCTCGGGTCATGGTCGCTGGGTCCTGGGGTCAGGCCCCATGTTGGGCTCTCAGCTGGGCGGGGAGCCTGCTTCCCCCTTCCTCTCTGTCTGCCTCTCTGTCTGCTTGTGATCTGTCAAATAAATAAATAAAATTTTTTAAAGAAAAGACCCACCTTTATGCTAGAAATGATCTCTATAGCAATGTAAATAGAATAAAAATAAGGATGAAAAAAAGACGCTATGATAGCACTAAAAAACAAAACAAAACAAAAACCAAACCAAAACAACAACAAAAAACCCCATAAAAACCAAGAAGAGTGGGTATATCAGTATCCCACAAGGTAAATTTCAAAGAATATTAGTAGAAATAAATAAGGTAATTTTATGATGGTAAAAGGGTCTGTCAAGAATACAAACAACCAAAAATGTTTATGTATCTAAGAGAGATTTAAAACAAAATTCACAGAAACTGCAAAAACAAATTTACAATGAGAATCAGAGATTTGTATCCCTTTCCCTCAATAACTGATAGAGTGAGTAGACAAAGTCATCCAGGATATAGAAAAATTGAACAAAATTATCAACAAACCTGACTTACTTTACATATATAGAACAACCCACTCCAATCAGAATATACATTCTTCTCAACCACAAATGGAACATTTTATAAAGTTATGATTTGGGGGGCACCTGGGAGGTTCAGTGGGTTAAAGCCTCTGCTTTTGGCTCGGGTCCTGATCCCAGGGTCCTGGGATTGAGCCCCACATCAGGCTCTCTGCTCGACAGGGAGTCTGCTTCCTCCTCTCTCTCTTCCTGCCTCTCTGCCTACTTGTGATCTCTGTCAAAAAAAAAAAACAAAAAAAAAACAAAAAAACCTTAAAAAAAAGTTAAAGTTTGGATTAGAAAACAAATCTCAATAAATTTTAAGCCAGAAAACAGATCTCAATAAATTTTGAAAGATTCAACTCATGCAAAATATATTCCATAATAGATTTAGAATTTAATTACAATTCATAAAACCAGAAGGATTTCTCGAAAACTTGTAAAGTACAGAAACTAAGTAACATACATTTAAGTAATCCATTTATCAATGAAACAATCCAAAAGGAGAATTAGGAAATATGTTGAATGGAAAAAGAAAATAAAACAAAGCATGGTAAAATGTGACTACTGTAAAATAACACTAACATGATATTTATATCACCAAACAATTCTATTAAACAGAACACGTGTCTTAAGTTAATGGCCTTTCTGTTTACCATAAGAATCTACAAAACAGTAAAGGCACATTTGATCCAAAGAAGAAAAAAGCAAATAGAAATGGAAATTAATGAAACAGAAGACAGAAAAAAATTATTACTAGAGATAATAAATGAAACTAAAATTATTTGAGAAGATTGATAAGATGTAATATTGACAAACTAGCCAGGCTTGATGTGGAGAAAAGAAAAGAAGACCCAAATTATTAATGGGATAGATTATAGTACAGCTGATTCTACAGATAGTAGTGAACCTCAAGGGAATTTTATGGACATTTTCCAATTTCTTTCTTTTATTTGATTTAATTAAATAATTAATTTATTTATTTTAAAGAGAAAGTGAAAGAGAGAGTGGTGGGGAGGGGCAGAGGGAGAGAGAGAACCCCAAGCAGACTTCGCACTGAGCACACGCCCTGACAGGGTGCTCAGTCTCATGACCCTGAGATCGTGACCAGAGCCAAAATCAAGAGTCTGTCTCTTAACAGACTGAGCCACCCTGGCAACCACAAGGGAATTTTATAAATACTATGTCAATAAATTTAACGATGTAGACTTCAGATTAGGAAAAAAAAATTTTTTAGATCCAACCTCAAAGCATGTTTATAATCTAATATTTTTTTAAACATACTTCAACATTTTTTAAATGTCTGCTCTTCAAACAACACTGTTTGGTGTATAAAAATATAAGCCACAGACTAGTAGAATATTTTCAAAGCTTAACTCTGATAAAGGACTTGAATCCAGACTATGTAAAGAATTCTCAAAACTCAACAAAAACCAGTACAATTATAAAAATGGGCAAAAAGTCTGATTGAATATTTTACCACAGTAGATATGTTGATGGCAAATTAGTATATACAAACATGTTAGGCTTTGACAAGTTATTAAAAAATGCAAATTAAAACCACAAGGAGATATCACTACATACCTTTTAGTATGGCTAAAAGAGCCCAAACATTGCAACTATACAAAATTATTGCAAATACATAAATATTTTATATTTATATATTTATATAATATTTACACATTAAAATTAGATATTAAATATTTAGACCTATATTATATATAATATTATATGTTAACATTTATATATTATATATAATATTGCAAATATATAAAATTATATAAAAACCATATAAAGTGCTGGCAAGTGGGTGGAGAAATTGGAACTCTCATACACTGCTATTGGAAATGTAAAATGGTATATCCACTTTGGAAAATCATTGGCAGTTACTTTAAAAGTCAAACATCCATGTGCCATATGATCCATTCTACTCCTAGCTATTTACTCAAGAGAAAAATAAACATATGTTCTTTCAAATATTTGTATACAAATATTCACAGCAGCCTTATTTGTAATTGCTATAAATTGGAAAGAATCCAAATGTCCATCACCAAGTGAATATATAAACACATTATGGTATAGCCACACAATGGAAACAACAGAATGAGCCATTGGTGTACACTACAACTTGGATGAATTAAGAAATAATTATCCAGAATGAAAGAAGCCAGATAGACATAGAATATCTTCTGTAGACTTCATTTATATAAACTCTAGAAAATGTGAGTGGATCTACAGTCATAGAAAGCAAGGAAGGATTGCCAAGAGGCACACGGAAACTTTGGAAGATGGATATGTTCACTGTCTTGATTGTGATGATGGTTTCGTGGATGTATAAATAATTCAAAACTTTAATAAGTGTCCACTTAAATGGGTACATTTTATTATAGGTCAACAATTAATAGTGTTACATAAACAGGGCAAAACATTAAATTGTACACTTGAATATGTAAACTTTATTAAAGGTCAACAATACCTCAATATTTCTAAGGGTTACGATGGATACTAGTGTAAGATCCCTTTCTGATAATAACATTTTGAATACATGGATCCCAGTGAAATTGATTTTAAAGTTTACAGTGTTCTGTGAAAGAGTGCCTTAACAATTTTTCTAAGTTAGTCCTTCTAACCAAAACACAATTCAACTAGTTAATAATTCTGCTGAATATTTTTTACTTTTAAGACTTAGTTAAATGGTTCTATTTGTGTAATTCTTCCTACTTGGCTAATTAAAAGCACAAACACAGCAAAAGCCCATCTATAGATAGCACTGGAAAATGTGCCTTTTTTTTTTTTTTAAGATTTGATTTATTTAGTCGACAGAGAGAGACACAGCCAGAGAGGGAACACAAACAAAGGGAGTGGGAGAGGGAGAAGCAGGCTTCTCAATGAACAGGGAGCCCGATACGGGGCTTGATGCAGGACTCAGTCTCAGGACCCTGGGATCATGACCTGAGCTGAAGGCAGATGTTTAATGACTGAGCCACCCAGTTACCCCTTTAGTGAGTTGTAATTCCTGGCAGCAAATCCTTGTCATTTCTATATCCATGAGGTCTCCCTTCCCTGGAGCCCCAGCCTGCGAGTTAGGTGCAGGAGCCAGCCACGTAGGGCCAAACTTAATTATTCACTCAAGCATATTCCTTTACATGGGGCATATCTCTCCTAAAAGGAAGTAGGCATGGCCGATTTAAACCACCCATAAAATAAGCCAAAAAAAAAAAAAAAAAGAAAAGAAAAAGACCAAACAAACAAACAAACAAACACTCCCTAAGTGGACTTTCCTTTGTTCTTCATCCCCTCCCAAGCTCACCTAAAAATAAAAGAACTCAGTTTTATATGAAAAGACCAATGCACAAAGATTTATTTTCTTAAGATCTGGCATCTTGATGAAGAAAAACAGAAAAACTGCCAATGTACAGACTGTATATGTGAAGGAAAAAAAAAAACTTAAAAAGAAAGAGATTGGGGCACCTGGGTGGTTCAGTGGGTTAAAGGCTCTGCTTTCAGCTCAGGTCATGATCCAGGATCCTGGGGTCGAGCCCCACATCGGGCTCTCTGCTTCGCGGGGAGCCTGCTTTCTCCTCTCTCTCTGCCTGCCTCTCTTGTGATCTCTGTCTGTCAAATAAATAAATAAAATCTTGGGGGAAAAAAGAGACTAATTTTCATCCATTGTGCATGTATTTTATTTTTTTTAAGACTTTATTTATTTGAGACAGAGAAGAGGAGAGAGAGCATGAAGTGCAGGGAAGAGAAGAGGGAGAGGGAGAAGCAGGCTCCCCACTGAGCAAGGAGCCCAATGTGGGGCTCAGACCCGGGACCCTGAGATCATGACCTGACCCAAAGGCAGATGCTTAACCGACTGAGCTACCCAGGAGCCCCAGTTCTACCTGTATTTTAGAAAAGACCTTTGCCACATGAATTCACAGAGGAAGGCCTGTCTGAGATGTGATCCTTTTATCCTTTGAAAGAGGATTGCAGTGACTTTTGTAAAAATCTCTCCATAACGACTGGATGAGTTCAAGGGGACTGGGAGAGCCTCAGTCTCTGAGACACAGCTGGGTCTTCTTGATTTTGAAACTTACCTAGGCGTTCTACGTTACTGCAGCGGGGGAGGCGGGGGCCAGGCTTCTGCCAGAGAAATGCTCTCACACTCTACTGGGCTTGCTGTAGGAGGGGAGAGGCATGACTTAGCAGAACTTTGTTGCAGTTTACTGGAAGCCGGTGTGTTCCTCCTGCTCTGGCTTGTGCTGGGATAAACCAAGCAGCATTTAATAGGGCTGGTGGTTTTCTTGTCCTTTCCTGTTTGGAGAAAGATATTGACAGTAGAGCATGCCAGGTCCCTGACTCATGGTCAGTGGAAACTGCCAGAGTGCCGAGCAGAGGACTATACCCACTCTCTAAACTTCATACTTTCCCTACTTGTGATGCAATCCCCAGACAACATCCAAAATTATTCTTAAAGTTTCTGAGAAATCCCAGGAGGGAGAAAGGAAGCATCATCAGTGATATGTGGATATCCTGGATCCGGTCCGTACCCATGCAACGGGATGTGACAATAAAGATACTTTGTTTGGCTGGAATCTTCCCAAAAATTAGACACCTGTCTAGTCAGAAGAAAAACCAGCACAGCCCAGATGGCAGGACATTCTATAGTACACCCGGCTAGGACTCCTCAAAACTGTCAAGGTTGTGAATAATAAGGGAACTGTCACCGACCAAAGGAAAGGCGAAGCATGACATCTAGGTGCATTGTGGTCCCTGGGGTGAATCTGGCAACAGGAAGAGCCTGTTAATTAAAACAAAACAAACAGACGAGGAAACAAATAAACAAACAAACACAAAAAACCCTGATAAAATCTAAATAAAGTCAGGAGTTGAATGGTAATAAATACCAAGGACAGTTTCTTAATCGTGAAAAATGTACCATGGTATTTTTTTTTAATTTTTCATTTTTAATTTTTTATAAACATATAATATATTTTATCCCCAGGGGTACAGGTCTGTGAATCGCCAGGTTTACACACTTCACAGAACTCACCATAGCACATACCCTCCCCAATGTCCATAACCCCACCCCCCTTCTCCCAACCCCCCTCCCCCCAGCAACCCTCAGTTTGTTTTGTGAGATCAAGAGTCACTTATGGTTTGTCTCCCTCCCAATCCCATCTTGTTTCATTTATTCTTCTCCTACCCACTTAAGCCTCCATGTTGCATCACCACTTCCTCATATCAGGGAGATCATATGATAGTTGTCTTTCTCCACTTGACTTATTTCGCTAAGCATGATATGCTCTAGTTCCATCCACGCTGTCGCAAATGGCAAGACTTCATTTCTTTTGATGGCTGCATAGTATTCCATTGTGTATATATACCACATCTTCTTGATCCATTCATCTGTTGATGGACATCTAGGTTCTTTCCATAGTTTGGCTATTGTGGACATTGCTGTTATAAAAATTCAGGTGCACGTGCCCCTTCGGATCACTACGTTTGTATCTTTAGGGTAAATACCCAGTAGTGCAATTGCTGGGTCATAGGGCAGTTCTATTTTCAACATTTTGAGGAAAGTACCATGGTATTTTAAGAGCTTATCCAAGGAGGTGTAATAGGAACCCTGAGGGCTGTGTTTGTGACTTTTCTGTCAATCTAACATTAATCTAGAACAAAAAGATTTTTAAAAGCTTAAAAATAGTTCTGAGAAAAGATATTTGTAGCTTGCTGAAATTGAAGTGTCTACAAAGAAAATTTATAGCTGACAAGGATCATGGGTGAATAAATGAAATCAACTTATCTAAACATTTGATATTCATTTTTTTCTTAAAGATTTTATTTATCTATTTGACAGACAGAGATCACAAGCAGGCAGAGAGAGAGAAGGGGAAGCAGATACCTCGCTGAGCAGAGAGCCCAATGCGGAGTTCGATCCCAGGACCCTGAGATAATGACCTGAGCTGAAGGCAGAAGATTAACCCACTGAGCCACCCAGGCGCCCCTAAACAGTTGATATTCTTAAATTGTTGCCTCTTTGCTCTTAATTTTATTGTTCCCTTCTGGGGTGGGGGGTGTCAGAAAGGCATATGAAATTAACAAATAATTGAAATTAAAAACAAAAAGGCTTTAGAAAGATAAAGCCTCCGCATCTACGTGGCAGGAAGAGTGGGACAATGGAAAAGGTGACATTGGATTTTTTTTTTCTGTGCCCTTGTTCAAACATATACCCCGTGTAACACACAGTATATAATTACTGTTTACACATCTGTCCCTAACATTGCACCTTAATTTCCTGGTATGGCAGTATTCTGTAGGTTGAACAGGAGTTGGGGGAATCATTAGATTTAAATATAAATAAATCAATCCCAGCTTCCCAACTTACTGGCAGGGACTCTGAATATTTCTTTAATTTGAATCATAAAATTAGGTAGCAATACCTAATCTTCCAAGGTGACCAGGAGAATTTCATAATGTTTAGCACTGAGCCGACCCATAGGTACTCAATAAATGTTAATATCTTTTTCTCGTAAGGGTGTAGAGAAAAACATGCGCTTCCACGGAAAAGGCTGCATTGTCCGTGAAAATCCTTCCAGAATACCTGATCTTAGCCTTTCATTGCTCTTGAACTATTTTGTAAGTTGGCGAATTTTAGATAATAGCAAAGCAAAATAGTTGTTGTGTATAGTTATGTAAATTAAGTCTGTCCATTGAAAGGATGACTCTCTTCCCACCATGCAAAAAAATGTGGTTTTGCATCCATCCTCAAGTTCATTTCAACATTATCATACTCCAATCTTTGAGAAGGTCAGCAAGAGGATGTGACCCTCAGTTGACACTCAAGCTGTAGTAAGGCTTCTGAAGGGACCTCACCCCCTGTCCTTGGAATGTATGCTCTGCCTACTATTCCCACAGCGAGAGCCTTTTCAAAGATGTAACCTTGAGAGAGAAAGGTATTGTTGGGGTCATCTGGACAATATACATGACTGAACGCTTTTAAGGCCTCTGTGTGTAAAGTTTTCAGATTCTCAAGGCAGGTGTAGAGATCTAATCTCAGGGCTGGGCAAGGCAAGCATGGTATGTATGTTCTCTTGTTTATTAAACCTGTCAACTGCCAATCAGGAGTGGCTTGCCTGTGGCTTTGATCTCTCCTTGCCCCCCACCTATGGGGGACAGTTTGCTTGCAAACCAAGATCAATATAAACTGGTGTGTTTTTTCGGGTTCTCCCTTTGAACCAGGTTGTGATATTTTAGCAGGGTCCCCTCATTAGTAACAAGCTAAATAGAATCTCTAATACTTGTTCATTTTATATTCACATAGTAGCCATGATGTTACCATTCTTTAAAAAAAAATCCTTTAATAAGGATATGTATGCTATTTCATTCATCTTTGCATTCCCTATGCCTATCCTAAAATAAGATGTGTAGTCAACGTTCATCAAATAGGGGTGCCTGGGTGGCTCAGCTGGTTAAGCCTTGTACTCTTGATTTCAGCTCAGGTCATGATCTCAGGGTCCTGGGATCGAGCCCCCACATAGGGCTCTCTGCTCAGAGGGGAGCCTGCTTCCCCCCTCCCTCTGCCTGCCTCTCTGCCTATTTGTGATGTCTCTCTCTGCCAAATAAGTAAATAAAATCTTTTAAAAAATATTTGTCAAGTAGAACTGACACTGGATTTAAAATATGTGGGGAGTTTGAGAGAAGGGATCTTGCAATCTGAGATGAAATTAGAACTTGGTCTACCTATTGAAGATCTTAACAGAGCAATAAAGAAGGCTCAGAGTCCCAGTGTAAAGTCAGCAGTATTTTGTCTGTGCGAGGCACCTGTGGCCTTATGCATTAATACCCAGACCCCAGCTGGTGTTTGCTTAGGAGGAAATGCAACTACTTCGTGGCTACGAAGCCAGGAGCAATTTTCACCATTTACAGGGTGCTCAGGAGGCTTTCATTGGAGGTGGTTTATTATTAGCGTTAGTAATCCTTAATGAACGTCTGCTAGCTCCCCCAGATAGTCGAAGAGCTCATGTGCTCTCCAAAGGCCAATGTGAAATGATTCAGACCACTTTTTAGATTCAGACCAATCTAGGTTGAAATTTCAGTATGTACTGGCCACATGACCTTGGGACTGGGGAGGGTTAAATAACCCAGCATGGAAATCTGGGATTAGCGCACAGCAGGACTTAAAAAAGAGTAACACTTCCTTTGCAATCACTGGACAATTGAGACAAAGTTCTATTTTTTTTAAAGGAACATTTTATTTATTTGACAGAGAGCGAGAGTGCACAAGCAGGGGGAATGGGAGAGCGAGAAGCAGGCTCCCCGCTGAGAAGGGAGCCCCATGTGGGGCTCAACCCCAGCACCCTGAGATCGTGGCCTGAGCCAAAGCAGATGCTTAACTGATGAGCCACCCAATCTCCTCCAAATTTCTCAATTTCTGATGACTCAGAAATCCCAAGGAAATTCGAAAGAGAAGACAAGAGAGTGTAACTGGTTTATTTGAATGCATATTTCATTCATTGCTGTAGTAGTTTAATGTTCATTCGGGCCCCTGCCTCCCATTCCCTACTGGAAAGCTGATGCCATGAGGGGTCAGGGAGGGGCTTTTCCAGCATGGCATGGTGAGTGAATGGCAGCGGAGACATCAGAACTTAGTCCCCCAGCCTCTGCTCTAGATCTCCTTCTGAAATATGGCATCGGCTACCAAGTCCCAGATGGAGGGCAGCAGAGCAGCTCTCTGCTTTAAACAGCCCACAAGAATACAGAACACTCCTCTTTAAAAAAAAAAAAAATTAAAAACACAATGCAAGCGGATAGGAAGTTGTAGGTGTCATTATCAGTGTACTTGAGACCAGCATTCTGGACCTGAAGTCCCTAAAATTCTGTACAAGGCCACTGACTGTGATGGCCTCAAGAAGCTGACCTCTTGGCTCTTTTAGACCTCAACTATTTTTTCATAAATTTATTAATGGAGCAATGATTCTACACCATCATGTTCAGTAAAATGAGGGAATCAAGCTCACCCAGTTCATTCCAGGATTCAGGCTGCACTTGTTTTTTTAAGGTTTTTTTTTTAAGTTTTTAATTTTTTAATTAAAATATAATGTATTATTAGCCCCAGGGGTACAGGTCTGTGAATTGCCAGGTTTACACACTTCATAGCACTCATCATAACACATACCTTCCCCAATGTCCATAACCCCACCACCGTCTCCCTACCCCCCTGACCCCTGCAACCCTCAGTTTGTTTGGTGAGATTAAGAGTCTCTTATGGTTTGTCTCCCTCCTGATCCCATCTTATTTCATTTATTCTTTTCCTACCCTCCAAACCCCCTATGTTGCCTCTCAACTTCCTCATATCAGGGAGCTCATATGATAATTGTTTTTCTCTGATTGACTTATTTCACTAAGCATAATACCCTCCAGTTCCATCCACATAGTTGCAAATGGCAAGATTTCATTTCTTTTGAAGGCTGCATAGTATTCCATTGTATATATATACCACATCTTCCATCCATTCATCTGTTGACAGACATCTAGGTTCTTTCCATAGTTTGGCTATTGTGGACATTTGCTGCTGGACATTTGGGTGCATGTGTCCCTTTGGATCACTGCATTTGTATCTTAGGGTAAATATCCATTAGTGTGATTGCTGGGTCATAGGGTAGCTCTATTTTCAACTTTTTGAGGAATCTCCATGCTGTTTCAGGCTGCACTTTTAATGCCATTTCTACTAGGGGTGTGTGTGTGTGTGTGTGTGTGTGTGTGTGTGTGTGTCTGCACACACATGTGCACTTCAAGCTTTTCTTTTCAACTTTACAGTAGGTATTTGGGGAATAAAACAGAAGGGAAAGACTTCCAACCCCTATGAACTAAAGACCTAATAAAGAAACACCTTTGTCCACAAAAAGGTCTGTTCAAACAGGTTTATAGCAACTTTATTGATAACAGCCTCAAACTGGAAATTGTCAGGTGTCTGTCAACAGACTGGATAAACAAACTGTTACATATCATAGTCATATAACAGAATATGACTCGGCAACAAAAGGACAAATGACTGACACACAGAGGAGAATGGATGAATCCTAAAAACCAGGAAGAGGAAAAAAACCCCAAAACAACCCTTCGCACAACAGAGTGTAAATATATTATCCAATTTATTTGGAGTTCTAGAATAAACAAAACGAATTTGTGATGGACAAACTGCTGGAACTGAGTAACCTGTGTGTGTGTGTGTGTATGTGTGTGTGTGTAAGACAGGGAAGCATCGACTGGAGAGAGACAGGAATTATGGAGGGTGAAGATAATGTCTTATATCTTGGTTGCCCAGATGTACTTATTAATCAAAACTCAGTGAATTTACACTTAAGATTTGTATACTTGAATATATATATAAGATTTATATTGAAAGAAAAAATCTAGCTAAACTAAAAGGAACTCTAATTAGAAGTATGCATGGGGGGGGAGTATAAGAATGTCTGCAGTTTACTTTGAAATGTGTCCCAGCTTTAACAGATTGGTGGAAGAGAGAGATACAGAGTTGTATGGATATGTAACAAAATGTCTGGTGGAATCTAGCTAGTAGATATACAGGTTTTCATGGTTTTACAGGTTTGTTGTATGTTTGAAATTTATCCTAATAAAAATATTGAAAAAAACCCAGTGAATTTAAAGAACTTAGATGGAATGAGCCTTATCACCATCATCACTATCATCACTACTATATCCAAATACTCAATTTGTTAGGAATCCACTTTGGTTCAGATACCTTCAAAATATTTATTAACCAAAAATGAATCTTGGGCTGTAGATAGTATTTCCAACTCACATAGAAGGGAAATTAATTTGCTTTAAGTCACCGACTACCAATGGCTGACCTTGAGCTTATAATCTATACCAGGTTTGTTTTATTTGCCTATTAGCTTATTGTTGCTTTTGCTCTCCTTAGGGCCATCCTACTTCCCAAGTGTGGGTCCAAAAACAACTCAAATATAAGCTTCTACAGACTCAAGTTTGAAGTTTCGTTGTTCAGATTATAGGATACATTGGATAAACAGAAAAAGGAATTATTAACTTGTATACTAATGGATAGTATGCAAAGAGAGCTAATTTGAAGTGGAAGTTCACATGACTGATGTTGTTTGTTCTGCAAATGGCTCTCGAAGTGTGAAGTCAACCAGAGGACAGGAGCTGCTAAGCTGGATTTGGGAGGCACGGGAAGACTGTTAGTCAAAGATAACTTCGATATATTGCAATTACCCACCGGAGTATAATATAGAGAGCCTGTCATTTTTAGAGAAAACTTTTGATAATACATTTGCACCTTTGTCAGGCTGATAGATGAACGATGCCTAAGGGTGTCTTGGATCATGAGTCATATCTTTGCTAGCTTGCCAGTTACCTTGGAAGGCAAATTTGCTCAGTGACTTCATGCTTGATGACTTCACTTCCCAGTTGCTTTAGGTTCTGTGAATCTAGAATGCAATGAGTTCTTGTCCAAGTGCCTTGAGGAAGAAATCAGCATGTACTTGGTATAGTTCAAAGAGAATGAGGAGCAGTGTCCTGACCTAGAAATTTTGCTAAGTGTCATTGATACCTGGGAATTTGCTGGGGTGATATTCAGAGTTGTAAGCCCTGTGTGAAGTTTTTTTTTAAGATTTTTTTTATATATTTGACACACAGAGAGAGATCACAAGTAGGCAGTCAGAGAGAGAGGGGGAAGCTCAGCAGAGAGCCTCATGTGGGGCTCAATCCCAGGACCCTGAGATCATGACCTAAGCTAAAGGCAGAGGCTTTTTTTTTTTTTTTTAGTATTTTATTTATTTATTTGGCAGACAGAGATCACAAGTAGGCAGAGAGGCAGGCAGAGAGAGAGAGGAAGGGAAGCAGGCTCCCTGCTGAGCAGAGAGCCCGATGCGGGGCTCGATCCCAGGACCCTGGGATCATGACCTGAGCCGAAGGCAGAGGCTTCAACCCACTGAGCCACCAGGTGCCCCGAGTACCTGTGTGAAGTGTTAAATATCATCTCTACTTATGCAAAGGTACTACTTAGTACTGAGGCAAAGACTGATTAAGATTCAAGCACTGGGCTCATAAAAGCTTATACTTAATGCAAGTAGACTGTTCCTCAGAATAAGATGTCACAGGTGGTCTAAGTCACTGCCTCTTTGCAGTCACTAGAATTGATGAACTCAGAGAATCAATACTGACGATGTTATGGCTATGAGCCCTCTGACTGCATGCTAATGAAGTTTTTGTAAGAGGGCTGGACCAGCTTATCAGAGCTGCCAACAAGATATTTATCGTAAACAAATCAAAAACAATAGTTATACAGTGAAATTTTTTGGGTGAAAATACTAAGAACCTTTGTTCTGGTCCAATCAGTCTTCAGAAAATTGACTGCCTGAAAAATGACACTATAATCTGATAAAGAACTAAGTTATGAACTCAGATATCCTGAGGCCTTGTATATTTTGCTATAATTAAAATATTTTTAGTATGTTTCTTTTATCATAGAGAATATATGCTATGCAAGTCACTGAGAGGCTATATGTTTGAGATCCAATATTTACAGCATGTGAACTCAGCTTCTGGCCATGATGAAATAAAAGAAACTAGTTTTACCCTCCCACAGCTAAAAGAGAGAAAATACAACCAATATATATGTGCCAATGGTTTTCAGGCATTAGACAACTGATAGCACAGTACTGCAATCCCAGAGAAAAGGGACAAAAATGAGGTAAGGTCGGTGATTGCCCTAACTTACTCTCTGGAGAATTTCCAGTCCACAGCCTGGGGATGGGGAGACCAAGCAGAGTCCGGTGGCTTTTCTTAGTTGAGGAAAGAGTAGGGAGACCAAAGTAGCCATAATTTGTGTGCATTGAGGGGGCAGTATACAGAGGAAAGATCTACATACAGAGAGACAGGAAGAGAGGAGAGATACAGAAATCTACAAAGGATTCCCCTCAGGTGTTGGGCTGAATGCTAATTAGCTCACGTGTACAAGGAAACCTCCAAGATCAGGAAAGAATCACTGGAAGATGCAGGTGAAACAGTCCCTCAAGTTCATGCCGGGCCAGAAATAGTTCAAGTTTCCATAAGACAGTAAGGCAAGATTTCCTAATACAAGGGTTAAGATCCTTGGAGAGTTTAACCCCAGATGAGAGATTGTTCCATATCTACCCAACGAAGCTTAAAAACAACCCTCACGAGAAGCAAACTATTTCCAAGCAAACTTAATCTGCATTCCAGAAAAAAAGATCCCCAAAGTTTAAAGGAATAATCATTTAAAAAATTCAGCACCCAGCAACATAAAGTTTATATTGCATAGCATTTTATCAAGATTGACAAGGCAGGCAGGGAAGCAGGAAAAAAGACCCATGGCAAGTAGGGAATAATGAGTGAATAGATAAAAAAAAACCTAGAAGCAAAACAAATAGCAAGAATTAGTAGACAAGGAAGATAAGCAGTGTATCAATAAATTCCCTACATTTAACAAAGTGGAAGAGAGGATGAGCAGAAAGGAAAAATAAAAGATACACAAAGAACCAAAATCAAAATTTTCATTTTTTTTTCTGTTGAAAAAAACCATTCAATAGGATTAATAGCAGGTAAGATATTGGAGGGAGAAATTAATTAACCTGACCACATAGAATGAAAAACACAGAAAATAGAAGCCTAAAGAAGGGGAAAAAATGCGCAGAGCATTTGTGAACTCTGGGGACAACTTTAAGTGGCCTCACATATATATGTGTGTGTATTACTATATATGTGTATTATACATGATTATATTAATTGTATATACATATAGTTCTCAAACTGAAAAAAACCAGGGTCATAAAATATATGAAGAAAGTATGTTTGAAAATTTTATCTTAATCAAATTCAATGTAAACCACAAGCTCACAGGTTCAAGAACCCTCAACACTTACTGTGTGTGGTAATTAGACATGTTAGGAGGTCTCTAGATTTATAACCCTGGCCTCCTGGTGTTCATGTTCTTGTGTAATCCTCTCTCCCTGCATATGTGATGAATTTATTGGTTTGCATCTAATAAGTAGAATATGGCAGAAGTGGTAAGATCTCATTTCTCAGATGAAGTTACAAAAACGATGGTGGCTCTATCTGGGTCTCTTCCACTCTCTCTTTGATCACCGTGGCCATAACATGGGAGTGCATGGGCCACCTATGGAGGAGCTCATATGGTGAGGAATTATGGTCTCCCAACAACCATTTGAGTGAGTTTTGAAGCAGATTCTCCAGCCTCATTGGAACCTTGAGATGACTGAGACCTCACGTGAGATGCTGAGTCAGCATCTCATCCATCCTACCCACACCAGGACTCCTGCTCCACAGAAACTCTGACATTGGGATGCCTGGGTGGCTCAGTGGGTTAAAGCCTCTGCCTTCGGCTCAGGTCATGATCCCAGGGTCTTGGGATCGAGCCCCTCATTGGGCTCTCTGCTCATCAGGGAGCCTCCTTCCTTCTCTCTCTCTGCCTGCCTCTCTGCCTACTTGTGATCTCTGTCTGTCAAATAAATAAATAAAATCTTAAAAAAAAAAAAAGAAACTCTGACAACATAAATGCTTGCTGCTTTGAGCCATTCAGTTTTTAAGTAATTTGTTACATATCAAGAGTAAGTAATTAACTCATTGGGTATATGCATGAATTTCAAACAAAAAATCTTATATTCTACAGTTTATGCTTGAATCAAGGTTTTCCAGAAACATTTGCAAAACAAATGAATGCATGAAAGACAAGACAGGTACCCCAAAAATGGTTTCATAAAGGTGAAAGCAATTGTTCTCGATTAAATCTTTATAAGATTGGCAAGGATATTGCTATGAGAGTTCTTGGGAGGAGGGATTTCTCCTGTTTGAGAAAAGAGGGGATTCTTTTAGGAGGAGACAGTATTTGGGACCTTGAGGGAATAGAATTTGACTACATTTTGCTGACAATGAATCTAGGCACTTGTAATGAAAGAATCAGTCAGGACTGATGGGAAACCAAGAGGTACATAGAGGAAACCATGAGCAGGATGTAACATGAGAAAACAAGAGAAAAGATACCGAGGGAAAAAATGCTACTCTTACAGACAGATCTTTGTAACTTTTGTTTTGAACTCATGTTATGGAGATATTGCATATTAACATAAAACATTAAGTTTTGCAAATAACTCTCTTATCATTATACTTTCCTTAGTCACATTGAACATATGGTATCTTCCTGAGTTGAAGTTCTAGGCAGGACCTAATGAGCTTTCTTATTTTCAGAGAATAATAGGTAAGGCACAATATTATGCTAGTAATCTCTTCATTAGAGTGTGTCTGCATTTCAAAAAAAGTTGTAATGACAGGTACATCTCAAGAGAAATGTGATCACAAGGAAGAAAAATCCATTTTCTTGTCTGACTAACATTACTCCTATACCTAGTATGAACTTTGATTTTACGGAGCACCTTTTACTTATTGTCTATATTATTTATCTTCACACTTTGATTTTCTTGCCCTGATGGTTCATAGTAGTTTTCCCTTGCCAATTTAAATTTTAGCTTGCTTCTCTATATTGTTCATTGATCACTCAATTTCTCATTTTTAACTTCTGCCCTTTAGAGTCCAGTCACACTTCGTATGGTGCTGCTAATGCTGTCCTTTATTCTCCAATCATGTTTCATCATTAAGTGACCATGGAAGTTTCCAGCTTGTTGGGGACACAAGCTTCCTCAAGCACCCTTTGCTAAAATGTATACTTCAGAGCTGTATAAAACATGAGCAGGAAACAGCACAATGGTCCTATATGCATTTTAAATATTTTATTTATTTATTTGAGAGAGAGAAAAAGAGAGAGAGAAAATAAGCAGGGGGAGGGGCAGAGGGAGAGAGAGAATCTCAAGCAGATTGTGCTGAGCAGGGATCCTGACTTGGGGCTTGCTCTCTGAATCCTGAGATCATGACCTGAGCCAAAACCAAGAGTCAGAAGCTTAACTACGATATCCCCACATCCCCTACTCCCTGGCACGCATTTGAAATACAAGGTGCCTGGGTGGCTAAAAGTGGTGTCGTTTAGCTCAGGTCATGATCCCAGGGACCTGGGATCGAGCCGCAAGTCAGGCTCCCTACTTGGCGGGAAGCCTGCTTCTCCCTCTCCCACTCCCCTGCTTGTGTCCCCTCTCTCACTGTGTCTCTCTCCATCAAATAAATAAATTAAATCTTAAAACAAACAAATAAAACAACACTGGTCCTCTGAGGCTACTCCTTCTGACTCGATTTGCAGCTCTCTTTAATTTAACAAAATTGACATTTATGGTATATACCAAAATACGGTTTGTTCAGGTGAAATAACATGATGCTAGGATTTGCTTAGAGAATCAGAAAAGTGATTAGTTTTTATTCCTGGGGAAGAAATATAGAGCCTGTAAGAAATGAAGCAAATGTAAGCCTGTAAGTAATGACACAAAACTTAACAAAGGCCCAGGGTGTTTTAATCGCTTCTATGGTCATAGAGCTTGAACTTCTGCCTTAGGTTTAGGAATTCCTGATCATGTTTTACCACTGAGTGTGTGTGGTAAACCATACTCAGTTTGATATACAAGGCTTGGGTTTTTGAATGAGATTTACTGAAGTGGAACTCCATTTTACAAATTCATCAAGTAGGGACTAGTTTCACAAAACCCATCAGGAATGAGGAGAAAAGTCACAAACTTATTTCGAGGGTGGGTGCAAAGATCATTGTAAAAGGTTCAAAACTATAACCAAATTTGTCTGTCATTGAATCAGCTGAGAAATTCTCTTTCCTTTATAATCTAAAGTATATTTTGCATTTCACTGAATAGATTTTTATCCCTCCCATTCTTCATTTTCAAATCAGCCCAGCAGGAAGTTCAAACTACCAAGCCAAGCTTTTTTTTTTTTTTTTTAAAGAATAATCTCTTAGCAGAATGTAAAAATTTTGAATATAGTTCAATAAAAGGAGTTCCCTAATAAGAAAAAAAGGTTGAGCACATATATACTGGGAATTAAGAAATTCATTTAGCATTAAGGTCGTACTTCTTACGATTTTATTCTCTATTTTGGGCCCAGATTTTCTCAGGAAGATGCAATAGTCATTATAAATATAAACCTAAAAAATTCAGTAAAGCTGGTGTTTACCAAGTCAGCTTGAAATTATTATTACTATGCACTTAATAAAGCCCCATGTATTTCCTAACTACTTTTCAATCCATTATTAGCGATTCTGTATTTTCTTTGTAGGGCATCATTACAGCCAGTAATTGGAGGCTCGATGAGTGAAAACTTATTCAAATTATATGTCCCAGCACTCACAAATATAGGCTGGAGACTACCAGTCCCAAATTTGTTAATGCCCTCAACTAAAAGTGTCATTTATTTCATATATCTATATTTAAATTTTCAGATTACTCGAGTAATAATACTTGAGTAATAATACTCAAGTTACTGGAAATATTGCTAGATGGGTCTGGCTTCATTTCCTGACTTGATCTCTTGCTGGTTGAGCCTGTGTTCCTTGCAGTGACTCAGTCATGAGGATCTCTTCTCTCAGCCCTTGGGGCTGTGCAGAGTCACTGTGTTTGCTAATTCCCTTGTATATTTCCTGCCTGGGCTCCTGCACCTGACTCTGTACTTAACTTTCTGGACCCTGCAGGTGCTGCAACTAGTCTCATCCTTCTGACATGCTGTTGTGCTTATTTGTTTCCATGGTTTCCCCCTTCAACAAACTGTGAGCCCCTGGGGTCAGAAGCAATTTTATTTATGTATACCCACCGTGTTTACTCAGAGCTTGACACATTGTTGGTCAGGGAACGGGAACAGCCACCTGATGTCTAGCCACCTGCTTTGTCTGGCCAGAACAGAGTAAATAAATGAATTTGAATGCCTTTAGGTGGCCAGTGTGTGGGAGTCTCTATTTTTTTTTCTTTTTTTTTGTGGACAGTCACACATACATTTCATCAGCCTGGCCCCTGATCATCCTAGTCTGTGGTCCTCCTTGAGCTACTCAATAAATGTTATTGTTTTGTGAGCGAATGTGTCAACAAATGTACATCTAATTGCACAGAAAATTATTATTCCAATAATTTCGTTCTGGAAATTCCTTTAGTTTCATCTCAGACTTAAAACAGTAAAGGTAGAAAAATAAAAATTTGTTAAACAATGTACCAAAAAGCACTGTAGAGGTGGGCCTCTCTGAGCATTCTAGTAATCAAATCAAAAAGGAAAACCAATTCAGTTGTGCTATTTGCAGAATTCAGGGGATGCAAACAAACCCACTGTGTAGAAGAGCCTAGGTTTGCATTCTGGAGAGGACCAACAATTTCTACATTGGATCATCTTAAAACAAGCACCAGGATTTTAAGAACAATAACCCTGGCCAATATTCCAGGTGCAGATTCAACAATCCATTTCTCAAGACCAATTCCAAGATGCTTTAAACTAGGGCAACGACAGCACACAAGAGAACAACCCTACAAAGTGATTCTGTGCGGGGCCACCATGATGCTGTATTGTTTGAAATGCTCTCTTGCTCTGGTTTAATCTGGGGGAAAAGCTTAAGCATGAGCTCACCAGATGGAATTCAAAACCAGACATAACATTTTGATGATGACGAAGTATTCTTGAGAAAGGTTAAGCTTCACCTGAAAAAGTAAGTTTGGGTCTGCTTTAATTATCTGATAAATGGGGGAATAAGGTTCTAAGATTTACCCTACCATGCCTTCAATAATTTTAACTTTTTTTAAAAGGCAAAAGATTTATGCGATCTGAAGAGAAACCAGAGTATAATTTTAACTTTCTAAAAGCAACTATTACCAGATGTTCATCTTGGCCATAAAAATTCTCACCCTTGAAACTATAATGTCTATGAAAATGTAACTTTGAGCAACTTACTACCTGTGAACACTTCCAATTAATTAGCTTGTGTTAAATACGTGACTGGATATTTGAAATAATTTGTTACATAGGCTTATTATTAATAAGACAACGAACTGTTGGTGTTGGTTTCCAAAGAAAGATTTTATAACAAGTCTTACTTCTGAGCAATTAGAAAGGAAGACTCCTTTTCTGTTAGGGCCACTCCCTTTGTTCAAGAAACTGAAACCCTACCAACCACTGCTTTTTAAATTTTTTTTTTCTTACCAACTGCAGGAAAGCATGTAGTTAGTTAAATGGCAGAATTAGGAGTGAGTCACTAAGTGTGGTCTCTCTACACCAACAAAAGGGGATATGTTTTCTATAAACTCTCAGGACAATTATATGGTAGGAAGAAACCAAACTGAGCAAATATAATAACAAAGACGGATCGTGTGAACAATACAAAGAATACCGTTTTCTCAAGCCCACGTAGCAAGGTCCATATGCTTCCTTATGGCACACACTAAACATTGGCCACTTGGATAGTGGATTAAATTTTGCCTTAACCATGACATGGATTTCACCTCCTGGAAGGTCTAGATCTCTATATTTATATCTCAATTGTTTTCCTGCTTTAGCTTTTTTTGCCCCAGTAATAACAAGAAGCACCGATGAAGTCAAATGTGAGGGATCTAGGTATCAAGCTTTTATGTCGCTGTTAGCAGAGCTCACAAACTTTTTTCTGGGGCACCCAAGGGGTTTGTCCTCCCAAGATGATCTCTGAGTCCTCTGATCGGAGCTGGACTGGATTGATTCTCTGCACTTACAGACAGGAAAACCTCCTTTAACTCCACGGGCAGAGAGCCTAGGTGACTACAGCCACCAAACTTGTCCTATTTAATTGCTAACTTACCTCCACGTGGCACTTCTGATACATGACATGTGACATCAGCTGCGGTGGCAAAGGAGCACGTGGGATCTGTAGAAGACACATCCGCCATTCAAAATGGAAAAGAACAGGTGAAATTATTACATTGCCATGCAACCCAGCATATGTTGTCTAGCATGGAAGAGCAATTGTATCTGGCAAGAGTCTAATCTAAATGTGGACAGTGAGAAATCCCTGCCTCGAAGGTCATATTCTCAATAGAGTTTTTTCTTCAAAGGCTACATATCTTGATGTTCATGTGAATTACGAAGGCAAGACTGAGTAGAACGGAGATTCTATTTTATTTTTTTAGAAAAGTCACAATTATGGCAACATAGTGCCTATAAAACTTGGTTCAGACTTGCTTATGTCAAGAAATTCAAGGTCACAACAGTGTATTTTGAATTTATCTGCCACATATGTGAGTCTAGCAGCTGTTCGAAGTGCTTCTTGTGGTTACAGAATGAAGTCAAGTTAGTTAAAGCAATGATATAATTTCCTGGATGGAACATACTAGAAAGAGGCAGGCAATATATTTGAACAAGTGAAAAGAAAAAAAGAAAGAAAAAGCAACCAAAAAAACCTTCAAGGAAGCTTGACAGAAGAGTGTATTGTGGTGAGAGATGAGTAGGTATGACCTTAGATTTCTGTCTCTTCAGATGTTTCACTTTCTGCAGCATTTAATGATTGAAAAATGCTGTTAGTCATTTTCAGCCTGTGGTTGAGCTACAGGAACCACAGAACAGGAACCCCATTGTGGCAGGGGTTGGAAGCAAAAAGCTTTTATGTGTGGGTTCACTTACTATTTTAATTCTGTTGTATTATTAGTGGCCTTCAATGCTATGGTTACTTTCCCTATTTACTGTTCTTTCCCTTCTTGCCGTGTCCTCTATGTCCCCCTTTTCCCCCATTACCTTCCCTCCCTGAGGAAGGGGATACAGCCTGCAGGGCCACCATGGGAAAAGCCAGATTCCCCTAGGCTCAGGTGACTCTGCTCTGCCTGCTACGAACGTGTTTCATACCTTCAAGGCCGATGATTTCATGGCTCTGAGGCTAATTTTCCTCATCTTCAACCAGGGAAATTATGAACTGTTTCACAGGTTTGTGAAAATTAAATAGGATTGCATATTGTAGGCGGAGCCCCCAAATCAGAGAGTGGTGAGCCCTTCTGTTCATTCACTGGGAGCCACTACTGAATGCCTTCTTTGCGTGAAGACTACACCTCTGCTTCCAACCAAGTTCTCTTGTGTTCTAAATGTTCTCCCTCCTGGCCCACAACAGTTCTTACCATGCTGTTATTCTAATTAGCCAACGCTTCTTAAGTGTGGATCCGTGGGCCAGGACACTGCGGTTAAGTACTTTACCTAAAACACTTAAGTATTTCTCAGAATCTATACAATAGCTGTTATTTGAATCCCCATTTATTAAAGACAAAGTGGGAATTCAGAGGCATTAAGTGAACTCTTGGGTTTATACCATCAGTTGCCAAGGCAGGACTTGGTGAGGTCTTTCTGACTCGGAGCCCAGGCTCTTAACCACCAATTACACCAATTAAATTCTCCAGTTGACAGGCCACCCACTCCCATCACTTATAGAACGCCAGGTCTGTCCCACACTCTCTTATATCTAATTCCTGCTCTTCCAAGGGGGTGGCCGGGTGTGAAGTTCTGACCTCCTGGAGGCAGGGATCTGGCCCGTTTCCTCCGAAACCACCCAGTGTCTTGCAAGGCCGACTCAGAACACAGAAGACACGGGCTCCTTGGTGAAGGGGAAAAGAAACCGCCAGGCGGAGATCAAGAGTAAATAAAAGTGCAAGAAGAGCACAGCAGGAAAAGGAGAGGAAGGAGGAAGAAAGTTCATGGGAAAGGAACCAAGGGCAAATATTTGCTGAACGCTTTAGGGCCAGTCATGGGACCCAAGGATCTCTAAGGGTCTCTGAGTAGGAGTACTCAGCGCGCTGGGCACGGAAATCGGCCTAATCTCTCCAGACCAGGAGCCAAGGCTCAGCAAATAAAGAGCTTAGCGCGTCTGCGTGGCCGAACTTGCAGCCGCCGTCTTGCAAACATGGCGGGGCTTAATGGGGTGCCTGGTTCTGGTACCTCCTGCCTGGGTCAGGGTGGTAAAAAGGCAGCTTGCTCTCCCCACTGATCCCTTCGGGAGCGACGGCCCCAAGCACTCCTCTGAGTATCCGCGGAGACACGTTACTCAGCCATTACAAGTTTGCAAGTCACACTTGTTCTCTTTCCTCACTTTGAACACAGACTGCTGGGGCGCATCTTCCTTTTTTGGCGAGCGAAGCCGGAACAGTGCGTTATGAGCGATCTCTTCCTCTTCGCCCCGCCGGGGCCGAGGGGCGGCCGCCGGCGGAGCCCCTGGCCGCCGCGCGACCGCGCTTGGGGGGGCGGTCGCTCCAAGGTGACGCGCGGCCGCCTCCGCCCCCTGGAGGCGGGGCTGGCGGGCGGGGGTCTAGGAAGTCGGACGGCGCGGGAGGTGCCCCCGCCCCCGGCGCGTCCCGGCCGTTTCTGCGCGTGCGAGCGGTGGCGGCGGCCGGTCCCGGCACGTGAGGGGCGCGCGCCGGCTCCTGGGCAGCCCCCGGGACGCGGCCTCGGACAGGTGAGGGCGGGGTCGGGCTTTCCTGGCAGCGCGCCCGGCGGGGACGCGGGGGCAGCCGCCGGCTCTCTTCCGGGGCGGGCGCCTGCTCGCCACCGAGGTGAGGCGTTGGGGACCCTGAGGGTTCGGGCTGGGAATTCAGCGGAGCTCCTTCCCGGGAGCCGCGGCTTCCGGAATAAGGTGTGCGAATGAGGGAGGCAGAAATCCGAGGTGGGCAGTCCCGGAGAGCGCACGAAGGGCTGGCGGCTTGCCCCAGGAATTCGTGGCTTTTTAAAGGACTCATCTTTGGTCCCCTCGGGGCGCAGTGGAGTTAGTCACCGCCACCGCCTGGGCTCTTTCTGCGGAGGTTAGCCCCTCGTTTGTGTGGGATTTCATGCGCTCCCTTCGTGGAGACCCGGAGGTTCAACTCTGGTTGCCAGCGCAGGCATTGGCGCAGCTGCCCAGGAGAAGAAAGCCTTAGGGTAATTGTGTGGGGGTTCGAGTCTTGCGCATTAAAAACAAGAATACCAGAAAACCAAAAAACCCAGTACGGTGATGGTGGTGGTGAACTTGAGAGGCGATTGCTTCCGCAGTGAGTTCCTCAGCGCGCGGTCCATCTGTCCAGCAAATGGGGCGCCGAAGGCTTTTAGTCATGGTTGGGTTTCCATAAACGGGTTAGAATGTCTGAAGGAAATTCTGTGCGGTGTCTGAAGGTTTCAGCGGCGTGTAGGTAGGTACTTACCAAGTGCGGACTGGAAGTGACATTGACAGGAGTGACTTAAGAGTTACCAAGCAGCTTCCAGGTGCACCTTGGAACTTTACAAAAACCTGCTTCCCAACGCACTGAGTGGCAAACAGGTCTACGGGTTATGATTCCTATTAGCATCCATTTTCGCTTGGGTCCGCAGCATTTAAATCAGTACGTATGTGTTGTATGTCTTTTAAGGAGGAACCTTTGTGAGAGCCAGGTTGGCGTGCCCTTTGGTAGCACAGGTGTTGATACACAGGGGCCATTTAGGGCCCTCATTCCGCGCAGCTGGGTGCTCAGAAAGAGCAGGGGCTTGGGCCCTCATTTCTTTAATCTCTGGTACTAAGCGTTTAAATGCAGGGAGAATGCAAATCTTTGAAGAAGTCTGACATCCCAGCTGACAAGGATTATGAAAAACCATCCTCAAAATAAGGTTATTGGGCACTTTATCTTGTTGTGTAAAATACACAAGGTAGATATTATTCCCCCTTTTCAGGTGAGAAACCCAGGCAGGGAGGAATCCAGCAGTTTGTTGAAAGTAATTAGTGGACCTGAGAGCCAAGGGGGGTATTTCTGAATGCAAAACCCGTGCTTTTTCACTATTCCATGGTTCTCGGACATTTAGTGTAAATCTGGCAGATTTAATGGAAAATAATTCAAATTTATTTTCCTAAAACAATCCGTCAGTTGCAGTGACCGTTATGAATAAATGAGTATTGCTTTCAGTCTCTTTGTGTGGTTAAACTATAACCAGTCTGGGCCAAGAAGATGAACAGCAGTTTTTAAAATACAAAGTTTATTATGTGTCTTCGTTAACATATTTGTAAGGACCAAATATGTCCAAGAGGGACAAATCCAGTAAAACTTTGTAGGTATTCCTTGTGGATTACACATTGAAGTAACAGTTAATTTTCTTATTTTTCATATGCTTTAACAGAGGTCAGTTTGATTCCATATCTTTCAGATGAATAGAAACCACTGTTTTCACCTAGAGAGGACTTTGTGTGCGTGTGTGTGTATAAATGTATAATCATATATGAATATATGTAACATTTATTTTAAAAGGTGTGTCTGTTTTTCCTTAAATCTATCTCTAGAAGTGTAGAGAGTACTGCTGTGCACTTATGTGGGAAGGAATCCGGATATTCCCAGTTTAGCCTTTGAGTGAATGATCCATAACAACTCATAATTTCTTCAAATTCCTGTCAACCACGGAAGTGATTTTCAAACTGCAGTTACTAGGTTGTAGATGAGAATGAAAATAATGTAATAATTTTAATACATTATAATAAATAAGATTTAATACATTTACATTTAATAATGTAAATGTAAACCATGAAAGTGATTTTCAAACTGCAGATACTAGGCTGTAGATGAGAATGAAAATAGTCTTTAGACTTTTTAAAAATTTTTTTAAAGTTTTTATTTATTTGTTTGTCAGAGAGAGAGAGAGAGAGCACAACAGGCAGAGTGGAAGGCAGAGAGAGAAGCAGACGCCCTGCCGAGCAAGGAGCCCAATGCAAAACTCAATCCCATGACCGTGGGATCATGATCTGAGCTGAAGGCAGCCGCTTAACCAACTGAGCCACCCAGTAATCCCTAGTCCTTAGAATTTTAAATAATATTCCTGACACGGAGAGCACTTGCTTTTTTAAACTCTTCCTTATCATTGTTAGTAATTATACAGAGATATTGAGGGGTTTTGTAATTAAATTATCTTAAGGTGTTGAAAAAAAGTGTCTTTTTGGCACTTGGTGAGGTGGGGAAGAGAGGCTCTTTGCCTGTGTCGGGAGAATCAGGTAGGCTATATTCTGCCCGAGTTGTGCCTGGCACAATTTTTATTTTTGTTTTCGTTTGACAGTGAAATCAACAACGCACCTTGAACTCCTCTCTAGGAATATTTGAAATCCTGACTAGAATGTGTTTGTAGACATGTGCTTGGCTTGGTTAAGATTCTCTAATGGAGGGGCCAAGAGTGATGAATTAGAGAACTTTCCAGAAGACCAAAAGGGCCAGGGAGCAGAGTATGCATGAGATGTGGAGTGGGCAGATCTAGATTTTGTGACACCTGAAAGGCAAATGACTTGGGGATCTTTAAAAAAATAATGTAAAATTAGTTATGGAAGTGAATGCTTATTTAGAATGGAAAAAGATTTGATCACCATTTGCTGGAAGTTTCTTTCTCTTTCAGCTGAGAACTTTGGGCAATTTACCAGAAATGCTTACATAAAAATGCTTCCTGATTGCAGCCCTCTCTCCCTGAGAACACTGAGCATCTCCTAGCAGCCTGTAGCCCTCATAGGGGCCTCTGCCAGCGAGAGGCCAGAAGCTGAAGCGCCGTTACCGTCAAAGAGTAAGAGGGCCAACTGTGGTTGTAGACAAAGGACTCATGGTTCCCTGAGCAGGATGAAGGCTGTTCGCTGGGGTGGGAGGAATACTCAGCTTATTGGGGACTCAGGGCATTTCATATCTAGTAAACAGCCTGGAGGGAAGGCCCAGAGCTGACTTCTAGGACCTTCTACTTTGCTTGGCTCTCCAGGGAGGCCTTTGGCTATTGGTGCTCCCAGCGCTTATTCTACCACTCATGGTTAATGGAGGCTTTTCTATGTCCCAGGCACGGACTATGGCAAGGTCCTATTTACCAGGGAGCTCCTACCCTCATGGAGCTGATTTCACTCTGACAGCACAGGGTCCTAGGGGCTGGCCTGGAGCCTGGAGGGCTCCTGATGGCTTGAGCTGAATTTGGAATTGTTGGTGGAGTTACCAAGATGGAAGAGTCCAGGGAGGGCATTCTAGGTGGATGGAGGGCTGGAGACAGCCAGAGGTTCGGACTCCCGTACTCTCCTCCATGGATGCAGTGAGGCCCCTTTGGTCAGGGGTTCTCAGCATGTCCTTTCAGACCAGCTGCACCCACACAACTGGTTTTAACTTACTAGAGATGCATGTTCTCAGCCCCCATCCCAGACCCTCTGCATTGGAAACTCTGTGTCTGGGGCACAGCGATCTGCATTTTGAGAAGCCCTCCTGATGACTGCGGTGCGTGCTAAAGTTTGAGACCCGGTGCTCTTGGTATTTCACGGAACTGTTTGGGCAAAGACTCCCCTGTGGAGATGGTAAGAGGGGAGTGGGATTCATGCCAACGCTAATATGCTGTGACTGTGATATGAGTATCATTTATGTTACGGTCACTGGCATTTTTGGAGTACCTGGACTGTACTCAGGCATTGTGCTAAGAAATAGGAACTCTTTTAATCATGAATATAACCCCACAAAGCAGGGCTGTTGTCACTTACATTTAATGTGAGAAAACTGCAGCCCAAAGAGACAAGGGGATTGTCCCCAGGCACAAGCTGGAAAGCATTTCAGCCAGGATTCGGGCACTTTCCCTCTCTCCTGCCTGGGAGAGTTTTCATCTGTGTCTTTGTTGCATGCTGGTCTTATAGGTGAGGCTGGAAGGGAGACTTGAGACTACGTGGACTGGCCCTTTTTAACAATCATTGTCATTTGCTGACCATGTGGGTTTAACAGGTTTTTCTTTAGGGACAAATCGACAGATGAGATAGGTACCATTTTGTCATTCCCTCCTTGGGGGAATTTCTAAAGTTTCGAAAGCAAATGGACACAAGTGCATATAGTAATTGAGCAACATGGATGTTTCCTCCTTCCCTGGTATGGTGATGGGCTCATGTGCATTCCCCCCATGGGTAGAAGGTAGCCTTGTTTTGTAATGTGGGTTTCATCTGGGTATGGGCATGTGGACTTTCTTCTAAAGCCCAGCTCCCTGTCCAGGACACAGATGTCTTGAAGATGATGGTGTGTTTGTTTTTGAGGTCCTGGAAGGTACCTAGAAGAGCTATGCTTTGCATTTTCACATTTTTTTTCTTTCTGAAAATGATTGTTCTCCACAACTCTCTATATTTTGTCATGGAATACCTCCATCATTTCAGGAGGCATGAAATAGAACACAGGTGGGGTACCTGGGTAGCTCAGTGGGTTAAAGCCCTGCCTTCAGCTCAGGTCACCATCCCAGGGTCCTGGGATCGAGCCCCACTTCGGGCTCTCTGCTAAACAGGAAGCCTGCTTCCTCCTCTCTCTGCCTGCTTCTCTGCCTACTTATGATCGTTGTCTGTCAAATAAATAAATAAGATCTTTAAAAAAAAAACAAACACAGGTGTAGATGTGAGGACCGTGTGTGAGTGTGCCAAATGGTGGTTTGCCTTTGGGTGTAGACCTCAGGTTACTGAGCCTTCGCTTCTCCGCATGCAGATGTTGAGACAAACGTTAATTTGAGTGCAGGGCAGGCAGCAGAACTTAATTCTGGGAGTGCTGGCTGTCTCAGCCGTGCATTCATGCATTCACATAGTCATTTGTCGCCTGCCTGGTTGTGCTGAGTTTTAATGTCAGGCACCGAAGAAGATACCACGGTGGCTGGACAGATGTGATCCGTACAGAGTCCTGAGGACAAACTTGCCTGCTGTGCTATGGCTAAATGGAGTCAGATGCCCTAATTCCCACAGTGAGTCTTCTGGAAAGGAGTTAAGAAGTTATCTTAGTTCAGGAGAGAGGCTGTAGGGCTTGGCTTAAGGCAACCAGGAAGCAGAGGTGTGTGAGTGTTTGAGAGATTGCATAGGTGATAGGGGGTTGTAGGAATTTGGGGGCCGGGATTTGTGCCTTGGGCCCCTGGGTTGGTGCTAGGACCACAAGTCAGGACGGAGTTGTTTTGAACAAATAAAAATGAGTTTTGTGGACATTGTGAGTTTGAAATGTCCGCATGACTCCAAGGTAGAGGTTTGGGTACATTGAATAATGCAGCAGAGAACCCAACTGAATTATTCAGCAGGTTGAGTAATATCAAGAAATGAATGATGCCATCTCCCAAGGAGAGGGTGGGAGCGAGAAGCAGGTCACAAAGGAAACGCGGGCATTTCCCCTGGCATTGGCAGGGTAGGCACAGATTCCAAGTCCTTTGATGGGAAAGGTGAAAAGAGTCTACTTCCACTTGTTCTTGAGAGGGTGGAGATAAATTCTCTGGCCCTTTTGCATGGTTGATAGCCTGCGATCTGGCCCGTGGGAGGAGGGTGGCAATGTGGAACAGCAAACAAGGGCTGGCCAGAGCAGGAGTGGCAAGGGGCTCATTGAAAGCTCATTTGCAGCGTTTCAGCTCATATAATTGTCGTAAGGTAAAATGCTTGCCATCTGTCCTCTTAATGGGTTATTTCTCTTGTTAAAAGTACTCACTATACGGGTGCCTGGCTCAGTGGGTTGAGGCCTCTGCCTTAGGCTCCGGTCAGGATCCCTCATCAGGCTCTCTGCTCCGCAGGGAGCCTGCTTCCCCACCCACCCTCGCCCCTGCCTGCCTCTCTGCCTCCTTGTGATCTGTGTCTGTCAAATAAATAAATAAAAATCTTAAAAAAAATACTCACTATAAATATCTATCATAAATATTTGTATTTATGATAGATATTTATATATCATATCTGATATATCATATTTATTGTATATCATATTTATTATAAATTAACTATTTGGATCATTTTGTAGCTCATACAGATCAGCCAGTGCTGTTTTGTAGGCACTGCTGATACCAATACTACAAAATTAATTTTTGTGTAGAATATTAGGTTTCCGTAGGTGCTCAGAGTTGAGTCGAAGGCTTGTTTAAAAATTGTGTTAGAAAGTGGCTGAATAAATGAAACAAGATGGGATTGGGAGGGAGACAAACCATAAGGGACACTTAATCTTACAAAACACACTGAGGGTTGCTGGGGGGAGGGGGATTGGGAGAGGGGGGTGGGGTTATGGACATAGGGGAGGGTATATGCTATGGTGAGTGCTGTGAAGTGTGTAAACCTGGCAATTCACAGACCTGTACCCCTGGGGATAAAAATATTATATGTTTATTAAAAAAAAAAAAAAACTGAAAAAAAAAAAAAAGAAAGTGGCTGAAATAAATAAATACATGTTCCTTTGTCCAAAAGCTATTAATTGAGCATGCGTTATACGGAGTTTTAGTTGTGAATCATCTCCCTGTCCCCTGAGAGCTTACAGCCAAGATAGGAAGTTGGACAGTTTTACAGATACCTGCAAGAAAGTGTGCTGTTTGCTAAGGATAAGGGGCAAGGTGCCATGGGAGCCAAGTGGTGAGGGGCTGGGCTGCTTGCACTTAGCAGGACTGGGCAGCTGGAGTCAGCCAGTGGTGGGCAGGGATCCCTCTGTAGCATGAAGCAACATTTGGAAAGAACAGACAGGTTTTCAGAATTTGCTGGACGGATGCTTTTGAGGAACTGAAAGTTTATGATCAACTTTGTCCATTAAAAGTCAGACATAGGAGGGCGGCTGCGTGGTTCAGTGGGTTAAGCCACTGCCTTCAGCCCAGGTCATGATCTCAGGGTCTGGAATTGAGTCCTGCATCCAGCTGCTTGCTCAGCAAGGGGGCCTACTTCTTTCTCTGCACCTGCCTACCATTCTGCCTCCTTGTGCTCTGTCTCTCCCCAACAAATAAATAAATACATACATACATACATACAAAAGACATATTCACGAGAGGTTGTGATCTGGTCAGGAAAACTAGAAAAGAAAGTACTAAACTTATCTGCATGACTGTCCCCACATTCAGAGCTAAGAGGTGACTGAGGGGACGGTACAAAAATGAAGCAAACCCCAATCAGACCAGAAACAAGTAAAAATAATGATTGTGATGATTGTATGATAATTTGTGATTTGGGTGGTAGTGGGGAGGGGGCTATTGGGAAAGATGATGGTGTTTAGTTTGAGAACTTATATCAGAAAAGGATACTATATTATTATGTAATGTCATATAATGTATATATACATTATAATATATATATAATGTGTATAATGTATATAGTGTAATTGTATGTAACCAACATCATTATGATTAACAGTCTTACCAAGTGTAAAACACTGCATAATTATTACATACGTAGGTTTCTAGTCTGAAAATGGCCTTGGGGGTCAGTGCTTCCACCTCCTGTTGCTCTTTCCCGAATGAGGTGGGGTCCAGTGGTGCCGCAGGCTTGCTTAACTTCACCTGGTCTATCTGTCTGGTGAATGAGTCTGTCGCGGTTTGTCCTCCGGGAATGTGCCTCACTTGAGCGAGAATTCTTGTCTGTTGCTGAAATGGGCCCTGTAACGAACCGTCTCCATCTTCTCCCAGTCTTTGTGTCACCCTCTTTTAAAGATTTTTATTTATTGATTTGACAAAGAGTGTGAGAGGCAGAGAAGGAACCCAGACATGAGCAGGGGAAAGAGCAGAGAGAAAGGGAGAAGCAGACGCAGATGCCTTGCTGAGCAGGGAGCCTGACACGGGGCTCGATCCTGGGACCCTGGGATCATGACCTTAGACAAAGGCAGACGCTGAACCGACTGAGCCACCTAGGCGCCCCTGGTGTCACCCTTCTAACTTAACTTCCTCTCTGCTGTGGTTGTCACGCACTTTGTTACATAGTCGAGTGTTTTGGATATTGTAAGAATCTTCGGCGGAAGTCGCTTTCAGCATTTTAGACCTGCCTAAACAGGCAGAATTTCTCTGATGTTTCTTTCTTTCTCTTAAATCTATTTGATTTGCGCTGGCACAGAAACGTTTGGCTTTAGCAAGGGATGAGAAAGAAGGTTCTCAGGAAGTTTCAAACTCTGTTAATATTTGAACCAGAAGACATGGCAGACCTGAGAAGGTACATGATACATTGTTTCTAAACATCATGAACTCTTTATGTGATTAAAAAGAAAAAGTTTGAACAGGTTGGTGCCGCCCTGCTCATTGATAACCGATTGGCATTTGCTTTGTTAACGACTTCCTTTCCAACTTCCAGCTTTGTGTCCACTTCTGCCTTTGTCACTGTGAGCTCAAGATTATACATCAATAATTGAGTGCTTAGTTTTTGTGTTCCTTGCCAATATGTGCCTTTTCATGGATGTTTTTTTCTTTTGGTGGAAGAAGCTTTTTGTTTTCCCTGGTTTATAGGGCATGTGGACTCAGCTGGCATATATTTCATGTCACGTGCCTGCTCCTGGGATTATGGAGGTTCTACTAGGTAGCAGCATCATCTTATTCTCAGGAACCGTGCTGGATAGGGAGTCATACCCATTTTATAGACGAGAGCACTGAGACCCAGAGAAGCCCTGTGAGTTGTACAGGGACAGTCTCGGATGGAATTTTACTTCCAACTCCCACCCCCACTATACTATCCTAAGCCTGGGCTATTTTAACAACTCCGTTCTTACTTATTTTCCGGTGACGTGGTTTAGCCCCCAAACTAGGGAGTCTCCAAGACTCATGACAGCTAAAATGCCGGGTATTTCTTTGGCTCGTGGATTTGGAAGCAGCTGCTCTGTGCATTCCCAGGCTGAATGCAGAGTTGAAACCCTTCACCGCAGAGGCTGCTTTAAAAGCCACATCGATAAAGCTTTGGATTCCTGCTAACCCCTATTCTGGAGATGGATTTGGCAGGATCTTGATAAACACATCATGTTAGAACAATTTTCTGCCAGAAGCTTGTGAATACATGAAACTAGATGCTCTGAAAAGGTCTCTCTTTCCTATCTGACCCAAGTGAGGATTTAAAACACGAAATTGTTATAATAAATTTGTGTAGCAAGGCAAGCAGTCAGTAAGTGTAAAACCCATGGCTCATTCCACGTGAGAACAACCCTGGGAGAACAACTTCACTGTGTTTTTTTGTTTTTTAAACTGATGTCAGCTTTTAAAGAGATACAGATGTTGATATTTTAAAATCCAGATGAAATTCTTGTGGTGCTGTTGATTGGATCTGAGTGCTTTTTTGCTGTTCATTCATTTATAAATATCAAGACCAAATGAAATCTTTTAAGGGTCCACAGTGTACAGATGGGCTTGGTATTCTGGTTGATGTGATCTGGGAGAAGCTAAGAGTTAACTTCTGCTGAATGTTCTGCTTATCCCCATGGGAAGTTCTGAGATACCTCTTGGGAACCTTTCTTTAATCTAGTTAGTCTATTCACTGAGAACACAGAAGGAAATTGAGAATACATATTTCAAGCTCTATTCATTACACTTCCTTTAGGACTGCATTTAACCTTTCTGTTGAGGCTGATGTGGTATCTATGGGAAGCAGCAGAATATGACCAAAATGGCCCAGCATCTGTCCTCATGTCCCACCCATCATAACTTCATGTGCCTTTGAATAAAGCCCTCATCAGTGTTGTCTGTATGCATTCCAATTAGAAGTCAGTTTCTTTCAGGGGCGCCTGGATAGCTCAGTCAGTTAAGTGTCTGACTTGTGGTTTCAGCTCAGGTCATGATCTTAGCATCATGAGATCGAGCCCCATGTTGGGGCTCCCCGCTCAGCGGGAAGTTGGTTTGAGATTCTCCCCTTTTGCCCCACACCCCATTCACACCCCCCCCAAATAAATACATCTTTAAAAAAAAAAAAGGAAGTCAGTCTCTTTCATGATATGCAATGAATGATGAGTTTGTTGTTGTTAAACTATTTTTAATGTAAAATTTTTTTAATATATTGTTGGATTTGATTTGCTAATGATTAGTTTACAATTTGATACCCATGCTCTTGAGAGTTATCGGTCTGTATTTTTCCTTTCTTGTGATATCCATCTGCTTCATTATTAAAGTTTTTCCTTTTTTTCTTTCTCTCTCCCTTCTTTGCTTCCTTCCCTAAGGACTCCTTCTCCGCGAAGTCTCCATCTGCTTGTTACTCCAGCTGTACTGCATTGTTATCCTGAAGCTCTGTCAGTGTGGTAGCAAGGTATGAGAGAGGGGAAGCATTTTATAATCTTGAGTTCTTCTCAGTCTTTTAGTGGAACTGTTTCTATGGGCTATGAATGTTCACAGGCTTTCCTCAGAGGTATAATTTCACCTTCCCCTTCCACAGTGCTTTGGTGACACAGAAAGGCAAGTGGTAGTTGAAATGGGAAAAATTATTTTCTCCATCTGAGATAAGGCAAGATGGATAAGGTCTTTCCACCCCTTGGGAGGCAATGCTTTGTTATAGATCCCTCATGAAGAATATTTTACAATAATTAATCTTCCCTTTCCCCTTCCAGATTTACACTTTTGTGTGGCTTTTTTAGTGTGTTCCTCTTTTTTGTTTTTTGGGCTTTTTGTGGACTTTTTACTTTTGTGGCTTTTTACTGTGAGAATCTCATGGAACCTTTAGAGTTTCCCTCAAGACTGCAACAGCCAGGAGCTTCTCTTTTGATCTCTGTTCCCTGAGGAGCCCAAGAAAAGTCATTGATTTGGGGTTTGTTCAGCTTTTTCTGTTGTAAGGATGACAGTGACATTTTCCAAGCTCTTACATGTCAGAGCTGAAACCAGAATTTGTTTTTCTTTTCATTCAGTTCAAAACACTTTCTAATTAAAATACTAATTAAATCTAATTAAAATACTTTAATTTTTCCTTGTTCTATGGTTTATAAAGGAGTATGCCATTTTATTTCCAAGTATGTGGAGCTCTTTTAGGTTTTTTTCTCCCCTGTAATCTAATTAAATTCTATTGTGATTAAATAACATACTTTGCACATCTTGAACCATTTCAAATATATTGAGAGTTAATTAATGGCACAGAGTATGGTATATATTGGTAAGTGGTCCATATGCATTTGAAAACGATGTGAATTCTGCTGGTTTTGGTTGCAATATTTTGTAAAGTAGATCAATTAGATCAGGTTGGCTGTTAGTATTATTTACGTTCCCTGTAGCCTTACTGATTTTCTGCCTCCTTGTCTATTCAATTAAAGAGAAACTAAGCAGTTTTTGCTTCATGTATTTTAAATCTTCATTGTAAGTGTGTAAGTTTTTTTTGGTTGTTAAATCTTTATGAATTGGCTACTTTATTGTTATGGAATAACTTTTATTTCTGGTAATATTTTTGTTTTAAAATCTAGTTTATATTAATATAACCATGTCAGCATTATCATTTAAAAAAAAAAAGATTTTTTTATTTATTTGAGAGAGTGTGTGAGAGAGTGAGGGAGCACAATCAGGGGAAGGGGCAGAGGGAGAGGGAGAAGCAGATTCCCACTGAACAGGGACTGACACCAAGCTCAATCCGAGGACACTGGGATCATGACCTGAGCTTAAGGCAGAGGCTTAACCAATGGAGCCACCCAGGTGCCCCAACAGCATTATTTTGATTAGGGTTAGCTAATCAAAGTAATGGGATATAGTACCACGAACTATCCATGGAATATCTTTTTGTATATCATATCAAGAATATCAATACAACAGTATCAACATTGTATCTTATTTGTACTTTATAATTAAAGTATGTTTCTTATAAGAATTATATTTGGGTCTTGCTTTATTTATCCAATCTGGCAATTTCTGATCTGTAATTGAGGAATTCACACATTTCACCTATAATATAGTTATTGACATGGTGGGCAGAAATCTACCATCTTGCTATTTGTTTTCTAATTGTCTTGGCTACAATTTGTTTCCTTTTTCCTCTTTTCCTGCTTTCTTTTGGATTAAGTGAATATTTCTTATGAATCAATTTTCTCTTTTTTTTGGCTTTATTAACATAACTCTTTGTTTTGTTATTTTAGTGGTTGTTTTATGATTTATAATATATTTATACTATTTTAATCAGTTTTTTTAAAAATAATCTCTACCCTCTACATGGGACTCAAACTCATGACCCTGAGATCAAGAGGTGCATGCTTTACAGACTGAGCCAGGCAAGCACTCCTATAATATTTTTATTTAATCGCAGTCTCGTGTCAAGTGATATTATATGCATTCACATATAATGTAAGAAACTAACAGCAGTATACTTCCATTTCCCCATTCTTAGCCTTTTTGGTATTATTTATATGTGTTGTAAGTCTACATATGTTATCAACTTTCCTACTATGTTGTTTAAACTGTCTATTACCTTTTTGAAAATGAAATATTTTTTAAAATCCTATGTATGTCCACTTGAGCTGATAGAACCAACTACCAGAGACTGGTTTATGTACAGACAATAGAAATGTATTTCTCACAGTCTGGACGCTGAAAGTCTGAGATCAGGGTGTCAGCATAGTTGGGCTTTGGTAAGAACACTCTTCTTGGTTGCAGATAGCTGAATTCTCTTTTATCTTCACATGCAGAAAAACAGCAAGCTATTTCCTGGCCTATTCTTTTAAGGGCACTAATCCAATAGATAAGGGTTTCATCCTCACGAGGTAATCACCACCCAAAGTCCCACCTCCAGATATCATCACATCAGGGATCAGATATCAACATGTGAATTTTAGGAGGGACACATTCAATTAATATCAGTCAGACAACATTTTTTATTTTCTTTATTTTTGTAGACTGATATTTCTCTTGTGTTTTCCCCTTCTATGTGAAGAATGTCCTTTAACATTTCTTATAGTGCAGGTATTCTTGTGAGGAAATCTTTCAGATTTTGTATTTCTGGAAAAATCTTGTTTACATTTGATGCCTCTGTTATACTTCTATTGGATAGTACTGGGTTAGATATAGGTCCAGTGTTTTTTTTTACCTTGTTTTATCTTTTTTTTTTCTTTTGATTTCTCAAATTTGATACTTTTCACTGACCTGTTTTTCCATTTACTAACCATCTGTTCTGTTTTGTCTAATCTTCTATTAAACCCATAAATTAAATTTTTACTTTCAGATATAACATTTTGTTCAGTTCTAGAAATGTACTTTAGATTCCTATTCTCTGATGAAATTTCCCATCATTTTTTCATTTTAAAGAGCATTTTAATCATAAGTCATTTTAAATCAATTATCTGGAAGTACTTGGGCTTCTCACAAGAATTCTTGGAGCCTGAAAGATTTTTTTCAAAGCGCATGTGTGCAGGTTTGCATGTGTATGTGGGAGTGGGGTGAGGGATAATCGTAAAATCTATTGCTTCAACAACTTTCCTCTGACTATATGAATTATATGAAATATTTTTCAGTCTCAAAACCAGGAAAAATATTATCTAGAAATGGATCAACTTTCTCGTGATAGTCAATAGTTCATGTGAAATATTTAACATTAAATAATAAGAGGTCTTCAATCAACAAAAATGGTGGTGGGGGGGAATATTCTAGAACAGCTCAACACTAAGTCTCTTAGAGAATGTCCGTAACATAAAATTACATTCTACAAGGTGCGGGTAGTGTTTTGATTTGGATAGCTGATGGCTTAGGAAGGAGTCCACCAAACAATGCCACAGGCTAAAAACCACAGTTCCTAAAATCATCAGTTGTACTAAGGAGAACTATTGCTTCTTGGCCTTTTGGCTAAGATCAAGTGTACTAAGGAGAACTAATGAGCTGTTTTGCTCCATCCATCCATCCCGTTTCATGTCAACTCATGTGACCATTCAAGTTAGTCCGGCCTCAGCTGGAAGCTTAAGAGTAAATTAACATGTCATGGACTGAGTTCTTAACAGTGATGGACTTACTAATACAGACTTCAGCTAATATCTATTTTCTTTTTTTTTTTTAAAGATTTTATTTATTTATTTGACAGAGAGAGATCACAAGTAGGCAGAGAGGCAGGCAGAGAGAGAGAGGAGGAAGCAGGCTCCCTGCTGAGTAGAGAGCCCGATCCGGGACCCGATCCCAGGACCCTGAGATCATGACCCGAGCCGAAGGCAGCGGCCTAACCCACTGAGCCACCCAGGCGCCCCTCAGCTAATATCTGTTTTCTAAACAGGACTTTCAGCTTCTCAAGGACTCGGTTTAGAGAGTGATGATGAAATGTACAGCAACTCCCCCCAAAGGCAGGTATTCTGAAAATTCTGGAAACAATGTTAAGGATGACATGGAGGAAATGAAGATGAAACTATTGGGGCTTGATGGGAAAAACATGTAGCCCCTATCAATTTAAAGGCTGATGCTTATAAGATATAGAAGGGTTTGTTATACATACTGTGAGGGAGATTATAAAGAGTAGACCAGAAACACGTATGCAAGTGAAAAGCACTCAAATCTAGGAAACAGTGGTGGAAAAAAAAGAAGGTCCTTAGGAACATAGTTCCAAACATTTCTACTATGGACACTGGGTTCAAGAAGAGCGAGCATATAATAGTTCGTCTCTTTCTAATTCCCCTAGAACAATAAGTTAAGCAGCCTCGCAAATCACCCACGATGTTATCTACGTGGTTTCCTGGTGTTATTGGAGCAACAGAAACTGGAACATTGCAAGAGGAGGGATATAATACCACCAGCTATCCGTGGGCCTGTTGTATGTGTGTATGTTGTGTGTATGTTGTATGGGTATGTACCCACAAATGCATACTTCCAGGACTGCACCAAACCACAAATGCATACTTCCCATTGTCCTACTTTCCTCCTGTCTCAAAACTTCCTTGTTAGAAGCTCACTGAGATTGAATGCATGGGTTTTCTAAGACAGATGGTTTTTGAAATATGCAAAGGAAAAAGATAAGCACTAATTACTCCAACTAAGAACAAGATGGGGAGCATCCTGAAAACAACTAGAAATGAGGTTGAAAAAGGAAACTATATGATGGATGCCTTTTCCCCTCCAATTACACCCCTTTATTTATTTATTTCTAAAAAACATTTTATTTATTTACTTCTCAATGAGAGAAAGCGACCACAAACAGGGTTGTGGCAGGCAGAGAGAGAAGTAGGGAGAGGGAGAAGCAGGCTCCCCCCTCTGCTGAGCCAAAGAGCCTAATGCAGGACTAGATCCCAGGGTCCTGGTGGGACTAGATACCAGGGTCCTGGGAACGCCACCTCACCCAAAGGATCCCTGTATTATACCTATTGATTCAACCCAGTGTTTGGTAGAATGATGGACAGTTTTGAGCAACTACATTGAAGTCTCCGTCCTTTAAAAAAAACTTGTGTCATGTAGCTTATCTTTAACTAATGTGGGAACAGAGTCAAATAATCACCTAGTCTAACTGCCCCATTACAATTTAGTAAAATCCCCCAGATTCAACAAAGATCACCGTTTCACAGTATCATAGGTTTTGTTAACAGATGAGAAAAATGCCTTCCTCTGTAAATCTTGGGCAGGAAGGAGTGGTATATTCTCATTTTGTAACATTCATCTCCTCAGAGAGTTGGTTAAGGACTATACTCAGCTCATGTATTAAATTCAGTCGGTAAAAATCCATTGATAGTCCATTACTATTGGCAAACTACAGGTAGGGACTTCAGCAAAACCTCCCAAAGCCCTGCTTGCTGGATGCTTTTCTTCCCTCTGTCTTTCCAGCGTCATCAAAAGTGATACATTATAAGCAGATATATTTATCTTCCCGCTAATCCCAAATGGTTGGAATAAAGAGCTTGACACCAATTTTAAGCTTTTCTTTTTTTCCTCCCCTAATCATTTATTGTGGAAGAAAAATAGTCCTACAAAAATGGATTTTTTACTCCATCCTCAATAAATCCTATGTGCATTTCTCTTATTCTCTGGGTCCACGGCAAACATGCCTTTATCAAGATTAATACTAAATTCAGCCCAAGGCTGAGCACCAGATTTGAGCAATGACAAATTCTTCACATTTCCCCACAGATCTTTTACTTTTTCTGCTAAGTTGTGAATTTTAAGCTTGCCCTCGAAATAGACACAGTGGAAAAGCATTCCTATCACTGGCTGTAAGTCATTATTTTTGAACCTGACATATTGATATATCTCAGCTTTTGATGTGTTATTTGATCTTTCATCCTGCTAATTTTTTTGGACTTTCTAAAAATTTAGATCATTCACAGTTGAAGTCCAATCTAGTGTCTTGAGAGGAGAATGGAGAAGGATATAAAGGTTTTAGGTCAGTTGTCCCCAGATTTTGGATTTTTTATTGGTAAAATGTATTTTTTTTTAATTAGAAGATGAAAATAAGACACAAATTCAAGTTGTGTCAAATACAGACGTGCACTCACATTACAAAAACCCTCTACCAGCTACTATCTCTTTAATTTCATGATAAAAATCTCAGAATAAAAGATAGTTTTAAAAATGAAAGTTTGCAGGGCATTTGGGTGGCTCAGTGGGTTAAGCCTTTGCCTTTGGCTCAGGTCACGATCTTAGGGTCCTGAGATCGAGCCCCACATCGGACTCTCTGCTCAGCAGGGAGCCTGCTTCCCCCTGTCTCTCTGGCTGCCTTTCTGCCTACTTGTGATCTCTGCCTGTCAAATAAATAAATAAAATCTTTAAAAGAAAATGAAAGTTTGCTTTCTGTGAATTTTCTTCTCATTTTGTTGGGCAGACTTTCTAATAAGTGTACCACTACTTGACTATGAACTAGAAATTAGAGGTGGAAAGAGTCCAACTAAATTTTGATCGTTGCCATCCAAACTGCATAGAATCATTCTGGACATTAGTTTACACATATTTTTACTAAGTTAATCATGAACTCAAAACACTACATCACAGAGAAGCCCATTATAAGAAACATTCTGCCTCATTCCAAGTACAAAAATCCCTTTGACCTATTGGGATTCATACTTTGCTTTTGAAAAGATGATTTTTCCTCATTTTAGTATTTATTCTTGGAAAATGTTCAGCTGAGGGTCAAGACAGCTACGGTCCATATCTGGAGGAGGATCTTCATCTAGCAACACTGCAAGGCAAACAATAGTTGTGCCCCTCCTAGCTGAGATCTGTTCTTTTTCCAGCATACCAAGCCGACCCTATGAACACCATTTAGAGTCTGCAATAGAATGGAACAGTCGTGTCCTTCCTCAGCAAATGCAACTTCAGTATTGCATGTAAGTATACTGTGTTGATGTACAACATATTTTAAATTAAGATATTTGGCATTCTAGATGTTGCCCACAAAGACCATAGCAGCCAATCCTACCCCTGCCCCAACAAATGCTTGAGACTCACAAGCATGTCCTGTTGACAAAAGATGGGAAACAAATGGAAAAAGAGACTTGCAGAAATGGTGAAGTATTTCTCACCAACAGACTCGATAAGCAGCTTTTGCTAAAATGCCTTAGGCACCAGCATCGAGAATAGAATGATAAGTAGGGTCACAGCCAGTCTCACTAACCATGGGGCTTTGGATTCACCTGTACCATATACATGTTAGTTTGGCCAAAAAAATGCTGGCCTCCTTGCACTCATGTCAACACATCAAAATGATTCAAGTCAAAATCTGGGTTACTGGCAGCTCTTGGACAATTAGAGGAGGTCTGGCAATACTGGCAGGCATTCCCACACTTCCATTGGTGATAAGTCTTATGCAATTTGTCCTGGCCAGGCCACTACTAAATCCTTTTTTTTTTTTCTTTTTTTCTCCCCCATTTTGTTCATGAAGTGATTTCACTGGCTGCCTGGTCTATATTTTTAGAGTATGATGTTGACTCTACTAGTAATTTCTGCTGAAGTTCCAATTACATGGTTACTAAATTCTAAAGAATAAGTCAGGGGCACCTGAGTGGCTTCGTCGGTTAAGCATCTGCCTTCGGCTCAGGTTATAATTAATCCCAGGGTCCTGGGATCGAGCCCCGAGTGGGGCTCCCTGCTCAGTGGGGAGTCTGCTTCTTCTTCTCCCTCTGCCCCTTCCCCCTGCTTGTGCAATGTCTCTCTCTCTCTCTCTCTCTCTCTCTCTCAAGTAAATAAATAAAATCTCTCTCTAAAAAAGAATAAGTCAGGATACTGTGAGACAGAATGGTTGAACAAACTATTAATTTATGGCAGCACCTTCCCAACACCAACTCTACTGACCAGAAGGTAGTATCCATGAGCTGTCTGCCTCCTTCACTGAGAAACTGCCATCACACCTCTGTAAGGAGGCAGGCATGTCTGCTTGGAATTGGTCTCTCTCCTTGCTTCACTGTTTTGCTCTGATGATTCCCACCTTGGGCCCCACATGTTCCACGACCCATGCTGCCTTCTTCAGATCGCTCGTTTACTTAAACGGGGCCTTGGACCCTGAACTGTGGCAGCAAGATGGCGGTCTCTACGCATGCAACAGAAGTCACATATATGGGGACAGAGATCACTGCAGCTCTGTTTCCCCAGTCCTCACTGTCTGCCTTGACCTGCCCCTCAGGCGGGAGCTTCTGTCTTCTAGACCAAAATTCTGATTTCTGGAGTCAAATGTGTGATGCACGTACTCAGCCCTCTGGAAGAACGTCTTTTTGCTTCATGTTCTCCAGGATTGGAGCTCTTGGAGCTCTTGGTACCACTCCATGCTGCACCAAAACATGGAAAAAAAAAACAGTTTCTGTGCTGGTCTCCTCCCCTCCCATATAAAAATCAAAGATTTTAAGATAATTTTTATCTCATGGGTAAATTTTTGTCTCGCCCGTATCGATCTGCTGAGTGTAGGCTCTGCTTAGTGATCTGAAAGAAGGTACTATCAAGAGCCCGTTTTTTTCTATGACCCAGCCGGATGCTTGAACACAGGTACACCCCACCCCCTCTGCCATGCGGTGGCGTGGCCCACAGGTGCCTCCTTTCTCAGAGAACTTCTGACCTCCCAAGGGAATTAGGTGGGGTTGCCAGGTGGGATGAGACCAGCGTGAGAGAAAGGAGAAGCCAAGAGTTGAAAGTTAGGTACTGAGACCTAGGAAACCCAGACTAAAGGTAAGCCAAGGTTGGTCATCACAAGAAGGGGAGGACCACACAGGCAGGAGATGGAACTAAATGAATTTCAAAGGACACAAAGTCACCACTTAATCCAGGCAGATCCAGAGCCTTGCTGTATAAGTGGAATTCTGTTTCCCAGGGACTTTTGAAGCCACAACTGCTGAGAACATTCATTTGTTTTGCAATAGAAACATTAGACGTTTACATCAAGATGGCAGGGGCTCTTAAAACTTTCTGTCAATTTCTAAGACCCAGGGGTATTCATAGGACAGCTAGAGCATATGAAAACCCACTGAGGCTTTTCTTTCTCTTTCAGCTTAATACTTGTGAACCCAAACAATCCAGATTTTGAAAAAATATTCAAAAATTGCCATTTCCTTTAGAATATAATCAGGACATAGCCTGAGGTCTTAGGAAATACTGAAATGAGTAAGCTCTAACTGCACACGTGTTAAGAAAAAAAAAGTATCTTTTGTGTAAAGCTTTTATTGTTGGTTTGGGAGGAGTGGGAAGATATGATAGAAATAAAATGGAATTAGACTGTGAGTAGTCAAAGTCACTAACACTTTAGAGACCAAGGGTGGGAAAGAGCACAATGCAGGCCTCACAAATAATTTAATGTTTGTCCTGGACTTCGGGGTATAAACCAATCCATTGTTTTGAAAAATGACCACAGGGTTCCTTACCTCTCTGTCTTTGTACTTTTGTGGATACCCATAAACGAATGTGTATTTATCTTGCAAGCCCCAGCCCAAATTCAACCCTAACGCCCTCCGGACTTCTGACTGCTCACCACTAGGTTGAGCACACGTCTTTCCAGCGCTCACACTCTTTCTGTCTTGGTCTCCTACCACATGTGCAGGGACAACGGCTACACCCATTCTCCATTGGCTGGCTGGGTTTGGTCCCTGAAACACATGTTCAGTAGCAATCAGTCCCAAAACACCTTCAGTCAGACAGGGCTGACCGCAATCTAGGCCTCAGCACTTAGAAGTGTGTGTTGGTGAATTTTCTTCGACTTTAATAAACTTCTGTTTCCTTTTATGCAGAAAGAGAGTGCAGGATCCCTTGTGAGGTCAAAATGGAATAACTTGGGCAAAGTACCCAGCCCAATTCCCTGACATTTGTCAGTATTTCATAAAAGTGGAGAGAAAACACAACAAACATTCATGAATCTACCAGTGAACTTGGTTGAATTTAGATTATTTTCAAGATTGGCTTTGAAAATTTCTGGTTCCCAAACTGTGTGCCACAAGGAACTCATAGGAACACCACTGTATGTTTTTAATTTTCAAGGGAGACATGGGGACATTGAACACCTCACAACCATTACTATTAAGCTTTCTGAATTCTAAATACTTAAGAAAGGGAACCTTTAGACTTTTCTTTCAGCCCAGCTGCCATCACAGAACAATGGAGATAATAAAGTTGCTCTGAACTAAGAAAATTGGCAACCTCTGCATTAGAAATGTGTGTGTGTGTGTGTGTGTGTGTGTGTGTTTTATTTTTAAATAAAACATTACAAATGCAGCTGTAGCCTCTGTGGATTTGTACCTCTCTCTTCCCATTTAAAGAACTACAATTCTAATGTTTGGTAATTGACATTTTATTTATTCCTTCCTTCCTCCCTCCCCTCCTCTTTCTTCCTTCCTTCCTTCCTTTCTTTCTTTTTTTCCTCTGAGGTTTTATTTATCCATTTGAGAAAGAGAACACAAACCAGGAAAGGGAAGAGGGAAAGTGAGAAGCAGACTCCCTGCTGAGCAGCGAGTTTGACGCGAGTGATCCCAGGACCCTGAGATCATGACTTGAGCCAAAGGCAGATGATTAACTGACTGAGCCATCCAGGTGTCCCTGATAATTGACATTTTTATTAATATTTTTATATTTTCATTACACATATTCTTCCATGTGCATATATCATATTATTTTTGTATGTTTCAGGCTTGACATAAATAGTGTCAGGTACATTATCTTTCCTGAACTTCCTTTTTGTCTACCATGCACTGATACACACTCTCTTAATTGGTATTACTTTACAATATATATGACTACCTAGTAGGGTGAGTCTCTCTACCTTGTTCTAATTCAGAATTACGTGGGTTTGGTTTTTTTGGGTGTTTTTGTTTTTGTTTTGTGGGTGTTTATGCACTAGGCTTTCCATACACAATGTCGAATGAGCATTTTGAGTTCTATCAAAAACTGATAGGATTTTTATTAGAATTGCATGGAATTTATATATTATTTGAAAACAATTGGCATCTTCATGAAAGCATGTCTTCCAATCAAAGAACTTGCTTTATTTCTTTATTCTACCTCATTCAGTAAAATCAGCTTTCCCTCCGTAGAAGCTAGCTCATCATCATTGTAGAGCTATTTCTACTTTTTCCTAGTATTGGACTTATATTTGCCTTGTTCCTGACTTACAAAAGAATGGCTCTACATTTCACTATTAAACATAAAATTGTTTATAGTGTTGAATTAGATAACACTTATAAGTTAAGATGTAGCTTTCTATACTTTGTGTGTGCGTATGTATACATACAAATCTTAGATGGATAATGGATTTTAATAAATGTTTGTTTTGTGTACATTTGGGTATATTAGAAAGTTCTTATCCCTTAAATTAGTCTGTGAGATAAATTGCATTTATGGCTTTTTTTTTCTCTTAAATCATACATGAAGTCTCATGGTCAGTCCCCGTTGATCATGATGGCTTTCAAAATAATAAAGTGATAACTTCCATTTGCTAATATTTATTCAGGATTTTTGAGTTTACATTCATGAGAGAGATTGCAGAATACATTTTGTGCTCTTCTTTTTTCAGTCTTATATCAAAGTCATTATTAACTTCAGAAAGCATAACATTTTTCATGAAATGACTGCTTAACACTTCTATGGTGTTTCTATTTTCCTAGATTTTTTGGCTTTATATGTTTTAAGCACCTCACTATATAATTGCAATTGTAATAGAGAAAATAACAAGAAAAAATAACCCTTCACTTAGTAAAGTGAATCAAAACTTGTTCTAGGGGCGCCTGGGTGGCTCAGTGGGTTAAAGCCTCTGCCTTTGGCTCAGGTCATGATCCCAGGGTCCTGGGATCGAGCCCCGCATCAAGCCCTGCATCAGGCTCTCTGCCCAGCAGGGAGCCTGCTTCCTCCCCTCTCTCTCTGCCTGCCTTTCTGCCTACTTGTGATCTCTGTCTGTCAAATAAAATAAATAATTAAAAAAAAAACAAACAAAAAAAAACAAAACTTGTTCTATCATTGATAGGATAAATAACCCACATGAATTCAGACACCAACACATTCACTATAAAACCACTACATGACTGTACCTTTCCAACAGGGAATCAGAAAAATGGCATTTTGCTCAATTCCCAGAAAGAAAAAAATATAGGATAACTTCATATTGGTATAACACTGCATTCTCAGGTTGATACTTGAGAGGGTAGAACTTCCATTTTGACTAAAAATCAATGAAAATTCCACATTCTATCAATTGTATACATTTGATCATTGGAAGACCTTTCTGCACATTGATTTCTGGACCTGCCTGCTCCAAACCTGTTTCTCCCCACTATCCCTGCTCTCCCGGTGCTGGGAGTAGTAGGACATGGTTATAGTGTGGCGTGAGCCAAGGTCCTGTGTCTTGGTGAGAGAATGCTGAGCAGGTCGGGGCCAGCAGCTGGAGGCTGGTCCTATTGTGCAACACGTACCAATAACTTACCGCAAAAGGACCGCCAACCACAAGCATCTCCCCAACAATGCCCAAATGAAATGAATCCCTTAGTCAATCTCCCCTCTGCCAGATCCCATAGGCCCTGTATTTCTTCCAGCGCCATCTGATGAGAGAGATTTCGGAAGGGAAGAATGGAAGTGGGATGAGTGACTCGTCCCAGTTTGCCAAGGTCTTTGCCGATTGTAGCCCTTCAAGGCTCATGTCCCAGCATCTCTCAGTCCTGGGCGCACAAGGAAGGCCTATTGTTCTAGGGGAGAAGAGACAGCGGTCTTAGCTGTTGGTGCTTAAAATAATTTCCTTTGGGGATCCTGGGTGACTCCATCGGTTAAGCATCTGCCTTCACACAGGGGCTGCTCAGGGGACTTCAGATCTCAGCACATCTTACTCCAAAGATCTGTCAGCCACTCTGCTCATCTTTGTGGCATAAATCTCTGAGGCTCCTCTCCAGGGTCTCACAAAGTCTGTGAAAAAAGGCGGCCGGGAGCAGTTTGGTTTGGGTCTGTTCTTCTGATGTAAGTCCTGTAACAAACCTCATCCATGTCTCCCGGTTGCCTTTTGCCCTGGGCGTGTGTGTGTACATGTGTGTATACGTATACAGTTGGCCCTTGAATAACACAGGTGTTAGGGGTGCTGATGCCACCACAGGCAAAAATCCATGTATAGGGATGCCTGGGGGTACAGTTGGTTGAACAACAATGTCTTGGTTCAGCTCAGATAGTGATCTCAGAGTCCTGGGATGGAACCCGGTGATGGGCTCCATAATCAGCCAGGAACAGGCTTGGGATTTTCTCCATCTGCTTCTGTCTCTTCCCTACCCTGCTCTCAAATAAATAAATGAATCTTAAAGAAAATCTGTGTATAACTTTTAACTCCCCAGAAACTCAACTACAAATAGCCTACTATTGATCAGAAGACTTGGCAATAATATAAACAGTTGGTTCACACACATTGTGTACATACAGTATATATATTCCAAGTTGTATATAGTATCCTTACAATAAAATAAGATAAAGAGAATGTTATTTAAAACTTACAAGAGAGGGAAAACATATTTACAGTATATTTACGGTATTGAAAAGATCCACATGTAAATGGACCCTCACAATTCAAACCTGGGTTGTTCAAGGGTTAACTGTAGATAAAATATTATAATACTAGAAACGCATGTATAAAATATATGTGTCCTCATCACTGGATCAATAAATGACATGATGTTGGACAACAGAAATCATTACCTGAATATATTTACATTATGAACATAACCCTGCCTTCTACAACAAAGAATTTGCATAGCTTGCCTTAATTTTAGCTCAGATTTAAGAAGACTCATCTATTCTTTTTTTTTAAAGATTTTATTTATTTACTTGTCAGAGAGAGAGATCACAAGCAGGGGGAGCAGCAGGCAGAGGGAGAAGGAGCATCCCCGCTGAGCAGGGAACCGGATGTGGGGCTCAATCCCAGGACCCTGGGATTATAACCTGAGCAGAATGCTGACGCTTAACCAACTGAGGCACCCAGGTGTCCTGAAGATTCATCTATTCTGATGCAAATGAAATGATATTTCTCAAACAAAAAGAGATAGTCATCTCCTGCCATTGTCTCTAACTCCTTTCTGTTTGTTAAATGCTGGTGAGATGACTGTGGATACGCGAAGAGCTTTTGTCATTTCTGACACCTGAAACCTACAGAGGAGGGCTCAGTGTGGGTTCCCTCAGAATAGCCTTCCGTTTTATTGGTTCAAACATAGGATATTACAAACCTTAGTAGAGATACAGAGGCTGGAGATGTCTTTCACATTTGGCCATTCTCAGGAGAGGCTGAAATGAAAACTCAGAAGCCAGCATACTCGCTTGCATGGGCACTGTACCTGGGGATGTGATGAGCATTGGCTACCGGCCACATCCCAAGGGGCAGGTCTGCTCAGAAAAATTCCTTAGGAGTCAGAACGTTCCAGAAGAGAGGGGCATGGGTGGTCTCAGTCTGTTAAGCATCCAACTCTTGATTTCAACTCCTATCAGGATCTCAGGGTCCGGAGATTTAGCCCTGCCTTGGGCTCCATGGTTGTTGTGGAGTTTGCTTGGCATTCTCACTCTGCCTCTGCTCCTTCCCCTCCTGTTCACGGGCACACATGCTCTTCGAATAGCTGAATGAATGAATGAATGAATGAAATCTTTGAAAAAAGAATGTTCCAGAAGAGCAAAGAAGATCAAATGATCGATGGGACATTTCGAACAGGAATGGAGCAGGGAAAGCATATGAACATTAGGCCACCTACATCCAAGTTCTAATTTTGGCTCCAATCCTTAGGGGCAGTGTGGCCTCCTGCCGGGACCTCTCCCTCTCTCTTGGCTTCTAGTTCTTCCTCTCCGTAGTAGGGGTGATACATGGGATTGCTCTAAGGAATATCTGCTGTAGCTTGCTCCAGTATTAACTCCCTTCATCCTCACAACTGACCCGCAGGGTTGGAACTATCAGCCTGGTTTAATCCACGAGCAGAAAGAGGCACAGACGATGGCATGCCCAACATCTTGATCCCGGTGAGAGGCAGCCCTGGACTTCCTGGCGGTCCTAGACTTCCATGCCAGGCCTCTGACCGCCGAGCCTCCTTCCAGCCCTTCTCCCAGCACCATGGGCCTCTCCCCTGAAGCACGTGGTAGTAAGAGGTCATCTATGCAGTTTCACTCTGCATATGTCCGTATTCCCACTAGTGAGAGTCTGTGACTTGTCCCTGTCATAAACACCTGCAGCCACACGGCCCTGACCTACCTCCCATCCCCCTTCTGATGACCTGGCCACCTTGATTGAGGTAGTATATTACATACATTTCCTGCTGTTTCTACGATTTCATTATCATAGCAGGTGGGACGATGGAGTTACACAAGACCACAGAGAGCTGTCAGACGCCCCCCTCAAAGCTCACCAAGTGCTTAATTAAAGTTTTTATAACTTTTTATACAGGTGAAGGAAACTTTCAAAAAGAGGTGATTAAATCGCTAACAAACATAGGTAAAAGTAGGTGAAAAGAGACTCCGGCGTTCAATAAATAATTGTCACCATCTGTCCCCACTCTCCAAACCATCCTTGTTTATTATAGAACTGAAGGAAGCCTCAAAACATGGGTCATTTTGGTCACCAAAATATGCTATTCAAAGAAAATACATTGTTCTCATTTTTTTAAACATAAAAGTTAAGATATTGTGCCTGATGGGCAACACAGGAGCTTTGCCGTTGTGAAATCTGGGTGAGGATGTGCACTTCCCTCTGTACAGGCTGTCTCTAACCTTGGACCAGTTACTTCCCTTCTTCGGGGTCTAGTTTCTCATTTATAAATGGACCCAGTGGCTTTCTCTCCACAGGCTGTTCTGGGGCATAAATAAATTAGCAGATGTTAACAGACTTACTATATGAGTCATACAAACACTTACCGTATCTGCAATCACGCCTGCTGGGAGCGCAGACAAGGATGCAGGTGGGGTTCCTACCTGGGGAGGGGAATGTGGGGGTGGGGCAGGGCGCTCTCAAGGAAAAAACAAAATCAAAACCCACAGGTGGATGTCACCTCAACCTGGACTCAAACCATGACTTTATCTCATACCGGTCAGTTTCTTTCTTTTTTTTTTTTCTTTTTAAGATTTTATTTATTTGTTTGATAGAGAGAGAGAGCACGCGAGAGCACAGACAGAGAGGCAGGCAGAGGCAGAGGGAGAAACAGACTCCCTGCCCAGCAAGCAGCCCGATGTGGGGCTCAATTCCAGGACCCTGGGATCATGACCTGGGCCAAAGGCAGCGGCTTAACAGACTGATCCACCCAGGTGTCCCTCATACCTGAAAGATTCTTAATACATCCGGGACCTCGAGGTATCAACTGAGCTTACAACCTATGTAAGAGAGCTGGGAATGGAAGATTGAACAGTGGCCGGGAAGAGGAGGAGAGGCACCGAGGAAGGAGGGCTCCAGGCAGGAGGAGTATTTCAAGATTCCTGTCTAGGGGCTCCTGGGTGGCTTAGTTGGTAGAGTGTCTGGCTCTTGGTTTCAGCTCAGGTCATGTTAGGCTTTTAGGATCGGGTCTCGTGTTAGGCTCCACACTTAACGGGGAATCTGCTTGAGGTTTTCTCCCTCTGCCCCTCCCCCCACTCATTCTCTCTTTTTAAAATAAATAAATAAATCTTAAAAAAAAAACAAAACAAAAAAACTCCATGTTTCCTCCTTAAGCTCCTCCTCCTGATGCACCCCCAGAGATGCAATGGTGTACCAGGAAACAAAAGCACAGCACGGCCACCATGGAAAGCTTTGATTTCTTCCCTCTCCTTGGGACTTGTGCTAAGAACTTGTACTGTACAATTTCATGTCATTTAAGAGAGAAGGGGTATTAGGGAGCTGAAGGGGCAGCCACATGGCAAACATGAAAGGCTGCTCCAAGACATCTTTATAAGCTCCATTCCCATCGGGGTCCTTCTCAGAGCCACCTCCCTGCAGAGCTAACTGAGGCTTCAAGACCCATCCTGCTTATGCCCTGCCCTTCAACACGGGGCTTTATTTTATCCTGCGATTGCTAGGGAGAGCTACAGACGGCAACCAGCGGACAGTGATAGATAGCATTACCTCTTATTGTCATTTTCGGTTTCATTTAGGTTCGGCTGCCTTAAGCCCTGGAAAAGCTTTACTTAAAAGACTGGGCTATGCCTTTCCAGGTTTATCAAAATAAAGCAGAAGTCGAGCTGGCTAGTTTTAAGGGCACAAAAGAAAACACGGTTTGGGGACAGGAGGTGTTGAATTATAGGAGGCAAAGATAGCAGGCTCCTGCGTAAGACTTAAAACATCCAAATAATTAAAATAACTGCCCCCATGGCCTCCATCCGAATTCTCCTGCCTTTGTTATCAACAGAAAGCAAGTGGCTCAGCAGCAGGTCTTCCTAAATTCCAAGGATTAAACCGCACAGATTGCCTTTGCGATTCAACAGCACATTATAGAATGAAGAGTGTTTTTGTCCCGATGCTTTTCCTTCGGGGTATTTGTAGAACAGCTATCAGTTTTGAGACTTTAATTTGGAAATGATAATAGTTATTTACTGAGTGTTTTAATATGCGAGGTAGGGACCTTTCAAGGACTTTATATATAAGATCATTAAACTCTGACAAAACCGTGTAAGATACATAGGATGAAGATATTGAGACTCCGATAATTTTTTTTTAAAGATTTTATTTTTTATCAGAGAGCGAGAGGGAGAGAGCGAGCACAGGCAGACAGAATGGCAGGCAGAGGTAGAGGGAGAAGCAGGCTCTCCGCCGAGCAAGGAGCCCGATGTGGGACTCGATCCCAGGACGCTGGGATCATGACCCGAGCCGAAGGCAGCTGCTTAACCAACTGAGCCACCCAGGCGTCCCAGAGACTCCGATAATTTGACAAAAATCAAAGAACTAGTGAGTAACCGCGATCCAGAATATAAGAAAGAAAGGGTATTAGAGATTCAAGGGGACGGTAGATCTTCCACATTCCAAGTCATGTCTTGTCCATCAGGCCTCAACTCTGATGCATGCAAAATAAATATCGCCATATTTTCCCAAGTTTAAGATGGTATCGATGGTAGGATGCTCCTTTGTGTAGCTCAAAAGGGAAAATTGTCTATGGCTTAAACTGATGATAAATTCCAAGACATGTTCGGACTTCAGAGATATAAAAACATAGGGGGAAAAGTACCTTTTCATATTCGTGAAGAATGATCCTTTAAAATCCAGTCAGTCTGAAATGCAAGGAACAGAATCCTTAACAGCTGGCCTAACTTGGGGGTAACCTGGGGGGAGCCCAGGCATATCCTGGGTCCCATCTGGCTTTCCCCAAAACTCAGGATAAAATTCAGGCGGTAATTCAGGATCGTACCTGCAGGTGGCAGTGCAGGCCACCGGATCTGGCCTTTGGTCTTCCCCAGCAGGGTTTCAGAGGGACCCGCTGGCCTCAGGTGAGAAACAGGTTCCCAGACCTTCAATTTTTGTTCACCCTTCTGACCTGTTCCAAACCTCGGGGTCTTTTGCGTTTCCTTTTGCTCCTGTCTGGTGTCTTCTTTCTCCACATTACCTCTTTTTATGCCCACATTTCCGAAGTCCAAAACCAGGTAGACTCGCGTGAGAACAAATGTGTCCTTCCTATCCCCCCAGAATCAAATCAGAAGTTTGGGAGTTAGCCAATGAGGAGGAAGCTGGTGTCTTATTTTCCTATTAGTCTATGATGTTTGGGTGCCCTGATTATATACCTCTGGAGAATATCCTAGATATAACCTCAAGATAGAGATTATTCTAAGGACGCCTGGGTGGCTCAGTGCCTGAGGAATCCAGTACTTGCTTTCGGCTCAGGGCATGATCTCAGGGTGGAGGATCGAGCCCTGCATCTGAGCTTGTCCCTCGCACTCCTCCTCCCCCATGTGCACGCAGGCGAGCTCTCTCTCTTTCTCGCTCTCTATCTTGCTCTCTCTCTCTCTCAAATGAATAAATAAATAAATAAATAAAATCTTTTTAAAAAGATAAAGATGATTCTACCTAGAGAACATTTCTCAGGTAGGTCTTCCTATCTCAAATGTAGCTGGTGATTAAACCCAGTCATATCACTCTCTTCCTGGGTCTTTTTTTTTTTTTTTTTTTTTTTAAACAGAGAAAGCAACAAGCAGGAGGAACAAAGGAACAACAGGCAGAGAAAGAGGAAGAAACAGCCTTCCTACTGAGCAAGGAGTCCTATGTGGGTCTCCATCCCAGGACACTGGGATCATGACTTGAGCCTAAGACAGACGCTTAACTGACTGAACCACCCAGGTGCCCCGTCCTCCTGGATTCTCGAAACACTTCCCCTGGTTCTAGACAACTTCTGCCGCCTCCTCGCATACCACCTACCCCAGGCTTCAGGTAACTGAGAACACCTGTGAACACATCCTGTGTCCATTCCTAGCTCCAGGCCTCTCCTCCATATGTTCTTCCCCTAAGTCTCTGCCCATAAAAAAATCCTCATTCTTCAAAATAAGTTTGAGTTCCTTAATGAAATCTTTGCTCACTTAAAACTCATTGCCCTCCACCAGATCTTTTTTTCTTTTTTTCAAGATTTTATTTATTTAACAGAGAGAGAGAGAAAAAACACAAACAGAGGGAGAAGCAGGCTTCCTGCTGAACAGGGATTTGGACGTGGGGCTCAATCCCAGGACCCCAGGATCGTGCCCTGAGCTGAAAGCAGATGCTTAACCAACTAAGCCATCCAAGGGCCCCCACTCACAGCTCTTAACATCTCATTAATGAGGATAACCTCCTCCTAATGAGGATAACCACCTCATTAGTTATCAAAGTGACAATCGGCCTTTCTCTGTCTGATTTATATCCATATCCCTAACACCTCACACAAGGCTCAGGTTATAGTGGAAACTCAATTGATATTTACTGAATGAACAAAAAATTAAATGTCCCTTTTCTAACATATACCAGAACCGACAGGGAAATTGTTTTTAACAATTGTTAAATTGTTTTTAACTTTTGCACTTTTAAAGCTCCTGATGTCCAGACCCCCCACCCAAAGCAGTGAAATATCAGAACTTCTCAACTGAAGCTTGGGTTCAGTCCAGGCATTGGTGTTTTGCAAAGCTTCCCAGGTGATCTCAAGGTACAACCAAGGTTGAGAATCTGACAATTGCCTCGACGTCAATAGTTCTCAGTGTGGTCCTAGGTCTAGCATTAGAATATCGCTGTCAGCTTATTTGAAATGAAAATTCCTAGGACCCACCCCAAACTGTAGAATCAGAAATGGCAGGGCTGCGGGGATGGGGGAAGTGCACAAAAATCTGTGTTTTAACAAGACCCTCCATGATACAAAGTCAAGTTTGAGAAGCACTGCCTTAGAAGTTTACTTTAAATAATTCTATACAGACTCTGTAATGAAGCCCTCCCATCTTCTTCTGATTCCAGTCTGGCCCCTATTTCTTCATACAGCTGTGCGTACACACAAGCACAAGCCCCTTTTAGTTGAAGATTTTTTTTCCCCAATCTAGTTTGGTCTTACAGTCAACATCAACTTATAGTAAAATAGCTTAAGAAGATATTATATGTGGGTTTTTTTTTTTTTTCAATCTTTAAAACAACCAAGGAAGTATCCTCCTGGCTATTTTTTGAATCATGGAAAAGAAATGGACAAAACCCAACATACATGGACTTTGTCCCCCATGTTATGTCTGATGTGAAGTGTCCCATCATCTTACAATAAATCGAAGACATCCATCCCACAAAGGACGAGAGAAAGGCTGGAGAAAAAAATGATGAGTGCCCGGGGGCACAGCAGAGATCTGACCCCAGATTTGTCCTACCATTTGGGCGTTCTCAGGATTTTCATGACCCCCATTTTGTTATTTTTGCCCATAATCCCATAGTTTTTGTAAAGAAAATCTGCTGCTCTCAGGAATTCCTGGCTATCTCTTGAAGTGAAGTGTTCACTTTGAGTGCATTAAGTACTCAATGCTGTTTCCTACTCATTCGCAGTGGTATACACTCAGAGCTTTCATTTTCTCTAAGACCTTGGGAAAAGGGATGGTTTCAATGCCTCTAAGATTAGAGGAACAGTTTTCTTCTAAAATGTCTGCTTCTCTGAAACTCATATGCTTTGTTCCAAATCTATGGACTGAATTCTTGGGTTTTTTATGAACATGGCTCCTTTTTGAATCACGAATCTTATAAAAGTTGTACAGGCTCTATGCTGGGTTCTGTGAGGGATCAGCAGTGAGAAAGATAGACAGACCCCACTTGCTCATCTCCAAGAAAAACCATATCTATAAAACTAACCAATGAAGGGGCGCTTGGGTGGATGGTGGGTTAAAGCCTCTGCCTTCACCTCAGGTCATGGTCCCAGGGTCCTGGGATCGAGCCCCACATCGGGCTGTCTGCTCAGTAGGAGCCTGCTTCCCCTTCCCTCTCTATCTCTCTGTCTACTGTGATCTGTCATATGAATAAATAAAATCTTTAAAATAATATTTTAAACTAACAATGAAGATCCAAATTCTAGATGTTAGAACTATTATCCGGGACAGTAAGATAGGGAGAGGACCTCCAGGAATTCAACTATAGTGTGTGCATGTGTGTGTCTGTTTTCTTAAGAGGTCTTTCTTTCCTTCTTTTTTAAGAGGTCTTTCTGATAGAAAGATCTTTGAACCTATACTTCTCTATTTTAATTTTGTTGGAGAACGGGTGTGGACGGTATTTATTTGGGAAACAGAGGAAATATTCCCAAGTTTGGAATATTCAGCTTATCAGAAGATGCAAAACCACCGTTCCATTCCTAAAACAATCATCAAACCTCTTTCTTTGGGGAATGGCCAGCAAGTGTCTTCAGGAATGATACCAGTCAGAGGACGAATTCCCATGAGACGTCCATGAGCCATACAGAATCTGATCCCGTTGGCAAACTGGAAGGCGTTTCCAGCAAAGGTGGCTTCACATACAGAAGCACCAGCACTGAGGTTCACAGCACGTGGCAAACACCAGGTCCTTCTGTTCCCCACTCTGCTCAGTGAAGTTCATTCACCCGCGAGACTAACCCTAATTCTCAGATCCAAGCTGTGAGGCAAAGAAGGCACCAGGAGGGGACGTCCTGTGAACCTGAGCACAAACACACACATTGCACCTGCAAACAGGTGAAAGAGCCTGAAAAGGCTTTGGGGTTTTGTTGTTGCTGTTCTTGTTGTTGTTTTGTTTTGTTTTGTTTTGTTTTAAAGTCTTTAAGTAATGAGAAAGCTTATCAAGACAGGGAGGAATCGCTAATCCAATATGGCAAAGAAAATACTTATGCAGGTAGGTACATCAACTGGAAAGAAAGGTTTGCCCTGAGGGTATTTGTGAAGCCCAGAAAATTTTAGATTTCCTTCTGACAACTAATGGGCCAAAGGGGATAGAAATGACAGGCTTGGCGAGGTCTTTTTTTTTTTTTTTACAGTAATGGAAATATTCTAAGCTCATCATGATGGTTGTGTAATTCTATATATGCTGAAATTCATGGAATTGTACACTTAAAATGGATAAATTGTGTGATAGGTAAATTGTATCTCAGTACAATTTGGGGGTTATTCAAATGCTGGGTTTTACACCAATACAACACAGGTTGAGTTTGAGAGAAAGTTTACTACAACATGCGTACTCTCTACACTTTTTGCTCAATTTTTCTGTAAATCTAAGATCGCTCTTAAGAAATGGTCTAATGAAAAGAAGAAAAGAACCCAGTCTCTCTGTAGGCATTTGGCCGTTTCCTGCCCGCACCACCAGCGGGGCCAGAGCCTCTGTCCTCTCCCATGCAGCCCCTGGGGTCTGAACGTTAACAGTCTTCAGGACCCCCAGCCTGGCCTCAGCTGGCAGTTCTCTTGTTTCTCCATCAGATAAAGGGACTAAGGACAAGTTGCTCCTGAGGGAGCCCGAGTAGATGGACAAGGAGGTTCTGAGCTGTGTCTGCCAGAGAGATGACTGGGGAGTGAGACAGGGTTTAATGAAATAAAAGGTGGCAAACTGAGCCCAAAAAAGGACCTGCCCTCTCCCCAGAGGTCCACTTCTGGAAATGACTTTGTGGACCAGAGACCCTCCTGGGGGCCATCTTGGGGGTGATGGGCTAAAGATGGAGAACCACATGGACCACTGCAGTCACCCCTAGAACAGAGTTAATCCCTTCCAAATATTCTTGGACATGCTAGCTCCACAGAAAATTCATGAATTCATGAGACTCTGCCAGCTCCAGCTGATTTCTTCTGACTTGCTAGAATTAGGATAGATGTGTCTTAATTAATACCTTTGGGGAGACCCTTTCACTCCTGGGAAGCTGCCTGCCCAGAGTGGCTGAGGGGACCTCAAAGGAGAAAGATCCCTGAGACCTTGGAGGACAGTGCCAGGCTTCTCTGAAGCAGAAGGGAGCTTTAAATCAGGAGAGTGAGCCTCACTCATAGATGGGGCCCTGAGACAATGGTCAAGATCTGGCCCTGTTTTGAACCGTAGGTTTCCTGTCGGGTCACGTGGGCCTTGAGTGGCTGGACACCTGGCTACAATCAGTCTTTCCACCTCCCCCCATGCCTGTAGAAGTGAGATCACTTTTTATTTCAGGGCAAAGTGAGAGGGCAACTGTGTCCTAGAATCTGGCTGGCCTCCCCATCCCCCAATGCAACTGCTGTGCTCTGGTTGTCAGGCAACTGTTTACCTTAGAGGTAGAGCGCCCCCCAAGGTTCTGAGCCTTCAGTTGAGACCCAGAGAACACTGCCCTTTGGAGGCAGAACTGGGGAGCTCTCCACAGCCCTGGATGGCCTCCTGCCTGCCATAGATCCACTTTCCCCTTGGTCCTAGACCACCTGTACGGTCCTCCGCTGCTGATTTCTGAAAGCTGTAGACACGTTTAAGGTCTCTGTGGATTTCCCTGGGAGATCCTCGTATAAACTGTGATACTGGTTTTACCAGTGAAGAAACAACGCATTTTAGAGAAGTGTGAAGGTGTCAGGCAAAAGGTGTTTTGCCCACGCTGAAGTCTGTGGAAAAGGCAGTGAGAATATGGAACTGCTGACACAAGCTGATGATGCCCGAGGTCTGCCCGGGGCGGAGGCCAGTCTTCCCACCTTAAAATCCTCGTGCTTATCAGCAATAAATACAAACCACTGTAGGCTGTCTCTTCAGAACACTGTTGACTTTCTGAAAAAGTTACTGAAGGGCCAGCCTCCTAAATCATCTCAAGAAACTGGTGACAGACCCATCAGAGAAGAATGGAGAAGAGCTTTGGAAGAAAACCCTGGGTGATTTAAATGGAAACCCTCCTGATCTACAGAGTGCAGAATGACTCACCCAAGGAACTGCGAGATGGAAGCAGAGACTCCAAGAAATGCAGCAGGAGAAAGAAAGGCTTGAACAGTCAAACGCAGGATTCCAACAGGCCCTGAACGAGAAAGTCAGCCAGTTAGTACCGGTGGGTGAAAACCTGCTGAAGACCTTCCCCGGGCCCACTCACCTTGGAGATCATTTGGGTCATGTCAACTGTGAGGTCGAGGAAAAGAGGGAAACAGAAAATGACAATGGCCCCATCCCCGGGTCAGAGGGTGATCTGAAGGGTGTCACTGATGATGCTGATTCCAACGTGTCCCTTCAAAGTGCTGAAGTGAAAAAGCAGGAACTAGACAGACAATTGCAGGAAGGAAAGCAAATGAATGAGGAGCTTATGGGACAAATAACAGATCTTCAAGCCAAGGAGGCCTCTTGGCAGCGTGAAAATTCACAGCTTGAAGAGGAGATTCAGCAGCTGAAACAGAAGCTTCAAACTCTGCCTAAATTATATCAAGAATGCATCAGCCCCATTGAGAGAAAATGGTCTGAGGCAATCTTTCCTGCACACGTAGAAACATCAAGGCCATGTCTCAGACTCGAGACTTGTACAAGGAGATTGCTGAAGACACCAGGAGACAATTGGGGGAAAATGCCATACACTATCAAAAGGGGATCCTCTTCCATGCAAAGAGAGCTCAGGAAAGCTGGATGGCAGCTGTGCTGACCGAGAGAAGCCTCAAGGAGCTAAAGAAACAGAGTGATGACAACAGGCAAATGTTGGCCAAAGCAGAGTCCAACTTCCAGCTTTTCCCAAGTGGCCCTTTTACTCCTGCTCCTCCACCAGCTGCCCACAGAGGCCCAGTAGTGTCAGAGAACCCCTGGATCATCAGCACCCCCAGGAAGGAGAAGAGCCAAGACTTGAGGGCCCAGGCACCTGGACCACACCACCAGAGACCCCTGCGGATTTGAATGAGCTCACCGCAGGCCGGTCCTGAACTCCCACAACCACAGCATAACATCTGCCTGTGTTTTCTGTCTTTAAAGTTATTTGGACTTATCTCTTTTTAGTTTAGGTATTATTTAGATAGTTAGTTAGATAGTTATTTAATTGATATTACAATAACTTTTATTCAAGTTGATTTAGCATTATTGTTTTCAGATAGTATTTTTCCATTAAAGTGTCATTTCCTGTCATTCTTACAGATGTATTATTTTCACCAGACCCTCTAGAACTAGAAAATATTAAGTTAAAGATTTAAGTTAAAGATCTCCAGTTACTTCAACAATTATCAAAATTTGGCATGGATACAAACATTTAAAATAATCAACATTTTTCTTTTTTTTTTAAGAACATTTTTCTATGGCATGAACATTTTTGTGTGCTGTTTTCATACACATAAGCTTGCATTAGACATCTGCACAAGTAAATTAATATGTATCTGAATAAATTTTGATTTGAAAAACTGGGGAAAAGAAAACCCTAAACAACAATTCCCTATTCCAACTTCATAAAATTTTGTTTAGACTAACCTTAAATTCATAAATTATCTTAGCAGAGCTTAAAGTACAACGTTTTCTCCCTTTGTTAACTTCTCAAAACTTTTTTGCCTTTTGTTTAAGATATTGTTTGCTAAATGTTTAGACATTTCTAAATTTTATGTAGCGAAAATAAAAGTTTTTCAGAGATGGCAAGCAAACAGACCTCCCCCATGTGGTTTACAAGGTGCTTTTAGTCAGTTTGGTGGTAACAGAGAGTAATAGAACAGTAAAGAAAGCTGCCAATTTTTTTTTAAAGATTTTATTTATTTATTTGACAGAGATCACAAGTAGGCAGAGAGGCAGGCAGAGAGAGAGAGAGGGAAGCAGGCTCCCTGCTGAGCAAAGAGCCTGATGCGGGGCTCGATCCCAGGACCCTGAGATCATGACCTGAGCCGAAGGCAGCTGCTTAACCCACTGAGCCACCCAGGTGCCCCAGAAAGCTGCCAATTTTTAAAACAATTTTAAAGAGAGAGAGAAAGAAATGATGTTCACACAATTTGTATAATATGCAAAATATACCTAGCTTGTATATACACAAAAGGAGAATTGCCCAATATATCAGATAGTTGCTCTGCTCCTCGGAGCTGTGGAAACAGAAAGCAAGGCAAAAAGCAGAGGGAGACTCCCAGATGCTAACAGGGGGAGCTGTTCCCACTCTTGGGCCTGCCTGGAGGGAGGAGGGGGAAAATGGTGCCATCAGGGCCCAGGGCTGGCAGATTTAGTTCCAGGCCACCACAATAATGCAAATGTCACCATAAAGCACATAATTCATTAATTAATAGTTTTTCTGGAAATCATTTTTTTCAGGTTTCCCAGGGGATATAAAAGGTGTTTATCCCACGACACTGCAGTCTTGTGAGTGTGCAATAGCATTATCTCTAAACAAATAAAAATTAAGCCTTGTTTAAAAAATATGTTTTGTTAAGATTTTATTTATTTATTTGAGAGAGAGGGTGAGAGTGAGAGAGAGCATGAGAGGGGAGAAGAACAGAGGGAGAGGTGGACTGCTCGTGGATCGGGGAGCCCCATGCGGGACTGGATCCCAGGACTCTGGGATCATGACCCGAGCTGAAGGCCGTTGCTTTGCCAACGGAGCCCCCCAGGCACCCAAATTAAAAAATATTTTCTTGCTGAAAACTGCTAACCGTCATCTGTGCATTTAGCAAGCTGTAATCTTTTAGCTGGGAGGAGGGTCTCGTTTCAGTATCGATGCACGTTGATCAGGGTGGTGGTTGATAGAAAACTGTGGCAATTTCTTCAAAGACAACGACTACCAAGGTTGCCGCATCAGCCTACCCTTCCTGTCATGAAGACTTCTGGTAGCGGGCAGGGCTGTGGAGGGACGTGAACAAATTGGAGCGCAAATGGGTGGGAATGTGAAACAATGCAGCTGCTGTGGAACATGGTGCGAAGTTTCCTCCAAAAATTAAAAAATACTCTATGATCCGGTAATCCCACTTCTGTACTGTGGAAAAGTGAAATCAGGATCTGAATGGGGTTTCTGCATTTCTAGGTTCATAGGGCACTATTCCCAGTAGCCCATGAGAAAAAGCCATCCAAAGGCCCACCAACGGATGGATGGATGGGCTGAGAGAATGTGGTATGAATGAGTAAAGAAAATGTAATATTATTCTTTAAAAAGAAGGAAATTCTGTCACACGCTGCAATATGGATGAAACTTAAGGATATCGCTTTACGCAAAATAAGCCAGTCACACCCACAAACACACACACACCAGATATTCTGAGTTCCCTCATATGATATCTCTAAAGTGGTCAAAAAATAAAATAAAATAGGTGCACCTGGGGGGCCCTATTTTATGTATATGGTACATTCCATGACATGTGTTTTTTACCTCAATTAGGAAAAAAAAGGTATGAATATGAGTTTTAGGATTTGAGTGGTGGGGAATTAGACTTGAGCTAAGTCTCAGACCAATGACTTCACCTCTCTACATTTCAGTTAATAAGTTCATCTAATTAATTAATTAATTAATAAGTTGATTAAATAATTTTTAAACGTTCTGTTCTAACTGCATTATAATTATAAAGAGAATATCTTAGTCCTCCACTCTAAGACAAAGTCCTTTACGGTACAAAATGCTGACCTTCTTATCTTCCAAAAATTCCCTCCGATACACCTCGTCAGTTAGATCAGAGGGATGGTCAGCTCACATTGGATGCTCACAGATCAGCATCTCCCTAAAGTAATTCATGCTGAGAACATGATAACATAGAAAAGGGAAAGGTTTACCCCAAGCCAAAGGGGTAATTCTTAAATATTCATATAATGTTCATTATATTTTTGATGACTAATCTTTACTGGATGTGTGTGCGAAAGGTGAGAACAAAAGTCATTAGAAGAAAGGTAATTATCTCAGAAATGACCCTGCTGTCAGGGGAAGATGGACTGAATGCAGGGAGCGATAGGGGAATGGAAAGGAAGGGCCAGAGGTAAGACAGGTTGCACACGGGACTTGGTGGGGGTCAGACGTAGCAAAGGATCAGAGGTGCTTCTCAGGCTTCGCTGTGGAGGGATCGGGAGAATGGTGATGCACGCAATGTTTGTAGAAAGGATGGTGTGCGTGTCGAAACACACAGGAGGGAGATTGGGTCCAGGGGTGAAGAGGCATCATGGTGAGACCTGGTACTTTCGCAGAGTGTTTTAATCCAGAGAAGAGCCGTGAGCCTCAGGCCGATCCTTGGGGCACAGCTGCAGTTGGCCAAAATCCTCCCTCTTGGAACAGGTGCCTTACCTGTTCCACTGTATAATGAATAAGAAAGTTTATGGGAAAAGGAAGAGGCCCAGACAGGGGTGTAAACAAGGAGGAGGAAGTAGCCAAGACAGAGAAATGAAGCCCAAGGGGCCGAGGGCGAGACAGAGAGAATCCTCGCCGTAAGTCAGAGGAAAGGGCTGGGGCGGGGAGGTGCTGGTTAGCGGGATCTTTGCTGCAGAAAGTTATGGGAAGGAGGACATCCAACGTGAGAAGATTCCCGAAAAGGCAGGAAGGGAAAGATTTCTAGGCGCAGGTGAGAGAATTCGGTTTGGAAACTCAGGAGGGAAAGGTGAAAGATGAGTGCCGAAAGAAAGGTGATTTGCTGGAATTTATTGCTATAAGCCACAGCGAAAGAACTTTGCTAACTCAAGTAAAAAGGAATGTTATCTGCAAGGCTTTGGGGCAAACTCCCAAAATTCAGAAGTAGACCAGGTAACCCGACTCAGCAACACGGCTGAACGGGGCGTGAAAAAGACAGGAAATCTCAAAACACGGCATGAGCTCAGGTGAGGCCCCGCCGCTGGTCCGGCTGCCGCTGGATATGCAGCCAGATGTGATCTGGCTTCAGCTATGGTCCCCGCAAAGCTGTGAAGCACCCACCTGTTCTCCCAAGATTCAAATGCCTGGTGGCAGGTGTCGTCTTAGCAAACCCTCCAACATCTGTCCACTATCCACCTCCAGGACTTCTCTCACACTCTTTTTTTTTTTTTTTTAAAGATTTTATTTCTTTATTTGGCGGAGAGAGACAGCAAGAGAAGGATCACAAGCAGGGGGAGTGGGGGAGGGAGACGTAGGCTTCCCGCTGAGCAGGGAGCCCAGAGCAGGGCTGGATCACAATATCCTGGGATCATGATGGGCTCCTGACCCGAGCCAAAGGCAGATGCTTAAGGACTGAGCCACCCAGGCACCCCTACCACCATGACTTCTAAGAAGACCTGACGGTCCTGCTATGTGAGACATACTTGATGTCCCCACAGGACACCCAGGGCAGACCTTGTTTCAAAAAATAAGGCTCTTACTAAAAATAAAAATAAAAATAAAAATAAGGCTCTTACAAAAACAAAACAAAAGTCTGACAGTCAAGAGCAGCCACATAGGAGACCCTAATCTACCCCTCCCCAGCTCTCCATTTCCCACACCTGCATTTCAAAACCAAAACCAAACAACGCATATGATGCAAAAGGCTCTGCCTCACATGAAAACAGGCAGCCTTGGCACCACTGAAAACACCCTATTTCCCAAACCAGCCCATTAAATCTCTCCAGGCTATCCAAGCTCCGCCCCAAGACCCCTGACTGACATCTGTTTCTTTGGTTTTCATTCTCCAGCAAGCTTGTTCTGATATTTTGTAAGCCACACAGTCAGGACAAAGTCAGAGGACACTAATGCATATGTATACTTGGTGGAAAGAGATTGAAAAGAAGGAAGTTGAAACACTGACACGATACAATACGGAAGGAAGCTCTGGGTCATGGCTCTAGTGCTCTCTGGGGTAGGTCTCTGGTGTGGGTCATGCTGACGGCTTCCCTAGACCACAGCCCGCTCTGCTTTGCCTTCAATCAGCCCTTCGGGGGCTGGGGGCCCTGCATCACTGGGGTTCCCCTCATGTCCCACAGGAAGATTTCAGCTCTGGGTCCTCTTGTGGCCTTTCAGAACTGCCTTTCACTAATTTTCTGTTTCTTTTTAAAGCATAACTTTAGTTTGGGGCATCTGGGTGGCTCAGTTGTTAAGAGTCTGCTTTTAGCTCAGGTCATGATCCCAGAGTCCTGGGATGGAGCCCCACATCAGGTTCCCTGCTCAGCGGGAAGCCTGCTTCTCCCTCTCCCACTCCCCCTGCTTGTGTTCCCTCTCTTGCTGTGTCTCTCTCTGTCAAATAAATAAAATCTTTAAAAAAATGTTTTTTAAAAAAACCCACACTTTGGTTTTTTATTGGGCAAGAACAAATATGACTTGATAGTAAATCAATCCTACCCTATAATTATAAAGTGATGCTCTTTACCACATTGTAAGATTTCAATTCTCAGCCAGCCTATTTCTGATGTCTTCATGGGAACTCATGTGATATAATAATAAAATGGCTGTATCCCCACCAGGTTATTCAAATCCCCACTTAAATCCTACACAAGGGGTGCCTGGGTGGCTCGGTGGGTTACAGCCTCTGGCTTTGGCTCAGATCATGATCGGAGGGTCCTGGGATCGAGCCCTGCATCGGGCTGTTTACTTGGTGGGAAGCCTGCTTCCCCCTTTCTCTCTCTGCCTATTTGTGAACTCTGTCTATCAAATAAAATATAAAAAATCTTAAAAAAAATCCTACACAAGTGGCCCCAACTTTTCTCTTATCAAAATAAAGACTTTAAGGGGCGCCTGGGTGGCTCAGTGGGTTAAGCCGCTACCTTCGGCTCAGGTCTTGATCTCAGGGTCCTGGGATAGAGTCCCGCATCGGGCTCTCTGCTCAGCAGGGAGCCTGCTTCCCTCTCTCTCTGCCTGCCTCTCCATCTACTTGTGATTTCTCTCTGTCAAATAAATAAATAAAATCTTTAAAAAAAAAAAAAATAAAGACTTTAAGACACAAGATGGTTTAAGAAAAAATGGAAACTCCATAGCCTTAAACCAAACAATCTGAGGGGCGGGGTGGGGGGTGAGGAGAACCAGGTGGTGGGTGGTAGGTGTTAGAGAGGGCACGGATTGAATGGAGTACTGGGTGTGGTGCAAAAAACAATGAATACTGTTAAGCTGGAAAGAAATAAAAAATTTAAAAAAAAATCTGGCTTTTTCTGTACAACTAATAAGCAGTGTTTTCCTCTGATTAAATCGTCTTTCATTCAAAGAAATATTTCATACCTGACGTTCTTACACCCTATCCAACTGCTATGGGATAAACTGTGTTCCTCCAAAATTTATGTTGACGTCCAAACCCCGGGTTAACTCAGAAGGTGAATGTATTTGAAGATAGGGCCTTTTACAGAGTGATTAAGCTACACTGAGGCAATTAGGGTGAGCCTAATCCAATCTGACCGATGTCCCAATAAGAAAAGGAAATTCAGACACACAAAGAGACACCAGGGACATACACTCACAGAGAAGGGAGGTGGCCCTTTATAAGCCAAAGAGCAAAACCCTAGAAGAAGCCAAACCTCCCTGTACCTTCATCTTGGAGTCCAGCCTCCTGAACTGTGAGAAGATAAATCTCTGCTGCTTAGCCCCCCAGCCTGTGGAACTGTGTCGTGGCCGTCCTCGTACTCATACAACAACCCGATCAAAGAGACCAACTGAATTATTAGTAAAGAAAACAACGTGTGAATTACCATCTGCTTTCCTTGGCATTTTAAATATTTTTCACATGTCATGAGTGTATGAATTTTGAAATTCGCAGCGGGAAAACATACTTGAAAAGCCTAATGGCAGATCAGTTGTACTGTGTCTGCTGTGTTGGGGCAGGCAGTAAGGACTGTCTTCCAAGTCCCCTGACATACTATATTAAAAGGACAGATGTTAGCTGCTTGCATGAGGGTGTCCCTCATTAAAGGATCTGTGTTGTTTTTCTTTCAGCAAAGGCTTTATTTGTTTAAAAGACACGAAGCTTGACTTCCAAATTCAAGGGACCATTTACTGATGAGATTCGTAATTGTCCCAGGTCCACTGCCTCCACCTCAGACTCTAAGACAGGGAGTGTTGTACACGTGACTTATGAATGAAGGAATCCCAAAAGCAAATTTCTGAGCAAATCAGAAAATCAGGACAAGAACAAGAAGGAAGCCATATTAGGTAAACTTCAGGTAAAGTTTACAGATAATTGACTCAGATTTATCCCACGATGGGGATCTCTTGATCACTGGAATGTAGTTTGCAACTCAGCCCTGTCCTGACCAAAGGCAACAGGCATAGAGATTTCAAACTCCCAAATCCATCAGTCACTGGCTTAGAAGAGAGGAAATTCCCACACTCTGCCAGACCAATCCTTCGGTGGTCAGGTGGGAAGCTTCAGGAGCTGGTTATTGGGAGCAAAATCTTCTCAAAGTCCTGGGACCGTAATAATAAAAGAGATCGAAGGAGATCTGGTGGGAGTACCAGCATTATCCATCACAGTAAACACTGAATTACTCTGTTTCGTCAACTCACCTGTAAGATTCTGGGTCATATTCTGGAAGGTCACCATAGACTTCTGGAGTCTGTATTAACAGCTTTAAGAACTTCAGCGTTACCCAGATTTTTATTGGGCCAGGATATTCCTCTCATTTCTACCATGCCCCTCCCCCTGCCCAATTCCAGACATTCCTTCCTCAGGGAAACCAGCTGGAATGAACTACCTCCACTATAGGGTCTCTGTATGCTCTCTCCCTCCGGGTCCTGCCGCCTTCTTCACCCAGCCCATCCTCCTTCTGAAGGTGTCTTTCTCTCTCTCTCATCACATCCTTCCTTCCTACTTTCTGATGTTCTACATTTTTCCAGACTCTTGGCTGCATTACTTTCACCACTGGACTGACACCCTTACTACAATCTGGTTGACAAACAAGAACAGTGTCTTGTCTGGGGCCCCTTTTCCCCAGTGTCTCGGAAGAATGCGTGCTTTCCCCTGCCACCTCGGGCTGGGTTGAACTAGGACTTACATGCATGTCCCTGTCACAGTCTCCAGTGAGAACATTCGGGTTTTGCAGTCCGAAGAGTCCCTTGATTTCTCTGCCTTTACACTGACTAACTGAGAATTAAGCCTAATAGGGTACAGCAGAGGTAGGCAGAAGAAAAACATGAGTCCTAGGCTGATACCATTTACCTGTGCCTTGTAGGGCCAGCTCAGACCTCATCTTTACACACTGCTTGCACATGGTGAAGCTTTGCTAAATGGAATAGATCTACAGGTCCTAATGAGTGACTCAGGGCCTGGGCTCCACTGGCTTTCCATAACCAAGAGTTCAGTACTTATCAAGGCCCCATATCAATCCAAAAGCTCTTTCTGTCAAAGAGAATAAATTCCTGCTAAGCAGGAACTTGATGAAAACCTCAGTGGTCTGAGACTTTCCTCCTGGGGTTTGTCGTTGTCTCCTACAATATCTTGATCTACCTCCAAAACTTTAAGGGCCATTGATGGGATCTGCTTGGACCGTAACCTGGACCATCTAGGGAAAATTGTTCTGGATCCTTTTCCAATGGGGACATTGTTTTAATTTTCTAGGACTCTTGTAAGAAATTACCACAAACTCGGCAACTTCAAACAGCAGGAATTTACTCTGTTTTGGAGGCCAAAAATTAAACATCAAAGAGTTGGCAGGGTTGGTTTCTGCTGGAAGCTCTGACGAGAATCTGCCCCCTGAGTCTCTCCTAGATCCTGGTGCCTGTGGCAATCTTTGGTGTTCCTTGCCTTGCAGACAAATTACTCCAAACTCTGCCCCTGTCTTCGCATTGACTTCCCCCTGTGTCTCCTTGTATCTTTCCCTTTTCTTACAAGGGTATTTATTCACTGGACTTAGGGTACATGTTTTTATAAGGATGAGTTAAATCTGGGGTGATTTTCATCTCAAGATCCTTGACTTAATTATATCTGTAAAGACTCTTTTTTCAAATAAGATAACAGTTACAGGTCCTGGGGTTTAGGACATGGACATATATTTCAACCCATTAAAGGAGTATTTCTGAATACTCAGTTATTAGCTTCAAATATCCATCCAAAGACAGCATATGTTCTTTTTTTTTTTTTTAAGATTTTATTTATTTATTTGACAGACAGAAATCCCAAGTAGGCAGAGAGGCAGGCAGAGAGAGAGGAGGAAGCAGGCTTCCCACTGAGCAGAGAGCCCGATGCAGGGCTCGATCCCAGGACCTGGGGATCTGACCTGAGCCGAAGGCAGAGGCTTTAACCCACTGAGCCACCCAGGCGCCCCAGCACATATTCTTAACAATACACAGTATGAGGTGGAGTAAACAAAGGAAAGTCCTCTTTTACTTTGGGGAAAACAAATACGCGAGAATCTCTCAGACTATGAGGTAATAGGGTTTTCACAGAACTCATGTCTCCTTCCATGAACCGACATAAGCTTGACTAAGGCCAAAGACCTTTCTTGTCTTCATTCTAGCAGCTCATGTCACCAGGATGTTTGGCCTGTGTAATATGTTACGAGTGACTAAGACAGCCGTGCCTCTGTAGACTAAGTTGTGACATGGAGCCAAACAGCTGGAGTAATTCTGCGGTGAGATGGTTTTGGCCATCCCAGTGGATCAACAGGAGAACTTTCATCGCCTTGCTCCTCCAAAGAGATCACATCCAAATACTAAATGTGATTGGAGTTACCACCTGCTAAACCTCAATAATGCACTTTCTTTTCTTTTTCTTAAGATTATTTATTTATTTATTTATTTGACACAGAGAGAGGGATCACAAGTAGGCAGAGAGGCAGAGAGAGAGAGAGAGGGAGAAGCTGGCTCCCCGTGGAACAGAAAGCCTGATGTGGGCCTCGATCCCAGGACACTGAGACCATGACCTGAGCCAAAGGCATGGGCTTAACCCACTGAGCCACCCAGGTGCCCCAATAATCCACTTTCATTGTCCAAGACCAATCCAAGATCAATTGACCTGGCCACATCTGAGAGTTAAGTAAAAATAAAAAAGATACCGCCCCTGTCATACCAAGTGCCCGCCCTAACGCCCATCTCCCAATGTGATAAGCAGCTGATAGATGATTGAACACGACATCTGAAACTAATGGTGTGCTATCTGTTGGCTAACAGAATTTAAATTAAACAATTAAAAAAAACCCCACCATCCTCATATTTTCCCAGAATTTTTTTTGGTTGGGGGTAACATTAACTTTAAATATTTCTCCATAGAAATTGTAATACCTCCGCATTATTAGTTTGATCACTAGAGGGAGGTCCATACGTTTCAACTTGGCTCTTCTTACCTTAATAGCTCTTGTATCAAATCTGAAAGGCATGTTCGTACAGGATAGACGGTATATGCAACAACTACATGCTCCCCAACCAGAAAATTGATTAAAAAAAAAAAAAAAAAGACACGTGATCTGCTGGAACTATGAGAAGCATTTGTGAATCAAAACTCCATTTGTTCCTTGACCCTTGTAAGACTATTGTGACTAGTGCAAAGCAATGGTACACTGAGATCCCAAAAATTAATGGTACCTATAGCCAGTGTCCAGTGACCCTTGGAAGATGTGAGTAGCTCATTCTCCTTAGAGAAAAATAACCCTGCTACGTAGTTGATGGGAAGTTAAATCGAAGATTCAATATGTGTATTTCTGATCTTTGTTTTTTTTTTTTTCTTTTTTTTTTTTTCCAAAACACCAAAGGTACCCATTCGAGAATCAGGCAGTGACATATGACATTATGGTCCAAATTAGGCCACTATTCTCTCCAAACCAGAAGTAATTTTTCAATTAAAAGAGCCATGGGAAGGGGATTTCCACTTTGGAGAAGATGGACTCTTCCCAATATTTTTCAATATGGACTCATCTCAATATTTCTTTCTGTTCCTCTTACCAAATACAATTAAAAATCCTGGGCAGGGGCACCTGAGTGGCTCAGTGGGTTAAAGCCTCTGCCTTCGGCTCAGGTCATGATCCCAGGGTCCTGGGATCGAGCTCCACATCAGGCTCTCTGCTCAGCATGAAACCTGCTTCCTCCTCTCTCTGCCTGCCTCTCTGCCTGCTTGTGATCTCTGTCTGTCAAATAAATAAATAAAATCTTTAAAAAAAAATCATGGGCATCTTCTCTATTTAAAGGAGAAACAGAAAAGTCGACAAATACAATTGTAGACCTCAACACCCCTGTCAACACTTAATGATACGACTAAACAGAAAATCAGCTAGTATAGGGAATACAAGGTACCCTCAACCAATAGGATTTAACTGACATTTATAGAATTGTCCCCCCCCCCAACACGAATGGCAGAATACTCATATTTGAGACACGTATCAAGACAGACCACATCCTGGGCCATAAAACATACCTCAACAAGTTTAGAACTGCAATGATACAGAGCGTGTTGTCTGACCACAACAGAATTAAACCCGAAATCACTAATGGAAAGATAACAGGAAAATCTTCAAATACTTAGAAACTAAAAACACACTTAAAAATAATAAATGAATCAAAGAGGATGTCTCAAGGGGAAAAAATAAACAAACATAAACCTGCATGAAATTATGGAAACCCATCTTTTCTTCTTTTAAGCTATCTGGGGTACGAGAGGGAGCTGTCTCATTCTATCTTTCTGGAAGATTCCATGCCCAATAATCTTCTAATGGTAGAGACACCATGGTTCCAATACTGACCCTCAGTAGGCACTTTCTTCCACATGACCACATGCGATAATTACATCAATTATTTAAATCAGAATCCTAATTCTTAAAAGAAAAGAAATCTAATTCTCTTCAGCAACACCTCAGTCAGATAGAGAATCTCAGACTGTCGTTGCTGTTCTATTCGCTTAATTTATACTGCCTTCAAGACACTACTGGATCCCACACTGTAGACCACTGGGTAGAACTATGCATGGGGGCACATAGTGGAGCCCAGCTCTGCCTAAGGAGACTTGGAAACTTCCAGAACTGATGAGAACCTGGGCAACCTGGCTTTGAAACTCAGCTAGGATGAGGAGAGACCAGACGACAGGATATATAGGCATTTCTTACACAGAACTGTCCTTCTAGGATATCTTCACCAGCAACGCTGTCACTAGAGCTCAACATCATCAGTGCAGGACTCTCGATGCTGCCATAGCACCGCCCCCCACCCCCGGCCCCAGAATAATGTTCCAACTCTCTCGATAGGACATGGCCACTACTTAAGGAATAAAAGTTCCAGAGAAGAACATCCACCTGGCTCGCATGCCACCAAGTCAGGATTCACAACTGGATTTACTTGACTTCACCCTAAAATTAAGCTATCTAGTCTCCGAGGAATGGCCTTCAAAATCTGGATAAGTTAGGGTGCCTGTGTAACTCAGTCAGTGGTCTTCGGCTCAGGCCATGATTCCAGTGTCCTGGGATGGAGCCTCACATTGGGCTTCCTGCTTGGTGGAAACCCTGCTTCTCCCTCTCCCTCTGCCTGCCAGTCCGCCTACTTGGGCTCTCCCTCTGTCAAATAAATAAATAAAATCTTTAGAAAAAAATAAAAGATTTGGGTAAATTAGAAAATTGTTGTGGAGGTAGGGATGATGGGTGGGTGGAGGAGATGAAATTGATGGGCTAAAGAAATTGATGGATTAAAAATAATCTATTATTAAATTCTTTATTTGCCTCTACCTATTGATAGACAGAGGGGAAGGAACACCCAGGCCAAACTGATATATTTTATGGTGAAACTGACTGTATTACCTTACTGAAAAGACCAGGAGTAGATCTGACTTTAACTGATACTTAGTCAAGAGTTCAACAGTCCAGACTTTGGCTTTTGTCTACTTCTATCCCCGCGCCTACTCCTCAAACTCAGTCTTCTACTCCACATGGTGACAAGAAGGCTGCTGCTGCTCTTCCGTCCTGGTCCTCTCAGCTTCAAGCCATGTAACAGGGGGAAGAAGGATCTCTTTCATATTAGTTCAGCAAACCCTCACTGTTCCTCACTATGTCAGCCCGGGACACATTCCCTAAACCCTAGCTTATCACTACAATGAATATGATGTTCTGCATTGATTGGCCAGGCTGGTCTAAGGCCTAACTTTTGGAGGGGTCTAAAGCAAGATTTTACATAGAGGCCCATATAAAATACATAAAATTATTTTGAAACTATAAATCAAATTATATTTTAAATAAAATACATTCTACGCTCTTAAAAATATACCTTCATAATAACCTGGGAGGAAGGTCTGCATTTAGAATTCTCAGACTCTGTAGATGGCCTGCTCTGGACTATAGCATCCTATAAGCCTCTGCCTTCAACTCAGGTCATGATCCCAGGGTCCTTGGATCAAGCCCCACATCGGGCTCTTTTCTTGGCAGGGAGCCTGCTTCCCCTTCTCTCTGCCTGCCTCTCTGCCTACCTGTGATCTCTCTCTGTCAAATAACAAATAAAATCTTTAAAAAAAAAAATGGAATAGGGTAGCCCGAAGCCCGACAAGTTCTCTTTCCTTTCTTGGCTCTGGCCTACAGTCTAAGGGGCCACAGATGCACACATACGGTCGCTCTGTCATACACAAGCATACCTGGTCCACACTGCCACAAACAGCTAGCTATTACCCACCCAGGGGAGGACATACCCCCTGCCTAGTCTGCCCTCAGGACGGGGAAGAGGCCACCATGGGACTTGGAAGCAGGTAGAGATGTTTAGGCTGGTCATTTTCGGATCCTGGGTACTTAGATCCAGAACATGGACCAGAATGGGAGGTGCAGGGTCCTGTGGGGTGTATCGACTGGGCCCAGGGTATGTTCCCCACTGTGCAGATGACTATGAAGCAGGATCCAAGACAGGAACCCACTTGCACAGATGTCAGGGCAGAGTTGAGCAGAGAGTCAGCTACTCGTCCTTCCCTTTGGCCAGGAGTGGCATCAGTACCAGGGGAAACACAGGGCCATCGAATGCAGATCTAGGAGGGGGTCCTCCAGAAAGAAATTAGAGACAGTCCTTGGACTTTGCATGCATGGATATTTGGTGGCTAGGAAATGGTGAACGCCAACAGCATCCATGACATTAAGTATATTTTAACATCGAAGAGGTGTTTCTGGTTCCCACTTTGTTGCTCTTCTGTGTCCACCGTGGGTCAGTTTGGTTTCCTCCCAATTTAAATTTCACTGCCTCCCCCATTTTATCTTTTCCTGCCTTTTCCTGCTGCCGCAGGGATTCCTGGCTGTGACCTGGACAGAGATTCCACTGGAATCTAATGGAACATTACCCCATGGAACATACACCCCATTGCCTCTCACGTGGACCATCGTAACTGCCTCCTTACGGGTCTGCTTCCCTGAATCCAGTTTTGTTCCCTCACCCTTACCCCCAACATCTACCTCTCACTGCTGCTGCATTCTATCAACAGACATTATCCGTCCTGTAGTCAGAGCCAGAATCTTTTAAAAATAGTTTTTAAAGCCTAAATATTGCACCTGCTGCAAAGACCCCCAGCCCTCAGGAAAGCACTGCCGCTCAGTGTGGTTGGCAAAGGCTATGTGGTCTGGGCCAGGTTAGCCTCCCCTCAAAACCCTCTCTCCACTTTGCCCCTTGGGCCTTTCCTCCCCTGTCATGGGGGATTTCTTTCACTTCTTCCGCTCTACCCCTCACCCCATCTAGCTCTCTCCCTCCTTGTCTGGACTCTCTCATCTCCGTAGTTTCAAAAGAATTTTCCCTCTTTTGACTCCATTTAAATCTCTCTCTTTACTTTCACTTTAATTAAATAGACACTTGACATCCCTTAGCGTTTTTTTTTTAATTTCTTTTTTTTTTTTAAAGATTTTATTTATTCATTTGACACAGAGAGATCACAAGTAGGCAGAGAGGCAGGCAGAGAGAGAGAGAGAGAAGGAAGCAGGCTCCCCGCGGAGCAGAGAAACCGATGCGGGACTTGATCCCAGGACCCTGAGATCATGACCTGCCAGTTCTGAAAGCTTAACCCACTGAGCCACCCAGGCGCCCCTCTTTTTTTAATTTCTTTTCAGCATAACAGTATTCATTTTTTTTGCACCACACCCAGTGCTCCATGCAATCCGTGCCCTCTCTAATACCCAACACCTGGTTGTCCCAACCCCCCAACCCCCACCCCTTCAAAACCCTCAGATTGTTTGGTTTAAGGCTATGGAGTTCCCATTTTTTCATAAACCATCTTGTGTCTTAAAGTCTTTATTTTGAAAAGAGAAAAGTTGGGGCCACTTGTGTAGGATTTTTTTAAAGATTTTTTAATATTTATTTATTTGATAGGCAAAGTTCACAAATAAGCAGAGAGAGAAAGGGGGAAGCAGGCTTCCCACCAAGTAAACAGCCCGATGCAGGGCTCGATCCCAGGACCCTCCAATCATGATCTGAGCCAAAGCCAGAGGCTGTAACCCACCGAGCCACCCAGGCACCCCTTGTGTAGGATTTAAGTGGGGATTTGAATAACCTGGTGGGGATACAGCCATTTTGTTATTATATCACATGAGTTCCCATGAAGACATCAGAAATAGGCTGGCTGAGAATTGAAATCTTACAATGTGGTAAAGAGCATCATTTTATAATTATAGGGTAGGATTGATTTACTATCAAGTCATATTTGTCCTTGCCCAATAAAAAAACCAAAGTATGGGGTTTTGTTTTTTTTTTTTTTTTAAAGATTTTATTTATTTGACAGGCAGAGATCACAAGGAGGCAGAGAGGCAGGCAGAGAGAGAAAGAGAGGGAAGCAGGCTCCCTGCTGAGCAGAGAACCCGATATGGGACTCGATCCCAGGACCCTGAGATCATGACCTGAGCCGAAGGCAGAGGCTTAACCCACTGAGCCACCCAGGCGCCCCAAAGTGTGGGTTTTTTTAAAAAACATTTTTTTAAAGATTTTATTTATTTGACAGAGAGAGACACAGCAAGAGAGGGAACACAAGCAGGGGGAGTGGGAGAGGGAGAAGCAGGCTTCCCGCTGAGCAGGGAACCTGATGTGGGGCTCCATCCCAGGACTCTGGGATCATGACCTGAGCTGAAAGCAGACTCTTAACAACTGAGCCACCCAGATGCCCCAAACTAAAGTTATGCTTTAAAAAGAAACAGAAAATTAGTGAAAGGCAGTTCTGAAAGGCCACAAGAGGACCCAGAGCTGAAATCTTCCTGTGGGACATGAGGGGAACCCCAGTGATGCAGGGCCCCCAGCCCCCGAAGGGCTGATTGAAGGCAAAGCAGAGCGGGCTGTGGTCTAGGGAAGCCGTCAGCATGACCCACACCAGAGACCTACCGCAGAGAGCACTAGAGCCATGACCCAGAGCTTCCTTCCGTATTGTATCGTGTCAGTGTTTCAACTTCCTTCTTTTCAATCTCTTTCCACCAAGTATACATATGCATTAGTGTCCTCTGACTTTGTCCTGACTGTGTGGCTTACAAAATATCAGAACAAGCTTGCTGGAGAATGAAAACCAAAGAAACAGATGTCAGTCAGGGGTCTTGGGGCGGAGCTTGGATAGCCTGGAGAGATTTAATGGGCTGGTTTGGGAAATAGGGTGTTTTCAGTGGTGCCAAGGCTGCCTGTTTTCATGTGAGGCAGAGCCTTTTGCATCATATGCGTTGTTTGGTTTTGGTTTTGAAATGCAGGTGTGGGAAATGGAGAGCTGGGGAGGGGTAGATTAGGGTCTCCTATGTGGCTGCTCTTGACTGTCAGACTTTTGTTTTGTTTTTGTAAGAGCCTTATTTTTATTTTTATTTTTATTTTTAGTAAGAGCCTTATTTTTTGAAACAAGGTCTGCCCTGGGTGTCCTGTGGGGACATCAAGTATGTCTCACATAGCAGGACCGTCAGGTCTTCTTAGAAGTCATGGTGGTAGGGGTGCCTGGGTGGCTCAGTCCTTAAGCATCTGCCTTTGGCTCCGGTCAGGAGCCCATCATGATCCCAGGATATTGTGATCCAGCCCTGCTCTGGGCTCCCTGCTCAGCGGGAAGCCTACGTCTCCCTCCCCCACTCCCCCTGCTTGTGATCCTTCTCTTGCTGTCTCTCTCCGCCAAATAAAGAAATAAAATCTTTAAAAAAAAAAAAAAGAGTGTGAGAGAAGTCCTGGAGGTGGATAGTGGACAGATGTTGGAGGGTTTGCTAAGACGACACCTGCCACCAGGCATTTGAATCTTGGGAGAACAGGTGGGTGCTTCACAGCTTTGCGGGGACCATAGCTGAAGCCAGATCACATCTGACTGCATATCCAGCGGCAGCCGGACCAGCGGCGGGGCCTCACCTGAGCTCATGCCGTGTTTTGAGATTTCCTGTCTTTTTCACGCCCCGTTCAGCCGTGTTGCTGAGTCGGGTTACCTGGTCTACTTCTGAATTTTGGGAGTTTGCCCCAAAGCCTTGCAGATAACATTCTTTTTTACTTGAGTTAGCAAAGTTCTTTCGCTGTGGCTTGTAGCAATAAATTCCAGCAAATCACCTTTCTTTCGGCACTCATCTTTCACCTTTCCCTCCTCGGTTTCCAAACCGAATTCTCTCACCTGCGCCTAGAAATCTTTCCCTTCCTGCCTTTTCGGGAATCTTCTCACGTTGGATGTCCTCCTTCCCATAACTTTCTGCAGCAAAGATCCCGCTAACCAGCACCTCCCCGCCCCAGCCCTTTCCTCTGACTTACGGCGAGGATTCTCTCTGTCTCGCCCTCGGCCCCTTGGGCTTCATTTCTCTGTCTTGGCTACTTCCTCCTCCTTGTTTACACCCCTGTCTGGGCCTCTTCCTTTTCCCATAAACTTTCTTATTCATTATACAGTGGAACAGGTAAGGCACCTGTTCCAAGAGGGAGGATTTTGGCCAACTGCAGCTGTGCCCCAAGGATCGGCCTGAGGCTCACGGCTCTTCTCTGGATTAAAACACTCTGCGAAAGTACCAGGTCTCACCATGATGCCTCTTCACCCCTGGACCCAATCTCCCTCCTGTGTGTTTCGACACGCACACCATCCTTTCTACAAACATTGCGTGCATCACCATTCTCCCGATCCCTCCACAGCGAAGCCTGAGAAGCACCTCTGATCCTTTGCTACGTCTGACCCCCACCAAGTCCCGTGTGCAACCTGTCTTACCTCTGGCCCTTCCTTTCCATTCCCCTATCGCTCCCTGCATTCAGTCCATCTTCCCCTGACAGCAGGGTCATTTCTGAGATAATTACCTTTCTTCTAATGACTTTTGTTCTCAGCTTTCTCATACATTATCATGTTCTCAGCATGAATTACTTTAGGGAGTAATTCATACTTTAGGGAGATGCTGATCTCTGAGCATCCAATGTGAGCTGACTGTCCCTCTGATCTAACTGACGAGGTGTATCGGAGGGAATTTTCGGAAGATAAGAAGGTCAGCATTTTGTACCGTAAAGGACTTTGTCTTAGAGAGGAGGACTAAGATATTCTCTTTATAATTACAATGCAGTTAGAACAGAATCTTTAAAAATTAATCAACTTATTAATTAATTAATTAATTAGATGAACGTATTAACTGAAATGTAGAGAGGTGAAGTCATTGGTCTGAGACTTAGCTCAAGTCTAATTCCCCACCACTCAAATCCTAAAATTCATATTCATACCTTTTTTTTCCTAATTGAGGTAAAAAAAGGATGACATGGAATGTACCATGTACATAAAATAGGGCCCCCCAGGTGCACCTATTTTATTTTATTTTTCGACCACTTTAGAGATCTCATATGAGGGGACTCAGAATATCTGGTGTGTGTGTTTGTGGGTGTGACTGGCTTATTTTGTGTAACGCGATATCCTTAAGTTTCATCAATATTGTAGCGTGTGACAGAATTTCCTTCTTTTTAAATAATAATATTACATTTTCTTTACTCATTCATACCACATTCTCTCAGCCCATCCATCCATCCGTTGGTGGGCCTTTGGATGGCTTTTTCTCATGGGCTACTGGGAATAGTGCCCTATGAACCTAGAAATGCAGAAACCCCATTCAGATCCTGATTTCACTTTTCCACAGTACAGAAGTGGGATTACCGGATCATAGAGTATTTTTTAATTTTTGGAGGAAACTTCGCACCATGTTCCACAGCAGCTGCATTGTTTCACATTCCCACCCATTTGCGCTCCAATTTGTTCACGTCCCTCCACAGCCTTGCCCGCTACCAGAAGTCTTCATGACAGGAAGGGTAGGCTGATGCGGCAACCTTGGTAGTCGTCGTCTTTGAAGAAATTGCCACAGTTTTCTATCAACCACCACCGTGATTAACGCGCATCAATACTGAAACGAGACCCTCCTCCCAGCTAAAAGACTACAGCTTGCTAAAAGCTCAGATGACGGTTAGCAGTTTTCAGCAAGAAAATATTTTTTAATTTGGGTGCCTGGGGGGCTCCGTTGGCAAAGCAACGGCCTTCAGCTCGGGTCATGATCCCAGAGTCCTGGGATCGAGTCCCGCATGGGGCTCCCCGATCCACGAGCAGTCCGCCTCTCCCTCTGTTCTTCTCCCCTCTCATGCTCTCTCCCACTCTCACCCTCTCTCTCAAATAAATAAATAAAATCTTAACAAAACATATTTTTTAAACAAGGCTTAATTTTTATTTGTTTAGAGATAATGCTATTGCACACTCACAAGACTGCAGTGTCGTGGGATAAACACCTTTTATATCCCCTGGGAAACCTGAAAAAAATGATTTCCAGAAAAACTATTAATTAATGAATTATGTGCTTTATGGTGACATTTGCATTATTGTGGTGGCCTGGAACTAAATCTGCCTGCCCTGGGCCCTGATGGCAGCACTTTCCCCCTCCTCCCTCCAGGCAGGCCCAAGAGTGGGAACAGCTCCCCCTGTTGTTAGCATCTGGGAGTCTCCCTCTGCTTTTTGCCTTGCTTTCTGTTTCCACAGCTCCGAGGAGCAGAGCAACTATCTGATATATTGGGCAATTCTCCTTTTGTGTATATACAAGCTAGGTATATTTTGCATATTATACAAATTGTGTGAACATCATTTCTTTCTCTCTCTCTTTAAAATTGTTTTAAAAATTGGCAGCTTTCTTTACTGTTCTATTACTCTGTTACCACCAAACTGACTAAAAGCGCCTTGTAAACCGCATGGGGGAGGTCTGTTTGCTTGCCATCTCTGAAAAACTTTTATTTTCGCTACATAAAATTTAGAAATGTCTAAACATTTAGCAAACAATATCTTAAACAAAAGGCAAAAGAGTTTTGAGAAGTTAACAAAGGGAGAAAACGTTGTACTTTAAGCTCTGCTAAGATAATTTGTGAATTTAAGGTTAGTCTAAACAAAATTTTATGAAGTTGGAATAGGGAATTGTTGTTTAGGGTTTTCTTTTCCCCAGTTTTTCAAATCAAAATTTATTCAGATACATATTAATTTACTTGTGCAGGTGTCTAATACAAGCTTTTGTGTATGAAAACAGCACACAAAAATGTTCATGCCATAGAAAAATGTTCTTAAAAGAAAAAGAAAAATGTTGATTATTTTTTTTAATTAATTTTTTTATTTTTTTTATAAACATATATTTTTATCCCCAGGGGTACAGGTCTGTGAATCACCAGGTTTACACACTTCACAGCATTCACCAAAGCACATACCCTCCCCAATGTCCATAATCCCACCCCCTTCTCCCAAACCCCCTCCCCCCAGCAACCCTCAGTTTGTTTTGTGAGATTAAGAGTCACTTATGGTTTGTCTCCCTCCCAATCCCATCTTGTTTCATTTATTCTTCTCCTACCCACTTAAGCTCCCATGTTGCATCACCACTTCCTCATATCAGGGAGATCATATGATAATTGTCTTTCTCTGCTTTACTTATTTCACTAAGCATGATACGCTCTAGTTCCATCCATGTTGTCACAAATGGCAAGATTTCATTTCTTTTGATGGCTGCATAGTATTCCATTGTGTATATATACCACATCTTCTTGATCCATTCATCTGTTGATGGACATCTAGGTTCTTTCCATAGTTTGGCTATTGTGGACATTGCTGCTATAAACATTCGGGTGCATGTGCCCCTTTGGATCACTACGTTTGTATCTTTAGGGTCAATACCCAATAGTGCAATTGCTGGGTCATAGGGCAGTTCTATTTTCAACATTTTGAGGAACCTCCATGCTGTTTTCCAGAGTGGCTGCACCAGCTTGCATTCCCACCAACAATGTAGGAGGGTTCCCCTTTCTCCGCATCCTCGCCAGCATCTGTCATTTCCTGACTTGAGGATTTTAGCCATTCTGACTGGTGTGAGGTGATATCTCATTGTGGTTTTGATTTGTATTTCCCTGAGGCCGAGTGATATGGAGCACTTTTTCATGTGTCTGTTGGCCATCTGGATGTCTTCTTTGCAGAAATGTCTGTTCATGTCCTCTGCCCATTTCTTGATTGGATTATTTGTTCTTTGGGTGTTGAGTTTGCTAAGTTCTTTATAGATTCTGGACACTAGTCCTTTATCTGATATGTCGTTTGCAAATATCTTCTCCCATTCTGTCAGTTGTCTTTTGATTTTGTTAACTGTTTCCTTTGCTGTGCAAAAGCTTTTGATCTTGATGAAATCCCAATAGTTCATTTTTGCCCTTGCTTCCCTTGCCTTTTGCGTTGTTCCTAGGAAGATGTTGCTGCGGCAGAGGTCAAAGAGGTTGCTGCCTGTGTTCTCCTCAAGGATTTTGATGGATTCCTTTCGCACATTGAGGTCCTTCATCCATTTTGAGTCTATTTTTGTGTGTGGTGTAAGGAAATGGTCCAATTTCATTTTTCTGCATGTGGCTGTCCAATTTTCCCAGCACCATTTATTGAAGAGGCTGTCTTTGGACATTCTTTCCTGCTTTATCGAAGATTAGTTGACCATAGAGTTGAGGGTCTATTTCTGGGCTCTCTATTCTGTTCCATTAATCTATGTGTCTGTTTTTGTGCCAGTACCATGCTGTCTTGATGACGACAGCTTTGTAATAGAGCTTGAAGTCCGGAATTGTGATGCCACCAACGTTGGCTTTCTTTTTCAATATCCCTTTGGCTATTCGAGGTCTTTTCTGGTTCCATATAAATTTTAGCATTATTTGTTCCATTTCTTTGAAAAAGATGGATGGTACTTTGATAGGAATTGCATTAAATGTGTAGATTGCTTTAGGTAGCATAGACATTTTCACAATATTTATTCTTCCAATCCAGGAGCATGGAACATTTTTCCATTTCTTTGTGTCTTCCTCAATTTCTTTCATGAGTACTTTATAGTTTTCTGAGTATAGATCCTGTGCCTCTTTGGTTAGGTTTATTCCTAGGTATCTTATGGTTTTGGGTGCAATTGTAAATGGGATTGACTCCTTAATTTCTCTTTCTTCTGTCTTGCTGTTGGTGTAGAGAAATGCAACTGATTTCTGTGCATTGATTTTATATCCTGACACTTTACTGAATTCCTGTATAAGTTCTAGCAGTTTTGGAGTGGAGTCTTTTGGGTTTTCCACATATAGTATCATATCATCTGCGAAGAGTGATAATTTGACTTCTTCTTTGCCGATTTGGATGCCTTTAATTTCCTTTTGTTGTCTGATTGCTGAGGCTAGGACCTCTAGTACTATGTTGAATAGCAGTGGTGATAATGGACATCCCTGCCGTGTTCCTGACCTTAGCAGAAAAGCTTTCAGTTTTTCTCCATTGAGAATGATATTTGCGGTGGGTTTTTCATAGATGGCTTTGATGATATTGAGGTATGTGCCCTCTATCCCTACACTTTGAAGAGTTTTGATCAGGAAGGGATGCTGTACTTTGTCAAATGCTTTTTCAGCATCTATTGAGAGTATCATATGGTTCTTGTTCTTTCTTTTATTGATGTGTTGTATCACATTGACTGATTTGCGGATGTTGAACCAACCTTGCAGCCCTGGAATAAATCTCACTTGGTCGTGGTGAATAATCTTTTTAATGTACTGTTGAATCCTATTGGCTAGTATTTTGTTGAGTATTTTCGCATCTGTGTTCATCAAGGATATCGGTCTATAGCTCTCTTTTTTGGTGGGATCCTTGTCTGGTTTTGGGATCAAGGTGATGCTGGCCTCATAAAATGAGTTTGGAAGTTTTCCTTCCATTTCTATTTTTTGGAACAGTTTCAGGAGAATAGGAATTAGTTCTTCTTTAAATGTTTGGTAGAATTCCCCCGGGAAGCCGTCTGGCCCTGGGCTTTTGTTTGTTTGGAGATTTTTAATGACTGTTTCAATCTCCTTACTGGTTATGGGTCTGTTCAGGCTTTCTATTTCTTCCTGGTTCAGTTGTGGTAGTTTATATGTTTCTAGGAATGCATCCATTTCTTCCAGATTGTCAAATTTATTGGCGTAGAGTTGCTCATAGTATGTTCTTATAATAGTTTGTATTTCTTTGGTGTTAGTTGTGATCTCTCCTCTTTCATTCATGATTTTATTTATTTGGGTCCTTTCTCTTTTCTTTTTGATAAGTCGGGCCAGGGGTTTATCAATTTTATTAATTCTTTCAAAGAACCAGCTCCTAGTTTCGTTGATTTGTTCTATTGTTTTTTTGGTTTCTATTTCATTGATTTCTGCTCTGATCTTTATGATTTCTCTTCTCCTGCTGGGCTTAGGGTTTCTTTCTTGGTCTTTCTCCAACTCCTTTAGGTGTAGACCTTTCTTGTTTCTTGAGAAAGGCTTGTACCGCTATATATTTTCCTCTCAGGACTGCCTTTGTTGTGTCCCACAGGTTTTGAACCGTTGTATTTTCATTATCATTTGTTTCCCTGATTTTTTTCAATTCTTCTTTAATTTCCCAGTTGACCCATTCATTCTTTAGAAGGATGCTGTTTAGTCTCCATGTACTTGGGTTCTTTCCAAACTTCCTTTTGTGGTTGAGTTCTAGCTTTAGAGCATTGTGGTCTGAAAATATGCAGGGAATGATTCCAATCTTTTGATACCGGTTGAGTCCTGATTTAGGACCGAGGATGTGATCTATTCTGGAGAATGTTCCATGTGCACTAGAGAAGAATGTGTATTCTGTTGCTTTGGGATGAAATATTCTAAATATATCTGTGATGTCCATCTGGTCCAGTGTGTCGTTTAAGGCCTTTATTTCCTTGCTGATCTTTTGCTTGGATGATCTGTCCATTTCAGTGAGGGGAGTGTTAAAGTCCCCTACTATTATTGTATTATTGTTGATGTGTTTCTTTGATTTTGTTATTAATTGGTTTATATAGTTGGCTGCTCCCACGTTGGGGGCATAGATATTTAAAATCGTTAAATCTTCTTGTTGGACAGACCCTTTGAGTATGATATAGTGTCCTTCCTCATCTCTTATTATAGTCTTTGGCTTAAAATCTAATTGATCTGATATAAGGATTGCCACTCCTGCTTTCTTCTGATGTCCATTAGCATGGTAAATTCTTTTCCACCCCCTCACTTTAAATCTGGAGGTGTCTTCGGGCTTAAAATGAGTTTCTTGGAGGCAACATATAGATGGGTTTTGTTTTTTTATCCATTCTGATACCCTGTGTCTTTTGACAGGGGCATTTAGCCCATTAACATTCAGGGTAACTATTGAGAGATATGAATTTAGTGCCATTGTATTGCCTGTAAGGTGACTGTTACTGTATATGGTCTCTGTTCCTTTCTGATCTACCACTTGTAGGCTCTCTCTTTGCTTAGAGGACCCCTTTCAATATTTCCTGTAGAGCTGGTTTGGTATTTGCAAATTCTTTCAGTTTTTGTTTGTCCTGGAAGCTTTTAATCTCTCCTTCTATTTTCAATGATAGCCTAGCTGGATATAGTATTCCTGGCTGCATGTTTTTCTTGTTTAGTGCTCTGAAAATATCATGCCAGCTCTTTCTGGCCTGCCAGGTCTCTGTGGATAAGTCAGCTGCCAATCTAATATTTTTACCATTGTATGTTACAGACTTCTTTTCCCGGGCTGCTTTCAGGATTTTCTCTTTGTCACTGAGACTTGTAAATTTTACTATTAGGTGACGGGGTGTGGGCCTATTCTTATTGATTTGGAGGGGCGTTCTCTGAACCTCCTGAATTTTGATGCTCGTTCCCTTTGCCATATTGGGGAAATTCTCCCCAATAATTCTCTCCAGTATACCTTCTGCTCCCCTCTCTCTTTCTTCTTCTTCTGGAATCCCAATTATTCTAATGTTGTTTCGTCTTATGGTGTCACTTATCTCTCGAATTCTCCCCTCGTGGTCCAGTAGCTGTTTGTCCCTCTTTTGCTCAGCTTCTTTATTCTCTGTCATTTGGTCTTCTATATCACTAATTCTTTCTTCTGCCTCATTTATCCTAGCAGTGAGAGCCTCCATTTTTGATTGCACCTCATTAATAGCTTTTTTGATTTCAACTTGGTTAGATTTTAGTTCTTTTATTTCTCCAGAAAGGGCTTTTATATCTCTTGAGAGGGTTTCTCTAATATCTTCCATGCCTTTTTCGAGCCCGGCTAGAACCTTGAGAATTGTCATTCTGAACTCTAGATCTGACATATTACCAATGTCTGTATTGATTAGGTCCCTAGCCTTTGGTACTGCCTCTTGTTCTTTTTTTTGTGTTGAATTTTTCCGTCTTGTCATTTTGTCCAGATAAGAGTATATGAAGGGGCAAGTAAAATACTAAAAGGGTGGCAACAACCCCAGGAAAAAATGCTTTAACCAAATTAGAAGAGATCCAAAATCGTGAGGGGGGAGAAAGGGGATAAAAAGAGGTTCAAAAAGGAAGAAAGAAAAAAAAGAAAAAAGAAAAAAAAAAAGGAAAAGAAAAGAATTAAAAAAAAAAGAAAACACCTAAGAAAAATGTAAAAAAGAAAATATATATATATTAGATAAACTAGTAAAAAATCGTTAAAAAAGAAAAAGGTAACAGTTAAAAAAAAATTTTTTTACCCGAAGGAGAGAAAAAAAAAAAAGAAAAAAAAATTAAATTAACTGCAAGACTAAAAAAAAAATCACAGGGAAAAAGCCATGGGTTCCGTGCTTTGCTTTCTCCTCCTCTGGAATTCTGCTGCTCTCCTTGGTATTGAAACCGCACTCCTTGGTAGGTGAACTTGGTCTCGGCTGGATTTCTTGTTGATCTTCTGGGGGAGGGGCCTGTTGTAGTGATTCTCAAGTGTCTTTGCCCCAGGCGGAATGACGCCGCCCTTACCCGGGGCCGGGGTGAGTAATCCGCTCGGGTTTGCTTTCAGGAGCTTTTGTTCCCTGAGCGCTTTCCGTAGAGTTCCAGAGGACGGGAATACAAATGGCGGCCTCCTGGTCTCCGGCCCGGAGGAGCCGAGAGCCCAGGGCCCCACTCCTCAGTGCGCCCTCAGAGAACAGCGCCAGTTACTCCCGACTGCCTGACCTCCAGCCGCGCTCCGAGCTCACCGAGCCTGCGACCAGTTCAAGGTAACACCGAGCTGTGAGCTTACTGTCGGCTCTGTCTCTGTAGCCGGCTTTCCCGTTCCAATACCCGCAAGCTCTGCGACACTCAGACACCCCTGATCCTTCTGTGACCCTGCGGGACCTGAGGCCACGCTGAACCCGCGTGGGCTTCGCCCCGGTTTAGCCTCTGGAGTGATGTCCTTCAGCGGAACAGACTTTTAAAAGTCCTGATTTTGTGCGCGGTTGCCCCGCCGCTTGCCGGGAGCCGGCCCCTCCCCCCGGGGTCTATCTTCCCGTCGCTTTGGATTCACTTCTCTGCCGGTCCTACCTTTCAGAAAGTGGTTGTTTTTCTGTTTCCAGAATTGCTGTTCTTCTTCTCTTCGATCTGCCGATGGATTTTCAGGTGTTTGCAATCTTTACATAAGCTATCTAGCTGATCTCCGGCTAGCTGAAGCAGTCTCAGCCTGCTACTTCTCCGCCATCTTGACTCCTCCCCCAAAATGTTGATTATTTTAAATTTTGTATCCATGCCAAATTTTGATAATTGTTGAAGTAACTGGAGATCTTTAACTTAAATCTTTAACTTAATATTTTCTAGTTCTAGAGGGTCTGGTGAAAATAATACATCTGTAAGAATGACAGGAAATGACACTATAATGGAAAAATACTATCTGAAAACTATAATGCTAAATGTACTTGAATAAAGCAATTGTACATCAATTAAATAACTATCTAACTAACTATCTAAATAATACCTAAACTAAAAAGAGATAAGTCCAAATAACTTTAAAGACAGAAAACACATGCAGATGTTATGCTGTGGTTGTGGGAGTTCAGGACTGGCCTGCTGTGAGCTCATTCAAATCCGCAGGGGTCTCTGGTGGTGTGGCCCAGCTGCCTGGGCCCTCAGGTCCTGGCTCTTCTCCTTCCTGGGGGTGCTGATGATCCAGGGGTTCTCTGACACTTCTGGGCCTCTGTGGGCAGCTGGTGGAGGAGCAGGAGTAAAAGGGCCACTTGGGAAAAGCTGGAAGTTGGACTCCGCTTTGGCCAACATTTCCCTGTTGTCATCACTCTGTTTCTTTAGCTCCTTGAGGCTTCTCTCGGTCAGCACAGCTGCCATCCAGCTTTCCTGAGCTCTCTTTGCATGGAAGAGGATCCCCTTTTGATAGTGCAAGGTATTTTCCTCCAATTCTCTCCTGGTGTCTTCAGTGATCTCCTTGTAGAAGTCTCGAGTCTGAGACATGGCCTTGATGTTTCTACGTGGGCAGGAAAGATTCCACTTAATGTCTGCGCACTGCTCTTCTGCCTCAGACCATTTTCTCTCAATGGGGCTGATGCATTCTTGATATAATTTAGGCAGAGTTTGAAGCTTCTGTTTCAGCTGCTGAATCTCCTCTTCAAGCTGTGAATTTTCACGCTGCCAAGAGGCCTCCTTGGCTTGAAGATCTGTTATTTGTCCCATAAGCTCCTCATTCATTTGCTTTCCTTCCTGCAATTGTCTGTCTAGTTCCTGCTTTTTCGCTTCAGCACTTTGAAGGGACACGTTGGAATCAGCATCATCAGTGACACCCTTCAGATCACCCTCTGACCCGTGGATGGGGCCATCGTCATTTTCTATTTCCCTCTTTTCCTCGACCTCACAGTTGACATGACCCAAATGATCTCCAAGGTGAGTGGGCCTGGGGAAGGTCTTCAGCGAGTTTTCACCCACCGGTACTAACTGGCTGACTTTCTCATTCAGGGCCTGTTGGAATCCTGCGTTTGACTGTTCAAGCCTTTCTTTCTCCTGCTGCATTTCTTGGAGTCTCTGCTTCCATCTCGCAGTTTCTTGGGCGAGTCATTGTGGACTCTGTAGATCAGGAGGGTTTCCATTCAAATCACCCTGGGTTTTCCTCCAAAGCTCCTCTCCATTCTTCTCTGAGGCTTTGAAGATGGTGTGTCACCAGTTTCTTGAGATGATTTAGGAGGCTGGCCCTTCAGTAACTTTTACAGAAAGTCAACAGTGTTCTGAAGAGACAGACTAAAGTGGTTTGTATTTATTGCTGATAAGCATGAGGATTTTAAGGTAGGAAGACTGGCCTCCGCCCCAGGCAAACCGCGGGCACCATCAGCTTGTGTCAGCAGTTCCATATTCTCACTTCCTTTTCCACAGACTTCAGCGTGGGCGAAACACCTTTCGCCTGACACCTTCACCCTTCTCAAAATGTGTTGTTTCTACACTGGCAAAACCAGTATCACAGTTTATACCAGGATCTCCCAGGAAAATCCACAGAGACCTTAAACGTGTCTACAGCTGTCAGAAATCACCAGCGGAGGACCGCACAGATGGTCAGGGACCAAGGGGAAAGTGGATCTATGGCAGGCAGGAGGCCATCCAGGGCTGTGGAGAGCTCCCCAGTTCTGCCTCCAAAGGCCAGTGTTCTCTGGGTCTCAACTGAAGGCTCAGAACCTTGGGGGGCGCTCTACCTCTAAGGTAAACAGTTGCCTGACAACCAGAGCACAGCAGTTGCATTGGGGGATGGGGAGGCCAGCCAGATTCTAGGACACAGTTGCCCTCTCACTTTGCCCTGAAATAAAAAGTGATCTCACTTCTACAGGCATGGGGGGAGGTGGAAAGACTGATTGTAGCCAGGTGTCCAGCCACTCAAGGCCCACGTGACCCGACAGGAAACCTACGGTTCAAAACAGGGCCAGATCTTGACCATTGTCTCAGGGCCCCATCTATGAGTGAGGCTCACTCTCCTGATTTAAAGCTCCCTTCTGCTTCAGAGAAGCCTGGCACTGTCCTCCAAGGTCTCAGGGATCTGTCTCCTTTGAGGTCCCCTCAGCCACTCTGGGCAGGCAGCTTCCCAGGAGTGAAAGGGTCTCCTCAAAGGTATTAATTAAGACACATCTATCCTAATTCTAGCAAGTCAGAAGAAATCAGCTGGAGCTGGCAGAGTCTCATGAATTTTCTGTGGAGCCAGCATATCCAAGAATATTTGGAAGGGATTAACTCTGTTCTAGGGGTGACTGCAGTGGTCCATGTGGTTCTCCATCTTTAGCCCATCACCCCCAAGATGGCCCCCAGGAGGGTCTCTGGTCCCCAAAGTCATTTCCAGAAGCCGGCCTCTCAGGAGAGGGCAGGTCCTTTTTTGGGCTCAGTTTGCCACCTTTTATTTCATTAAACCCTGTCTCACTCCCCAGGCATCTCTCTGGCAGACACAGCTCAGACCCTCCTTGTCCATCTACTCGGGCTCCCTCAGGAGCAACTTGTCCTTAGTCCCTTTATCTGATGGAGAAACAAGAGAACTGCCAGCTGAGGCCAGGCTGGGGGTCCTGAAGACTGTTAACGTTCAGACCCCAGGGGCTGCATGGGAGAGGACAGAGGCTCTGGCCCTGCTGGTGGTGCGGGCAGGAAATGGCCAAATGCCTACAGAGAGACTGGGTTCTTTTCTTCTTTTCATTAGACCATTTCTTAAGAGTAATTTTAGATTTAAAGAAAAATTGAGCAAGAAGTGTAGAGAGTATGCATGTTGTAGTCAAATTTCTGTAGAACTCAACCTGTGTTGTATTGGTGTAACACCCATCATTTGAAGAACCCCCACTTTTATTGAGATCCAATTTACCTATCACACAATCTATCCATTTTAAGTGTACAATTTCACGAATTTCAGCATATATAGAATTACACAACCACCACGATGAGCTTAGAACTGTTCCATTACTGTAAAAAAAAAAAAAAAAGACCTCGCCAAGCCTGTCATTTCTATCCCCTTTGGCCCATTAGGTGTCAGAAGGAAATCTAAAATTTTCTGGGCTTCACAAATACCCTCAGGGCAAACCTTTCTTCCCAGTTGATGTACCTACCTGCATAAGTAGTTTCTTTGCCATATTGGATTAGCGATTCCTCCCTGTCTTTCTCATTGCTTAAAGACTTTAAAACAAAACAACAACAAGAACAGCAACAACAAAACTCCAAAGCCTTTTCAGGCTCTTTCACCTGTTTGCAGGTGCAATGTTGTGTGCGTGCTCAGGTTCACAGGACGTCCCCTCCTGGTGCCTTCTTTGCCCCACAGCTTGGATCTGAGAATTAGGGTTAGTCTCGCGGGTGAATGAACTTCACTCAGCAGAGTGGGGAACAGAAGGACCTGGTGCCACGTGCTTGTGACCCTTAGTGCTGCTGCTTCTGTATGTGAATCCACCTTTGCTGGAAACGCCTTCCAGTTTGCCAACGGGATCAGATTCTTTATGGCTCATGGACATCTCATGGGAATTTGTCCTCTGACTGGTATAATTGCTGAAGACGCCTGCTGGCCATTCCCCAAAGAAAGAGGTTTGATGATTGTTTTAGGAATGGAACGGTGGTTTTGCATCTTCTGATAAGCTGAATATTCCAAACTTGGGGATATTTCCTCTGTTTCCCAAATAAATACCATCCACACCTGTTCTCCAACAAAATTAAAATAGAGAAGTATAGGTTCAAAGATCTTTCTATCAGAAAGACCTCTTAAAAAAGAAGGAAAGAAAGACCTCTTAGAAAACAGACACACACATGCACACACTATAGTTGAATTCCTGGAGGTCCTCTCCCTATCTTACTGTCATGGATAATAGTTCTAACATCTAGAATTTGGATCTTCATTGCTTAGTTTAAAATATATTATTTTAAAGATTTTATTTATTTATTTGACAGATTACAGTAAGCAGAGACATAGAGAGGGAGAAGGAAGCAGGTCCATACTGAGAAGACAGCCCGATGTGGGGCTCGATCCCAGGACCCTGGGACCATGACCTGAGCTGAAGGCAGAGGCTTTAACCCACCAGCCACCCAGGCACCCCTTCATTGGTTAGTTTTATAGATACGGTTTTTCTTGGAGATGAGCAAGTGGGGTCTGTCTATCTTTCTCACTGCTGATCCCTCACAGAGCCTAGCTTAGAGCCTGTACAACTTTTATAAGATTCATGATTCAAGAAGGAGCCATGTTAATAACAAGTCCAAGAATTCAGACCATAGATTTGGAACAAAGCATATGAGTTTCAGAGAAGCAGACATTTTAGAAGAAAACTGCTCCTCTAATCTTAGAGGCGTCGAAACCATCCCTTTTCCCAAGGTCTTAGAGAAAAAAAAGCTCTGAGTGTATACTACTGCAAATGAGTAGGAAACAGCATTGGGTACTTAATGCTCTCAAAGTGAACACTTCCCTTCAAGAGATAGCCAGGAATTCCTGAGAGCAGCAGATTTTCTTTACAAAAACTATGGGATTATGGGCAAAAATAACAAAATGGGGGTCATGAAAATCCGGAGAACGCCCAAATGGTAGGACAGGTCTGGAGTCGGATATCTGCTGTGCCCCCGGGCACTCATCGTTTTTTTCTGCAGCCTTTCTCTCATCCTTTGTGGGACGGATGTCTTCGATTTATTATAAGATGATGGGACACTTCACATCAGACATAACATGGGGGACAAATTCCATGTACGTTGGGTTTTGTCCATTTCTTTTCCATGATTCAAAAAATAGCCAGGAGGATACTTCCTTGGTTGTTTTAAAGATTGAAAAAAAAAACCCACATAAAATATCTTCTTAAGCTATTTTACTATAAGTTGATGCTGACTGTAAGACCAAACTAGATTGGGGGAAAAAAACCTTCCACTAAAAGGGGCTTGTGCTTGTGTGTCCACACAGCCATATGAAGAAATAGGGGCCAGTCTAGAATCAGAAGAAGATGGGAGGGCCGTATTTACAGAGTCTGTATAGAATTATTTAAAGTAAACTTCTAAGGCAGTGCTTCTCAAACTTGACTTTGTATCATGGAGGTCTTGTTAAAACACAGATTTTTGTGCACTTCCCCGATCCCCGAAGCCCTGCCATTTCTGATTCTACAGTTTGGGGTCGGTCCTAGGAATTTTCATTTCAAGTAAGATGACCGCAATATTCTAATGCTGGACCTAGGACCACACTGAGAGCTATTGCCGTCGAGGCAATTGTCAGATTCTCAACTTTGGTTGTACCTTGAGATCACCTGGGAAGCTTTGCAAAACACCAATGCCTGGGGTGAACCCAAGCCTCAGTTGAGAAGGTCTGATATTTCACTGCTTTGGGTGGGGGGTCTGGACATCAAGAGCTTTAAAAGTGCAAAAGTTAAAAACAATTTAACAATTGTTAAAAACAATTTCCCTGTCGGTTCTGGTATATGTTAGAAAAGGGACATTTAATTTTTTGTTCATTCAGTAAATATCAATTGAGTTTCCACTATAACCTGAGCCTTGTGTGGGGTGTTAGGGATATGGATATAAATCAGACAGAGAAAGGCCGATTGTCACTTTGATAACTAATAAGGTGGCTGGTATACCAATGAACATATTTACAGAGAGCTGTTAAGAGCTGTAAGTGGGGGCCCTTGGATGGCTTAGTTAGTTAAGCATCTGCTTTCAGCTCAGGACACGATCCTGGGGTCCTAGGATCGAGCCCCACGTCCAAATCCCTGTTCAGCAGGAAGCTTACTTCTCCCTCTGTCTGTGTTTTCTCTCTCTCTGTTAAATAAATAAAGTCTTGAAAAAAAAAATAGCTCTGGTGGAGGTCAATGAGTTTTAAGTGAGCAAAGACTTCATTAAGGAACTCAAACTTACTTTTGAAGAATGAGGATTTTTTATGGGCAGAGACTTAGGGGAAGAACATATGGAGGAGAGGCCTGGAGCTAGGAATGGACACAGGATGTGTTCACAGGTGTTCTCAGTTACCTGGAGCCTGGGGTACGTGGTATGCGAGGAGTCCGCAGAAGTTGTCTAGAACCAGGGGAAGTGTTTCGAGATTCCAGGAGGATGGGGCTCCTGGGTGGTTCAGTCAGTTAAGCGTCTGTCTTAGGCTCAAGTCATGATCCCAGGGTCCTGGGATGGAGCCCCACATAGAACTCCTTGCTCAGTGGGATGTCTGTTTCTTCCTGTTTCCCTGCCTGTTGTTTCTTTGTTCCTTCTGCTTGTTGCTCTCTCTGTTAAAAAAAAAAAAAAAAAGAGAGATTCCAGGAAGAGAGTGATATTACTGGGTTTAATCACCAGCTACATTTGAGATAGGAAGACCTACCTGAGAAATGTTCTCTAGGTAGAATCATCTTTATCTTTTTAAAAAGATTTTATTTATTTATTTATTTATTTATTTGAGAGAGAGAGAGAGAGCGCGCACGTGGGGGAGGAGGAGTGCGAGGGACAAGCTCAGATGTAGGGCTCGATCCCCGACCCTGAGATCATGACCTGAACCCAAAGCAAGAACTGGATTCCTCAGGCACTGAGCCACCCAGGCACCCTTAGAATAATCTCTATCTTGAGGTTATATCTAGGGTATTCTCCAGAGGTATATAACCAGGGCACCCAAACATCATAGACTAATAGGAAAATAAGACACCAGCTTCCTCCTCATTGGCTAACTCCCAAACTTCTGATTTGATTCTGGGGGGATAGGAAGGACCCATTTGTTCTCTCACGCGAGTCTACCTGGTTTTGGACTTCAGTAATGTGGAGAAAGAAGACACCAGACAGGAGCAAAAGGAAACACAAAAGACCCCGAGGTTTGGAACAGGTCAGAAGGGTGAACAAAAATTGAAGGTCTGGGAACCTGTTTCTCACCTGAGGCCAGTGGGTCCCTCTGAAACCCTGCTGGGGAAGGCCAAAGGCCAGATCCGGTGGCCTGCACTGCCACCTGCAGGTACCATCCTGAATTACCGCCTGAATTTTATCCTGAGTTTTGGGGAAAGCCAGATGGGACCCAGGATATGCCTGGGCTCCCCCCCAGGTTACACCCAAGCTGGGCCAGCAGTTAATGATTCTGTTACTTGCATTTCAGACTGGCTTCTTCGTGAATATGAAATGGTACTTTTCCCCCTATGTTTTTATATCTCTGAAGTCCGAACTTGTCTTGGAATTAATCATCAGTTTAAGCCACAGACGATTTTCCCCTTTGAGATATACAAGAGCATCTTACCATCGATACCATCCTAAACTTGGAGAAATATGGCGATATTTATTTCGCATGCATCAGAGGTGAGGCCTGATGGACAAGGCATGACTTGGAATGTGGAAGATCCACTAGTCCCTTAAATCTCTAATACTCTTTCTTTCTTATACTCTGGATCGCGGTTACTCACTAGTTCTTTGATTTCTGACAAATTATCAGAGTCTCAATTTCTTTATCCTATGTATCTTACACGGTTTTGTCAGAGTTTAATGATCTTATATATAAAGTCCTTGAAAGGTCCCTACCTCGCACATTAAAGCACTCAGTAAATTAACTATTATCATTTCCAAATTAAAGTCTCAAAAACTGAGAGCTGTTCTACAAATACCCTGAAGGAAAAGCATCGGGACAAAAACACTCTTCATTCTATAATGTGCTGTTGAATCGCAAAGGCAATCTGTGCGGTTTTATCCTTGGAATTTAGGAAGACCTGCTGCTGAGCCACTCGCTTTCTGTTGATTACAAAGGCAGGAGAATTCGGATGGAGGCCATGGGGGCAGTTATTTTAAATATTTGTATGTTTATTCTCTTATGCAGGAGCCTGCTATATTTGACTAGTGTAATTCAAAATCTCCCGTCCCCAAACCGTGTTTTCCTTTGTGCCCTTAAAACTAGTCAGCTTGACTTCTGCTTTATTTTGATAAACCTGGAAAGGCAGAGCCCAGTCTTTTAAGTAAAGCTTTTTCAGGGCTTAAGGCAGCCGAACCTAAAAGAAACCGAAAATGACAATGAGAAGAGGTAATGCTATCTATCGCTGTCTGCTGGTTGCCGTCTGTAGCTCTCCCTAGCAATCGCAGGATAAAATAAAGCCCCGTGTTGAAGGGCAGGGCATAAGCAGGCTGGGTCTTGAAGCCTCAGTTAGCTCTGCAGGGAGGTGGCTCTGCGAAGGACCCCGATGGGAATGGAGCTTATAAAGATGTCTTGGAGCAGCCTTTCATGTTTGCCATATGGCTGCACCTTCAGCTCCCTAATACCCCTTCTCTCTTAAATGATACGAAATTGTACAGTCCAACTTCTTAGCACAAGTCCCAAGGAGAGGGAAGCAGCCTTAAAAGGGGAAGAAATCAAAGCTTTCCATGGTGGCCGTGCTGTGCTTTCGTTTCCTGGTAACACCATTGCATTTCTGGGGGTGCGTCAGGAGGAGGAGCTGAAGAGGGAAACATGGAGTTTGCTTTTGGTTTTTTCCCGTTATTTTTTTTTTTTTAATATTTATTTATTTATTTTAGAAAGAGAGAATGAGTGGGGGGAGGGGCAGAGGGAGAGAAGCTCAAGCAGATTCCCCGTTAAGTGTGGAGCCTAACATGAGACCTGATCCTAAAAGCCTGACATGACCTGAGCTGAAACCAAGAGCCAGACACTCTACCAACTAAGCCACCCAGGAGCCCCTAGACGGGAATCTTGAAATACTCCTCCTGCCTGGAGCCCTCCTTTCTCGGTGCCTCTCCTCCTCTTCCCGGCCACTGTTCAATCTTCCATTCCCAGCTCTCTTACATAGGTTGTAAGCTCAGTTGATACCTCGAGGTCCCGGATATATTAAGAATCTTTCAGGTATGAGGGACACCTGGGTGGATCAGTCTGTTAAGCCGCTGCCTTCGGCCCAGGTCATGATCCCAGGGTCCTGGGATTGAGCCCCACATCCGGCTGCTTGCAGGGCAGGGAGTCTGTTTCTCCCTCTGCCTCTGCCTGCCTCTCTGTCTGTCTGTGCTCTCGCGTGCTCTCTCTCTCAAACAAATAAATAAATAAAATCTTAAAAAGAAAAAAAAAAAGAAAGAAACTCGCCGGTATGAGATAAAGTCATGGTTTGAGTCCAGGTTGAGGTGACATCCACCTGTGGGTTTTGATTTTGTTTTTTCCTTGAGAGCGCCCTGCCCCCCCCCCCGACATTCCCCTCCCCAGGTAGGAACCCCACCTGCATCCTTGTCTGCGCTCCCAGCAGGCGTGTTTGCATATACGATAAGTGTTTGTATGCCTCATATAGTAAGTCTGTTAACATCTGCTAATTTATTTATGCCCCAGAACACCCTGTGGAGAGAAAACCATTGGGTCCATTTATAAATGAGAAACTAGACCCCGAAGAAGGGAAGTAACTGGTCCAAGGTTAGAGACAGCCTATACAGAGGGAAGTGCACATCCTCACCCAGATTTCACAACGGCAAAGCTCCCTTCCATCCCTGACTCACCAATACAAAGTGAGTTCCCCAAATGCAGAACCCCACCAAGGAAGCAGCCTCATGGCAGATCAGATCATGTGTAAAATCACATACTCCCTAAATTAGGCAAATTCACAAGAAATGTCACCTTCGGTTGTCACCAGAACTGTATGAGGTATTTGCTTTATTATTGCTTGGAAGATGGGAACACTGAAGCCCAAGGACTTGGGGTCTTCTCCAAGGCCAAGGTTACATGGGTGGCAACAGAAGGTACCAATTTTCTCTTCAAATACCATGAACATCAGCTTATTATTTGTGACCCTATTGTGTCCAAACCTTCCCGACACTAGAGAGATCATAGGTTCGGTAATTTCCAACACATTATCCTTAAAAGCCCAGGCTGGGGTTGTCTGACACTGCCAAGAAAACAGTCAATTAGTGCTCTGTTTGGGGTTGCTTTTCCTCTGTATTATTTCACTGCCTGAAGACTCCTTCCTTTGTTTATCCACTGAAGTTCAGCAGACCCCCTGGGGCTCGCTCTAACATGGAATCATAATAATTAGTCCAACAATGACATCTATTATAACTTCACTTTTATCTCTGGAGATGCCCAGACACTTTGCCAACACTCAGTCTGTAACTTTGTCTGAAGATGGGACCAACTGTGGGAGAAGTGGGAAGTCCCCCATGGAAGCAATTTTGGAAAAGAAAATTGGTATGTGGTCCCCGTCCCTTGTGCATGCATAATACATGGGGGTTAACAGAATGCACTTCTAATTTATAACTTTATGCTGACAGTGATAAGCTTGGCAAAGGCAATTTGGGGGAGGGGAGAGAGGGTTGATTGTTATCACATTTGGAGTGCTCTATGTCCCAGAATTTGATTGCAAATCAACTTGTTCAGGCAATCAACTTGGAATGAGGTGTTTCATGGGATGTAGGAATTTCTGTGCAAAAGCTGGACAGTCCAGAGCAAAATGGGATTCACTGGTCGCTTTCCCTAACGCAGACACCGGCTACATGCCAAGGTTTGGCAAATGACCTGCTACCTATTTTTGTAAGTGAAGTTTTATTGGAATACAGCCACGCCCATTTAATCATGAATGGTCTATGGGTGATGTCACACTACACTCACAGAACCCAATAGTTGTGAGGGAGATCATATGGCCCACAGAGCTGAGCATACTTGCTACTGGGTCTACACAGAAAAAGCTTATTGAGGGGCACCTGGGTAGTTCAGTGGGTTAAAGCCTCTGCCTTCAGCTCAGGTCATGATCTCAGGGTCCTGGGATCGAGCCCCGAGTTGGGCTCTCTGCTCAGTGGGGGGCCTGCTTCCCTTCCTCTCTCTCTCTGCCTGCCTCTCTGCCTACTTGTGATCTCTGTCAAATGAATAAAATCTTAAAAAAAAAAAGAAAAAAGAAAAAGCTTATTGAATACTCATCTATATTTCACTTAGAAATGATCTTGAAGACGACATATACAGAGATGGCTAAGGATTCTGGGGCACCTGGGTGGCTCAGTCGGTTAGGGGTCCTACTCTTGGTTTCAGCTCATTGTGAGATCGAGCCCCGAGTCAGACTCCACTGCCAGTGGGGAGTCTGCTTCTCTTCTCCCTCTCTCTCTGCCCCTTGCCCCACTTGTGCTCTCTCTCTCAGATCAACCAACAAATTAATCAATCAATCAATCTTTAAAAAAAAAAAAAAGATTTCTGGGGTGCCTGGGTGGTTCAGTCCATTAAGCATCTGCCTTCAGCTCGGGACATGATCCCAGGGTTCTAGAATCAAGCTCCACATCAGGCTCCGTGCTCCACAGAGAGCCTGCTTCTCCCTCTTCCTCTGCCTGCCACTCTGCCTGTGCTCGATCTATCTCGCTGTCAAATAAATAAATAAAAATCTCTAAAAAAAAAAAAAGGATTTCTAAGGATTCGTTAGAGATGACCGAACCCACATTCTTTCACCACGTGATCAACCATCATAAAATGGCTTAAATAGTGAAGTTTCAATACAGTACTCCTTAATAAGAAGGGAATGCTAACCTTTCACCAGAAAGACCAAGAGAACAGTTGCTATTTTATCTTTTTTGTTTTGTTTTGTTTTTGGTCTAGGTTTCCTTTGTCTTGGGATTTATCTTCCTGCTGTTCAGGATAGTTTGCAGAACTATACACTCTCTCAGTGCTCAAAGTTTTTTGTTTCTTAAAAATATTTCTTAAATTTTAAAATTTTTAATTCCAGGAAAATCAGCACCCAGTGTTTTACTGGTTCCAGGTGTGCAATAGAATGATTCAACTGTTCCATACACTACTCAGTGCTCATGACGGTAAGTGTTGTCCTTAGTCCCCGTCACTCCTATCTCCCATCCCCCACCTACCTCCCCTCTGGCCACCATCAGTTTGTTTTCTATAATTAAAAGTCTGTTTCTTGGTTTCTCTCTCTCTCTCTCTCTCTTTTTCTTTGTTCCTTTGTTTTGTTTCTTAAATTCCACATCTGAGTGAAATCGTATGGTTTTTGTCTTTCTCTGACGGACTTATTTCGCTTAGCGTAATACCCTGTAGTTCCGTCCATGTAATTGCAAATGGCAAGATTTCATCCTTTTTAGGGCTGAATAATATTCCATTGTGTATGTATACCACACCTTCTTTATCCATTTACCTATTTTTTTTTAAAGATTTTATTTATTTATTTGACAGACAGAGATCACAAGCAGGCAGAGAGGCAGGCAGAGAGAGAGAGAGGAGGAAGCAGGCTCCCCACCGAGCAGAGAGCCCGATGTGGGACTCAATCCCAGGACCCTGAGATCATGACCTGAGCCGAAGGCAGAGGCTTAACCCTCTGAGCCACCCAGGCGCCCCATCCATTTACCTATTGATTGGCCATTGGGCTGCTTCCATAACGGGGCTGTGGTAGAGAATGGGGCAATAAACAAAGGGTGTGTATATCTTTTAGAATTCATGTTTTTGTATTTTTTTTTTATAAATTCCCTGTAGTGTGATTACTGGATCATAGAGTAGTTCTAGTTTTACATTTCTGAGGAAATTTCATACTATTTCTCACAGTGGCCATACCAGTTTTCATTCCCACCAACAGAGCACAAGTGTTCTTCCGTGTCTCCACATCCTTGTCAACACTTGTTTCTTGTGTTTTTTTTGTTTCTCATTGCTCAAAGTTTTAAGATTTTTTTTTTTTTTAAGTGGGCTCCACATCCAGCCTGGAGCTCCATGTGTGGCTCAAACTCATGACCCTGAGATCAAGACCTGAGCCGAGATTGAGTCAGACACTCAACCAATTGAGCCATCTGGGTGCCCCAAAAGTTTTAAATACCAAGTTTTTAACGTATAAATTTATGTAGATGATTGTCTACCGAAGCTATTCCTGCTATGATATTTGCTGTTTGCTTTGTATATAAAAATGGACTATAGAATTGGACTCTGGTTTAAAACACAGCTTTGGGGGTGCCTGGGTGGCTCAGTGGGTTGAAGCCTCTGCCTTCGGCTCGGGTCGTAGTCCCAGGGTCTTGGGATCGAGTCCCGCATTAGGCTCTCTGCTCAGCAGGGAGCCTGCTTTCTCCTCTCTCTCTGCCTGCCTCTCTGCCTATTTGTGGTCTCTGTCTGTCAAATAAATAAATAAAATCTTTAAAAAAATAAAAGTAAAAAAAATAAAAGATAGCTTTGCCACTCACCGGTGAGTGGTCTTGAATAGGTTCAACTCCTTTGGACCTCAATTTTCTCATCTGCTTAGTACAAATACTATGATGGTATATTGAAAGAATTAATGTAGCGGGAGTACAAAGCGCCAGAGTATACACAATAAGCATTCAATACATTTAACCTACTATTAGTAACACCACAGTTATTAACAACTCCTTAAATCATTACTTGGTCTATTATTTAACCTTTTACTTCCTTCTTGGTGCTTGTATTAGTCAAGATTCTCGAGGGAAACAGAACCAATAGGAGATGATAGATAGATAGATAGATAGATAGATAGATAGATAGATAATGATTTATTATAAGGAATTTGCTCATGGAATAGTTCAAAGGCCTGAGTGCTGGTGGTGTAGATTCCAGGTCAAGTGTGAATTTCTGAGAACCAGGAGCCTTGAGGGTGAGAAGAGATCTCCCTTCAGCAGTCAGGCAGAGAGAGATTCAGGTGTTTAAGAGACTGGGTAGGGTGGTGCCTACCCACACCGCACAGGGCCATTTGCTTTCGTCAGTTCACCTTTTCTAATGCTAATCTCTTCTGGAAACATCTTCACAGGCACACCCAGAAATGATGTTTAATCAGGTGTTAGACACACCCAGAAATAATGTTTAATCCTGTAGCCCCTCAAGGTCACTCATAAACTTAGCCATCACAGCATTCAAATTAAAACACATCACCACCTGGGCAAACAACTGAACACAGTGGTAATACCTTCCCTCCTAGGTCTTCCCAAGTAGCACTAGCTCAGAGGCATTTGCTATGAACATCTCGGGACCCGCACTGTGGGTGGCAGGTACCCGCAGGTAACCCTCGGCCTCCCATTTCCTTCGTATCCACAGCTCATCGAGAAGCAGAATCGTCTGTTGTCCTCACCTCGCCTGAGCACGTCCAGGTCACCCAGTTAGGGACGAGTGACCTAGCACCCAAAGCCTGTCCTTTTTCTCCAAGTCCAGCCCTTTTATCGTTGTATTTATTGTCTCCCATGTCTTTTGAGATAATCCCTAGTGCAACGGTTGCACAGAAAGCATTAGGCAGTCTTAAACATTGAAATGTTTCTCAGAACCTCCTCAGTAGGGACAAAATAATCTATTCCTGAAGGAAGAAAGATGGCACTCAATGTATTCAGGTGGAATGCGCTGGTCCTAGAGCATGAAGCCTGGATGGTTCAGTTGGTGAAGCATCCAACTCTTGATTCTTCAGGTCATGATCTCAGGGTCTTTGAGATGGAGCCCGCGTGGGGCTCAGAGCTCAGCATGGAGTCGGCTTGTCCCCCTCCCTCTCCCCCTCCCCCCACTAGTGGGCGGTCTCTATTTCTCTCTTCCAAATAAATAAATAAATAAATAAATAAAATCTCTGAAACAACATTAAGCTTCTGGCATTCTTCTGGCAGACTCTCTGAAACCTCACAGAGATTAGAGGACATATTAAGATTAAGCTTATGTGTCAGAGAATTGAGGGTAGGAAGGCTTCTTGAAACTCCGCTACAGATACTGACTTTAAGCACTTTTTTAAAGTCCTTTAAGGAAAATGTTTAATTGACAACAAGTCTTTTTTTTTTTTTTCTTTCTTCAGATACATCTTGTGAAACCTATTTTGACCCAGAATGTTTATATTTTGGATGATCAGTGAATTTTTGCATTGAAGGGGACTTCAAGGGTAGCTTTGAACAACGCTGTTTTGTGGTTGGCAACAGCTGAGGTTCAGGGAAGCTAAGTAACATGCCCAGCGTCACACTCCAAGGAAGGAGAAGCACCATTGACGAGACCAAGATCTCCTGTTTCTTAGTTCAGGGTCTCTTCAGCTGTGAGCCTTTCCCCATAGGTCCTTTGTTATGTTTTTCTCCAAATGGACACCCAAGTGAAGCTTTCTCAGAGAGCTACGAGTCTGGAAGTGTTAAGGATATGCCAAGCTGAAGTCAGCCTCCGCATCTTAAACCCCTCTGTCTGGCCTGCCGGGTCCGAGGCTTGTTTGAGACCTGGCATCTAGGTTTCATTTGGACTCCCCATTGTCTCTCCTCTCTTCTGTGCCTTTTTTTTTTTTTTCCTCTGCTATAAGTAGGATTGATAAAGTTTGCTTTTTTCTGCACTCAGGATATTACTTAATACAATACAAGGTCACTTGTGTGAATGGGAGTCAACATATGGTAGTGATTACATGGTAAAAGGACAAAAAGCCCAGCGAGCGAACACAAAAGCACATTTACTGCTGCCAACTAGCAGCACTCACTGAGGGAAGCAAATAGTCTGTGTGTAATTCTGTCAATAAGCCTGAGGCACAGACACTGGAAAATCCCAGAAGTGAATCTGTGAGTGAGGGGAAAAGCACTTTTGAAAGAAAGTAGAGAAATGAGCTCTGTGCGGAGCAGACTCACTCCCTGTGGCATTGACGTTCAGGCGCAGGCGTCTGTCCACGTCCACGTGAGCTGACGTCCCGTCTCCCACTCTTGTGAACTTTTCAACAACAGCCAAAAGGGGAATGCTGATACTATGCACTTTGCTGAGTTATTGTAAAGGTTACAAATATTGTCTGATGCTGGGCAGGAGAACTCAAGACATGTTAGCTGTTGTTATTATTATTATTATTATTATTATTGTTATTATTACTAGCACTTTCCAGCATCATCATTCTAGTCTAAGGCACCATGATTGATGCTACCTGGGAAAGATCAGTAGTTCATAAAAACTTCCCGGCAAGTTATACACACAAACTATATTTTACTGTATGTGTGTTTGTGGATACAGTTACACAATCTTTTATCCCAAATCACAGGTCATATACATTTAGAGGAAAAAAAAAGGGGGGGGGAAATCAGAGCTTTCGAATACATTCTGGAGTAGTGCCCTAAACTCAGTCACATTCACTTCCCTGTCAGGGGTTCCCAAGACCATCCCAGACCTGACAATTTGCTCGAAGGACTTGCAGGAGTCAATATACAGTCACGCTCATGTCTACGATTTATTATAACAAAAGGACACAAAGTAGAATCAGCAAAGATGAAAAGCTCAAGGGGCAAAGTCCAGAGGAAACCAGGCATAAGCTTCCAGAGTCTTCTCCCAATGGGGTCACACAGGATGCACTTGATTTCTCCAGCTGCAAATTGCAAGAACACATGTGAAATGATGTTTGCCAAGGAAGCTCATCGGAGATTCAGCACCCAGGGTTTTTATCGGGGACTCGACACATAAACACGCTTTGCCTTGCACAGACCAAAATTTAAGACTCCCGTAAGAAAAAACAGGCTTTCGGGACAAGCTAAATTGTTTCCAAGAACAGCCTGGCTCAGTAAGCTACTCTTAGGAGTCAGGGACGGTGGCACCCCTTCCCAAATCCAAGTTCCCAGATGCCAGGCATGAGCCAATCATGCAAAGAGGCTTTTTTAAGCAGGAGCAGTCTCAGGGCTGCTGTGCTAACTCTTTCCACACGACTTTCTACAGCAAAATCTGTGAATAATGACACAGACACTGAACAGCGTCATGCCACTTTGGGTCAGGTATTACCGTAAAACATAACATGATAATCTCTGGTTTGTAGAAGTTGTTGGGTTTTGGAATCGTCATTAAGAGATTAAAGTTTGGGGCGCCTGGGTGGCTCAGTGGGTTAAAGCCTCTGCATGCGGCTAGGGTCGAGATCCCAGGGCCTGGGATCAAACCCCGCATCATCGGGCTCTCTGCTCAGCAGGGAGCTTCCCTTCCTCTCTCTCTGCCTGCCTCTCTGCCTACTTGTGATCTCTGTCAAATAAATAAATAAAATCTTAAAAAAAGAGAGAGATTAAAGTTCTGTTTTGTTCTCTTTCTCTCTCTCTGCTTTTTCTTTCTTCCTTCTGTTTTTCCTTGATTCTCTTCTCTTCTCCCTTTCTCTCTCTCTCTTTCTTCTTTCCTAACTAATTTTGCTCAGTGTTATGATTAAGTAAAGTGTATACAGTTGCACACAAGTCAGAAGGTGAGAAATGCAAGCATTTTGTGATAAATGTAGGGCAAACCCTACAGCAATGACTAAAATAACCAAACAAATGGCACAGCTAATGAGCCAAGAAGAAGATAAAAATGGAATCACAAAATTATATTCGATTAATTCCAGACAAGATAGAAAAATGAAAAAGGGAACAAAAAAACAAATGGGACAAATGGGGAACTAACAACAAGAAAACAGAGGTAAACCTAATGATATCAATAATTACATTAGTGGTAAAGAGCCCAAACATTGCAATTAAGAAGCAAAATGACAGCTTGTATAAAAACAAGACCCGGGGTACTTGGGTGGCTCAGTGGGTTAGGCCTCTGCCTTCAGCTCGGGTCATGGTCGCTGGGTCCTGGGGTCAGGCCCCATGTTGGGCTCTCAGCTGGGCGGGGAGCCTGCTTCCCCCTTCCTCTCTGTCTGCCTCTCTGTCTGCTTGTGATCTGTCAAATAAATAAATAAAATTTTTTAAAGAAAAGACCCACCTTTATGCTAGAAATGATCTCTATAGCAATGTAAATAGAATAAAAATAAGGATGAAAAAAAGACGCTATGATAGCACTAAAAAACAAAACAAAACAAAAACCAAACCAAAACAACAACAAAAAACCCCATAAAAACCAAGAAGAGTGGGTATATCAGTATCCCACAAGGTAAATTTCAAAGAATATTAGTAGAAATAAATAAGGTAATTTTATGATGGTAAAAGGGTCTGTCAAGAAGACAAACAACCAAAAATGTTTATGTATCTAAGAGAGATTTAAAACAAAATTCACAGAAACTGCAAAAACAAATTTACAATGAGAATCAGAGATTTGTATCCCTTTCCCTCAATAACTGATAGAATGAGTAGACAAAGTCATCCAGGATATAGAAAAATTGAACAAAATTATCAACAAACCTGACTTACTTTACATATATAGAACAACCCACTCCAATCAGAATATACATTCTTCTCAACCACAAATGGAACATTTTATAAAGTTATGATTTGGGGGGCACCTGGGAGGTTCAGTGGGTTAAAGCCTCTGCTTTTGGCTCGGGTCCTGATCCCAGGGTCCTGGGATTGAGCCCCACATCAGGCTCTCTGCTCGACAGGGAGTCTGCTTCCTCCTCTCTCTCTTCCTGCCTCTCTGCCTACTTGTGATCTCTGTCAAAAAAAAAAAACAAAAAAAAAACAAAAAAACCTTAAAAAAAAAGTTAAAGTTTGGATTAGAAAACAAATCTCAATAAATTTTAAGCCAGAAAACAGATCTCAATAAATTTTGAAAGATTCAACTCATGCAAAATATATTCCATAATAGATTTAGAATTTAATTACAATTCATAAAACCAGAAGGATTTCTCGAAAACTTGTAAAGTACAGAAACTAAGTAACATACATTTAAGTAATCCATTTATCAATGAAACAATCCAAAAGGAGAATTAGGAAATATGTTGAATGGAAAAAGAAAATAAAACAAAGCATGGTAAAATGTGACTACTGTAAAATAACACTAACATGATATTTATATCACCAAACAATTCTATTAAACAGAACACGTGTCTTAAGTTAATGGCCTTTCTGTTTACCATAAGAATCTACAAAACAGTAAAGGCACATTTGATCCAAAGAAGAAAAAAGCAAATAGAAATGGAAATTAATGAAACAGAAGACAGAAAAAAATTATTACTAGAGATAATAAATGAAACTAAAATTATTTGAGAAGATTGATAAGATGTAATATTGACAAACTAGCCAGGCTTGATGTGGAGAAAAGAAAAGAAGACCCAAATTATTAATGGGATAGATTATAGTACAGCTGATTCTACAGATAGTAGTGAACCTCAAGGGAATTTTATGGACATTTTCCAATTTCTTTCTTTTATTTGATTTAATTAAATAATTAATTTATTTATTTTAAAGAGAAAGTGAAAGAGAGAGTGGTGGGGAGGGGCAGAGGGAGAGAGAGAACCCCAAGCAGACTTCGCACTGAGCACACGCCCTGACAGGGTGCTCAGTCTCATGACCCTGAGATCGTGACCAGAGCCAAAATCAAGAGTCTGTCTCTTAACAGACTGAGCCACCCTGGCAACCACAAGGGAATTTTATAAATACTATGTCAATAAATTTAACGATGTAGACTTCAGATTAGGAAAAAAAAATTTTTTAGATCCAACCTCAAAGCATGTTTATAATCTAATATTTTTTTAAACATACTTCAACATTTTTTAAATGTCTGCTCTTCAAACAACACTGTTTGGTGTATAAAAATATAAGCCACAGACTAGTAGAATATTTTCAAAGCTTAACTCTGATAAAGGACTTGAATCCAGACTATGTAAAGAATTCTCAAAACTCAACAAAAACCAGTACAATTATAAAAATGGGCAAAAAGTCTGATTGAATATTTTACCACAGTAGATATGTTGATGGCAAATTAGTATATACAAACATGTTAGGCTTTGACAAGTTATTAAAAAATGCAAATTAAAACCACAAGGAGATATCACTACATACCTTTTAGTATGGCTAAAAGAGCCCAAACATTGCAACTATACAAAATTATTGCAAATACATAAATATTTTATATTTATATATTTATATAATATTTACACATTAAAATTAGATATTAAATATTTAGACCTATATTATATATAATATTATATGTTAACATTTATATATTATATATAATATTGCAAATATATAAAATTATATAAAAACCATATAAAGTGCTGGCAAGTGGGTGGAGAAATTGGAACTCTCATACACTGCTATTGGAAATGTAAAATGGTATATCCACTTTGGAAAATCATTGGCAGTTACTTTAAAAGTCAAACATCCATGTGCCATATGATCCATTCTACTCCTAGCTATTTACTCAAGAGAAAAATAAACATATGTTCTTTCAAATATTTGTATACAAATATTCACAGCAGCCTTATTTGTAATTGCTATAAATTGGAAAGAATCCAAATGTCCATCACCAAGTGAATATATAAACACATTATGGTATAGCCACACAATGGAAACAACAGAATGAGCCATTGGTGTACACTACAACTTGGATGAATTAAGAAATAATTATCCAGAATGAAAGAAGCCAGATAGACATAGAATATCTTCTGTAGACTTCATTTATATAAACTCTAGAAAATGTGAGTGGATCTACAGTCATAGAAAGCAAGGAAGGATTGCCAAGAGGCACACGGAAACTTTGGAAGATGGATATGTTCACTGTCTTGATTGTGATGATGGTTTCGTGGATGTATAAATAATTCAAAACTTTAATAAGTGTCCACTTAAATGGGTACATTTTATTATAGGTCAACAATTAATAGTGTTACATAAACAGGGCAAAACATTAAATTGTACACTTGAATATGTAAACTTTATTAAAGGTCAACAATACCTCAATATTTCTAAGGGTTACGATGGATACTAGTGTAAGATCCCTTTCTGATAATAACATTTTGAATACATGGATCCCAGTGAAATTGATTTTAAAGTTTACAGTGTTCTGTGAAAGAGTGCCTTAACAATTTTTCTAAGTTAGTCCTTCTAACCAAAACACAATTCAACTAGTTAATAATTCTGCTGAATATTTTTTACTTTTAAGACTTAGTTAAATGGTTCTATTTGTGTAATTCTTCCTACTTGGCTAATTAAAAGCACAAACACAGCAAAAGCCCATCTATAGATAGCACTGGAAAATGTGCCTTTTTTTTTTTTTTAAGATTTGATTTATTTAGTCGACAGAGAGAGACACAGCCAGAGAGGGAACACAAACAAAGGGAGTGGGAGAGGGAGAAGCAGGCTTCTCAATGAACAGGGAGCCCGATACGGGGCTTGATGCAGGACTCAGTCTCAGGACCCTGGGATCATGACCTGAGCTGAAGGCAGATGTTTAATGACTGAGCCACCCAGTTACCCCTTTAGTGAGTTGTAATTCCTGGCAGCAAATCCTTGTCATTTCTATATCCATGAGGTCTCCCTTCCCTGGAGCCCCAGCCTGCGAGTTAGGTGCAGGAGCCAGCCACGTAGGGCCAAACTTAATTATTCACTCAAGCATATTCCTTTACATGGGGCATATCTCTCCTAAAAGGAAGTAGGCATGGCCGATTTAAACCACCCATAAAATAAGCCAAAAAAAAAAAGAAAAGAAAAGAAAAAGACCAAACAAACAAACAAACAAACACTCCCTAAGTGGACTTTCCTTTGTTCTTCATCCCCTCCCAAGCTCACCTAAAAATAAAAGAACTCAGTTTTATATGAAAAGACCAATGCACAAAGATTTATTTTCTTAAGATCTGGCATCTTGATGAAGAAAAACAGAAAAACTGCCAATGTACAGACTGTATATGTGAAGGAAAAAAAAAAAACTTAAAAAGAAAGAGATTGGGGCACCTGGGTGGTTCAGTGGGTTAAAGGCTCTGCTTTCAGCTCAGGTCATGATCCAGGATCCTGGGGTCGAGCCCCACATCGGGCTCTCTGCTTCGCGGGGAGCCTGCTTTCTCCTCTCTCTCTGCCTGCCTCTCTTGTGATCTCTGTCTGTCAAATAAATAAATAAAATCTTGGGTGAAAAAAGAGACTAATTTTCATCCATTGTGCATGTATTTTATTTTTTTTTAAGACTTTATTTATTTGAGACAGAGAAGAGGAGAGAGAGCATGAAGTGCAGGGAAGAGAAGAGGGAGAGGGAGAAGCAGGCTCCCCACTGAGCAAGGAGCCCAATGTGGGGCTCAGACCCGGGACCCTGAGATCATGACCTGACCCAAAGGCAGATGCTTAACCGACTGAGCTACCCAGGAGCCCCAGTTCTACCTGTATTTTAGAAAAGACCTTTGCCACATGAATTCACAGAGGAAGGCCTGTCTGAGATGTGATCCTTTTATCCTTTGAAAGAGGATTGCAGTGACTTTTGTAAAAATCTCTCCATAACGACTGGATGAGTTCAAGGGGACTGGGAGAGCCTCAGTCTCTGAGACACAGCTGGGTCTTCTTGATTTTGAAACTTACCTAGGCGTTCTACGTTACTGCAGCGGGGGAGGCGGGGGCCAGGCTTCTGCCAGAGAAATGCTCTCACACTCTACTGGGCTTGCTGTAGGAGGGGAGAGGCATGACTTAGCAGAACTTTGTTGCAGTTTACTGGAAGCCGGTGTGTTCCTCCTGCTCTGGCTTGTGCTGGATAAACCAAGCAGCATTTAATAGGGCTGGTGGTTTTCTTGTCCTTTCCTGTTTGGAGAAAGATATTGACAGTAGAGCATGCCAGGTCCCTGACTCATGGTCAGTGGAAACTGCCAGAGTGCCGAGCAGAGGACTATACCCACTCTCTAAACTTCATACTTTCCCTACTTGTGATGCAATCCCCAGACAACATCCAAAATTATTCTTAAAGTTTCTGAGAAATCCCAGGAGGGAGAAAGGAAGCATCATCAGTGATATGTGGATATCCTGGATCCGGTCCGTACCCATGCAACGGGATGTGACAATAAAGATACTTTGTTTGGCTGGAATCTTCCCAAAAATTAGACACCTGTCTAGTCAGAAGAAAAACCAGCACAGCCCAGATGGCAGGACATTCTATAGTACACCCGGCTAGGACTCCTCAAAACTGTCAAGGTTGTGAATAATAAGGGAACTGTCACCGACCAAAGGAAAGGCGAAGCATGACATCTAGGTGCATTGTGGTCCCTGGGGTGAATCTGGCAACAGGAAGAGCCTGTTAATTAAAACAAAACAAACAGACGAGGAAACAAATAAACAAACAAACACAAAAAACCCTGATAAAATCTAAATAAAGTCAGGAGTTGAATGGTAATAAATACCAAGGACAGTTTCTTAATCGTGAAAAATGTACCATGGTATTTTTTTTTAATTTTTCATTTTTAATTTTTTATAAACATATAATATATTTTATCCCCAGGGGTACAGGTCTGTGAATCGCCAGGTTTACACACTTCACAGAACTCACCATAGCACATACCCTCCCCAATGTCCATAACCCCACCCCCCTTCTCCCAACCCCCCTCCCCCCAGCAACCCTCAGTTTGTTTTGTGAGATCAAGAGTCACTTATGGTTTGTCTCCCTCCCAATCCCATCTTGTTTCATTTATTCTTCTCCTACCCACTTAAGCCTCCATGTTGCATCACCACTTCCTCATATCAGGGAGATCATATGATAGTTGTCTTTCTCCACTTGACTTATTTCGCTAAGCATGATATGCTCTAGTTCCATCCACGCTGTCGCAAATGGCAAGACTTCATTTCTTTTGATGGCTGCATAGTATTCCATTGTGTATATATACCACATCTTCTTGATCCATTCATCTGTTGATGGACATCTAGGTTCTTTCCATAGTTTGGCTATTGTGGACATTGCTGTTATAAAAATTCAGGTGCACGTGCCCCTTCGGATCACTACGTTTGTATCTTTAGGGTAAATACCCAGTAGTGCAATTGCTGGGTCATAGGGCAGTTCTATTTTCAACATTTTGAGGAAAGTACCATGGTATTTTAAGAGCTTATCCAAGGAGGTGTAATAGGAACCCTGAGGGCTGTGTTTGTGACTTTTCTGTCAATCTAACATTAATCTAGAACAAAAAGATTTTTAAAAGCTTAAAAATAGTTCTGAGAAAAGATATTTGTAGCTTGCTGAAATTGAAGTGTCTACAAAGAAAATTTATAGCTGACAAGGATCATGGGTGAATAAATGAAATCAACTTATCTAAACATTTGATATTCATTTTTTTCTTAAAGATTTTATTTATCTATTTGACAGACAGAGATCACAAGCAGGCAGAGAGAGAGAAGGGGAAGCAGATACCTCGCTGAGCAGAGAGCCCAATGCGGAGTTCGATCCCAGGACCCTGAGATAATGACCTGAGCTGAAGGCAGAAGATTAACCCACTGAGCCACCCAGGCGCCCCTAAACAGTTGATATTCTTAAATTGTTGCCTCTTTGCTCTTAATTTTATTGTTCCCTTCTGGGGTGGGGGGTGTCAGAAAGGCATATGAAATTAACAAATAATTGAAATTAAAAACAAAAAGGCTTTAGAAAGATAAAGCCTCCGCATCTACGTGGCAGGAAGAGTGGGACAATGGAAAAGGTGACATTGGATTTTTTTTTTCTGTGCCCTTGTTCAAACATATACCCCGTGTAACACACAGTATATAATTACTGTTTACACATCTGTCCCTAACATTGCACCTTAATTTCCTGGTATGGCAGTATTCTGTAGGTTGAACAGGAGTTGGGGGAATCATTAGATTTAAATATAAATAAATCAATCCCAGCTTCCCAACTTACTGGCAGGGACTCTGAATATTTCTTTAATTTGAATCATAAAATTAGGTAGCAATACCTAATCTTCCAAGGTGACCAGGAGAATTTCATAATGTTTAGCACTGAGCCGACCCATAGGTACTCAATAAATGTTAATATCTTTTTCTCGTAAGGGTGTAGAGAAAAACATGCGCTTCCACGGAAAAGGCTGCATTGTCCGTGAAAATCCTTCCAGAATACCTGATCTTAGCCTTTCATTGCTCTTGAACTATTTTGTAAGTTGGCGAATTTTAGATAATAGCAAAGCAAAATAGTTGTTGTGTATAGTTATGTAAATTAAGTCTGTCCATTGAAAGGATGACTCTCTTCCCACCATGCAAAAAAATGTGGTTTTGCATCCATCCTCAAGTTCATTTCAACATTATCATACTCCAATCTTTGAGAAGGTCAGCAAGAGGATGTGACCCTCAGTTGACACTCAAGCTGTAGTAAGGCTTCTGAAGGGACCTCACCCCCTGTCCTTGGAATGTATGCTCTGCCTACTATTCCCACAGCGAGAGCCTTTTCAAAGATGTAACCTTGAGAGAGAAAGGTATTGTTGGGGTCATCTGGACAATATACATGACTGAACGCTTTTAAGGCCTCTGTGTGTAAAGTTTTCAGATTCTCAAGGCAGGTGTAGAGATCTAATCTCAGGGCTGGGCAAGGCAAGCATGGTATGTATGTTCTCTTGTTTATTAAACCTGTCAACTGCCAATCAGGAGTGGCTTGCCTGTGGCTTTGATCTCTCCTTGCCCCCCACCTATGGGGGACAGTTTGCTTGCAAACCAAGATCAATATAAACTGGTGTGTTTTTTCGGGTTCTCCCTTTGAACCAGGTTGTGATATTTTAGCAGAGTCCCCTCATTAGTAGCAAGCTAAATAGAATCTCTAATACTTGTTCATTTTATATCCACATAGTAGCCATGATGTTACCATTCTTTTAAAAAAATATCCTTTAATAAGGATATGTATGCTATTTCATTCATCTTTGCATTCCCTATGCCTATCCTAAAATAAGATGTGTAGTCAACGTTCATCAAATAGGGGTGCCTGGGTGGCTCAGTTGGTTAAACCTTGGACTCTTGATTTCAGCTCAGGTCATGATCTCAGGGTCCTGGGATCGAGCCCCCCCATCGGGCTCTCTGCTCAGCGGGGAGCCTGCTTCCCCCTCTCCCTCTGCCTGCTTCTCTGCCTACTTGTGATGTCTCTCTCTGTCAAATAAGTAAATAAAATCTTTTTAAAAATATTCGTCAAGTAGAACTGACACTGGATTTAAAATATGTGGGGAGTTCGAGAGAAGGGATCTTGCAATCTGAGATGAAATTAGAACTTGATCTACCTATTGAAGATCTTAATAGAGCAATAAAGAAGGCTAAGAGTCCCAGTGTAAAGTCAGCAGTATTTTGTCTGCGGGAGGCACCTGCGGCCTTATGCATTAATACCCAGACCCCAGCTGGTTTTTGCTTAGGAGGAAATGCAACTACTTCGTGGCTACGAAGCCAGGAGCAATTTTCACCATTTACAGGATGCTCAGGAGGCTTTCATTTCAGGTGGTTTATTATTAGCGTTAGTAATCCTTAATGCACGTCTACTAGCTCCCCCAGATAGTCGGAGAGCTCATGTGCTCTCCAAAGGCCAATGTGAAATGCTTCAGACCACTTTTTAGATTCAGACCAATCTAGGTTGAAATTTCAGTATGTACTGGCCACATGACCTTGGGACTGGGGAGGGTTATTTGCACGGAAAGCTGGGACTAGTGCACAGCAGGACTCAAGAAAGAGTAACACTTCCATTGCAAGCACTGGACAAATGAGACAAAGTTCTTTTTTTTTTTAAAAGGAATATTTTATTTATTTGACAGAGAGCGAGAGTGCACAAGCAGGTGGAATGGGAGAGGCAGAAGCAGGCTCCCTGCTGAGAAGGGAGCCCCATGTGGGGCTCAACCCCAGCACCCTGAGATCGTGGCCTGAGCCAAAGGCAGATGCTTAACCGATGAGCACCCAATCTCCCCCAAAGTTCTCAATTTCTGATGACTCAGAAATCCCAAGGAAATTCGAAAGAGAAGACAAGATAGAGTGTAACTGGTATATTTGAATGCATATTCTAAAACTGGTTTCATTCATTGCTGTAGTAGTTTAATGTTCATTCGGGCCCCTGCCTCCCATTCCCTACTGGAAAGCTGATGCCATGAGGGGTCAGGGAGGGGCTTTTCCAGCATGGCATGGTGAGTGAATGGCAGCGGAGACATCAGAACTTAGTCCCCCAGCCTCTGCTCTAGATCTCCTTCTGAAATATGGCATCGGCTTCCAAGTCCCAGATGGAGGGCAGCAGAGCAGCTCTCTGCTTTAAACACCCATCAGAACACACAACACTCCTCTTTAAAAAAATAAAAATAAAAACACAATGAAAGCAGATAGGAAGATGTAGGTGTCACTATCAGTGTACCTGAGACCAGCATTCTGGATCTGAAGTCCCTAAAATTCTGTACAAGGCCACTGTCTGTGATGGCCTCAAGAAGCTGACCTCTTGTCTCTTTGTCAATTACAGCAACTATTTTTTTTATAAATTTATTAATGGAACAATGATTCTACACCATCATGTTCAGTAAAATGAGGGAATCAAGCTCACCCAGTTCATTCCAGGATTCAGGCTGCACTTTTTATTTTTTTAAGGTTTTTTTTTTAAGTTTTTAATTTTTTAATTAAAATATAATGTATTATTAGCCCCAGGGGTACAGGTCTGTGAATTGCCAGGTTTACACACTTCATAGCACTCACCATAACACATAACTTCCCCAATGTCCATAACCCCACCACCGTCTCCCTACCCCCCTGACCCCCGCAACCCTCAGTTTGTTTGGTGAGATTTAGAGTCTCTTATGGTTTTTCTCCCTCCTGATCCCATCTTGTTTCATTTATTCTTTTCCTACCCTCCAAACCCCCCACGTTGCCTCTCAAATTCCTCATATCAGGGAGCTCATATGATAATTGTTTTTCTCTGATTGACTTATTTCACTAAGCATAATACCCTCCAGTTCCATCCACATAGTTGCAAATGGCAAGATTTCATTTCTTTTGAAGGCTGCATAGTATTCCATTGTATATATATGCATATATATATATATATACATCTTCCATCCATTCATCTGTTGACAGGCATCTAGGTTCTTTCCATAGTTTGGCTATTGTGGACATTTGCTGCTGGACATTTGGGTGCATGTGTCCCTTTGGATCACTGCATTTGTATCTTAGGGTAAATATCCATTAGTGTGATTGCTGGGTCATAGGGTAGCTCTATTTTCAACTTTTTGAGGAATCTCCATGCTGTTTCAGGCTGCACTTTTAATGCCATTTCTACTAGGGGTGTGTGTGTGTGTGTGTGTGTGTGTGTGTGCACACACATGTGCATTTCAAGCTTCTCTTTTCAACATTACAGTAGGTATTTGGGGAATAAAACAGAAGGGAAAGACTTCCAACCCCTATGAACTAAAGACCTAATAAAGAAACACCTTTGTCCACAAAAAGGTCTGTTCAAACAGGTTTATAGCAACTTTATTGATAACAGCCTCAAACTGGAAATTGTCAGGTGTCTGTCAACAGACTGGATAAACAAACTGTTACATATCATAGTCATATAACAGAATATGACTCAGCAACAAAAGGACAAATGACTGACACACAGAGGAGAATGGATGAATCCTAAAAACCAGGAAGAGGAAAAAAACCCAAAAGAACCCTTCGCACAACAGAGTGTAAATATATTATCCAATTTATTTGGAGTTCTAGAATAAACAGAACTAATTTGTGATGGACAAACTGCTGGAACTGAGTAACCTGTGTGTGTATGTGTGTGTGTGTGTCTAAGACAGGGAAGCATCAACTGGAGAGAGACAGGAATTATGGAGGGTGAAGATAATGTCTTATATCTTGGTTGCCCAGATGTACTTATTAATCAAAACTCAGTGAATTTACACTTAAGATTTGTATACTTGAAAATCTAGCTAAACTAAAAGGAACTCTAATTAGAAGTATGCATGGGGGGGGGAGTATAAGAATGTCTGCAGTTTACTTTGAAATATGTCCCAACTTTAACAGATTGGTGGAAGAGAGAGATACAGAGTTGTATAGATATGTAACAAAATGTCTGGTGGAATCTAGCTGGTAGATATACAGGTTCTCATGGTTTTACAGGTTTGTTGTATGTTTGAAATTTATCATAATAAAAATATTGAAAAAAAAAACCCAGTGAATTTAAGGAACTTAGAGGGAATGAGCCTTATCACCATCATCACTATCATCACTACTATATCCAAATACTCAATTTGTTAGGAATCCACTTTGGTTCAGATACCTTCAAAATATTTATTAACCAAAAATGAATCTTGGGCTGTAGATAGTATTTCCAACTCACATAGAAGGGAAATTAATTTGCTTTAAGTCACCGACTACCAATGGCTGACCTTGAGCTTATAATCTATACCAGGTTTGTTTTATTTGCCTATTAGCTTATTGTTGCTTTTGCTCTCCTTAGGGCCATCCAACTTCCCAAGTGTGGGTCCAAAAACAACTCAAATATAAGCTTCTACAGACTCAAGTTTGAAGTTTCGTTGTTCAGATTATAGGATACATTGGATAAACAGAAAAAGGAATTGGGTAGTATACAAGTTAATAGATGGATAAATTAGCAAAGAGAGCTAATTTGAAGTGGAAGTTCACATGACTGATGTTGTTTGTTCTGCAAATGGCTCTCGAAGTGTGAAGTCAACCAGAGGACAGGAGCTGCTAAGCTGGATTTGGGAGGCACGGGAAGACTGTTAGTCAAAGATAACTTCGATATATTGCAATTACCCACTGGAGTATAATATAGAGAGCCTGTCATTTTTAGAGAAAACTTTTGATAATACATTTGCACCTTTGTCAGGTTGATAGATGAACGATGCCTAAGGGTGTCTTGGATCATGAGTCATATCTTTGCTAGCTTGCCAGTTACCTTGGAAGGCAAATTTGCTCAGTGACTTCATGCTTGATGACTTCACTTCCCAGTTGCTTTAGGTTCTATGAATCTAGAATGCAATGAGTTCTTGTCCAAGTGCCTTGAGGAAGAAATCAGCATGTACTTGGTATAGTTCAAAGAGAACGAGGAGCAGTGTCCTGACCTAGAAATTTTGCTAAGTGTCATTGATACCTGGGAATTTGCTGGGTTGATATTCAGAGTTGTAAGCCCTGTGTGAAGTTTTTTCTTAAGATTTTTTTTTTTTTTATATATTTGACACAGTGAGAGAGATCACAAGTAGGCAGTCAGAGAGAGAGGGGGAAGCTAAGCAGAGAGCCTCATGTGGGGCTCAATCCCAGGACCCTGAGATCATGACCTAAGCTAAAGGCAGAGGCTTAACCCACTGAGCCACTCAGGTGCCCCGAGCACCGGTGTGAAGTTTTAAATATCATCTCTACTTATGCAAAGGTACTATTTAGTACTGAGGCAAAGACTGATTAAGATTCAAGCACTGGGCTCATAAAGGCTTATACTTAATGCAAGTAGACTGTTCCTCAGAATAAGATGTCACAGGTGGTCTAAGTCGCTGCCTCTTTGCAGTCACTAGAATTGATCAACTCAGAGAATCAATACTGATGATGTCATGGCTATGAGCCCTCTGACTGCATGCTAATGAAGTTTTTGTAAGAGGGCTGGACCAGCTTATCAGAGCTGCCAACAAGATATTTATTGTAAACAAATCAAAAACAATAGTTATACAGTGAACTTTTTGGGTGAAAATACTAAGAACCTTTGTTCTGGTCCAATCGGTCTTCAGAAAATTGACTGCCTGAAAAATGACACTATAATCTGATGAAGAACTAAGTTATGAACTCAGATATCCTGAGTCCTTGTATATTTTGCTATAATTAAAATATTTTTAGTATGTTTCTTTTCTCATAGAGAATATATGCTATGCAAGTCACTGAGAGGCTATATGTTTGAGATCCAAATATTTACAGCATGTGAACTCAGCTTCTGGCCATGATGAAATAAAAGAAACTAGTTTTACCCTCCCACAGCTAAAAGAGATAAAATACAACCAATATATATGTGCCAATGGTTTTCAGGCATTAGACAACTGATAGCACAGTACTGCAATCCCAGAGAAAAGGGACAAAAATGAGGTAAGGTCGGTGATTGCCCTAACTTACTCTCTGGAGAATTTCCAGTCCACAGCCTGGGGATGGGAGACCAAGCAGAGCCCAGTGGCTTTTCTTAGTTGAGGAAAGAGCAGGGAGACCAAAGTAGCCGTAATTTGTGTGCATTGAGGGAGCAGTATACAGAGGAAAGATCTACATACAGAGAGACAGGAAGAGAGGAGAGATACAGAAATCTACAAAGGATTCCCCTCAGGTGTTGAGCTGAATGCTAATTAGCTTACGTGTACAAGGAAACCGCCAAGATCAGGAAAGAATCACTGTAAGATGCAGGTGAAACAGTCCCTCAAGTTCATGCCGGGCCAGAAATAGTTCAAGTTTCCATAAGACAGTAAGGCAAGATTTCCTAATACAAGGGTTAAGATCCTTAGAGAGTTTAACCCCAGATGAGAGATTGTTCCATATCTACCCAACGAAGCTTAAAAACAACCCTCAAGAGAAGCAAACTATTTCCAAGCAAACTTAATCTGCATTCCAGAAAAAAAGATCCCAAAAGTTTAAAGGAATAATCACTAAAAAAATTCAGCACCCAGCAACATAAAGTTTATATTGCATAGCATTTTATCAAGGTTGACAAGGCAGGCAGGGAAGCAGGAAAAATGACCCATGGCAAGTAGGGAATAATGAGTGAATAGAAAAACAAACAAACAAACAAAAAAACCTAGAAGCAAAACAAATGACAAGAATTAGTAGACAAGGAAGATAAGCAGTGTATCAATAAATTCCCTACATTTAACAAAGTGGAAGAGAGGATGAGCAGAAAGGAAAAATAAAAGATACACAAAGAACCAAAATCAAAATTTTCAAAATGAAAAATAAAATGTCTGTTGAAAAAAACCATTCAATAGGATTAATAGCAGGTAAGATATTGGAGGGAGAAATTAATTAACTTGACCACATAGAATGAAAAACACGGAAAATAGAAGCCTAAAGAAGGGGAAAAAATGAGCAGAGCATTTGTGAACTCTGGGGACAACTTTAAGTGGCCTCACATATATATGTGTGTGTATTACTATATATGTGTATTATACATGATTATATTAATTGTATATACATATAGTTCTCAAACTGAACA